>NC_090442.1:818171726-818788772 GCF_031143425.1 Pleurodeles waltl
AGACATGTGGAGTTTGGGGTCTCTGAGCTCACAATTTAAAAATACATCTTTTAGTAAAGTTGGTTTTGAGACTGCCACTTTTAGAAAGTGGGTATTTCCTTGCTTAAACCATTCTGTGACTCTGCCTGTTTGTGGATTCCCTGTCTGGATCAGTTTGACAGTTGGGCTGTATGCACCTGTCTCTAGACAGTGACACAAAGGGATCTGGGGTGTAGCCTGCATATCCTGATGAGCCATCTGTGCTAGGAGGGAGGGGAGAGTGGTCACTTACAACTGAAAGGGCTGTGCCTGGCCTCACACAATGCAGTCTCCAACCCCCTGGTGTGTGTCCGGGGCCTGGCCTAGGCAAGGCAGGATTTCACAAACAAGAGTGACTTTCCTTTGAAGTAAGCCTACTTCAAAGGCCAAAATTGGTATAAGAAAAGCACCCAAAACCACAGACTTTAGATCACTTCTGGACATCAAGAGGAACCTCTGCCTAGAGAAGAGCTGCAGAGCTGAGAAGAAGTGCTGCCCTCCCTGTGACTTTGTTTTGTCGAGCTATCCTGCAGTAGCTGCTTCTGCCTGTGCAAGTTGACAAAGACTGTACTTTGTTGTGCATTCCTGCTTGTAAAGAACTCTCCAAGGGCTTGTCCTGAGTTTGCCTCCTGTTGTTGAAGTCCCAGGGTCGTCAAAGACGTCTCCTGCCAGCACCTGGACTCTCTGCTGAGAATCCTGCCCTGCCAAGTGGTGTCCTGTCCAGTTCCTGGGGCCTTGGATGGTGAAGCTGGCGGACCAAGACTGAAAATCCACGCACAGACCTCTGTGCGGGGAAAATTTTGAGGCACCTTCCGAGACGCGGCTGACAAATGACGCGCCGCCGGCTTCACTGCTGGAATCAACACTCCGCCTGCATCGAGGCTGGAAGATCAACGCACGCAGCTGGGGAAACGACATGGCAACACCTGCTGACAGAGGCTGATAATGTTGCAACCCACATAGAGCGGCTTTGCTGATACCGTTCAGCAGGATTTTCGACGCAAACCTTGCTGGACGCGGAAAAATTATGCAAAGTCTGCCCGGACCCGAGTGCTTGCCCGGATCGACACATCGTTCTCCTGGGGAGAGGAAAAATGATGCACGCTGACCCGACCGGAGGAGGAGAACGATGCGCGGTCTTGCTTGCGGGTGAGAAATCGATCCATTGCTAGCCTTTTCCGACGCACACTCACCTGTGCGTGTTATTTTGACGCTACTCAGGTACCTTTCAACGCTAACAGTGGTTTTACTGTTTTCTGAAGGATTTAAGACTTTTTTGCTTTTAAAATTAATTGACTTGTGAATGTTGGATTTTTGTCATTTTGGTTTTGTTGTGTTTAGATAAATATTACCTATTTTCCTAAACCTGTGTCATGTCATTTTGTAGTTCTTTCACTGAATTAGTGTATGAATTGGTACAAATACTTTACACCTAGACTCTGAAGTTAAGCCTGCCGGCATGTGCCAAGCTACCAAGGGGATGAGCGGGGGTTAACTGAGGGTGATTCTCCTTTACCCTGACGAGAGTAAGGGTCCTTGCTTGGACAGGGGGAACCTGACTGCCAACAAAAGACCCCATTTCTAACATTCCTGAATTGTGTACAGAGGTAATTGACTTTTTGATCTACATATTGTTTCTTACAGCTTTGGTGTCGCCACTGAGTCACAGAAAATAATGCATGTTGAGCAGCATGAAAGATGCTGCATTATTCCATAAGTACTTCTCATAACAGTCCTTCTATTTACAGATGATGTTTGTAAAAGATATTCACATGTAATGCACCTTTTAGAATCAAGCAAAGAACATCTGCATTTGTTACACCTTGCTTGAGTTCAGCTCCCACAATAAAAGACCGTAAATTGGGAGCTGTGGGGTAAGCAATTAGTTGCGGTTTTTGAAAAACCTTTGGAATGTTTTCACAAGTGGAGAATAAGGGGAATCTTTTTTGCTTTTTTGTTTGTGTATTTGGGAGCTATTGGATATGTATAATGGTAAAAACAATATGTAGGCAACAGTACTGGAGCACAAGGTGCAACACAAAAGTATTTTACATGTAGTATATTTACTACTGCAGAGGCTGACGCTCATAAAAAGATAGGACTATTCTTACACAACCGTTTTAGTTTACCTTGTGAATCAGGCCCTGAGATGAGTTATTTATGGGTTCGGTGGAATCTTATAATCTTATCAGATGGATAAAAGCACTTGTTAAGGTTGTGCTGTCATCAATGTGGTTATTCAAATCACAAACCACACTGATAATATTGCTGTGGTTCTGAAGCTTGCTTTAGCAGTATTTACTTACTCTGTGCTATGAGTACATACTATTTCTTGTAACTCAAGTCAATAATGGTTGGGTGAGCCGTGATGGAGCGTGATTAAAATCTAATAATTAACATGAGAAGCTTGCAATATAATGCTTAGTGAAATCGCATAGAAAATGTAAACGTTAACGCATGTGTATGAACAGTGCCCACGGGGAGTGCCCACCATTGTATTCGATGATTAATGAAATTGACTAATGATGGATTACTAATGTATTGATGTATGATTTTTCTGTATTAATGTTAGGTATTTTGTATTAGAATTGCTAAATTAACATTAGGCCTTAGTTAGCAAAGGTCTAGGCCTAGCTGCCTGGTTTCATATTAAATGTGTTTTTCTAACGTGCAATGTGCTGACTTGCTGAAGGGCATGTAGTCGTACTTTTCCAGAAACTAGAAGATGTGTGTAACCATAGTAAGTTTTCTCATGAGAACCCGACTTGCTCAAGGAGACATTCTTGTGGAGCACAACAGTGTAATTCGCAACAGGTACAAGGTCATTTAGACTAGGGAAGACAATGGGACTACTGACTTGAGTAACAAATGTCACTTATTCCTCACCTGATATTCTACCCGCTGGAGGCGTCAAACCAAGGAACCAATGAGCTGCGTGAGAACTGTTATGATTTGACAATCTTAATGAGGTGACAAACCATTGGATGGAGATAATGGTGCACCAAATCTTGCCCAATTGGAAATTAGGGGACTGTACACCAAGTTTAATATAATCTTTTGACACCAGGAGAAATCAGCCAATATATGCCATTCCTTTGCCATAGCTATTACGTGCCTTTGCTATTGCCTAGACACTTTGTCACCCTGTTTAAAGACTTTGCGGTTTATTTCTTCGAACCATCCTTACTTTGCCTTGCCCGATTCCTACTTTTCCTCCTTATGAGGGAAATGTCTCTTATTGCCCATCTTGCTGAACTTTGCTGTGTTTCCTTGCTGATGGCGAATCAACTGATGTCCTGAGGATGAAGACTGACTCTGTATGCTGACTCATTACAGAGGGTAACTTTATGATGATGAAATTGTAATTGTCTGTTTGCCTTTTCTTTCTAGGTACCAACTGCTCTTTTGATAGAGACCATAGTTAGATGTTTTCTAAATTTGTGTTGCTAAATTGTTTTGCATGAAGCCCAACATGCTAATGCTGATTCAAGGTTAGTTGAGAAATTCACTAAACGAACGCAAATAGACAAATGACTGAATCCATGCTTTGTTGAATAATGCGCTAATGATACTCTGCTGAGAATAACCCATTTTGACGTTGTGCTTTGTTCTAATGTTTATAATTTTTGCCTTGATGAAATCTTGAGTTGTCATATTATAACAGTGTTGCTGGTTTTGAGACTAATAAACTTGCTAGTAGAGTGTAATCAATAGTGAATAAATATCATAAATCTTACAAAGTATTGTGTGGTTTTTCATGACTGAGAGGTCTTGATGTGATTTGATTCTTACTTATGCCATTATACAAATTGAGTCGATTTATCATAGTGAGTATTGATGATGTTATTGATCTATTGATTGCTATGATGATTAATTGTGTCGTCCTAAGGTGTCTCCAATCAGGGTCAAAAGATTCATTGGTTTAAAACGAGTCCCAGATTAATTAATTATTTAAGGTGGGACGCGTTATCAGCCGTTAATAATTGTTTGCTAGGTCACTTGAAGTCATTAACTGTTTTAAGCCCTTCAAAAGAGGGCCCGCATTGAACAAATATTACCAGATCATACCACACACGCATACTTCATTTTTAGAATTTGAAACGCAGCATAAATGCCTCACTCTTAAGAACAAGCTTTACCCGCGATGTTACAGAGACAGAATGACAATCTATTTGGGCTCCGAATATGCTTAGGAACGTGTTGGACTCTTAGTTTGGGATGGACATGCAAGATAGTTAAACTGCAGTATTTTTCCACGAATAAAAGTAAAGCAGATTATGTAAACTACTGCTTTTTGGCACCAGTTTCCACATCTTCCTCTCGCAAAGACTTTCTGTTAAGAAAGCAGTAAAGCAGAAATCACATTTACGCAAGCTTTGGGACCCAAAGGCAGAACATTTATATAAGCAGTTTTCATTATTTATGCCCAAGATGTAACATTATACAGTACATATTTAGTGATAAATATGTTATGAAGCAATAGTGAGTCATACACGGTAATCCTTTACCAAAAGAAGCACTTAACCTTATGTTGTGCTGACATCTTATTAATATAGTATGCGTTCTTGAATAAAATGATGTGATTCCGATTTGAATACCCGCGAACCATAAAAGGTGCAAAGATGTCACATACTCTAGACAGTTAAAGGGAATCTGCCCCAACACCCACAATAGAAGCATAAGAAGAATTCTCCCACGCAAAGTCACAGAGACAATCACCTTTAAATGAAAAAAACAGGAGCTGGTGCCAGGTACCGATATTTCGTTGGTATATTTTATTTCTTCCGCTCTGGATGCATCAAAGCTGTCCCTTAAAGGCACTCTTTGAGGTGTCCATTAGCTCACATGCTAGCACTTCAAAAAACCTAGTGATAGAAAAAATGAAAGCAAAGCAGACAACAATAGATTCCTGAGTGAGGCAGAAAAGACGACACTTTCATGTGAACAATAAATAAGGTACCACTACGCTTCTTCTCTTACAGAGTAAATCTGGTTTTGTATTTCTTTTATTGGGTAAACACAACAAATTAAGCTGAACTGACATCCATGAAAATGTGCTTTTAATAACTCAGCATACTTCATGTACTTATTAATCGAAATATCTCTAAATTAGGACATCTTTACGTTAAAGATTTTTGATCATGCACCTCAAAAGCGCATGTCCAATAAAAATTGACCTGTAAAGATATTAAGGAACGGTAGGATATAGAGAGTGAAAAATGTAGAGAATATAATATGCATACAGTAATGAGTTGTATTGCACTTTCATTCAGTATGAAAGGAGAATATGAAGTCTTTATTGAGTTTTGTTCAGCAGCTCATGGGCCATTTCATGCATTGCATGAAGCGCAGCACTGGTTTATTTCACATCCAAGTGCCTGGTATATATATATATATGCAGTTGAGATGTCAAAAGTTAATACATTGGGGGGCATATTAACGAAAAACACGTTGTAGTACATTTAGTAGTACTGCAATGATACTACTCACATACTACAAAGGAATATTTATAAACCAACATGTTCCGCCTCTTCAATCTTTTCTATACAGAGATCTCTGTTCAGATTGCAGAGCTCTCTGCCTATATAAGTCTACGTTTTAGTAGTAAATGTAGGCTAAACAGGGGAGTGGCTGGAAAATGGGCAATACTTGCTACCATACAGGAAAGGTTTAAAGAAGAGTAAGGATTAGGGAGGAATAAGTAGTGATTAAGGGAGGTATAGACAACTGCCCACAAAAGAGTAAGCCCAAAGTTATTTACAAACTAACCCTCTAAAATTAATACAGTCAAAAAGCTATCAAAACAGTTGTAAACAGTTGTAAACTGTAACACAAATAGCAAACCTCTGGTGTTTGGTGTTTGCAATATCCTTCTATGGAAACATCTTAAAATACAAAAGCATAAGAAATAATGTTATGGTAAATTAACTTTTTTCAATGTTTAAAAAGAATAAATACATTTTGTTTAATATTTAAAACAAATCTATACAATTTGAACATGATATTATTTTAGAAGCATTTTATTAATAAATGTGTTAAAAATTAGAACTCCATGCAAGCTTTATTTTTTTGTAACACAAATCAATTCAAATTAATTTTATACATACATTTAATAATTTCTAACACTGATTAAAAACAATAAACATTTACTGTAGGTGACACTGGTATAGAAATCGCCAAATAGAAAATATACATTAATGAAATACATTTAAATTAATACATTTTTATTACACTGTTAAGATAAAAGAGTTGTAACTTTTTTACTTTCTCTGGGTTTAGAAACTGTATATGAAATTATTTCACATTATTTGACCTCAACATATGATTAGTATTCTTTTTGAAAAGTTTAATAAGCTTTTTTTTGTACTTTTCTCTAAACTTCATTATAGGGAAATCTTCATTGTGATGTTGGGGACCTCCACCTGCTTGTGAAATGTTATTGGCAATAGTTTACACTGCACCCTCTTGTTTCATAAGGGGGAGGGTCATGTGAGTCTACAATTTAGAGAAACTTTACACTCAGAAATGGGGACTAGCCAGAAGTAGTAAATATACTACAGACCATAAGAGTAAATTTACACAAGTAATCGGGAGCAACCCATCTACCAAACTCCCAATAGGGTGGATGCGGCCTTCGTGGTGACCTCCCTACAGGAGTTATTAAGAGTTTCATGCTAGGTCGGCAGACTGAAACCTCAGTTTCCACCTGCTGATCTAGCAGGAAACATGCTACAACATTGTCTCCATCCCGGCGGCAATGCTGTAGCCCACAGAGTGCATCAGCATCCTCTCAATATTCGCTCTCTGAAAAGCAGACAGTGGACATTGCAACAGGGATGGGCAGGGGGGCCAATGCACTGCTCATGCCAAGTTCATAGGCAGTGCAGTGGCCCCCCTGTGGCCCCCTGAACGTGTTCTCACCAGCCCTTTGATGGCAGTGAAACCACCATGAAAAGGCTGCCAAAGAATAAGGTCTTAATCCGCAGGGCAGTGCAGCATGCAGCGCTGCCCTGGTGGATTATGATCGCCACCACCGCCTGGCTTCCGGGATCATGGATCCTGGCGGTGCTGCCAGGGTTGTAATGTGGTGGTAAGACCGGCACAACAGCGGCGGTTCTGACCACCAGTGACACACGTAATAAGGCCCTTAGTCGTGCAGTTGCTCCAAGCCAGGCCAGGCCAGAGATGGTATAGGCCAGGCAAGAGATGTTTTAACATTGGCCTAATAAAAAAGTGGAAATTTCAAACCTTTCATCAGTACTAATGTAGTGCATGCCAGTTTCGTTATGATGCCCCTCAAGACAGGCATGTGCCAAATAACATCCTTGTCTGCTTAGTATCAGGCCTGCCAGATCATACATATAGTAATGATGATCCTGACGTATCATTTGTTTTTTATTGTTAAATTACATTTTTTATACTCTACAGTCATATAAACAGTTCAAGTAAAAATAAATCAATACAATCATGTCACATCACAATCCCTAAATTATGTTAACTTAGCCGCTTTTAACAGCACTCTTTGTAAATAATTCTAAAGCAAAATGAAATTCATAGTAAATTCAACAGTGCAAATATAGTTGCAACTAAATAATGGACGCAGGACCAGTCTTAAAATCTGAACATAGTTTCCTTGTGATATTTCGAGTTCAGGGAGCATCTAAATGCCACACCTAGATTATCATACTTTTTGACAGTAGTTAGTTTTCCACCACATAGGCCAGGCTAGTTTTTACCATAACAGGTACATTTTCTTCTAAAACTAACTTTTTAGGATCTCCAGTTTGTTTATGATTCTAGTTTTCTTTTACTGCATGATGGTATTACATTTGCTAAGGTATCATAGTTGTGACAACATCTGTCTGTGAATCAGGAATGTACTCACAACTACCATGGGAACTCCCTCATCTATGCCACAGCTATATTATTGTGCAAACATTCCCCCCGGGGCAGCTCCATTGGAGAGCTCTCAACTGGGCACTTTTGCAATTTGTTTCTCCCTGGAACCTTATCAAGATGTAGAGGAGTGAAAATTGTAATTACGTGAATCAGTGCAATTCTGTGTAAGTCTTAATTAAAATTAAGATAATTAAGTATTTCTTAACTAAAAATGTCTATCGAATTGACTCTGCACTAAAAGCCTTTTGGTGCACTGGCCCATGGTAAATACCCCTTACTCACTTTTTACCACATAAACCTAAAAAAAAAACAGAAATCTGAACCAACATACAGAAGCCACTTAGCAGAAAACTAATGATGTAGATAAATCAATAGATTGTAATGCCACCTGCTCATGAACTGACTAGATTTTGGCCTGAGAATGAAACAAAACTGCTGCCTTTTAATACCACATACTACTTTGTAAATACCCATAGCTACATTTATTCTGAATTGACCTTACAAGGCTGGAAATATCCACTTGACCACTCACATTGGCAAGTCTTATTTAATCAGGTCAAGCTATTTTTAATAGATATGTTCTGTTAAGTTGAAAAGTGAAGGGGCAATAAAAGATGGCTTTAAATCTTGTTCTATGTCACATTTTCTCTCTGTTCACAGACAGAAGTCAAAAGTCCATTTCTCTTCCAATTAATTTTCCTTCTGACTGCAGAATTCCAGGACTTTGTAAGGTGAACCAGGTGACCTGCTCCTTAGAATGTAAAATAAAGGGATATATATGGTGTCAGGTTTTTCCTAACACACATTTAAATGACTAGGTCAACTGTGCAAACATTTCAAAATATATTTCAGTAGTTGTGAAAGCCCTTTTTTATATTTCAGTGTGATGAAAAAATATTTAATAGGATGAAAATAAATCAGAATACTTTACGTGTTGATGAGCAAAGGATATGTTTTCTGATTGCTAATACACCATATAGTGCTATCAGCAAAGCTACAAGTTAGTGGAGAGGATTTTGGACATTTCTTGGAAAGTTACTGTGTGTAGATGACAATCTGTTACCACATAATAGTTTAGTAATACATTTATTAAAATTAAGTGTTTAAACAAACTCCTGCCCTGATGGCAATGTTTTTAGTAAACTAAAAGAAGTCCTAGGTTATGTGGGCTAGACTTCGTGGGTATGTGAGCTAGAATGTTGTGATGCATGCAGCAAACTTTAGTCTACTTAATCAAAGAGGTTTTTTTGTACTGCAGAAATGCTAAGCTCACATATTTGACAGTGTAAACATATGTGAGAATTAAGAAAAATGTGACTCTGTAAACTATTTGCCTAGGATCACACAATTTGAGACCCGTTTACGTGTCAAGTACATTACAGTTAGGTACAGTAGATTATTTAAGGTACTCGACCTGCAAGTCCAGTAACATTTTTGTGATTTTTCGACCCCTGCTTTAGTTATATTACAGTACTTGTCATCACGAGTAGGAGAGATGTTGTTGTTTATAAGGAAATGAGCTTTTTGTTTGGTCTCCCCAGAGTTTCCACTTTTATAAGACTGCATTTATCGGCTTGCTTTGTCATCTTCATTTTTCTGCCCCATTAACATTGTAAAAGAATAGTTAACCACCATCAGTATATTCACCTTTCAAGTAAGGCCACAAGGTATATTGTACATGAGGTGCATAGTTGGCATAAATGTTAAGTGCTTAAGTGCAGATGTGCACAATCCACAAGAAAGACTTTCAGATCATTACTTCAGGCCTGCCACAACAAACCTAATTAATGCTACAGCAAACATAAGGAAAGGGACATTCAGTAATTCATATCTAAGTACTATCTTAACAGCTGCATGGTGAGAGGTTTTAATGTGCAAAAGTGAAACATACCTAACATTTAGAATGTCATGTACCTAGATTAACAGGATACGCCATTTTTTAGTGTTAGGCTTTCATACTTCTTTTGTAGAGCAATACCCCCTTATGAATAAAAGTAGGGACGTGCGAAATTCATGTAATTAGCTTTTTCCTAATTACCTAAAATGATGGTAAAATTACAAAAATTTACACCAGGCGATGCAAAATGTAAAACTGGCATTTGGTGCTATATTTTAGTACAAAATTTGTCCTTGCATTCGCTTAGGACATCAGGATGCATTTCACGCTGTAAAATAACAGCCACTAGTTTTTTGTCCCTAGCATTAGTCCTGTGCGTTCATAGTAAATTTGTACCGCAAGTGGGGCATTTGTGGTAAGTTTTTATTGTGAACAGACATAATTACGTGATGGGGCATATAAACGTAATTTCCTGAATTTTGAGCAGCAAGAGTAATGCGCAAATATGCCAATTACACTAGCGCAATGTAAATGTCGACCAGGCGTAAAAAAAAGTTATAATTTCTAATCAGGTTAAAAGTAGCAAAAGACCTAATCCATGCACGGTTCCAATATTCTTAAAAATCTAATTCAGTAACAAGCTTTTATGTTTGTTAAATAAGCTGCAAATATTATTTTATTAAAATGTGCATTTCTCTGCTCAAAGACATAGCAACAGTATTCAGTTAAGTTCTGGTCAGGCTCTCCCTTTACCTTTTGCTTTAACTAGCTCTTTGATGAAGTGTGAAACATAATTCCTGGAAGGGAACAACAAGCTTCAAGAATGGTAGGAAGGAGGTGCTTATAGTTCACCTACTGCTAGTTATTGTCAAATGTCGGAGAGAGGAGTGGATAGGGATGCAGATAACAGCACTAAGAACAAACTAGAGTCTGGACATTTGTTATTTTAATAGTAATCAGGATCGCAGTGTGAAAAAGGTTTTTCATGGTAGCATATTACCAGCCAAACTGTCTCTACTTTCAAGTGGAGTAGACCTGGCCTCAAAGCCGGCCAAAGTTGGTCTTCAAGGAAAGTTACCTCATTTTAGTAAGATAGCCATGTTTTGAAATTAAGAGCTCCACACACTGACATTGAGGTGCTGCTATTCTGCTTGAGGAAGGACTGAGACCTTGAATTCTACTTCTTCTTGTTCCCTAGCTTTGGGCAAGCTTCTTTGGAGTCAGGTCAGCTGTACTCCTGTACCCTTAGGAAGATTAAAGGCAAAAGTGGTCATCTATGAATATGAATGAGCAGATCGGTTAAGACTGCCCAGGAGTTTTAACAGCCACCGGGAAGAGGTAATTTCTGTCTGACTTAGTTTTGACTCTTGTCCATAGCTGGGAAAAGGCATAGAGATGTCTGTCTCCAGTCTGATGTGTACTGCCAGAAAAGCACAATTAAGATAAGAATGTTTTGAGAATAACAGCCTGAAAAGTAACTGTGGTCTTGCCTACTAGATAGTGAAAAATGTCTAATTGCAAAAAACGTATTGTGGCTTACCAGGAACTGACATTGGGCTGACTGCGCGCTCATTGCTTACCAGTGATTGACTTTACTGTCACTCTTGCCTTCTTGCTTTTTTCTACAATGGCTTTCCTTGTCTCAGCTATGCCCCTCTCCTTAAGCTTAGACTTTTTGTCATACTTCTAATGGCTGGCTTATATTCTCCCAATTGTCAATTTTGGGGAACTTCTTTTTTGGTTAAGCCCTCCATGCAAGCTTTTGTGTGCTTCTTACCCTACCAAATACCGGGAAACTGATTCAGCAATGGGGCTCGAACCACGCTGTGCATTTACAACATGGCCGAAACCACAAATGCATCTTTACAATGCATTCCTTAACCACACAAGTCATTACAACGACTTGCCTTTGGGAAAGCATTGTTGGCTGATGCTGGACTTTAAGTCCACCACTTTCCCTACTGTGGCACAGACTGGAGTTGGAATAGTAGATTAAACTATTCCAAAGTCCAGCGCTTTCCCCAAGGCAAATAGTTGTAATGACTTGTGTGGTAAAGGAATGCGTTGTAGAAATGCATTTGTGGTTCGGACGTGTTATTGAAGCAGGAGTGGTGAATGCCTGTGTTGTTCCAATGTACAACCTAAATACCTGCCTTTCTGTGCACTCGATTCCTCTCAGCATTATATGCTGCTTGCACATGTGTGCTTCTCCTTCCTTCCCCCTACTCTGTATTCATCTCTGCCTTATATGCATTCTCCTCTTACACCCTTGTTTTTCTCTCCCTTGTGTAATACTTTTCCTCCCCTCCCCCACCCAGCTTTACTTTGTTTTATTTCCACCCACTCACTCCTCATTACTTCCCTCATACTCACTCCTCCATACCCTCGCTGGTCCTTTGCTATTTAATTTTTTGCAAACCTTTTGGAAGGTTCTGCAGCAAATTACTGCCAGCCCTTCTTTCTTACAAATAACTACTCCAGTTTCCTTGTTGCTTTATTTAGCATTCCATCTTAGATCAAAACATAAAAAATGTCACCCACAGCTTTTCCTAGGCATGTGTTTGGCATACTTAACAAATGATAAGCTGATGCCGCACCTTTTTTATCTTTCTTTTTTCTTTTCACTGATGCTGCATAGCATTAGCATAAAAATAAAAGCTTTTTTTCAATAGTGTACAGCATCAACAAAAGGCATTGTCAAAGTCGATAGGTCCCAAAGGTGAAACCAATTTTCTTCACTTTAAGAAAATCATAACTCCCTCGTTCCGTCATTCATTTTTGTCACTTTGGTCTAGCTTAGATCATCACATTTTTTCTTTTAAATAAATGTGGTGGAAATTTTGTTTTCTTAACTTTTGTGTTGTTTTCGGTGAAACACAAATTCTAAACACACTTTTCTCATGGTAGAGGATGTCGCTACCAAGGGTTAAGCTCAGCACTTCTGGTTAAAAACCTTACCTCACAAAGCATTTGTTTATGAATTTTGGGGGAGTTAATTCTTTATTGTGTCCTCAGTTATTAATCCAAAATGTTGCCGGTTTCCTGACTAAAATCACAATAAAGGGCACACAGAGACTTGTCTATGTGATTCATCTTCATCTGCTGAGGTACTCATTTTTCCTGGCTGCTCCTGTTGTACAGTTTAATTCTCTTTTTCTCACTCAGTTCTATGCCCCATGTCTTGGGCAGCAGACTGGTGGAGTGTGTCCATCTTTCATTTCACTGTCCCCTTATTTGCACTTTCTCCATGCTGTGGGTAACATTCAGAATACTTGACACCTTCCTGCTGGCTTGGTCTCCTGACTATTTCTCCTCTTTGCACTGTGTATTGGACCTAGGAGTGTGGAAGATGTCTCCTCTCCAGTGTTGACACCCTTTTGCTTCCTCTCCCACTTGGAGCGACCCCACCCACCTCTGGACCATTGCCTCTATGGCCCGGCTTCCGCAACCGATTGCTTCTCCCCCCATAGCTTCCTTCCTCCTCTGACGATGTTCACTATGGGGTCCTTCTCTCTCATTGGTGACAGGTGGGATTGGCTCTAACTTGGCCTCTTGCGACATAGAAATAAGCTCAAGCTCAAACTGGTTAGGTCCCCCTCTTTAAGTTCCTCCTCTCTCCCATCCCCTTTTACTTGCCCTCCTTCCTTCTTCTCATTGGTCCTCCTTCCTAGTCAAGTTCCATCAGCACCAGCAGTGCATGTTACTTGTTATCCTCTTTCCTCTGAGGTCTCCTGCTTTCTTTGCATCCCGTTCCCTGAGTATGTCTGCATCACTGACAGTAATATCCCTTAATGTCAGTGACATAAATAATTACATTAAACGTAGGAAAGTGTTACACTATTGCTAGCGCAGGTGTTCTAATAAAAATTATTAATGAGTGTTTATGTATTTTGAATAATAAGTTTATGTAGAAAAAATAAGAACATAGCAAAATAATGCACACATTTGAAAATGTGATTTTGAACAATAGCCACCAATGTTAACGAAATGTACTAATCAATGATTAAATAATATGAAATGTTGAATATATGTAAGACTAATGCAGTAATATGTCATATTAAGGATTATGAATTAAGATTTAGCTTTATTAATTATAGGCCTTAACTTAACAAGTGGCTTGGCCTACTACCTAGGCCTCATGTAAAAGCTGTATTTCTTAGTGTTTAATGAAATAGCTAACCAAGGAAGTTAAACTGTGCATTTCTATTGTATTGTTTAAATGTGCTCATTACAGAAGTTTCTCATGTGAATCGACTGCTAGGAGATTATGTTATTGCTAATGCAACATTTTATATGTAATGTGTGTGAGACTGACTTTCCCAGGACAAGAACAATGAAGATACTGACTAGAGTAGAAAGCTGCAACAATATTGTTACCTGACAAGCCGGATGATGAGGACATTGCAAAACAAACCAATCAATGACGTGTGAACGGAGTAATATTAGAATTCATAGATTTGAGATTTTAGTTTTATTGGACAGAGAAGAGAGTCATTCTGAGAGAAGACAGCTTACTGCTAATTTTTCCTGACCGAGAGGTTACTACTTCCATATGCGTCTTGACAAGAGACATGCTTAAAGACTTTCCCCTTTTAAATTCTGATGCTGAATCCTGATGCCTTGCTGATCAACTGATGTCCTGAGGATGAAGACTGATTCTGCTGTGCTGATCCACCCTGAGGATAGGTATATCCAAATTGTGAATATCATGCATATTTGCTTTTTTCTTTCTAGGTACCAACTGCGCTATTTTGATAGAGCCATAGTTAGATGTTTTTCCAACTTTGTGTTACTAAATTGTTTTGCATTAAGCGTAACTTGCTGATGCTAATCTGGTGTTAGTTAAGGATTCTCACTCATTGAATTATGATAACAGTGACTAATGCTTGATGAAATTCTCTGCTAAACTTCAGGTGCATCATAACGTTGACACAGTTGACTCTGCTACTGATCTGCACCAAAACCTTAGAATGTATTGTTGTTCAAGCTTTGATTAGATTACGTTTCTTCCGCCGTTTTAGACAACCAGTGTTGTTTCTGTATGTGTTTCATTTGATATTGAGATTAATCTACATGACCAAAGCATTGTTAATATAGGGAAATAAACATTCTCAATTTTACTAAAGGTGTGGTTATTCATGACTAAAAGGTCATGGTGCGTTACAATTACTGACTCCAATAATTATTTATTATATTGATTACTAATGAATATTGATTATTGTGTATTAATTATTGATTATGTACTGGATCTATGATAAGAACATCTTAATTGTGAGTGAAAAGGTTCATCAACCTATTTGCGTCCCCTTGTAAGTTTACTTATTAAGGTCAAAAGCGCTAACAGAGAAGGTAGCAGACTGATGGTTTGTCTCCTTAAGAGCTTACCATAGATGTCTGGTATAGAATAATAGACGGACAGGGATGGTAAGAGAGACTGATGGTTTGTCTCCTTAAGTGCTTGCCATATATGTCCGGTACAAAGTGACAGGTGTTAATAGAAACAGTGGTAGGATTGAAGGTCCCAGAGGTGGTAGTAGAATTCATTGAGATTTGGATTTTGTTTTTCAATGATGATAATTGGAGAGAAAATGATGTTCCCCTACGGCCATAAATGACTTTCCCAGATCCTGGATCATGCTAATGGTTGTTTGAGGATGTTCCCAGCGTTCTAGTGATAGTTTGAGTGAAGTAGGCTGCGCAGCTTATGCAAATCGCAGGTGAATTGTGAGGTTTGAGAGGATTTTAGTGAGTTGCGTACTCCAAATTAAGTTGTAGTAGGAGGGTGCGTACTCCACAGTGTGAGAGTAGGGAAGTCGTCGAATTACATATTTGTTTGGCACATTTGTGCTAAAAAATTGTTCACATGTGTAACGGGCGAGGTGCCGATCCCGGGTCCGAAGCTCCCGTCGGGGAAGAAAACCGATACCCCCGGGGCACGGAAGAGGATTCCCCTATAATGACGTATGACGCTGAGGGCGTCATAAAGAGGAAAAGAGAAGACGGACGGGGAGAGAGGTCGGAGGAAAAGGAGGAGCCGAGAACGCGGAGAAGCCGAGGAGAGGAAACCACCATCACCCAGGAACTGGAGGGAGAGGAAGACACCGCCAGCAAAGTAATCGAGACGGAGGGAGACGCCCGGTAGTCGGGACGCCTAGAGGAAAAGGAGAACCAGTGGGCGACCCCCAACCCGACCGAAGAGAAATCGGGGGACTACCTACGTGCCGGCCGCGCCCCTGGAGGGACGTGGCCCTCCCAGGTACGACTATACCCTGCCTGGCAGACTCTGTCAGGTTGGCTCGCAGGGAAAAGAGGGAGGTGGGGGGAGAAAAGGGAGGACGGGGAGGACTTTTTAAAAGAAGGGCATAAACCTGCAAAGAGAGGGGAAACCCGTTTACTTAACCCACGGACTGGGACACCTCCCGAGGAACCCTAGAAAGGAGAGAAGGGGTTGTCTGGGACTAAAGGGGGAGAGAAGGCACAATAACTAAATAGAGAAACCCACCACAACCAGCACCGCCGCCCCTATCTATTTCACAACCCCTACTAACCCCTATCTGATTCCTTACCTTAGCCCTACTTCATTTTCACTTACCTGATTATTTTTATTTTTATTTTCTTTTGGGGAATACGGGCGACCGGAGGACGGGAAACCAGACCGCCTCAAGACGGAGCCAAGACACCACCAGAGCCTGGAAAGGGAAAAGAAAAGGGGCTTTGAGGAAATAGAAATTAGGGCTGATCTTGTGAAGAGGAACAAGAGAGGACTGGCCAAGATATAAATAAAACAGTAACTATTACATCAAATAGCAGTGCCTGTCGCATTCTTCCAATATCTTACATACGTCAGATAACGAACCCATTTACAACATGGTTGTTGATGTACGGACCCTGTGTGGTCTAAGACTCTAGAATATATTGAAAAAGTGTATGAGACATTTGGTTATATGTTGTAATCTGTCTGGTTTAGTAGGTGGATTGGGTGTGGTCAACAAGTCAGTGTGTGAATTAAAGTGAGTGAAAGAAAGTTTTGACTGAGATTTGGCGAGTCCTACGTGCACCAGGACAGACCCATTGATCAATTGAGAGTAAAATTTGCGGGTCGAATTTTGCTTGCGAATCTGGGAGACCGAGAAAGAAGGAGTAGCTGTAAGTGTGGTAAGAGCCATCAGTGAAAAACCCGTAAGGTTTCTGAAGCAATTGTGTTACCTTTCCTGTAGTAAACCAGCAGATTTGTTTTTTGTTTTTGGTTTTTATTAGTGCTTGCAATATTTTTCATTAGTTTGTGTGAATTGGAGTGAAGGAAAACAAGCCGCAAGACTTTGTCAGTTTCAGTATGTGTGAGTGTGACGTCATTGGAGCCATGCTGGGAAAGGTCGTTTAGTGAGAAGGGTTGGCAACTGTCCATGGGAGGCTACTGGTTGAGATCGTACGTGAAAGGAATCTTGGGATTAAAAGTCACTTCATGATTTGATTTTGAATAACAAAAAGATATAAAAGATGAAGTTTTATAAAGCGTTAAAAAGTGCCCTAAGGGGAGATACGTATATTACAACAAGTGTAGACAAGGCTACACCACCAGAAGGCACACCAGCTTACTTTGTAATGGAAGAGAAAGTTGTTGCGCCATGTCTTTGGTTAAAGCGATGGTGCAAATTGACAGAGAAAGATGGGAACTTAGCATTTCCTACAAATGGGACGTATAATTTGAGAGTTTTGGAGCATTTACGATGGTGCTGTATGAATCGAAGCCCCTTCCAAGACCAGCACAGTTTGAGGCATTAGCGATTTAGGAGCTAGTAGCTAGACAACAACCGAAATTCGAGAGAAGGATGAGAAAGGCAGAAAAGACTCTTGCAGAGGCTGGATGGGACTGTGTTCAGAGAGTTTGGAGGATGGAGGCTTTGAACAGAATTAAGTTGTTTCTGGCAATTATGAAGGAGAATGGGATGGAAGGAAAGAAAACTACTAGGAAGACTAACAAAAGTCTGTCTGAGAGTAAGGAGGTTAGAAAGTCTTCACCCTTAGAGGAGGAATCGAGGATGATGAATTTATTGGTACATGGTACATGAGAGTGGTCCAAGTACCAGTGTTGATCCGACAGCTCCGACACAAGTTAATGGGACAGTGAGGCTGGTGCAGTATAATGCTAGCCTGACACAGAATACGGTGCAAAGTAGTCTTAATGTGCCTACCACTCCTGTAGTGCAGACCCAGATGCGACCACCACAGGTGCAGAGAATTTATCCTGATGTGCCCATTATGGAAATGACTTTGAACTTAGTGGTGCCCACGAAGCAGGTCTTTCCGACACCAATACTGGTTCAGACTTAGACGACTCCGATTTTCTTGCCCCAGGTAATGCTAAGATTTACGCCAGTAAAAAGAACACAGTCAGATATGACTCCGATGATGAATCAGAGTATGGGAGTTACTCTCCTACAGAGCATAGGTGCCAGAACAGCCCCAGATGCTATATCGCTACCTATTACAGTTGGCCCAGTGGTACCATTATTTGCACAGAAGAAATCGACTGTAGGTGAACGGGGAGCAATGTCCCAGAACCTAACAAGGGGAGGACATAATGAACATGTTCAGGTAGTCTCTCCTGTGGGACAGACTTTTGATGGATCAAGATCATTGCTAGACCTTAGTCCATTTGTTGCACTCCCAGATACAATGACAGGGCCAAACGTTAGTCAGAGTTTAAAATTATTGACACCGCAGACTCCAAATGCAATTGCCTAGCAGGTGCCACCAGTGCAAGCAAGTAACATTTTGTTTCAAGGTTTGACAGCTCACCAATTAACTGAATGGTTAGACAAGCTGAATACCCCACAGAGTGCCCATAAAGGAGAGGAGCATTTGAATTATACTAGGCTAGGCATGGAAGCGGGTGAACTCATTGAAGGAACAATGGGAGTGAATAGGTTACAATCCTACACAGAGGCAGAGTTGAGATACTTGTGCCCAAAGATTATGAGAGAAGTGAGCAATGTGCATAAGAGATTAGCAGACTTGGCAGAGAAGTACAGCATAGAAATAGAGAAAACAAAGCATTTGAAAAGGAGTTCCAGATTAGATTTTGAGGTGAAAGATTTTGAACACATGAGATCTGCCGGAATGAAGGTGCACCTTAAAGAATTGCTTTAAAGTGCTCAGACCTGGGAGCATTAGACAAATGTGAAGGCAGATGGGTAAAGAAAAGAGACAAGAGAAAAAGGTGTTCTTTGGAGCTGACTGAAAATGTGCAGCAGTATAAAGATCCAGTAAAGATCCAGTAAAGATGTTACCAATGAGAGAGATTCCATTGGGGAATTTTGTTAATGTCCCGTAGAGTAGAAGTGACATTCTGTCATTTACAAATGATTATCCAAAATTGAGAGAAAAGCCCGTAGAATGGTATCAGTAGAAAGACAGGTTTGTGAAATTTTCGAATTGTTTGTGGGAAGACTTGAACACATTACTAGAGATAGTGGTCCCGGCTGATCTGTGGATCGAGTGCAAGAGGAGTATAGATTGGCCAACAAGTAAACTGGAGAGAGACAAGAATACAGGTGCACCGTCTCCTGAGGTAATTAAATATTACTATAAGGGGACTGAGTTTCTGAAATCAAGAATTTTACCAAAGAATATTGATTGGCAGAGGATTGACAGGACAGCTCAGGAAGCAAAGGAGTCGCTACATGCATATTATGAGAGATTATTACAGGCATTCAAGCATTACAGTGGTACAGAAACAATCGAGGCGAAAGACATGCTTTACTTTGTGTTCAGATTTGTGGAAGGACTGAGACCTGAAATTAGCCAGATGAATAAGAGTCATTTGACTTGCTGACAAGCAAAGCTGATTGATGAGGTGTTGCAGTATGTGAAATACTGTAGTGATGCGATTGAGTTGAAGCAGAAAACGTTGAAATAGAAGGCGATGGTGATGCAGATAAAAGCAGCTCAAACAGCAGTGCATCACAGCAGCAGCAGGGAAACATGATGTTTCAGTCCCAGATGAGAGGTAGAAGTTGTGGAGGCAATATGAATTGCGGTCCAGACTTGAATACAGTAGTGGTTCAGAATGATGCGCAGGGAACGAAGAAGCTATTGCCATGTCACATTTTCAGAGCCATAAGAAATTGGAAATGGGAGTGTCCGATAATGGTGCAGGAAGCTGTTGTTCACCAGAGTGATGACATCAAATCATTCCAGAATGTGAGAGGACCAAGAGTGAGGGGTCCTAATCCAGATGTTCATAATAATGTTAATCAAGTGCAGAATTTCCAGCCCATGTAGCAGGTGCAAATGCCCCGTGCAAAAGTGACACAGTTGCAGCCGATGCAACAACAGGTTCATACCATACCGAGACAGCAAATTCAAACACCTCAAGCCCTGTTGGAGCAGCAACAGAAGATGCTTTCTCAATAGTTCACAGGTCAGAGGCAAAGCAGAAATAGTAATACAGTGCACCAATTTACCATTACACGGTGAGAATGGAATAAATAATGACTGGACGAGTGACTGTTCAGATGAGGAGCCGTGTGTGCTTGCGACCTCCTTAGAAGTAGATCAAAGAGGACCATATGTGAAGCGAAAAGTTATGGGACACAAGGTTTCATTCTTGGTTGAAACAGGAGCTACACGCTCCACAGTGAGAAGTGCAGAGGTTCCAAATTTGCCCCTTTCAGGTATAACAGTGCAGGTTGTGAGAGGACCAAGAGTGAGGGGTCCTAATCCAGATGTTCATAATAATGTTAATCAAGTGCAGAATTTCCAGCCCATGCAGCAGGTGCAAATGCCCCGTGCACAAGTGACACAGTTGCAGCCGATGCAACAACAGGTTCATACCGTACCTAGACAGCAAATTCAAACACCTCAAGCCATGTTAGAGCAGCAATAGAAGATGCTTTCTCAATAGTTCACAGTTCAGAGGCAAAACAGAAATAGTAATGCAGTGCACCAATTTCCCATTACACGGTGAGAATGGAATAAATAATGACTGGACGAGTGACAGTTCAGATGAGGAGCCGTGTGTGCTTGCGACCTCCTTAGAAGTAGATCAAAGAGGACCATATGTGAAGCGAAAAGTTATGGGACACAAGGTTTCATTCTTGGTTGAAACAGGAGCTACACGCTCCACAGTGAGAAGTGCAGAGGTTTCAAATTTTCCCCTTTCAGGTAGAACAGTGCAGGTTGTGGGAGTAGCAAATCAGTATTTGACAAACCTGATTACATATCCAGTTTAGGTGGAGATCGGCAACTTCCAGGGATTGCATAAATTTGTAGTCTGCTATTCAAGTCTGGTATCCCTACTGGAAAGAGACTTGTTGTGTAAAATAAGGTGTTTGATTACTTGCTCAAATGATGGAATTGAGATTCAGATGAATAGTGATGATGAAGAAGAACATGCCCCAGAGATTGAATGTGAAACTACAAATGAGGAGTACCCTTTGATTGAATTTTCCCCGATGTTCACAGTGAAATAGCTTCATCCTGATTAACAGGCAATGGTTAAGGAGAAAGTATGGGATTTGAAAGGAAAAGGAGTAGGTTTGATAAGGGAGTGGAGCCAGTCAAGGTTACTGTGAAGCCAAATGCAGTTTTTCCTCAGCTTCCACAGTACCATATGCCACAAGATGTCCTTATGAAAGTGGCTCAGAGAATCGCAGATTTTGTAAAGCAAGGGGTTCTGAAAGAAGTATTGAGCAGTCCATGTAACTCAACAATAATGGGGTTGCAGAAGCCCTGTGGGAAGGTTTAGATTGTTCAGAATTTGAGAACAATAATTGAGATTGTGGTCAAATGTTGTCCCATGGTGCTAAATCAAGCTGTGATAATGTTCTAGATTCCATGTGATGCTGAGTGGTTCACTGTTATCGATTTGTCACAAGCATTCATTTCTGTGCCTCTTCATGAGGATAGTCAATTTTGCTTTTGTTTCAAATTCATGGATCGAGATTATTGCTGGTGCAGAATTCCTCAAGGGTTTTCAGAGTCACGTTCCATATTCAATCAGATCTTGAAAAATAATTTAGAGTCATTGGAATTGTCTTTCCAATCGACCTTGGTGCAGTACATTGATGACCTACTACTTCCATCCAAAACAAGGGACGAGTGCAAGTATGATATGATTGCCCTGCTGAACCATTTGGGAAAGAATGGTCACAAAGTGTCTTCGCTTAAATTGCAGTACTGTCAGAAAGTAGTGAAATATTTTGGTCATCAGATTGAAAAGAGTTCAAGAAAGATATCCAGAGAAAGGATTACAACCATATCGCAGATAAATCCCCCAACTATACAGAGAGAGGCCAGGATGTTTTTGGGGATGGTGGGCATTGTCGCCAAAGGATTCCAAATTTTTCAGTCATTTCAAAACCATTGCAGAAGCAGACTCACAAGGAAATCACTGATCCCATAGTGTTAGACAAGGATGATATGAAATCATTCACTGAATTGAGAGAGAGTTTGTGCGGGGCTCCAGCATTGTGTATGTCTGACTACACGAAACCTTTCACATTGTTTTGTCATGAGCGTGATGCATGTTCTTTGTCTGTCTTGACACAGGTCCATGGAGGTATAAACCACCCCATAGCATATTGTTCACCTACTTTGGACCCAGTCGCAGCAGCCTTACCAGGTTGTTTGCTCGCAGTTGTCGCAGTTGGTCAGAGCCTTACACAGTGTGAGGACATTGTGATGGTACATCCCCTGACTGTAATGGTCCCTCACTCTATTGAGATTGTACTGACAAGGATGAAAACCCAATACTTGACTGGTGTGAGGTTGACTAGATATGAAACAAGTATTCTAGGGTCACCAAATGTATCATTGAAAAGATGTACAGTGTTGAACCCGGCATCCTTACTTTCGAGTGGAAATGCTGAAATTGAAAAGGAGGAAGATGTTGAACATGTTTGTCTTGAGGTAAGTGATTTATGCACAAAACCGAGACCTGACATTAGAGATACCCGACTGGAAGAAAATGACCAAATTATCTTTGTCGATGGTTCTTGTCTGAGAGACAATACAGGGACACTGAGAGCAGAATATGCTGTGTGCACAATTACAGGTACCTTAGAAGCTTCTTGGCTTCGAGGAGTGTATTCTGCCCAAGTAGCAGATCTGGTAGCCCTTACTAGAGCGTGCCATGTCTCTCCTCAGCTGAGAGTTACAATCTATTTGGATAGCCAGTATGGATTCAGAATAGTCCATGATTCTGGTCAGTTGTGGTCACAGAGAGGTATTCCTGACCTCTTCTGGTACACCAGTGAGAAATGGTTAGAGAATTAAAAAGTTGTTACATGCTATTCAAATGCCTGAAAATGTTGCCGTGGTGAAATGGTGTACACATCTGAAGTCGCAGGACAATGTGTCACTGGGAAATGGAAATGCAGATCAAGTCACAAGGTTTTGCGCATTGAACTATATATCGTTCAAAACTGTTACCTGAAGAAGATGAAACTTGTACAAGCTATGCATTGAAAATAATTGACACTTTGGGAGAATCAAAAGTGTTTCAGAATGATGTTGACAGGGAGGAGAAACGTTCATGGAGCAAAATGAAATGTGTACAAAGACAAGATGAATTGTGGGTTTCAGAAGAGGGTCGATTGGTTTTACCAAATAGCCTGTTGTCTCAGATGGCGAGGTATTATCATGGCCAAGCACATATTGGGAGGGATGCAATGGTTCGTTTGTTCAAACATGATTGATTTAACCCAAAGTTTAGACAAGTTGCTGAAGCTGTTTGCCATCAATGTGTTGTTTGCCAACAACTAAACGCAGGGAAATGGACAGTGGTTAATTTGAGCCACATTGGAAGAGCGGGAGGTCCATTCAGCAGAATGCAAATGGATTTCATTGAGATGGTAGTGTGTGGAGGTTTGAGATATGTGTTGGTTATTGTTTGTATCTTTAGTGATTAGATTGAAGCTTACCCTACACAAAGGAATTATAGTCTCAAAGTGGTGAAACTACTGCTTTGGGACCTGAGACCACGTTTCAGATTTCCGATCTCTTTAGAATCAGATAGGGAAAGTAACTTCAATAATGAAGTAGGTAAATTACTATGTGCAGCACTGAACATTGAGCAGAAGTTGCATTGTAGTTTCCGCCCTGAAGCATCAGGACTAGTGGAACAGATGAATGGTACATTGAAATCAAGAGTTGCAAAGATGTGTGCGTCCACAAATTTGAAATGGCCTGACGCATTACCTTTAGTGTTGATGTCAATGAGAAACACCCCTGACAGGAACACAGGATTGTCACCACATGAGATCCTCATAGGTAGAGCAATGAGGTTACCAGCGGTGCCAGCAAATGCACTTGTCAACATTACAGATGATATGGTGTTGGATTACTGCAAAGGTCTGGCTGATGTGGTTCGCTCTTTTTCTCAGCAGGTGGAAGCCACCACACTTCCACCGATCCATGACCCAGGACACAACCTGAGAGCTGGGGACTGGGTTGTGGTCTGAAAGCACGTGAGGAAGACGTGTTTGGAGCCTCATTGAAAGGGACCTTATCAGGAAGTTTTGTCAACTACCACAGCTGTGAAGTGTGCGCGGATTCCAAACTGGATTCATGCAAGCCATACGAAGAAAGTGGCATGTCCACTGGATCTTGAAGAAGCGTTGTTGAGAGTACCAACCACAGTGAGACAAGTCTCAGGGCTGGAAGGAGAACAAAGGGGAACTGAGACCAGATCTGAGCACATTGGGGACGGTCCAGTCACTCCTGTGAGAGATGAGGGAAGGGACCCCGAGGAGGGCGACGGAGAACCTATCTCAACTGAGGCAGCAGGAGAGCCTAGTCAAAGGAGGGCTTTCCCAGAAGCAGATGAGCTTGAAAGGCAAACAGAGCAATTGCCAGACCTAGAAGGGGAAGGAGTTGAGGTGGATCAAAGTCACTGTGATCTGACGACTCCTGAACGGGTTGCAGGTCTGTCAAGAGAAAAGACCACAGAACAAGGAGAAGGCACAAGTTCGACACTGAAGTGAACACTGACAAAGGGTCCACTGAAATGAGATAAGTGTCTAGAGTCACAGGTGGAGAAAGGGAAAGAGGTGGTCATTGAACCAACAATTGAAGAAATAGATACCACATGGAGAGAAGATCTAAGTCAAAGAGAGCTGAATGGTGATTGAAAATTGAAAAGGAAGAGGATAACAAGTCGAAGATACCCAGGTCCTGAATAGGCATATGCAATTACGAATGAATGACAGCAAGAGTTTATTTCTTTTTGTTTTGATAGAGAAGTTCAGGTTCAGTATTTTGGCACGTGAAGGACACTGATGAACTGAACTGTTGAAACAATCTGAGGGAAAATCTTTGAGAAAGAAACTGTTGAAAGTAATCGGAACAGACATTGATAACCTGATTTGACTTTTGAAACCTGATTTTGATAAATCTGCTAACCGATTTTGACAAGGGACCCTGGAAGTGAAACTGAACTGCTGAAAGAAGAGTTGCCTATTTTTGATTTTTGATGCAAATTTTTCAAAATTTCTTCTGCCTTCTGCTTCTTTATAGATCATGAGTAACATTAGTCAACAAGGTAGAGATGCTCAGCTCTGTAAATACATGAATATTGGTTTGGCGATTATGTTTGGGATATTGTTTGTGGTGTTAATTGTGGGTAAGCCAACCATACTTCTGCTTTTGAAACAACTACTACACTAATGGCATTAAAGAAGTTTAGGTTTGATGAGAAATATTTGCATGAGGATACTAATGCGCAGGGAGAACTTTCTTCTAATGTTTTCTATCTCTTATTGAGTGAGTATGTTGAGACAATGGATGTGAAGAATTGCTTTGTGTGTACGCAGATTCCTTCATCAGTTGAGGAAGGAGTCACCTATCATAGTCTGCCTTTAACCTATGGGATACATTGTAGTCTGTTACTAACAAGATTTTACAACCAGGAGTACATCCAATACTCTTATTCTAATTATGGGGGAGAGTCACAACCTAAAAGAAAATGCAATTGTTAATTCAAATGCCATGAAATTTGTCATCAAATAGCAAACTTTACTTTGACATTTAGTAGCGATTATGGGAAATAGCAACGCCTTCATATAGCACATTGAGTCATCGTCAAAACAATATACTCAAGACAAAACACAGTTCCATTAATTCACCAGCACAACAGCATCCAAGATACGTTCATTTTCAACTACAGTAAAGAAACAAATGACAGAGAAAAATGATTACTTTGTCCAAAATAGGGTAGCCCATTCCTGTGCATGCTATCCTATGACCAGGGGAAGCTCTGTGCGGTACACATGACTAAATGAGCCTGATAGTCTGTCAATATTGGCTTCAGGACAAAAGTAAGTAAAGTAAATAAGTAGCAGTTTTCTAACGCACGTGAATACCAAAGTTTCTCAGTGCTAACAAAGATAATACCAATTTATGTGGAGAAAAGGAGTAACTCAACAACCACAGGCTCTTTTTGACCAAACAGAGCTACATCAATTCTCCCAAATACAAATCTTTTTCCCTGATGTCTGAATCACACCTTATATCAAATCCAGGGGTCATGTGTTCCATCTGTGTCATACCCAGTGGTCCAAGCGAACAACACCTCTCACTTCTTTTAGATACCAACAGTGCTAAGAAACCAGTAGCACTGAGAAAACCCTTTTAGACTACAAAAATAAGATTAGGGTACCAGCCCTATTTCACACCCAGGGCCCATGCGTACCATCTGTGTCACACCCAGTGGTTCAAGCAGTGAGCTCTCAACCCTGTGTCAGACCCAGGGGACAAGTGAATGATCTGTGTCACACTCAGCAGTCCAAGTGAATGACACCTCTAAAAACTGAGGTGCTAGCTCTATATCATACACAGAATCTATTTGTACCATCTGTGTCAGAGGTCCATGCGATGAAGCCTCAATCCTGAATCACACCCAGGGGAAAACTGTGTCATCTTTGTCTCACCCAGCAGTCCAAGTGACAAACAACATTCACCTTTCCTACCGTGCTGACTTTCAAAAAAAGGTGACTTCTACAGGAACACTTCTGAGACCAACCTGCGACTTCTCATTTCGGACACATAAAAGAGGTAACATGCCAGATTTCTGTCAGTGGCAGGATGTTCAGGTTACATTTTTACACTTCTTCCTAGTTTGCCATATGCCAAATGCTGCGACTAAGGGTCTGCTGGGAATAAGGCTCTGATGTTGCCTCTTACCCTCCTGACAGAGGCTTAAAAATGGACCTCCGCCCTGTGGATTCAACAGAACTTCCAATCAATTGTGGCATCTGCTCTCTTTCGATCACGTGGGGGAGGCCGAGAGAGGTTTCAAAGGGAAGGAAATGTATTTCCTTCCCTTTGAAGTCTCTCTCTGCGTTTTGGCAGCCGGATTGAAAGCAATCCGGCTGTCAAAACGCCCACTAGACACCAGGGGTGTCTTTTGTAAAAATTAAAGTGGCATGAGGGAGCGACCCTTTGGGCAAGGGTCGCTCCCAGGGGGGGCATTTTTTTTTAAGGCCTTTTCTGCCCCCAGGTGGGGCAGAAACCTCTAGGCACCAGGGATAATTTTGTTTTTTGTTGTTTTGTTTTTTGTTTTAGGTGTGGGGAGCGACCCCTTAGGCAAGGGTCGCTCCCAAAGGGTGCAAATTATATTTAGGCCATTTCTGCCCCCCTTTGGGGAAGATTGGCCTATTTTTATGAGGCGAAACCACTAGACACCAGGGAGTTTTGTTTTTGTTCGTGAGTTTCACGTAAGGGGAGCAACCCCTTAGGCAAGGGTCGTTCCCCTGGGGGACAAATTTATTGTAGGCCATTTCTGCCCCACAGGGGGACAGATCAGCCTATTTTAATTAGGCCGATCTGCCCCCAAGGGGGGCAGAAACCACTAGGCACTGGTGATTTTTGTTGTTGTTTTACAGATGGGGAGCGACCCCTTAGGCAAGGGTCGCTCCCCTGGAGGGGCAAATTGTATTTAGGCCATTTCTGCCCGCTTTGGGGGCAGATCGGCCGATTTTAGATCAATCTGCCCCCAAGGGGGGCAGAAACCAATAGGCACCAGGGATCTTTTTTTTTTGCGCCATCAGGCAAGGGGAGCGACCCCGTAGGCAAGGGTCGCTCCCTGGGGGGTGTGGGGGGGCACATATATTTTAGGCAATTTCCGCCCCCCCTGGGGGCAGATCAGCCTATTGTTATTAGGCCGATCTGCCCCCGGGGAGGCAGAAAGCTCTAGGCGCCAGGGCAATTTTTTTTTTTGTGTTTTTTTTTTTTGTTTTGTTTTTTTTAGAGATGGGGAGCGACCCCTTAGGCAAGGGTCGCTCCCCTGGAGGGCAAATTGTATTTAGGCCATTTCTGCCCGCTTTGGGGGCAGATCAGCCAATTTTAGGTCAACCTGCCCCCAAGGTGGCAGAAACCACTAGGCACCAGGAATCTTTTTTTTTGCGCCGTCACACAAGGGGAGCGACCTTGTAGGCAAGGGTCGCTCCCCGGGGCGTGGGGGGGCAAATTTATTTTAGGCCATTTCTGCTCCCCCTGGGGACAGATCGGCCTATTGTTATTAGGCGATCTGCCCCCGGGGGCAGAAACCTCTAGGCGCCAGGGATAAAACAAATTTGTGTTTTTTATTTTTGTTTGTTTGTTTTTTTAGAGATGGGGAGCGACCCCTTAGGCAAGGGTCGCTCCCCTGGAGGGGCAAATTGTATTTAGACCATTTCTGCCCCCCTTGGGGGCAAATCGGCCGATTTTAGGTGAATCTACCCCCAAGGGGGGCAGAAACCACTAGGCACTGGGGATCTTTTTTTTTTGCGCCGTCACGCAAGGGGAGCGACCCCGTAGGCAAGGGGAGCTCCCCAGTGGGGGGTGGGGGGGCACATATATTTTAGGTAATTTCCACCCTCCCTGGGGGCAGATCAGCCTATTGTTATTAGGCCAATCTGCCCCCGGGGGGGCAGAAACCTCTAGGCGCCAGGGCTAATTATTTTTTTGTGTTTGTCCACGTTGTGTTTTGGGCCATTTCCTTTTGTGGGCGCTAGGCCCACCCACACAAGTGAGGTACCATTTTTATCTGGGGACTTGGGGGAATGCTGGGTGGAAAGACATTTGTGGCTCCTCTCAGATTCCAGAACTTTCTGTCACCGAAATGTGAAGAAAATGTGTTTTTTTAGCCAAATTTTGAGGTTTGCAAAGGATTCTGGGTAACAGAACCTTGTCAGAGCCCCACAAGTCACCCCATCTTGGATTCCCCTAGGTCTCTAGTTTTCAAAAATGTGCTGGTTTGGTAGGTTTCCCTCGGTGCCGGCTGAGCTAGGGGCCAAAATCTACATCTTTGCAAAAAACACCTCTGTTTTCTATAAAAAAATGGGATGTGTCCACGTTGTGTTTTGGGGCATTTCCTGTCGCGGGCGGTAGGCCTACCCACACAAGTGAGGTATCATTTCTATCGGGAGACTTGGGGGAACATAGAATAGCAAAACAAGTGTTTTGCCCCTTGTCTTTCTCTACATTTTTTCCTTCCAAATATAAGAGAGTGTGTAAAAAAGACGTCTATTTGAGAAATGCCCTGTAGTTCACAT
Organism: Pleurodeles waltl; assembly: GCF_031143425.1. Classification (NCBI taxonomy): domain Eukaryota; kingdom Metazoa; phylum Chordata; class Amphibia; order Caudata; family Salamandridae; genus Pleurodeles; species Pleurodeles waltl. The sequence goes on from NC_090442.1 coordinate 818,201,016, forward strand.
GCTAGTATGGGCACCCCGGAATTCAGAGATGTGCAAATAACCACTGCTCCTCAACACCTTATCTTGTGCCCATTTTGGAAATACAAAGGTTTTCTTGGTAGCTATTTTTTACTCTTTATATTTCAGCAAATGAATTGCTGTATACCCGGTATAGAATGAAAACCCAAGGCAGGGTGCAGGTCATTTATTGGCTCTGGGTACCTAGAGTTCTTGATGAACCTACAAACCCTATATATCCCCACAACCAGAAGAGTCCAGCAGACGTAATGGTATATTGCTTTAAAAAATCTGACATTGCAAGAAAATTGCATTTCTGTCACTGACTGGAAGGAGGCTGAAAGCACACAAAATCGTAAAAATGGGGTATGTCCCAGTAAAATGGCAAAATTGTGTTGAAAAATTGGGTTTTCTGATTCAAGTCTGCCTGTTCCTGAAAGCTGGAAAGCTGGCACCGCAAACCCTTTGTTGATGCCATTTTCAGGGAAAAAACCACGAGCCTTCTTCTGCAGCCACTTTTTCCAATTTTTTTAAAAAAAACGAATTTTTCACTGTATTTTGGCTAATTTCTTGGCCTCCTTCTGGGGAACCCACAAAGTCTGGGTACCTCTAGAATCCCTAGGATGTTGGAAAAAAAGGACGCAAATTTGGCGTGGGTAGCTTATGTGAACAAAAAGTTATGAGGGCCTAAGCGCAAACTGCCCCAAATAGCCAAAAAAAGGCTCGGCACAGGAGGGGGAAAAGGCCTGGCAGCGAAGGGGTTAAGACAACCAGCACAAATAGATGATTACTAGTAGTGGAAGTAAAAGACAGCTCCAAACAGATTCCTGAAAGTTTAGCATTCATTCAAGAGCATCATACATTGTATTCTGTAGGAACCCAAAAATAAATAAATCAGCTTTATTTCATTCCCATGAGAAAAATAGACAAAAACTGGCAGCGGGTTCGAACTGACGAAGAAAATGCACCTATTCCTATCACCAACTTGTAAAAAATATTTATAATATACAACTGTTATCCATCATGAAATGTGTGCACTGAAAAAAGTACCTGTCGCCAAGGTACTAACTCAGGAGAGTTTTGAATCTGGAAAACTTTAAACGTGCACCACAAAGTTCAAAATGATTGAATCAACTCAGTCCATGTCTTTTCACACCATGTAACACCCTGTAGAATTAAACAAACAGCTACACATGCTCTCTTGTGAGCATTGTAAAGTATGAATCGGAATGATTATCTACAAATGAAAGAATCGTTGATGACGATTTTAAGGAAAACGGGCTGCATTTAAAAAAAAAAAAAGATTGCTTTATTCAAAAGCAATCACAGACATGGTGGTCTGCTGAGCCCAGCAGGCCACCATCCCTGTGATTGTAACCATTCGCAATGGGTCGCAAATTGCGACCGACCTCATGAATATTAATGAGTAGGTCCATTTGCAAAGCCCTTGTGAATCGCTATATGAAACTCCTGGAGTTTCATACATTCCAATAGCGATTACTTAATTTCGATTTGCAAAGAATAGCAATTTGGTAATGGCTATTGGAAAGAATGATACATCTGGCCCTTAGTTTTTTGGGGTTTTATGCTTGTGGCATTTTTTGATTTTAGTTTAGACTATGCTTATCTTGGCTTGGTCCTATTTTATGATTTTTCCCTTGGGGATACTCTCAATACTTCATAAGCTTGGCTCTTGAGGTTTTGCTATAATTTGCCTAAATAGGGATTTTTACTAAATGTTATGACTTTGTATTTCTGTATTTTCCCTTCATGGTGATTCATGCATATTTCTCTGTACCACATGTATTAATAATTATATAATAAACCCTTGTTGCCTTATTTCTGATCTAAAAGTCAGTTATTAATTGTTTCATATTTATCTTGTGTTAACTCTTCCACATTTATGAGTTTTATAATGAGGAGTGCAGTCTTTCACTGCGAGATCAACTGGAGATTTGGAGCAAAATCTGATTAGGTAAATCTTAGGGTTTTCACATATTGGGTTTCAGGTTATTGTGGCAGTATGGCTCCCACAGTTGCCTGGTGCAAAGAATACGCACAACCTTGTGTTCTTAAGCAGTCAGTAAGAAACACCTTTTGACAACATGTCTGTGACTTCTACACTGACAAGCAGTGTAGAGGTGGTGGTGGTGATACCGTTCTCAGTTAGAAGCTGAAAATATACCTCAGCATCAGAAATGGCACAAATTGGTTAGTGGCTATTGTCAGTCGAGGCAAGTCTTTACAACCCTGTCAACTTCCATGACTAGGTATATGCAAAAAGGTGTGCAGGAAGTACAAGGATGGAGACCTGACTATTAGCTAATAAGGCAAGATGCCACAGTCTAGTTTCACAGTAACCTGAGACTTAGCTCCCACAATGACAAAAAATGTAAAATGGCACATGGTACATGTATGGCAACCCAAAACCAGACTTACTGTTATGAAATAATAATGAATAACATCCCAAACCAACTAAGCTACAAATAAATAACATGTAATGATTAAACCGACAGTGAAATAAAGAAAATGTGATGTACGTATTATTAAAAAGTAAGCAAAATCCAATAAAAAACAATGCAAGAAATAGTAAATGTAAGTTAATGATTCATGGTTCACTTGTACATAGACACTCTCTGAGGTAGACTAATAATATAGGGCCAGATGTAGCAAAAAAGCAAATTGCGACTTGCAATTTGCGAGTCCGTGCGACTCGCAAATTGCAAGTCGCAATTTGCTATGCAGAAAGGTGTCTCAGACACCTTCTGCAACTCGCAATGGGGTCGCAAAGACCCACCTCATTAATATTAATGAGGTGGGTCGCAGTTTGCGACCCCATTGCGAGTATGGGCACTCACGGGGATGGTGGCCTGCTGGAACCTTTTGTTTCGGTATTTTTCAGAGCAGGCAGTGGTCCATAGGACCACTACCTGCTCTGAAAAATTATTTTTGTTTCCATCCCCCATGGGGACCCCTTCCCGTTTGCGACTGGGTTACCATACACTTCAAGTGGATGGTAACTGCGATTTCATTTGCGACTGCTTTCGCAGTCGCAAATGAAATTGCATAGCATTGCGAGTCGCAAATAGGAAGGGAACACCCCTTCCTATTTGTGAGTCGGAAATGCATTGTGCGAGTCGGATCCGACTCGCAATAAGCATTTCTGCATACCGGAGAGGCTTTTGCGCCTCGCAAATGGCGTTTTTCGCAAAACCCTTGCTACATCTGGCCCATAGTGTGATAGGATAACTCCAGACAAAATTATGGAGTGCAGGCATTTACACACCTTTTGAATCAGGCACACAAAAGAGCAAAGTCAGGCAATAACTCGTTAATCATCCCAGACCAATGGTTTACCTTTGAATTTAGAAACTTTCCTGGAGTTCAAAAACCTTTAGCAGACAAGCTCGAAATAGAAGATGATTAAAGCTCCACAAGCCGATAGGTCCACAGTTGCTTCAAACTTCTTTCTTGGTGCACTAAAATTCTCAAAATGTCCAGGAAAGTCATCTTAGGTGGCAATATATGGCAAGGTCCCTACAAATTACAGACAGGTCCACAGCCACATGTCTAGCTGCAAATGGATTGCATGATTTATTTTATTTAGGCACATCTTTTTCTTGCTCATTCTTCATTTATCTAATTTAGGGCAGCAACGGGATGATATGACTGGCCAGTACTTCCATATCTTTGAACATACTGAATAGAGGTATGTTATATTCTTATAAAGTCACATATTTCCTTCAACGTTGTAAGGCTATATTATTGTGATTTGCCTTCTTGTACACGACCCATGAGTACACAACTTCCAGATGCTTCTCTCCTAATTTCATTTGCTTTTGTGTATTGTGATTCATACAATTCTGGCCACAGCTACATCATTTTCCTTGCTAATTCATGTTTTCAGTATTTGACTGTAGTCGTTATTATCTGATCCTATTATATCATGCTTAAACTCTACCCACATCTTACCCATAATAGTTGATTCCTGAATGCTTGAAGCGTATGAGCCAGCGAGAAGTTATCCCCCTTAGTCCCTAGAGCAGTATTGGAGTCCCTGCAATTCAAGATAAATCGGGAGGCAACTCTCTAGACAGCCTGGATGTGAACAACAATCTTCTGCTCCTCTTTAATTCGAGTGATCTCTGACTCTCTCATACAGAGCACCTAAATCTCTTACTATTACTTCCTACATTTTATCACACTGTGAGCCAGTTACTCCTGCAGAAACATCCTTTATGGTAAAATCCTCTCAGAAATCTTAGCACTACCACCAACCAGCATGGTAGTGTTAAGCTTTCCCTGAATATTTCTCCAGCTCACTCCTTTCTCTCAAGGCACTAAGAATATCCGCAACTCCATGCTCACCTCATGTCATAAAGTGCTATGGCTGTGCTGCAGGTGCAATGTCCATTCCGCTTCGAGGAAGCAAGTGTCATAGATGAAATTGACAGGGAGAAAAGGACTAGGACTGGGGCTGGAATCTTGCTGGAGTCCATTGTACTGCATTTCTTTAATTGAGCTCAGCTAGCTACAGTACTTCTAAAAATGAGGTACACAGAAGGACAATCAGGTGGAAGCTACAGGAAGTTCTGTCAAGGAAAATAGATTGTGCAATTTGATAAAAGAGGTTGTGTATTTTATTACCAGTAGAAAAAGTTAAGAAAGACAATTTGACAGCAAATAAACCTTATATATTAACGATACATATTATCAAAATCCAATATTTCCACTGATTATCTCAAACTCATTAGCCTATCCAAAATAGAGCATAAAGTGCAACTTTCGGCCAAACAAAGTTTGGCCAAAAGTTGCACTTTAAAATGCATGTTTTTGTAGTTTCTGCACAAAACATAAGGCTTTCATGTGCATTTTAGCTTTTCAAAGATATCTGTGGAAACATCTTTTATACCATATTTGTGCACCATACCACTGTTCAAAAACCTTTGTATACCCAAAGTAGAAATACTAAAGTGCAAAATCTTGTATTTTATTTGTAAAAACTGGTTCCTTTTATTACTAAGCAGAGGTCTCCAGCTAGCCCACCCACCTTTGCTGCTTAGGTACATGATTCATATTTTTCTAGATGGCATTACGGAAAAAATGCACAAGGGTGTATTTGAAATATGACTGTTGGGGCGTCAACCTTGTGCAACTGTAGCAGATAACTTAGCAAGTATCAAAGAAAGCCATTTAAACAGAGACCCAAACTATTTTTTGTTAAGGAAATACAAGGTATGTAGCTGGAAATCGTACTAGTAAGTCCACGTTAGTTAGCTGTCAGATTTCTGGAGTCCAAAAACAACAAGCAAAGACAATGCAAACAGGTTTGGCTATAAAGGAATTGGTTATGTGAAGCATTACAAGTAGAGAGCATGGGGGTGGCAATGTGTTTAGTGGAAGCAAATGATTGTGCAATATTATTGGTGTAGGATAAATGGTCAGAAGACAGTTGCACTGAAAAGCCAGATCTATCAATTAATTTAGGTTAATGACTGTCCTCTTCCCATCTGTGCTGCTGCAAGATAAAATCACAATACATTATCTAGTTATCTAAGACACTTTAATAGTTTTAAAATGACATGTGTGTTCCCTTCAAAGTAAAAGTTCAGGCTGTGGGATAAATAAGGAAAATGATAATGGATGAGTGGAGAGCCAGCACTTTGTTATGAAAGAAAACAAATGTATGTAAGTTTGTTTCTGCCTGCCTCACTGGGATCCTGCTAGCCAGCTAACTGTGTCACTGAGGTTCTGCTAACCAGAACCTCAGTGCTTATGCTCCCTCTGCCTTCAAAATTGTCACTATAGGCTAGTGACCATTTTTACCAATTCTAATTGGTACACTGGAACACCCTTATAATTCCCTAGTATATGGTACCTAGGTACCCAGGGTATTGGGGTTCCAGGAGATCCCTATGGGCTGCAGCATTTCTTTTGCCACCCATAGGGAGCTCAGACAAATCTTACACAAGACTGCCACTGCAGCCTGAGTGAAATAACAAACACGTTACTTCACAGCCATTTTTCACTGCACTTATGTAACTTATAAGTCACCTATATGTCTAGCCTTCACTTGCTGAAGGTTAGGTGCACAGTTACTAAGTGTAAGGTCACCCTTGCACTAGCAAAGGTGCCCCCACATAGTTCAGGGCAATTTCCCCGGACTTTGTGAGTGCGGGGACACCATTACACACATGCACTACATATCGGTCAATACCTATATGTAGCTTCACAATGGTAACTCAGAATATGGCCATGTAACATGTCTAAGATCATGGAATTGTCCCCCCAATGCAAATCTGGTATTGGGGTGGCAACCCCATGCATCCCCGGGACTCCACTATGGACCCCAGGTGGGTGCTGCCAGCCAGCTCTCTGAGGTTTTCTCTGCAGCTACCACTGCTGCCAACCCACAGACAGGGTTCTGCCCTCCTAGGGTCTGGGCGGCCCAGTCCCAGGGGGGCAGAACAAAGAATTTCCTCTGAGAGAGGGTGTTACATCCTCTCCCTTTGGAAATAGGTTTTAAAGGCTGGGGAGGAGTAGCCTCTGGAAATGCTTTGAAGGGCACAGATGGTGCCCTCCTTGCATAAACCAGTCTACACCAGTTCAGGGAACCCCCAGGCCCTGCTCTGGCACAAAACTGGACAAAGGAAAGTGGAATGACCACTCCCCTGTCCATCACCATCCTAGGGATGGTGCCCAGAGCTCCTCCAGTGTGTCCCAGACCCCTGCCATATTGAATCCAGAGGTGTGAGGGTACTCTAGAGACCTCTGAAAGGCCAGTGCCAGCAGGTGACATCAGAGACCCCTCCTGATAGGTGCTTACCTGACTAGGTGGCCAGTCCTCCTCTGAGGGCTATTTAGGGTCTCTCCTGTGGGCTTTTCCTCAGATAACGACTTGCAAGAATTCACCAGAGTTCCTCTGCACCTCTCTCTTTGACTTCTGCCAAGGATCGACCGCTGACTGCTCCAGGACGCCTGCAAAACTGCAACAAAGTAGCAAGAAGACTACCAGCGACATTGTAGCGCCTAATCCTGACGGCTTTCTCGACTGTTTCCTGGTGGTGCATGCTTTGGGGGCTGCCTGCTTTCATCCTGCACTGGAAGCCAAAAAGAAATCTACCCAGGGTTGATGGCATCTTCCCCCTGCTCCAGCAGGCACCAAACTTCAGCATCACTGGTACTCTGGGACCCCTCTCATCCTGACGAGCATGACCCCTGGAACACAGGTGGTGGACCCAAGTGACCCAGACTGTCCAGTGCTCCAACTGTCCAAATTTGGAGGAGGTAAGTCCATGCCTCCCCTCTCCAGACTTTAATCCTGTGCATCGCGTGAACTGCAGCTGCTAGGGCTTCTGTGCACATTTCCAAGGAATCCTTCATGCACAGCCAAGCCCAGGTCCCCAGCTCTCCGTCCTGCATTGCTCATTGGTCTTTGCAGAATCCTCTATCACAAGTTTAGTGTCTTTCTGGGGAAATAGCAGTACTTTACTCCTACTTTCCAGGGTCTTGTGGTGGGGTATCCTGGACACCCTTAGTGTTTTCTTACACTCCCAGTGACCCTCTACACACTACACTAGCCTAGGGATCCATTCGTGGTTCGCATTCCACTTTCTTAGTATATGGCTTGTGTTGCCCCTAGGCCTATTGCATCCTATTGTATTCTACAGTGTTTGCACTACTTTCTGACTGTTTTACTTACCTGATTTTGGTTTGTGTGTATATTTTGTGTATTTTACTTACCTCCTAAGGAAGTATATCCTCTGAGATACTTTTGGCACATTGTCACTAAAATAAAGTACCTTTATTTTTAGTAACCATGATCATTGTTTCTTATGATATAGTACCTATATGATATAAGTGGTATAGTAGGAGCTTTGCATGTCTCCTAGTTCAGCCTAAGCTGTTCTGCTATAGCTACTTCTATCAGCCTAAGCTGCTAGAACATTACTAATCTAATAATAAGGGATAACTGGACCTGGCACAAGGTGTAAGTACCATCAGGTACCCACTATAAGCCAGGCCAGCCTCCTACAGTACTCCTGGCTCCCAACATGTGGACAGAGTCAAAGCCCCTCTGAAGTGATGCTCACCTAATTGGCAACAGCTGTACTGTTAAGCCAGACCATTTAAATAACAAATATATAGATTTCCAGCAGGCAAGGAAAAATTCACTTTGTGTATTTTACTTTCCTCCTAAGGGAGTATATCCTCTGAGATATTTTTGGCACATTGTCACTAAAATAAAGTACCTTTATTTTTAGTAACCCTGAGTATTGTGTTTCTTATGATATAGGCCCTCATTATGAACACAGCGGTCCAAACTGCTCCGCCGGCGGTGGCGGTAAAAACCACCAACAGAGGAGCGGTCCGGACCGCCAAATAATGAACCAATCGAAACACAGGCATCCAGAAAACCACCCACTGCCAGTAGAGGAGTGCCAACGACGACGACAGAGTCCTCCCACAGGCCGACGGAAAGGCCCAACCCGCCCATCAAATAATGAACCACTAGTCCACCGGCAGTTCCAGGGCAGGAACCACCGCCACGCATCTCCAGGCGGAAAAGAACCAAATATAAGGAAACACTCACCGGAGGCCCACACAACACACTGAAGCAGACATGGATAGAGAGCTGCAGATCATGCCGCCCTGCTCCTTGCCATATACCTCCACGACCGAGACCGCCGACAAAGACAACGGTAAGTACCGCAACCTATGAAACGAGAGAGGAAAGGGCACAGTTACATACCCACCCACTCCACCCACCCAGCAACGCCCCCTAACCCTTCACAGCAGCAAAACCCATACACCCCACAGCAAGAGGTACTTACCCGACACAAGGCAAATCCAACCTGACCATAGTACATACAAATGCCCCACACCCACAAACAATGAAACGAAAGCCCATGGTTCAAGAGTGTGCTGCCAAAACACAGGCCACACATAAATATTTTTGCCAGCTCACAGAGCCAACTATTTCCAACAAGGCCAATGGCCAGTCCGTATCGCAAGAAGTCCCATGAGCCACAATGGCCACAACCTGAATCCCAAAAGTGCACAGTACTCCACCTAATGGGGCAACAATGGGGCATCCAGGCACCTCACGGAACGGGGGCAGGGTGTGGTGGGGGTGGGGATGGGGATTTGCGATGGGGGTGGGGTTTGGACTTGCTCTTGGAAGGTGGATGGGTGTGGAAAGGGCAAGGAGGTGTGCACGCTTAGGGACAAGACTGGGTGGGACAGTGGGTTGGAAGAGATCAGCACGAGAGAGGAAACGTTTTTTGGGAGCAATTGGGGTGGGCCTGGATGAGGGCGTGGGAGTGGAGGCAGAGGGTGTGGAGGTAAGTGGTGTAGGGGTGCGTGTAGTGGGTGCAGGTGACTGGACAGTATGCTAAGGTGTCGTGGATGTGTGATGGGTGGGTGTCTTGGTGCGTTTGTGTGTTTTTGGAGGAGGGGGAGTGGACACAGTGGGAGAAGACAGGCTGCCAATGTGGATGTATGTTGTGTGGGTGTCTGCAAGTCAAGGTGAGTGTGCTGCATGTGTCAACTACAGTAGTTGTGGTGAGTGCAGGTGTGGTGCCTGGGGTACATGTATGGATGTCTGCTATTGTGGTGACTGCAGCAAGAGAAGCAACAGTGACTGAAGGTACAGTGCATGAGGGTGTGCATGTAGAGGGGACGGACAGGGAGGCGGAAGAGGTGGGCACCCTAGGGGAAGTGGATGTTGCTGTGTGTGCATGCGTATGTTGGCTGTGTGAATGCTTGTGGTGGGAGGTGTGGTGCTTGTGTTTAGAAGTGTGTTTCTTGTGTGTCAAGGTGCTTGACTGCATGTCAGATTGTGTGCTTTGAACGGGTGAAGGGAATGGGGTGCTGGAAGGGGTAGAGGAGGTTGGAGGGGGGACGGAATGACCAGGGAAACTGGCTGCCGTCAAAGAGGAGGACAGAGCCTGAAAAGATCTCTCTAGGCCAGTCACTGCACCGTGAATGCCATCCAGATAGACATTTGTCTGCTGCATCTCTGATGCTAGCCCCTGGATGGCATTGACGATAGTTGTCTGCCCTACAGAGATGGTTCTCAGGAGGTCAATAGCCTCCTCTGTAAGGACAGCAGGGCTGACTGGGGCAGGGGAGGAGATGCTGGGGCGAAGGAGACGCCCACCTTTCTGGGTGAGCGGGCACATTCAACTCGGTGGGGAGCAAAAAGGGAAGGCGTGATGGAAAGGGGGGTGGTGGAAGATGTCACTGTAGTGGTGTGGCCACTAGGGTCCGCCACCGCGGGGGGCCCTCATCGACTGAGGTATCGGAGTCACTACTTCCAGTGGTAGTTGTCTCCTCCGTGGTACTCCCCTCGCCCTCCAACCCACTGGTTCTCCAGGCGTCAGATGACTCTGCCTCCGAAGATCCGTTGGCCGCTGCATCCCCACTTGCCGGTGCCTCAGCTCCCTCGCCAGATGTTGCTGAACACAAGAGAACAGGGATGGGGAGACAAAACAGGAGAGACACTTGTAAATAGCTGAAAGGAGTGAACATAATGGCCAGACATACATCCACCCAGAAGACACCCCCAACAGGCAGCATTGTTCACTATGCCCATGGTCATGCCCCTGACTACTGACCAGAACCCTGCTCTACACCAATCCCCTGAACTAGCTAAGGACCCGACGTGTAGGAGAGCTGACCAAGACACCCCTACACCCTACGGGGGCCATCATGAAGATGGACAACAGTCAGAGTCCCTGTATCTAAGCAGCATGAACCCTAATGCACACACAGACATTCATCAAGGGTTAAGATTGTGACATGAGTACTCACCCCCTTGTGACTGCTGTGCAGCCTTCAAGCGCCAATCCAGGTCTGGGTACGCCACCGCCAGGATGCGTAGCATGAGGGGGGTCATTGCCCGATGGGCACTCCTTCCACGTTGGGAGGACTTCCCCAGCTGGGCTTCACAGATTTTTCGCGCCCAGCGCCGCAGGTCCTCCCACTTCTTTTTACAGTGGGTGCTCCGCCGGCTGTAGGCCCTCAGGGTCCGCACATCCTTGACGATGGCATGCCAAAGTGCCCTCTTCTGGTGGGCGCTGACCTAAAAGGGTGACACAGAAATGTAACACAGAACTCAGACACTTGCAAAATAGGTACAGCTGGTTATACGTCCACTATGGGACGGACAGTACTGTCAGACTTACAGGACATAAGCATGCAGCATGCCATGAACCATGGCCCATGCAGGCTCAGAGGTGCACACATATGTCCTTACAATACCATCCATAACACCCAAACAGTGCCCCCCAAACCCTGACTCACCTGTACCTCTGGTCGTCCATAGAGCTTGGCATACAGGGGCCCTTTCCCCTGCAACACGAGCCACTTCCATGACCAGAGGCAGAGTACCTGTTTGCACGAGATCACGGAGTCAAGTGAAGTTGGGTTGACGAATTCACGTACGTACCGCTGCGGTGTGCACCTTCACCGCCGCTGGCGATCATGATACGCCAGGATTCCCCATTGGCATCCATGATAACCAATGACGTTGGGAACGGCGGTAAACACCGTCTTACGCTGTTACGTCAACCGCTAGCGGTATGAGGTCACTCCCACAGCGACAGTTCTGGATTACAGGGGGCAGACATTTTGGCATTAACTATGCATCTATAAAACAATTAATGTGCACAATGCAGGCCCTATTTTCCACATAAAGCACCTGTTAGAAATGGGGTCTTTGGTTGACAGTCAGGTTACCCCCTGTTCAAGCAAGGACCCTCACTCTAGTCAGGGTAAAAGAGAATCACCCTCAGCTAACCCCTGCTTACCCCCTTGGTAGCTTGGCAGAGCAGTAGGCTTAACCTCAGAGCGCTAGGTGTAAAGTATTTGTACCAACACACACAGTAACTTCATGAAAACACTACAAAATGACACAACACCTGTTTAGAAAAATAGGAAATATTTATCTAAACAAAACAAGATCAAAACGACAAAAATCCGACATACACAAGTCAAGTTATGAATTTTTAAAGATTAAACTAAAAAATAGCGCTTAGAAACAAAAATGCTTCGATGAGATGTTAACACAGCGTCGTGACGGAGTCATTCCCAAAAAGCCGACACCAGCGGCGCCGGACACGGAGTCGTGTAGACCCCCAAGTACAGTACCTTTGGTGAAGAGTGAAAACAAGCCGATGCGCGAAGTCGGGAATCGCGTCGTCTGTGCGAAACGTTGAATCCGTGCACTTCGAGCGGCGTCGGTCACGACATGGTGCGGCGACTTCCACGGAGTCGCGGACTTCAGCAGGGCTGCTGCGGCATCGGGCCTGCAAAGAGCGTCGCGTTCCAGAGAAGGTCACGGCGTCAGGTGCAGGCGGCGTTACCGGATTCAGCAGCGGCGTCTGTCCGGAGTCGTCCGAAGTCGATTTCTTTGGATTTCCACCAGCTTTACTTTCAAGGGCCCAGGGACTGGATAGGGCACCACTTGTCGGGGTAGGAGTCTCTCCAGTGACTCCAGGTGCTGGCAGAGAGAAATCTTTGCTGTCCCTGAGACTTCCAACAACAGGAGGCAAGCTCTAACTCAAGCCCTTGGATATTTCTTCACAAGATGGAAGGCACACAAAGTCCAGTCTTTGCCCTCTTACTCTGGCAGAAGCAGCACTGCAGGAAAGCTCCACAAAGCACAGTCACAGGCAGGGCAGCACTTCTTCCTCAGCTATCAGCTCTTCCCCAGGCAGAGGTTCCTCTTGGTTCCAGAAGTGTTTCTAAAGTCTGTAGATTTGGGTGCCCTTCTTATACCCATTTTAGTCTTTGAAATCACCTTTCTACAAAGGGGACTCACACCTACTTATGAAATCCTACCTTGCCCAGGCAAGACTTCAGACACACACCAGGGGGTTGGAGCTGGCATTGTCAGAGGCAGGCACAGTCCTTTCAGATGAGAGTGACCACTCCACCCCTCCCTCCTAGCAGAGATGGCTAATCAGGAAATGCAGGTTACACCCCAGCTCCCTTTGTGTCACTGTCTAGTGTGAGGTGAAAAACAACCCAACTGTCAAACTGACCCAGACAGGGAATCCACAAACACGGCAGAGTCACAGAATGGTTTAAGCAAGAAAATGCTCACTTTCTAAAAGTGGCATTTTCAAACGCACAATCTTAAAATCAACTTTACGAAAAGATGTATTTTTAAATTGTGAGTTCAGGGACCCCAAACTCCACATGTCCATCTACTCTCTAGGGGAATCTACATATTCAAAGGTAGCCCACATATTATCCTATGAGAGAGACAGGCCTTGCAACAGTGAAAAATGAAGTTGGCAGTATTTCACTGTCAGGACATATAAATCACATTACTATATGTCATACCTTATCCATACACTGCACCCTGCCCTTGGGGCTACCTAGGGCCTACCTTAGGGGTGCCTTACATGTAAGAAAAGGGAAGGTTTAGGCCTGGCAAGTGGGTACACTTGCCAAGTCGAATTTACAGTGTAAAAATATACACACAGACACTGCAGTGGCAGGTCTGGGACATGATTATAGAGCTACTTATGTGGGTGGCACAACCAGTGCTGCAGGCCCACTAGTAGCATTTGATTTACAGGCCCTGGCACCTCTAGTGCACCTTACTAGGGACTTACTAGTAAATCAAATATGCCAATCATGGATAAACCAATTACATACAATTTACACGGAGAGCATATGCACTTTAGCACTGGTTAGCAGTGGTAAAGTGCTCAGAGTTGAAAAGCCAACAGCAACAGGTCAGAAAAAAATAGGAGGCAGGAGGCAAAAAGACTGGGGATGACCCTGCATAAGCAAAAGTCCAACAGCACCTATGCATGTGTCCATTTAAAAACACCACACATGAAAAACACTGTTCCCTCATTAAGGTGTAGATGAAGATCTGTCAAGCACATCTAACTTATGAGCCCCTACATTCAAGTATGCAGTGCCCAATTAATGACAATGTGTGCCTATGTATGTGTGTTCCTCACACATGTTTAAAATCCCTTGTGGTGAGGAAGGGCACCATCGGTGTACAGACCGCTTGTAGATATGCAGACCATGGTGGAGCATCAGATCATAATCAATTACAGACTCACCCGTGCAACTATTCTTGAACTTTGTGCATTACTGGATCCTGCACTAACTCCGGGAAATCCTAATCAGCATGCCATCCCTACTGAAGTGTAGGTGTTCTTCACACTCCATTTCCTGGCCCATTTCCGGGCTCATTTCAAGTGGCAGTGGGCATGGGTGCTGGATTTTCAAAGCCAATGTTCAGCATGGTACTGACAAGACTTCTAAATGCATTTGTACCACACCTGCAGTCCTATGTGAGGTTTCCCCAAAGTACTGACCTCCCTGCCATCAAGTCAGACATCTATGCATTTGCAATCATTCCCCATGTGATCAGTGCCATAGATGGTACGCACATACCGCTCATACCCACAAGAGTCAGTGAACAGGTGTACAGAAACAGAAATAACTTTTGTTCCATGAACATCCAATTGGTATGTACTGCAGACCAGTACATCTCACATGTGAATGCCATGTCCCAAGGTTCAGTCCATGATTCCTTTGTGCTAAGGAACAGTAGTGTGCCACAGAAGATGGAACAACTACAAGAGGACAGAGGGTGGATCATAGGTAAGTGTTTCTTTTATCACTAACTGACACCTAGCAGACAGCCAGGCTGTCTGACTCAGAGGCTTGACAATGACTACTCTGTATTGCACCTTTTTTTAGGTGATTTTGGCTATCCCAACTTGTGTTGGCTCCTGACACCAGTGAGGAATCCTGGGACGGATGCAAAGAGGAATTACAATGAGGCCGATGGACGTACTAGGAGGGTAATAGAGCATACAATGGGTCTCCTGAAGGCTAGATTTCGTTGTCTACATATCTCTGGGGGTTCCCTGGCCTATGGACCTGAAAAGGTGTGTAGAATAGTGGTGGCCTGCTGCATGCTGCACAACATGGCTTGAGAAATTCTATACCCCTCTTGGAGGTGGAGGGTGCTGTATGTCCTGATCAGCTTCCTCAGAGAGGTGAGGAGAGTGATGGTGATGATGAGGAAGGGGACAATGTCAATTCCAGGACCAAACTGATTCAACTCTACTTCCTGTAACTATGTGGGACTAAGGGCTGACATTGGGGTTTGTGACACATACTGTCAGTGTGGTTTGTCATCTAGGGGGGGTTGGATTTTCTGTTTGAAACTGGGTCCAGGTCTGCATGGTACCGGATACAATTTAGTGCATTTATTTTGGGGCCACATTTAGGCACACATGAGTCCTTTCATGCGACGCATTGCCAATACAGTGGCTATCAGCCAGTTGCATCCATACTTCACTTTGTTCACATATTATGACAGGGGACAGTGTTACAGGTGTGATATGTATTTTATCGGTGGCAGGGTGTGAATAGTGCAATTTACTGTGATGGCAGTTAGTCATGGGTGGTTGTCCTCAATGACAACATGGTGACAGCCTTGTTGGTAGTATTGATGGGTCCATCAATGCTTACATTCGTTCATATTGCTTCTTAGCACTGTGTGGTGGTTGATTGTGTGGGATGGTTGCTGTGCAGATTGTTGCAGAGTTACCTCTTGAAGGGGGCCTTGTTTTTGGCAGGGGTTCCAGTCCCATATCATGGCTTGAGGGTCCGTTTGGGCGTCTGCTGTTGACCTTGAGGGGATGACATGGTGGCCCTTGGGTTTCCTCTGAGGGTAGTTCCTGGGATGTTGCTGCTGATGCTGTAATTGTCCGGTCTGTGCCCGGTTCTGTAGTGGGGGCTTCCTGTCCTGCGTGGGTCTCAGACTGGGTTTGTACCAGCTGCAGCAGTGGTCCTGCTATGCTGGACATTGTGGCGTGGTGCTGTTTCCACTGCTCCATGGCCTCTTGGTGGTGTTCCTGCTGTATCCTCTGACTGTGCTCCAGGGTGGATACTATCTGTGCCAACCTGTCATGGATATGCTGGTAGACCCCCAATACCTCAGATATCACGTCCTGGGCTGCTGCATTCATCCTGTGGCCTCCCCCGGCCCACTGAGGCCCTAGCACTTACCCTAGCCCCCTGTGCCTGTGTCCCCTGCACAGGTCTGGAGGTACCACTTGTACTGGGGCCCTCGTCTTCTTGCCTGTTGGTAGGGGGAGACTGTGGCCTCTGTACCTGTGTTCCACCAGTCTGTGACCTGGATACACTGGTGTGCGGACGCTTGCCCTGGGCTGCTGTTCTTGCCTGGGTGTTAGGGGTGTCAGTGGTATCCTGGGTGGGTCTGCTTCATGGTGACAGTCCAGGACTGTGTGAGGGGCCTGCCTGCTCATCAGTGTCCAGGGATCCTTCCCCAGTGTCCTATGAGGTGCCTCTGTCTCCATGGAGGGCACTGGCACTCCTTGTCCCGTCCATGAGGGTGGCATGGGTGGTGGTGCTTGTTGGGGGACATAGACATGTATGTTACAAATGCATGAACGGATGGGGTGTATAGAGCTGGGCTGTTTTGTGCTGGTGTAACTTTTTGGGGCCATCCAGGGTGCCTTTGTTAGGTTTTCACTGCATTTTGCTTAGGGTGTGGAGTTGCATTGTGGGTGGTGTAGTGCAACTGTGAATCCTTGCAGAGGTAGGTGGCTGTGCACAGGGGGAGGGATGGGGGCCTGTTAGTGGGTTTGTGGTCATGCAGGGTGGGTGGATTCCGTGGCTGTGGCCTGGGAGGGGTATTGGTACTGGTGGGTGTGGGTAGGGTGGGGTGGTGCATGCATTACAGGTATGGTGTATATGGGGTAAATGTAGACGACTTACCCAAATCCATCCCTCCAGTGAGTCCAGTGAGTCCCTCAGGGTGCAAGATGGCCAGTACCTTTTCCTCCCAGTCAGTGTATTCGGGTGGTGTTGGTGGCGGTCCTCCCCTAAGTCTTCTGGACTGCAATATGGTGCCTGTATGGATGGCCCTGACCTTCCACCACAGGTCATTCCATCTCTTGCGGATGTCGTCCCTGGTGCGTGGATGTTGTCCCACTGCACTGACCCTGTTGACAATGGTCTGCCATAGCTCCATCTTCCTTGCGAGGGGTGTGTGCTGCACCTGAGCCCTGAATATTTGTGGCTTCACCTTCAGGATCTCATCCACCATGGTCCTTAGCTCCCTTTCTGTGAAGCGTGGATGTTTGGGGGGTGACATGGTGAGTGTGGTGAATGGTGTCGGGCTGGAAACGCGGTGAGGGTGCTCTTCTGTGGGTCGGTGTGCTGCTCGTGTATAGTGGCGTTCGGTGTCTGTTTCTGGTGCTATCCGACTTCTTTGGCCTAGTTTCGTTGCAAAGGATTGTGGGGGGTGTCTGTGAGTGATTTATGGGGTCCTGGATGTGTGTCAGGTGTGTGGGTTTCAAGCTTATCCAATGTGTGCACTTCTTGCTGTTGAGTCCACTCTTCGGCTTCCACTGTCCGCCAAGGTGATTTGTGCATCATTAGTTGGAGGGCGGGATGTAGGTGTGCTCTGCGGTGGCGGGGTGAATGGTCCAGCATTTCCGCCGACAAGGTCCTGGCGGTGACTGGTGGTCTGGTGATATTTGGCGGGGTAGGGATTTTAGTTCATTATACGGCGGATTTTTATTCACTGCCAACGGAGGTCTTCTGTTCACTGCCGCCACGGCGGTCAGCGGTGTTTACCGCCCTGTTCATAATGACCGCCATAGTACCTGTATGATATAAGTGGTATAGTAGGAGCTTTGCATGTCTCCTAGTTCAGCCTAAGCTGGTCTGGTATAGATCCCTTTATCAGCCTAAGCTGCTAGAACACAACTAATCTACTAATAAGGGATAACTGGACCTGGCACAAGGTGAATGTACCATCATGTACCCACTATAAGCCAGGCCAGCCTCCTACATTGTTGGTGCAGCGGTGGGATAAATACTTGTAACTGCTTTACCACTTTGTCATTGGTGCTTTTCATAAAAAAATTCTACAAATTTTAGAAATATACACAGTTAACCTAAACAGTCTAACTCTCCTTCTAAAAACTTTCTAACAAGTTTCTAAAAAGTTTTGAAAACTGTGAAAAAGTCTTTCTCTTTTCCTTAAAAGTTTCTAAACTTTTTTCTCTCTGTCTTTGAACTCTTTCTTGCAACTATGTCTGTAGTAGAGGCCACTCCCAAAGTTGTCCAGACAACTTATGACAATCTAAACTTTAAAAGTTTGAGAGGTGTCTGCATAGAAAGACATGTGTGGATTGGTAAGAACCCTACAAAAGATCTTCTCCTTAGCCTTCTCCTAGAAAGTGACCAGAACCAGTCTGGCCCATCCCAGGATCAGGCGGTAGAGAAGGAGGGTACCCAGGTAGAGTCAGTGGAGGGCCCTGAGGATTCTGGGGAGGGTTCCTCCAAAGACCTGTCAGCTAACAGGCCATCTAGTGAAGCTGGTAGTGGGAGGGGGTCACACATCAGTAGGGCACCTTTCACTCCAAGAGTTCAGGCAGTTAGAGACAGATCCTCTTCTGCCAATTCCCACATCACATTTTAGTCAGAGAGTTCCCAATCCTCCCACCCTGAGGACAACACCCTAGACAGGGAACTCAGAAAGCTGAGGTTGGAAGAGGCCAGACTGAAGCTGAGACAGCAGCAGTTGCCCTTAGATAGGGAATCTCTAGATGTAGAGAGGGAAAGACAGAAGTTGGGGTTAGTTCCCTATGGTGGCAGCAGCAGTGTTCTTGATAGTCATCCTGTTGGAGAAACAGATTCAAGAAATTTGCACACAATTGTCCCCCCTTAAAAGGAGGGGGATGACATACACAAGTGGTTTTCTGCACTTGAGAGGGTCTGTATGGTACAGTTGGTCCCTCAAAGGCAGTGGGCTGCTATCTTGTGGCTAGCTTTCACTGACAAGGGTATGGATAGGCTCTTTACTGTCAGAAAAAAATGATGCCAACAACTACAAAGTTTTGAAAGATGCACTCTTAGATGGATTTGGCTTAACCACTGAACAATACAGGATAAAGTTCAGAGATGCCAGAAAAGAGTCCTCTCAAGACTGGACAGACTTTGTAGACTGTTCAGTGAAGGCCTTGGAGGGGTGGTTACATGGCAGTAAGGTGACTGACTATGAAAGCCTATATAATCTTATTTTGAGAGAGCATATTTTGAATAATTGTGTGTCTGACTTGTTACATAAGTACTTGGTAGACTCAGATCTGACCGTTCCCCTAGAATTGGGAAAGAAGGCAGACAAATGGGTCAGAACAAGAGTGAGCAGAAAAGCTCATACAGGTGGTGACAAAGATGGCAAGACGAAGGATGGTAAGTCTTCTGACAAGGGTGGGGACAAAGATGAAAAGCATTCTGAGTCTTCATCAGGCCCACAAAAATCCTCTGGGGGAGGTGGATCCAAATCCTCTTCTAACAATCAAAAGAAACCATGGTGTTATTTATGTAAAAGTAAAGGCCATTGGGCAAGTGATTCCACTTGTCCCAAGAAAAACACCAAGGCTCCCACTACCACAACTCCAACTACGTCCTCTAGTGCCCCCAGTAATAGCAGTGGTAGTGCGAAGAATACTACAAATAGCCAATCAAAGGGTATTGCTGGGCTCAATGGTAATGTAGTTGGGGTTGGTCTTGTTAGGGAGACCACAGAGGCTGTTTTAGTCTCTGATGGTGGTATTGACTTTGCCACCCTGGTTGCTGTTCCCGGTTATATGGGTAAGTACAAGCAACTTCCCCTAATAAATGGTGTTGAGTTTGAGGCCTACAGGGACACAGGAGCCAGTGTCACTATGGTGATTGAGAAACTGGTTCACCCTGAACAACACCTACTTGATCAGCAGTACCAAGTGACTGATGCTCATAACAACACTCTTGGCCACCACATGGCTGTTGTGAATCTCAACTGGGGTGGAGGGAAGGGTTACTCTTCCAAAGAAAGTAGTGGTAGCCACTGATTTACCTGTAAACTGCTTACTAGTCAATGATTTGGAGACATCAGCTTGGGCTGAAGTGGAGTTGGAGGCTCATGCAGCAATGCTGGGCATTCCAGGGCATACGTTTGCTCTCACAAGGGCTCAGGCCCAGAAGCAAAGAGGACAGGGAAACTTGGATCCTGGCAAAATGTACCAAGTGCTCCCAAAAGCTAGGGATAGAAAGGGTAAATCCTTGCCCACTCTCCCTCCCTCTCCAGAAGAAGCCCCCTTTTGAGGAAGAGGAATCCTCTCCCTGTGCAGAACCTACACCAGATGAGCTGGCAGCAGACACTGCTGAGCTTTTGGGTGCAGGGGGGCCTGCTAGGGAAGAGCTGAGTGTGGCACAGCAGACCTGTCCTACACTAGAGGGTTTAAGACAGCAAGCTGTCAAACAGCAGAATGGGGATATCACTGATAGCCATAAAGTCTATTGGGAAGTTAACCTCCTCTACACTGAGTCAAGGGACCCTAAACCTGGAGCTGCCAGGAGATTGGTCATCTCTTTGCAGTGTAGGGAGTTTCTTCTGCTTTGGCACATGGTTTTCCTTTGGCTGGGCATTTGGGCCAGAGTAAAACTTGGGACAGACTTGTTCATTTGTTTCACTGGCCTCACATGTCAGAGAACACTAAGGAGTTGTGTAGCTCCTGTGTGACCTGCCAAGCCAGTGGCAAGACTGGCGGAACACCTAAGGCCCCCTTAATTCAACTTCCAGTGGTTGGGGTGCCCTTTGAAAGGGTAGGGATTGACATAGTTGGCCCCCTTGACCCTCCAACATCTTCAGTCAATGGATTCATCCTTGTGGTAGTGGACCATGCCACTAGGTATCCTGAAGCTATTCCAATAAGGACCACTACAGCTCCTGCAGTGGCAAAAGCCCTCCTGGGAATATTTTCCAGAGTGAGTTTCCCTAAGGAAGTGGTGTCAGACAGAGGTAGTAACTTCATGTCTGCATACCTCCAAGCTATGTGGAAGGAGTGTGGTGTTACTTACAAGTTCACTACTACTTATCATCCACAGACAAATGGTCTGGTTGATAGGTTTAATAAAACTCTCAAAGGCATGATCATGGGACTCCCTGAAAAACTCAGGAGGAGATGGGATGTCCTGTTACCATGCCTCCTTTTTGCTTATAGGGAGGTACCCCAAAAAGGAGTGGGCTTTAGCCCCTTTGAACTTCTCTTTGGGCACCCCGTAAGAGGTCCCCTTGCTCTGTAAAGGAGGGTTGGAAACAACCTTTAAAAGCTCCCAAGTAAGACATTGTAGATTATGTACTTGGCCTGAGATCTAGGATGGCTGAGTCCATGAAAAAGGCCAGTAAAAACTTTCAGGCCAGCCAAGAGCTCCAAAAGCAATGGCATGACCAGTAGCCTGTCCTGACCCAGTACCACCCAGGACAGAAGGTGTGGGTATTGGAGACTTTGGCCCCAAGAACAGTCCAGGACAAATGGAGTGGACTCCATCTCATAGTAGAAAAGAAAGGTGAAGTCACCTATTTGGTAGACCTGGGCACTGCTAGGAGTCGCCTTAGGGTGCTTCATGTCAATCGCCTAAAACCTTATTATGATAGGGCTGACCTAACCCTGCTCTTGGCAACTGATGAGGGACAGGAAGAAGAGAGTGATTGTCTCCCTGACCTCTTCACCACCACTGAAGCTGATGGCTTAGTGGAGGGAGTTGTGCTTGCAGATTGCCTTACTGCTGAGCAGAAGGACAACTGTATAAATCTCCTAGATCAGTTCTCTGACCTCTTTTCACTGATTCCAGGTACCACTACCTGGTGTGAGCACACAATGGACACTGGAGACAGTTTAACTGTCAAAAGTAAGATTTAAAGGCAGCCTGACCATGTCAGAGATTGCATAAAACAAGAGATACAGAAAATGTTGGATCTGGGAGTGACTGAGCCTTCTGAAAGCCCATGGGCTAGCCCAGTCGTGCTTGTCACCAAACCTCATAGTAAAGATGGTAAAAAGGAAATTAAGTTGTGTGTTGACTATAGAGGTCTCAATCAAGTAATCAAAACTGATGCTCACCCTATACCTAGGGCAGATGAGCTCATAGATACACTGGCTTCTGCCAAGTATCTAAGCACTTTTGACTTAACTGCACGGTATTGGCAAATTGAGTTGTCAGAAGATGCTAAACCTAAAACAGCATTTTCAACCATTGGAGGGCACTATCAGTTCACTGTTATGCCCTTTGGATTGAAAAATGCACCTGCCACTTTTCAGAGGTTAATGAATACAGTCCTGCAAGGATTGGAAGCCTTTAGTGCAGCATATCCAGATGATATAGCTGTATTTAGCTCCACCTGGGATGATCACCTGGTCCACCTATGGAAAGTTTTAGAGGCCCTGCAAAAGACAGGCCTCACTATCAAGGCTTCACAGTGCCAAATAGGGCTTTTGATGAGCTCAAACAGGCCATGTGCTCTGCACCTGTCTTTAAAAGCCTTTGTTACTCCAAAAATACATGGTCCAGACTGATGCTTCTGAATTAGGGGTAGGGGCAGTTCTATCACTGCTTAACAATGAGGGCCAGGATCAACTTGTTGCTTTTATCAACAGAAGGTTGACCCCTAGAGAAAAGTGTTGGTCTGCCATAGAGAGGGAGGCGTTTGCTGTGGTCTGGGCCCTGTAAAAGTTGAGACCATACCTGTTTGGTACTCACTTTATTGTTCAGACAGACCACAAACCTCTATTATGGCTTAAACAAATGAAAGGTTAAAACCCTAAATTGTTGAGGTGGTCCATCTCCCAACATAGACCTGGGAGTACCCACTCCAATGCAGATGGACTCTCCAGGTATTTCCACTTAGACAATGAAGCCTCATCTGGGCAAGGTTAGCCTAATTGTCCCTCGTTTTGGGGGTTGTGTAGGAAAGTACCATCTTGCCTGGCATGTTACCCCCATTTTTACATGTATGAAAGTTTGTTTTTGCCTGTCTCACTGGGATCCTGCAAGCCAGGACCCCAGTGCTCATAGTTTGTGGCCTGAATGTGTGTACCTGTGTAGTGACTAACTGTGTCACTATGGCTCTGCCAACCAGAACCTCAGTGCGTATCCTCTCTCAGCCTTTAAAATTGTCACTATAGGCTAGTGACTATTTTTACCAATTCTAATTGACACACTGGAACACCGTTATAATTCCCTAGTATATGGTCCCTAGGTACCGAGGGTATTGGGGTTCCTAGGAGATCCCTATGGGCTGCACCATTTCTTTTGCCACCCATAGGAAGCTCAGACAAATCTTACACAGGACTGCCACTGCAGCCTGAGTGAAATAACACACACTTTATTTCACAGCCATTTTTCACTGCACTTAAGAAACTTGTAAGTCACCTATATGTCTAGCCTTCACTTGCTGAATGTTAGGTGCAAAGTTACTAAGTGTGAGGGCGCCCTTGCACTAGCAAAGGAAATGCTTTGAAGGGCACAGATGGTGCCCTCCTTGCATAAACCAGTCTACACCGGTTCAGGGAACCCCCAGTCCCTGCTCTGGTGTGAAACTGGACAAAGGAAAGGTGAGTGACCACTCCCCTGTCCATCACCACCCCAGGAGTGGTGCTAAGAGCTCCTCCAGTGTGTCCCAGACCTCTTCCATTTAGAATCCAGAGGTTTGAGGGCACTCTGGAGGCCTCTGAGTGGCCAGTGCCAGCTGGTGACATCAGAGACCCCTCCTGATAGGTGCTTACCTGACTAGTTGGCCAATCCTCCTCTGAGGGCTATTTACGGTCTCTTCTGTGGGCTTTTCCTGAGATAACGACTTGCAAGAATTCACCAGACTTCCTCTGCACCTCTCTCTTCATCTTCTGCCAAGGATCGACCTCTGACTGCTCCAGGACGCCTGCAAAACTGCAACAAAGTAGCAAGAAGACTACCAGCGACATTGTAGCATCTAATCCTGCTGGCTTTCTCAACTGTTTCCTGGTGGTGCATGCTTTGGGGGCTGCCTGCCTTCATCCTGCACTGGAAGCCACACAGAAATCTCCAGTGGGTTGACGGATTCTTCCCCCTGCTCCAGCAGGCACTAAACTTCAGCGTCACTGGTACTCTGGGACCCCTCTCATCCTGACGAGCGTGGCCCCTGTAACACAGGTGATGAACCCAAGTGACCCAGTCTGTCCCGTGGTCCAACTGTCCAAATTTGGAGGAAGGAAGTCCTTGCCTCCCCTCTCCATACAGTAATCCTGTGCACCGCGTGAACTGCAGCTGCTAGGGCTTCTGTGCACATTTCCAAGGAATCCTTCGTGCACAGCAAAGCCCAGGTCCCCATCACTCCGTCCTGCATTGCTCAACTGCCTGAGTTGACCTCCGGCTTCGTGGGACTCCCTATTGTAGTGTTGAGATGACAGCCACACTCAGCCTTCTTGAACCCATGTTCAAGGACTTCTGTGGGTGCTACCTTCTTGTGCATGGGCTTTTTATATTGCTGAGGGCCTCCTTTGTCTCCTCTCCCAAGTGGTGACATCCTGGTCCTTCCTGGGCCCAGGCAGCACCCTTTTTCTCCAACTGCAACCTTTGCAGCTAGCAAGGCTTGTTTGTAATCTTTCTCCAAAGAAACAACTCTACATCCTCCAGCTCTCCGTGGGACATCTTCTGCATGAAGGAGAAGTTCTCAGCACCTTTAGTTGTTGCAGAATCTTCAGCTTTTCCATCCAGAGGCAGCCATTTTGCACCCTCATCCGGGGTTTAGTGGGCTCCTGCCCCCCCTGGACACTTTCACAACTCTTGGACTTGAACCCCTTCTTTTGCAGGTCTTCAGGTCCAGGAATACATCTTCAGTGCTTTGCAGTCTCTTGTGGTCTTTGCAGAATCATCTATCACAAGTTTAGTGTGTTTCTGATGAAATTGCAGTATTTTTCTCCTACTTTCCAGGGTCTTGGGGTGGGGTAACTTGAACACCCTTAGCGTTTTCTTACACTCCCAGTGACCCTCTACACACTACACTAGCCTAGGGGTCTATTTGTGGTTTGCATTCCACTTTCTAGTATATGGTTTATGTTGCCCCTAGGCCTATTGCATCCTATTGTATTCTACAGTGTTTGCACTACTTTCTGACTGTTTTACTTACCTGATTTTGGTTTGTGTGTATATTTTGTGTATTTTACGTATCTCCTAAGGGAGTATATCCTCTGAGATACTTTTGGCACATTGTCACTAAAATAAAGTACCTTTATTTTTAGTAACCCTGAGCATTGTTTCTTATGATATAGTACCTATATGATATAAGTGGTATAGTAGGAGCTTTGCATGTCTCCTAGTTCAGCCTAAGCTGTTCTGCTATAGCTACTTCTATCAGCCTAAGCTGCTAGAACATTACTAATCTAATAATAAGGGATAACTGGACCTGGCACAAGGTGTAAGTACCATCAGGTACCCACTATAAGCCAGGCCAGCCTCCTACAGTACTCCTGGCTCCCAACATGTGGGCAGAGTCAAAGCCCCTCTGAAGTGATGCTCACATAATTGGCAACAGCTGTACTGTTAAGCCAGACCATTTAAATAACAAATATATAGGTTTCCAGCAGGCAAGGAAAAATTCACTTCAGACAACTTCAAATGCCAATTTCTTCAGATCGGTACCAGACAGCAGTAGTAGCACATACTCTTTCATTCACCATAATGCCGCCTTTTTTTTGCCTGTTCAATTAAATTACTTTTTTGCTTTGATTTCCTTGTTTAGTTTTCACATCCTAATCTCCTTATCTGCCCTAATCGTTCACCATAGAAGCGATACAACTGCTTTTGTTTTAATTGTATGCAGTCCTTTTTCCTCAGTCTTCTATCAGGCTACTTTTATAACTACCCCAGGTTCTTTCCCTCTAGTGATGTTTTCCAGTTCTCTTTCCTTTCACCATGGAATAGATGAAGGGAAACTATTTTCGTTCATCCTTTCTTTTAGAAGGGTGTCTTCTTCCAAGATAAGTTAGTTTGCTTTGTTTCTACGGACCCCACATTGTCCACAATCAGTACATCACTGATCAGTGTCTCTGCTTTCATTATTTATGCTTACCATCTGTGAGGCGTCTTATTTCAGCCATCTTTTTCACTTTCAAGTAAATACAGTTATTACCTTTGGCGAACGCAAACAGCCGGAATGCATTCCTTTCTCTTATTATTACAGACATTTACAAGTACCACATATATAGGCAAGTATCTTTTTATTATTGGTGTGCTTTGTCTGCATATAACTGTTTAACTGGGGTGATATAATAAGGGCACATGGTGGCCCACGCCATTTTTAGCATTGTTCATAGAAGTCACCTTGGGAAACAATACAGATACCGGTGCCCTCCACTAAATGATAATGATATTTCTAGGATGAGTTGCTTTATGGGTTTTCTCACCTCCGATGTATAGAATAATGTTACATTGAATTTGAACTGAAAATGCACCGCAGTCCTGTCAATTACAGCAAATAAACAAAATCGTGCAAAGTAACAACGCGTAAGCATAGGTGTTATGTTACTTTACAACCTCCTAATTTTTGCAGATTTCGAGAAAGTTTCTTAAATCAGAAAAGGATCACATACCAAATACTGAAGTTCAAATTGTTTCGCACGGTGAGTTGTTTAAGGACAGGATATTTCTCTTCTGTCTTGACAGACTCAGTGGACTGTGCATAGCTTCATGTAAATTCATCACCAGCGATACAGTGATGCTCATTACAGTGTTCAAGGATGCAGGAGCAGTCCTCCTGGCAGGGAATGCAGGCGTATGCATCCAAGCTGGGAAGTGTTTTGAAACACGTCACATCTGTGAGTGTAATCAACATTAACTTTACTAACCATCACTTTCAAAGAACAACGAGGAACATCTGTTTTCCTGAAATTAAAAACACTCAATGGAGCAAAACAGTTTAGGCTTGCGGAAACATCACATACGAATGAAGGATGATGCCTATGAGCAAGTGCGTTGGACCTTACTGTATAATAAGAATATTTTAAAAATGGTAAGATGTGTTTAGTATAATTATTTATTATTTGGAGGTTTTTCATTTACATTCACCCGAATCGATCGTAGGCGTCATGTTCAAGGTGTTCAAAACAAACATAAAGGTGTTTATCCTCAAGTACGCAACAAACAGTCTTTAGCAGCCTTCATGAAAAAGTAAAGAGTGCACAGTTCCAAAGGGTGGAGGGTATAATAACCTCTCCACTCATACAGAAGCAAAAGCCCTCTTGTATCATCATCGGGCCGTGCACCACTTCAGACTGATACTCCAACGTCTGACAGGATTCTGCATCGCAAAAGTGTCTTGGTACCAGTAGGTCTTTGTTTACCAAGAGACAGCTGGAGCGATCAACACAAAAAAAGGATTAAAATTGGCTCAGGTACCCCTTCAACAAAAGTGCATTTTAATGAAATGAGGCGGGGCCCGGTCAAGATTAAAAACAAAAACAAAGTGATAGGGAATTAATGGTCTGTGTTTACAGGCAAGAATGAAAAACACAATTTATGAAATCATAAAAATAAATTAAGATAACCTGCATATCCTGATGGGCCCTACCTGGCTAGAGTGGAGCTGACACTTGTACCTGAATAGGGCTGTGCCTGTCCTTATACAATACAGTCTCCACCCCACCCCCCCAGAGTGTGTCTGGGACCAGGACAGGAAAGAAAAGATCTTGTGCAATACAAGACTTTCCTTTGAAGTTTGCCTACTTCAAAGGCAGGAATCATTATGAGTATTGGACACAAACCCACAGACTTTTAGAACACTTCTGGATCACTTCTGGATCAAAAGGAGACTCTGTCAAGGAGAAGAGCTGAAGTGCTGAAAGGAGTACTGCCCCTTTGCTGTGTATGCTTTGATGGGTTGGCCTGCAGTAGCTGCTTCTGCTTTGGAGATGACAAATACTGGACGTTTCTGTGTGTCCTGCTTGTGAAGTATCTCCAAGGGCTGGACTGAGCTTGCATTCTGTTAAGACGTCTCAGGGGCATCAAAAACTTCACCTGCCAACTCCTCGGTTCTCTTTCTGAGGACCTAAATTTGCCAAGAGGTGCCCACTCCAGTTCCTGGGCCCTTGGGAATGAAGTCTGGCAGAAAAAACAAGAAGAGCCAGGCACCCCAACTCTCAACGACTCCAGAACCGGCGCTGCTGTCCGACTCCGCACCACTGCCTGCACCCAAAGCCGTAGTCCCGGCTGAAGTGTGACAACTGTGACCAACACCACAGGCTCTATGCTGCCTCAGTGCCTCTGAAGTCCTGCAACATTGTGAGTCCTGAGTGGCGTGTCACTGATATCCGTGACACCCAACTCCGCCATGGCGCCTGTGACCCTGTGGTATGACCGTGACACAGCTAAATCACCTCATTGACTCTTGACCCGCTGGACTCATCGACCCCACCAGATCATAAGGAACTGATGCCTCGCAGCTAGCGTTGCCTCAACTACCCTGCCTCATAAGAAACCAAAGTCTCACCTCCCCTGCATAGAAGTAAGGAACTGACATCTCTCCTTCTGTCTAGCAGTACGGAACTGACACCGCACCAGCTCCAGTGATGTCTCACCTCCCCAACTCTGTGCCACGTCTTTGGCTTTGCCTCATTTCTAAGGTACTGTACCTGGGGTCTGTGTGACTCTGTGATTGGCACCGCACTCCCTCACGAGTGGCAACAGACTGCTGGGAATGACTCAGTCACAATGCCGTGATAGCACCAGTTGGAGCTATTGTGTTTCTAAATGCTTTATTGGGATTTATACTTTTATAATTCATACCTTTGCTTGTGAAATTTGGATTTTTGTCATTTTGGTCTTGCTTTACTTAGAAAAATATTGGTAATTTTTCTAAACTGGTGTGGTGTCCATTTGTAATATTTTCACTGTGTTACTGGGTACAAATACTTAACACATTGCCTCTGAGATAAGCCTGAATGCTTGTGCCAATCTACCAAGGGGGTGAGCAGGGGTTAACTTAGGAGTGTGAGTCTAATACCCTGACTAGAGTGAAGGTCCCTATATGGACAGGTTGTAAACCGACTGCACCTAGAGACCCCATTTATAACAATAAGTGTCAAGCTTTTAGAAACACAGTTACTCACATCAGTGTAGGTACTGCAAGGGGGGTGGGGTCAAGAAATGCAACACTGACAATCGCACGATGCTGGGACACCAGCGCTCCTACTTGGGTAAATATGGTAGGTTCTGCAAGTGTGTTGGCAGTGATTGGGACCCTTTACATCCAGGTGAGTACATAACTTAGTAAAATGGGGGCCTCCGCTGAGGCCTCACCCAGGAAATGGAGTTTGTTATCCAACAGAAGGGCTACGGGGGAAGAAATGCCCATCCGCTGATCACCACTGAGGAGACCTCACCAGATTCTCCCCTGTGTGCTGAAACAACCCCGGCATCCACCTGTGTCAGTGTACAGAGACGGGCGGAGATTAACACAGTCCCTGGTATCTCCCCAATTACAGGGGAATCCCACCCCCGGCACCATGGTGACCTTGCCGGTCACCAGAGACCTCTAGAATGGTGCTCATCATGCTTCTCTCTGGGATGGGCTGACCCTTAGTTGCCAGGCAACCCTTTGAGGATGGCCTCACAGGGAGGTGCAGTAGTGACTCTTTCCAGTGAAAGCAGACTATGATCACACCCCCTGCGGAATGTATGCTTCAGGCAGTGGGCGTCAGGGTGTAGTGCGAAGAAATGGGAAAGTGCTGTTACAGATCAGATCACAGCACCCTGCTTCACTTCTTGAGTGGTGTGGATTCTCTCCATGATGCAACGGCTTTCCTCACAGTTACACAATGGATAGGGGTAGCTGATGATTTTTGCCCCTTATGACTGCTGGACTCCAGGACCCCTTTAGTCACAGCTCCTGAGGGCACAAGGTGACATGCTCACCAATCCAGTGTGTCAGAAAGGGAAAAGTGAAGCACTCCACATGTGCTGATTTAAAAGAAACACTCCCCACATGCTAATTCTGACATGTTCAGTGGCAGCCCCTTATTTCCCCACTGGACACACACACAGCGCTGACCTCAAGGAAAATATTTAGTGCTCCCTACGCACTAGAGAGGGGAAAGAAGTGAAGCATTGTCCCTGCATTGATGTAAAGGTGACTGCGGCCAGGACTCAGAGTCCCATGGCCAATTCTGGGGCAGTCAGCCTCAGGAGAACACTTGAGGGCACCACGGGGCAGGCAGGCCAGCACATAACAGCAAATAACGGTGGTTTCTCCTGGCAGTCCTGCAATTCCTCTTGAAACCAAAGTTAGGGAGCAGCTGGCAACAGGGCAACACGCAGAAAGGCAATGCAGTGAGTCCTCTAGGCCACCCATAAAGTAGCCAGCAGCAGGTCAACAGCAGAAGACCAGTCTAGGTGAGTTCTTTGTGCAGTGCAGCAGTCCTTCTGACAGAGCTTCAGTCCCAGATCCAAAAGTGCACGCCAACATGGGGTCAGAGTCCCTGTAGTATCACTCTAAAATGTCTTTAATATAAGGAGTGACTTCAAAGTGTAACACAACCCTTTAAATGCTGACTTGGCTCCAGACATCAGTAGGGGTAAATCAGCCATTTGTGTGAGGGCAGGACACAGCCAATTGACCTGTAAGGCAGCGTGGTGTGCTTTGCCTGCGGCCGCTCTTCTCCGGTAACCGGACCCGTCTTCCTGGCCCGGACCGGGTGAGGCCCGGGGTTTCTGCCTGGTGTTTGCTGTGTGTTCGGAGCTCCCCGGAGGCCCGACGAGGCCCGATGAGGCCAACAGCATTATCGAAGCACAACAGAGAACAGCGGGAGTGGCTGCAGCGAGAGGCCGGCGGGAGGGAGCTCGCGAACGGTGGTTGCCTGCATTTGCAGAGTCCGTGGAGTCTGTGGTCCTCTGTACCAGCCTCCAGCTCGATGAAGCCCAGAGAAGGTGGTCTCACGTACTGAAGGACCGAACAATGACCGACATCTTTTAGGGTGTGAGACCAGGGAAAAAGTGAGGCCGTGCACCGAAGAGGGGAGTTAGTTGCAGAGCCCTGTAGGGGCTTCCCTGGCTTCTTGGATTTCCGGAGTTCTCCCACTACCCTACGTATTTATTATTAGCTTCACCAGTGCCTAAAGGGGACCACTTAAAGCCTGCTCTCCTCTTCTCGTTCGCCTCTCATTGGGACCTTAGAGATCCCCCTCAAAATTTCACACAGGTGGTTACGATCCTGGTCCTGTGGTAGGAGCACTAAAGCACTGCTCCCCGAAGGGTGATTCCCATAAAATTACAAAACCATTAAAGTGTTCCTCAGTCTGACTGGAGAAAGGAGTAAAGTGAGGAATTCCGGGTTTGCAGTCTATAAAGATGACCACTAAACACCTACAAAGGAGCAGGTCTTTCCTCAGTTGAGCCTGTAAAAAAACGAAACCTAGCCCCTTAAGAAATAAGGGGACGCGCTTGTTGCTGGCCGCAGGTGTGTGGCAGAGGGCAGGAGCCCTTTAAATCTTCCATTGCGCTCCCGCTTCGCGGGACGCGCTTGTTGCTAGCTGCAGGTGTGTTGCAGAGGGCAGGAGCCCTTTAATCCTTCGTCTCGCTAGAGGGCAGGAGCCTTTAAATCTTCCATAGGGCTCCCGCTTCGCGGGACGCGCTTGTTGCTGGCTGCAGGTGTGTGGCGGAGGGCAGGAGCCCTTTAATCCTTCATCAAGCCAGAGGGCAGGAGCCCTTTAAATCTTCATTCGCGCTCCTTCTTCGCGGGACGTGCTTGTTGCTGGCCACAGGTGTGTGGCAGAGGGCAGGAGCCCTTTAAATCTTCCATCGCGCTCCCGTCCTTCGCCCGTCATCGCCAGGAAGAGACTGGGCTGGGCCCCCCCCTTTCAATTTTGTTATTGGGGGCCTGGTGGATAAAGACCGATTCATGGAGAGCTGCTGATGCAAGGGAGGAAAAGAGGAGTCCTTGTTAATTTGGGTATTCAAGACATTGCATTGAGCCCCTCTTGTTTGCTGTTGATTTATATATGTATTAGGTGACGGTAAGGATTATAGTATTATTTTTCTCAGGGCCTTTGTGGTGGGAAACTGTGACCGGTCATTTTCCTCAAGACAGGAGTCGCATTAAAAGTTAGTTTCACTCCTGTTGAGTATTGGGTATTGGATCTTGCAAAGAAAGTTTGTTCTGATGGGGAAACATAAAGGAGATTGTGGGAGGAGGGGCCCCATTCCGGAGCCCCCCCGCCTAGGTTGATAACTTGCTACCTAACCTCAGTGATGGGTGCTATTGAGTCGGAGATAGGGAGAGTGAAGCTAGTTTAGAGTCATCCCTTGAGAAATTAGGGAAGGGTGGGGGGGAGAAAGGATTTCTCTTGCAAAATCTCCATTAGGTAAGATAAGGGCAGGAAATCCCTGTGTAACAACGGATAAGGACTCACAAATTGATTTAATCACTCCTATGACCCCAGAGACCCACCCTCAAAAAAGAGTAGGCAAGTGATTCCCCCCCTACACTGTAGCACCCTCCCTAGAATCAGTCTGGTTTCCCACAAATAGTTATGAACTAGAAAAAGACCCAGTAGTAACAGAGAAGAAAAAGGGGAAACGCTTACCTAATTCGCAAAAAAAACTGGAAAACAGACAAAAGACAGAAAGATTTTGGACTACTCTAATAACCGTCTTTCCCAGATTGAGGATCAACTGAGGGATTAAAAAAAGTTCTGCTCTTTGGTTTTAGAGAAAGTGTCCGTCCTTGAGGAGAAGGTTGAATCTATACCAATGACAACGACAATGTTTCCCACACTACCGAGAGCTGATCCTCAGAATAATCATACTGCTCTTCCAAGCTTACCTGTCCCGGCCACACACCAACATCAAAACTATAGGTCAATTCCTGCCCAGAATTTAGCCCCAATGCCCCTGAACCTAGAGGCAACACAAAACTCCATAAATTTACAGCCTCAGCGGGGTTTAAATAAGTGGGAGGGTTCAGTGGGCCAGGTGACTAAAAGAACTCAAATAGCCGGTCCAAGGATCCCGTTGGCATGTGCTCCCTATATTTTAATCCTGGAAAATGCCCCCATACTAGGATACACTCACCATGAGTCTCATGCATCACTGTTAAATAAAGTGACGCACTGGGTAGGAAAGCACTCGGCAGGGAGGGTAGACTTCCACAGGGACATTCTAACTGTAAGAAGGGTCCCCTGGGTTGGCCCATCCCCTAAAGCCTCACAAGGGGACTGCATTATTGTAAACTTCAGGAGTCCCTGGATAGTCAATGCTCTGTATCTCCATTTTTCAACAATAAGGCTACCGGCAGGGTCTATAAGAGTACAACGATTATTCAAGTTTATTCCACCGACACCGAATTTATGTCCCTTAGGCCCAACCCATACTGGGAAACATTACTTTGATAATCGTGGTGTTTCCAATTTCCCTGATAATGCTCTGACATTGTCTAACAGATTTGAGCCCTTGGCTTCACTGGAGCAGCTAGATTGACTACCAGAATCTGGGCCCCTTTTGCAAGGCCCCTCGGAGACAAATATATTGCATCAGTCTCTCTTGCTGCCCAAGGAAGCCTCCGACATATATGACATACAAGGTTTGACAACCTCAGGGATCATTTCTTGGAATGTGGCAGGCCTAAAAACAAAAATAGGAAACCCCGATTGGCTAGAATTAGTGACGGAAAATCTTTTTATTTGTTGCCAGGTGACCTGGCTTGTAGAGCCCCCGCATATTAATGGTTACACCACACATAGCATACCCGCAACTAAGACTTCTGTGGGCAGGGCCAAGGGAGGGCTGGTCACCTTTGTATCAGTGAAGACTAGGGGGGTGGATGCGTGCGTTGTGGGCACATCCCCTTTTTTTCTGGCTTTTGTTTTAAAATTACCAGAGCCATTTGATATTTTACTGATTAACTATTATAATAACACCTTTGATAACTCAGACACTAGTTTAGTTGGTAGCTTAGAGATGACAATATATAAGGCAACAAATATTAGTAAAAAGGACTTAAGAAATAATTTGGGTCGGCGACTTCAATGCTCATCTGTGTGAGCCAGAGTATCTGGACTGTTGTGGTCTTTTGGACAGAAATGACAGCCCCATTCAGCACTTTAAACATTCCCCATATGGGAATGCACTTAACTATCTGATAACAGCTAATTCCCTACTCTTCCCCATACCAATTATTAGAGGGGTACCAACGTTTATAAGAGGAGACGCTCACACTATTATTGATTTTATTATCTATTCTAGAGAATTATCCTCTCTTGTTGGGCAATTTAGGGAGACCCCAACCTGTATTAGCGATCATAACCCTTTATCTATTGAAATAAGTCTAGACTTGAAGAGTGATTTGAGAAGAGAGAAGCGACATGAAGTTTTCAGCCCAAAAAAGCCTTATAATCAAATGGGGGAAAATAGAAAGTAATAGGTTTTTTAAAGATCGAATGTCAAATAAATGGTCAGATGTCATGATAACTTTGAGTGAAGATAAGTCTCCCCATGAAATCGTCTGAGCATTCTCCTCTTTGATAAAGTATATGGCTGAGAAATTACAGTCCTCTGGCATTAATAAAGCACATGGCCCGAGATGGTTTAATCAGGCATGTACCATATCTTTAAATAATGTAAAGAAAACAACTAATGCATTTCCCCAAGATCGTCAAGCAGTGAAAGTTGCTAGGAAAAATTATAAGGAAGTACTTGCCAAGAGGAAAGCTGAATTAAGTGAGTCTGCCTGGGAGGAACTGATGGAAGCAAGCAGAACAAAAGACACAACTGCGTTCTGGTGTTTGGTTAATTCTCCATTGCTGAATGAAAAGCATGAGATGCCTATGGATACTGTCATCCCAGCCCAAATTTGGGTGGATTATTTCACAAAAACCTTTGCAACAGAGCCTAACACTCAACCAGAAAAGTCGAATTGTTTGAAGATAAGAGGAAATTCTCAGTTTAGTGTGGCTTTCAGCAATACCATAAGTGTGGACGACGTAATACAAGCTATCCAAGATTGCCCCCCTGAGAAGGCTCCTGGTCCAGATAAAATCCCTGCTGATTTATACAAAGCGCTTCCAGATTTTTGGGGGCCATTGCTCACTAACGTTTTGAGATCTGTTGTGGCAGGCCCACTAGTTGATACTTGAAGAGAGGCGATTATCGTCCCGATTTTTAAGAAGGGGGACAGGGCAGATCCTTTATGCTATCGACCTATTTCTTTACTGGACAGCTCGGTTAAAATGTTAGGCTGAATTATCCTAAATAAGTTGGAAAATTGGGCGAATTAATCTCACTCTCTCAGAAGTCCAATTTGACTTTCGGCCTGGCGTGGGCACAGTAGAACAAACTCTCAATTTGCCCTTATAGTACAAAAATTTACTAAAGTTAAAAAGGGGTGCATAAATTTAGCATTTATGGATCTGTCCTGCGCCTTTGATACAGTTAACAGAGAAACATTGTGGATGGTCATGTTGAATATGGGTGTGGACAAAGATATAATCATTCTACTTAGTAGACTCCACGCCTGCACAGTGGCTCGGGTCCGCTATTCCCGGGAGAGTGGTTTAACACAGAAGTTCTCCTCATTAGAGGGGGGTTAGGCAGGGCTGCGTGCTGGCCCCTTTTCTTTTTCTTTTATATATAAATGGGTTAGAGAAATTTCTCTGTGAATCGGAGAAGGACTCTCCAGTCATGAAATATTCCCCAATTCCTGTATTATTGTATGCGGACGACGATGTACTCATTTTAAGGACAGCTAATGGCCTCCAGATTTTATTGAATGCTTTTAACACATTTATGGGGAACCTTGGGCTCAAAATTAATTGATCTAAGTTGCTTGTGATGAAGACTGGGCCCAAGTTAGCAAAAACTAAAAATTTGCCTTAGATGGACATGAGATACTTAAGGTTCCACACTTTACGTATCTGGGGATCCCCATCGATGTAGATTTTAATTGGAAATTTTAATAAATATACGTACAATACAATTTCAAAAAGCCATAGAAGCAGTTTTTAGGTTTGCGAAAAGACTGCAACATAAACCTGTAAAAGAAATGATGACTGTTTTTTCCACCAAATGTCTTTCTATTGCGACATTTGGAGCCGGGGTTTGGGGACATGCAGATTGCTTGAGCATCCAGATTGCAGAAAATAAGTTTTTAAGAAGGCTATTAGCAGTCCCCCAATCAACATCAGTAATGTTCTGCCACAAGGAAGTAGGCTTGAGATGTATATCTAGTTACATAAAGCTACAACCCATCCTATTATGGTTAAAAATTTGGACTAAGCCAGAAGCCTCCTTATATAGAAAGGTGATTCAGGACTGCCTCCTTTTATCACGATCTTTGGATATACCTTGGCTTAGATATGTCCGCTCCTCCTTACTATCTTTAGGATTAGGAGAATTTTTTCTTAAACCGGACATTCCAACAAAACGGGATGTTAAAAAGGTAATAGACATACATTGGCAGAAAAGCCAGGACATGGAGTCAACCCCGGGCACAAATAGAACATTGGTGAGGAATCTGACACAGTTAATGCATCCAAAGTTATATTTGACTACCATAAATCTTGAGCGACAAAGGTTCCTACTTACAAGGTTACGCTTAAATACATTACATTATTTGGTAGCATTTCCAGTACGTGGAACTTGGTTCAAGAATCTTCCCCCATGTTGTTGTGATGGTAAGACGTCTCAGAGTACATTGCACTTTATGCTCTTTTGCACTCTCTATGCTGTTCCTAGAAAAAGGTTTCTACGTCCGCTATTTTTATCTAAAAGTATTAGAACTAATCAGCTTGCTTATTTATATATACACAATCTGGGAAACGCGGATATAATTCAGGCTGTGTTAAATTTTATATACGCTGCTTATGGAATTTGAAACATGTATTAATAACGCTTTTAGTAATTTTATGACTAAGAAATCTGTATGTTTTATTTATTTATAGGATGTATTTTATTGTCTTTTTTGTACCAAATAAAGGAA
Organism: Pleurodeles waltl; assembly: GCF_031143425.1. Classification (NCBI taxonomy): domain Eukaryota; kingdom Metazoa; phylum Chordata; class Amphibia; order Caudata; family Salamandridae; genus Pleurodeles; species Pleurodeles waltl. Next base: position 818,237,860 of record NC_090442.1, read on the forward strand.
ATTGATGATGATGATGACCTGTAAGGTGTAAGTGACCTCTCCCTCTCCCAGCCCTGGAAGACTATCAATATGCAGATGGATGCAGATGTTTCTCCTGTCACACACAGCCCCTCCTGTGTGGTGGATGTCTGGAAAGTGTGCACAAAGTGTAACTGTCACTCTGCCCTAGATGTGGATTGGAGTAAGGCTGGAAAGCACAAAGAGTTATAAGCACAGAGAAATGACCATTTTCTAAAAGTGACATTTCTAATATAGTAATGTAAAATCCACCTATACCAGTATGCAGGGTTTTCCACTATCATTCCAAAGAAACCAAACATGGCAACCCTTCTCCTTTCAGATCAGAAATTGCCATTTAAAAATATATAACACCATTCCCAGTCAAGCCCATAAGAGGGGTATCACTCACAGTAGTGAAAAATGAAACAGGCTGTTTGTCACCATTAGGACATGTAAAACATAAATGTTAATGTCCTACCTTTTACATACACAGCACCCTGTCTAAAGAGCTAAATAGGGCCTACAATTGGGGTAGCTTAGGTTTAGTAAAAGGGGAGTTTAGACCTTGGCAAGTAGTTTGAACTGACATGTCAATGTGGCAGTAAACTGCTTATGCAGGCCCTGCAGTGGCAGGCCAGCAACAGGGTTGAAAGGCTACTTCGGTGGGTGGCACAATCAATGCTGCAGGACATCTCATAGCATTTTATTTACAGACCTTGGGGGTATGGTATACCACTTTACATGGGACCTACAGGTAAGTTAAATATGCCGAACAGGTGTCAGCCAATCATACCATGCTTTAGGGGAGAGAGCACATACACTTTAACACTGATTAGCAGTGGTAAGGTGCCTCAAGTCCTCAAGCTGACAAAAAGAAGGTCAGAAAAATAGGAGGAGAAAGGCAAAAAGCTTGGGAATGACACTGCAGAATAGGACAATTTCCAAGAGCTACTTACTGGTAATCTTCATGACTGACTTTTGGACTTCCTCGTCATAGTCCTCACATGCCAACATTGCCTATGGTTCTATTGGAAAATGGTAATTTATTTAAAACCATCCCTTGTTAAAGAGGCACCAGTAGAACTAAAAAAGAACTGTACACCCAAATCATTATGGTAGTAAGAGAAAATGCTGTCAGCATCCTTGTTGTCTCCTCTCAAAGGGTGAGAGGAAAATTTAAGAACAGTGATGAGGATCACCAGGGCTGAGAGTAAGTAAGTGAACAGGCCAATACCTCTTCGTCTGCCTTCTCAGTCATATTCCTTACATGTTGAGGACATACCTAAATTACAAATGAAGGAGGAGCAACCACAATAAGCAATTCTGCCCAGGGTTCACACATAAGACCAAAAAAATGTATAACATCACAGTGAGTCTTTATTATCACCTTATTATGCATGAGGCAAGTCACCAATTGCGACCCATTATGATTGGCTACAGTCACAGGCATAGTGGCCTGTTGGGGTCAGCATGCCACCATGTCTGTGATTAAAAAGCATTATTTTTGTTTATGGAGCCCGTTTCCCTAAAAATAAAATGGGACTCATTTAAAAAAAAAAATTCTTTGAATGAGCAGTAGTCACATGAACTACGGCCCACTTCTAAAAATGTTTTTGCCAACATTATCAAAGAGAAATGGGTCCCCTGGTGAACACCTTCCCATTTGAAAATAGCTTACCACTAATGTAGATGTGATGGCAAAATATGAACGTTTTATTATTAGATTTTGTTCACCAAAAATTTATAAATCTCTTAAGGAATCGGCCTTTGGAAAGGAGGTGCTTAACCCGCCCCTCCAAAATAGTGATTAATTAATGTTTAAGTAAGTCATTTATTGACTTGGAAAACCTTTCCCAAATCGTTAATTGGGTTTAGTAAATTAGGAAAAGTGTTTTAGCAGTTGCAAACTATCAGATTTACTGAATCAGGAGGGTTTGCAACTGATAAACCATTTTGTAAATCAGGCCCCTGGATAATATTTGGAAAAGAGGGAACACATACAGTTGACCATGAGACCACTGAAGTAAATGGTCATCCCCCACCTAGTAGGCCTGACACAAAAACAGGGTACAAAATATGTGAAGAGCATTCTCCTTTATTGCAAAGAAATTCAGCAATGGATAATCATACTGGGCCAAAACTGGTCCAAAAAGTCCTAAAATAAGGCTGTTGAGCATGCAAAGGCCCTCATTACAACCTTGGCGGTCTTTTGAAAAGACCGTCGAGGCTGTGGGAGCCAGAATACCCCCAGTGCCAGCGGTATTTCTGGCTCCCGATCATGACTTTTCTGCTGGCCCAGTGGAAAAGTCACATCAACATTGCTGCCAGCTTGTAATAGAGCCGGCGGCAATGCTGATGTGCAGCGGGTGCAGTAGCACCCGTCATGCATTTCACTGCCCGAAATTCAGGCAGTGAAATGCACGACGGGGCTATGCATGGGGGGCCCTGCACTACCCATGCCAAGTGCCATACCACCGGCCCCTCCACTATACCACCAGGCTTTCGCCTGGCAGTCATAAACCCCAGGGGCACCCCAAGTCCCCCTCACCGCCATCCTTTCCATGGCGGCGTTTACCGCCGTAGCCAGGCTGGCGGTCGGGGACTCCGCTGCCCTGGGGTTTATGACTGCCAGGCGAAAGACTGGTGGTATAGTTGAGGGGCCGGTGGTATGGCCATGGCTATTGTGCCACGGTCACAATAGCTGGCGGAACACCGCCAGCCTGTTGGCGGTGTTACCGCCAGCTTACCGCCGGCCGCCAGGGTCATAATGAGGCCCAAAGTTTCAACTCAGGTGGTGTACAGGTCCCAGGTGAAGATAATCTCCCTCAAAAACTGGAGATTGGTCTCCACCTATGACTCTGTGCTCATTGTTGCAGCTGACAAACTAGGAGCACGAGTGATATAGGCCTACATTACTGGGCTATGTGTTTTCACACCGGTGGTTTAGTTATGTAACAGAGGAAAACAATTCATCAGGGCATACTGAACTGCTGCCAATTCTTTCCACTTCAAAGTATTGACTTCTCCTCCTGAGACCAGCTCAGACCCCTATTTCTACCCGCTGTCTGTGGTTAAAAATGGAAGGTGGGGGCGCTAAGTGGGTTACACCATTTCTTACATTCATAATTTCTGCATTAGCTCAAAGTAATACTCCAGACAAATCATCTAAGAACTGACCCCTTTAACTCCATGTGCTCTGAAAACATTCTTAAAAGTAAGGCATGATTGACAGGGCATAACTTCGCTGAGAGGTCAAGAAGAATCATAGGTTAGGTTTAATTTATGTCGAATATTCAAAATTCATGATTCGCTCATCGTAAAATAGTGGTCTCTGCTGCAGCTTGGCTTAAAACTCTATTGAAAGTAATTGAAAGAGTTGAAATTACCTCTGCTATGTCACCTCGTACCATTTTGGAAGGAATGTTCTTGTTAGGAAGATAAGATTACACATGAAGCAGAGTTTGTTTATTTCTTCTAAATGTGCTCTATACCTTTGTAGTAACGTGGTAAACTGTTTTTTGACAGACAGTCACGAACTACTCCGTGCACCAGAGGGTTAGCGAATAAAAATATTGCTGAGTAAGAAAGGTGGTGGTCTCTTTCAGTAGACTGGCTGAAATGGGGTCAATAAATTGTGTAGACTGTCATATATCTTCAATATTTATCACGTCACTCATTTCCTGGATGGAGTTTGTAATTCTCGGTCACCACCTGTGGAAAGGGCTGGGGTGGGCGATTTTGTCAACAAACAAAAGGGCAGGATTCTCACTATTTACTTTAGTTTTATTGACATAGAAGAAGCTGGCTTGCCTGCAGTCTTTCTTAAAAAGTTATCCATCTATATGTGCTGGATTAAACTCAGTTCTGAAGAAATCATCTTTTGTTTTGAATATGTATTTTGTGCTATTTATATTTTCTGCTTAGAATTTCAAGATTCTTTGCAGAAGACCTTTTCCTCCAAGTGCATGCTAAGACTCTCTGAGATTTCTACTCCTCATTTGCCTATTTTGAGAGGACAGACATCTATTTTAGATCTCTTTAACTTAAGTGGGTAAAGTGAATCAATGAGCTCTGTTACTTTTTGTATTGATTTATGAGGGAGTTTATCTGAAGACCATTGGGAATTGCCTGCAAGCAACAAGAGCTTCATATTTTAGGAAGACGTTGATATCCCTGTAGTCACTGACCTTTTGTGTGGATTTCTTTGATCATCCCATGGTTGAGGTTTCGAGCAATGAGGGCGAGAAAGAGACAAGGAAGTGGTAAGACCAGGGTCGGACCGAGACAGGAAAGAGACCCAGGTACCAAATTAAAAGTGGTCAACTATAAGTGAATCATATAGATATAAAAGTGACCCAGATTTGCAAATCAGAGAACTTTTAAAACACGTTTTTTAGGTGTTTTGTAAGGTATGGGCTATTGCATGTATTTGTGCTTAATACAGGCAATGTTTGTAGTAATATCAGTGAATTCACCAGTGAAAATCAGCCCACCAGCCCATAAAAGAGACCCACAAACTGTGAAAAAACACAGCCAATTCACTGATCTGCAAAACACAGCCATATCACTATACCAGTGACAGTTGAAGTCCCCTTTAAAAATACTATTTGAGGAAAAACTGGACCTTTCTGCTATGAGTTCAATCTTTGACAGATGTTTAAAGAAATATGGTGGGTTTCATGTAAGAGGTATTTGCATCTACTGGCCGATTTTGAAAAGGGTAACTTTGTTACTAACTCAGTTTTGTATGTGGTATGTGTGTAAATACTCATAACCCGTTCGTCTATTTCACCATCTTAGTAAAAACAACTATAGAGCATGGAGCAGAAGATCTTAAAGTGGAATAGCGGAGTCTGTCAGCCAGATATATCTCCTTATCGCACAGCCAGGCAGACACATTCTTATATGCAGCCTTTCCACCGTGGTCTATACTTTCTTATTATCGTACATTTAAGGAGACTGGTTTGATAGTAACTTCTGATTCCTTTTGATTGTAGTTTGTGATTTCTCCATAGTATGGTTGTGACAACAAGTAAAACAATCACTGTAAGAAGGTTAACAAATTACCATTTAACAATTATGTTCTCCTTCGTTCAAAGAGCCACACATTACCTCCCAGGATTTTGACCAGATCCAATCAATATGTGCTTTGCATTACAGCTGACACAATCATATATATATATATATATATATATATATATATATATTTTTTATATATACATATATATATTTATATATATATATATATATATATATATATATATATACATATATATATATATATATATATATATATATATATATATATATATACCACTAGGTAGTTATAGTTAGGACGTAGTTTCTATAAAAATAAAAAATAAATTGTTTTGCTAATAACTTTGGCGCAGTTTCACGAAATTTTCCAAGAAAATACGACACTCACTTTAGCTGCTGTCTGGAAAGTTTCAGGGTGATCTGTCAAGTGGGGGCAGAGAAAAAGGAGGGTCCTAAAACATGTTTTTCCCATTCATATTTCCATAGGCTTTTTGAACAGCGATGGTGCCCAAACCACTGAATGGAATGACACCAAGTTTGGCAGAAAGGTAGCTCTTGGTCCAGAAACGGTAAATCCATTCAGTAGTTTTTGAGTAATGAAAGGAAATCCAAATTTGTATATATAGGGACGCAAAGGATTCACAACTCCCTCTCGATCTCGTGCTGGGATCTAATTGACTGCCAGCACTTTAACAAGGAAATGTTGACAGCCATGTTGGGACCTTGCTTCAGCCGAGTCAGACAAAAAAAGAATAAGAAAACAAAATGGGCCGGGGTACGGACACTCTGACCCCTTAGCTCTGGTGCTGGGTCTCACAGAGACCCCTCCAGGGCTAAAAAGCATTTTTTTTTTTATGTTGCTGGGACTCGCAGTGGATCTGGTGAAAATTAAAAAGTAAAACAAAGCACGGACTCCTGCACTTCGTAATTCTGGAGCCCCGGATGAGCCAAGTCCCAGGGGCATTGCTTATACAATACAGGGGGCCACTTGCCCCCCCTGGAGTCCCCGGGACCACCCTCTCCCCAGGGCTAAAAACAAAAGTAATGCAGGGTTACCCACCACCTCCACATCTCCGGGGACCATCACCTCCTCAGGGCTTCAATTTATTTCTGTGCGGGGGCCATGGTTCCCACTGCAGCCCTGGGGACCACCACCTCCCTGGGGCAATGATGAGATTGTGTTTGGGGGCTGCGCAGCCCCCCGCAGCCCTAAGGACCACCACTTCCCTGGGGCTTAAATTTAATTGTGTGTGGGGGGTGCATCCCCCCCCACAGTCCCATGGTCCTCCACCTTCCCTTGGCAAACACAAAAAAATAGACAGGGGGTCCAGATCAGAACCCCTGAAGCACAGGGGACCACCTTTGCCAGGCAATCTTCATCAGAAGAGGGCGGCCCCGCGAGGACCCAAAGATGGTCCTGGGGACTGCCACTCCCCAGGGCCGGCTCCTGCTATGTCCTGGGGAGCCCACCCTCGGGACATAGCAGTTTGCTGTGGTTTGGTGGCAGATTTGAAGCACCGTTCCAATGAAGTGAGAGCTGTCTAACAGCTCTCCCTTCATCGGTGTGGAGGTTTGCTCTGTCTACCTGCCTGTGGAGTGGTAGACAGGCACACAGAGGTAACTGTGGGTGAGATTGGCCCGGGGAAGGAGGCCCCCCTCCGTAAAAAAAAAATAATGTTAGGCTGGGCCCTGGAGGATGGGCTACCCAGGGACAAGATTGGCCCTGGGGAGGGGGCCCGTGGCCACCCTCCACCCCAAAAAATTCATAATTGGGCAGGTCCCCAGGGGATGGGGTCCCCAAGGCAGAGAGAGGCCTGGGGAAGGGAGCTGCACAGCCCCCACCCCCCAAAAATGTAATGTTTGGACCAGGCCCTGGGGTCCCCGGGGCCGAGCTCAGCCTGGGGAAGGGAGGGCCTTGCAGGGTTTGGTTGGTATAGGGATTGGCTGCAGGGACTGGCCATAGGCCTGGCCCTGTGGCAAATATCTGCTGCCAATACCTGTTGTGCATGGCTGAAGGGCATGCAGTGTGCAGGGTTGGGTGGTTATAGGGGCTGTATACAGGGTCACTGCGACGTTATAGTTAAGTTATGGATTTTCTAGTAGAAAACCAGAGAAATTGACCAGTTATAGTTAGAGTGAATTCAATTAGCAATAAAGTGCACCCTAAGGTAGCTATAACTCCCACCCCCACTGTGTACCTCTAATTACCTCAGATTTTTCAGCACTCATGACAACTTTTATAACATCATTAAAAACAACAATGAGACATTAGCAGTCACATTTTTGAAGAGACAACTGTGCCTTGTGGGGGTGTGAGGTATAGTTACTGATGACATGGTCAGTGACATCATTGATGACATCACTGATGACATCATCCATTTAATGTAAGTGGTTGTATGGATGTGTGAGTAGGAGTGTGAGCGGCTGTACAGGTGAGTTGGGTGCATGTGTGGTTGTATGGGTGAGTGACAGTGTGTTTGTCACTGTAGCAGTGAGTGTACAGGTGAGTGAGTGGATGTATCAGTGGGTTCATGCATAAGTGTGTGGATGTGACTGTGACTTTATGGGAAAGTGAGTGGATGTACGAGTAGTTGTATTGGTTAATCACTGGATGTGTCAGCAACTGCACTGGTGAGTGAGTGGGTGTATGAGTTGCTGCATGGGTGAGCACGTGGGTGTGTGAGTGCTTGTATGGATGAGTGAGTGGGTGTGTTAGTGACTGTATCAGTGAGTGAGTAGGTAAGTGAGTGACTGTATGGGTCGCTGAGTGAGTGTATGATGAGTCTGTGTACATAAGTGTCAGGCTGTATCAGTGACTGTTTAGGAGAGTAAGTGTATGTGTGAGTAGCTCTATCATAGGTAGCTGGTGTGTTAGTGTCTGAATGGTTAGTGACTGGGTGTGTAATGATTGTGTGGGTGAGTGACTAAGTATGGTTGTTATACAGGTAAGCTACTTTGTGTGTAAGTGTTTGTATTGGAGAGCGAGTGGCTGTGCCTGTAACTAGATAGCTGAGTGCTTGTATGGGTGAGTGAGTGGGCATATTTTTGGCTCTGTGGGTATGTTATTTGTTTTTATGAGTGGCTGTACAAGTGTATGAGTTGGTCTCTGAGTGGCCATATGGGTGTGAGTGGATGTGTGCGTAGCTGTGTAAGTGTCTGAATAGCTGACTTAGTAATGTATGAATGACTGAGTTTTTGTGTTAGTGGCAGTGTTAGTGAGTGAGTGCGTGTGTGTCAGTAGTCCTATGGGTGTATGTATGAGTATGTGAGTAGTAGTGTGTGTGTATGTTCAGTAGTTTCTATGGGGGTATGAGTGGGTGTCAGAGCTGTTTTTGTGGATGATGTAAGTGATGTCATCAGTGATGTATTTTGAGATGTCATCAGTGATGTCATCAGTGAAGTCACTGATCATGTCATGAGTGATGTAATATGTGAGATCATAAGCAGTGCATTACGGTGGTGCAAGTTATAGTTGAGGTAACTATAACTGCTGAATTTCACTGGTTTTGTATGTGTGAAATATGAGCATAAGTATAACGGCCCTGTAACCTTTGTTTTTTCAGTGAATTTCTATGTTTTTTAAAATTATATTACCTAATTATACAGTCCCTGTAACTATTGATTTTTTCATTGAATTGCTAAGGTTTTTTTTTTTTTTATAAATTTTTCAACTATAATGTCCAAGCTACCTTTGTTTTTTTCATTTTATTTTAAGGGATTTATTTTTATGAATTATGAAGAGTAATGTGTAATGTGACTACATAGTATATTATATAGGAAATGGTAGGGAAAAAAAGTATTTTAGTTATAGTGATGAAGAACAACACATAAATAACTGGAAGTCAATTTATAGTAACTAGTACATTATAAAAGACTTACATTGTATATTAAATAATGTTTTATTTATTGGTCCACGGATTTTCCGCAGATCCACATAATGTTGAGTGACGGAACTCTATGGTTTTTGCTCCAATGACATGTTAGTTGGGATTCAGATCTGCGGATTTGGTGGTTTATTTTATAAATATTTTATATATGTAATAGGTTGTACGTTAAATTGTACTATAATAATAGGTACATTCTACAGCTGTTAAATGATTGTGGTATTTATTTCTGTAGAAATACAGTATTTAAAAATATGGAAAATCCATATATTTCCAGCAAGATCTGTGGAGTTGGGGACTGTCAAAAATAAATTCTGCCTTTCCATTGGTTCATAAGGACCACACTCATCTTTTGAAAGAAGCCACACACACCAGAGTCATTTTCCCATTCTTTCCTGGTGGAGAAGGCTGCATTTTCTCACTTGGGAATACAAATGGCAGATGGTGGAGAGCCTGTCAGCTCTGCAGAAATGGAAGAACAGGAGGAACATCAGGATGCAGCTGCCAGGAAGGAAAGTGATGTGTGGAGATGGTTCACTGTCCACACTTCTGAAAAGAAAGCCTGCACAAGGTTTGTAGAGTGCTCTAGCTGAACTGAGAAAAAGTACACTTATGTTTTTTCCACTATGTGGCAACACATTAAATGTTACCATGAACGTACATACCTCAGTCACATCAGGGAGAGATTTAGTGATCCTTCTGCTCCAGGACCATCTACTTCTTCTGCAGCTGCATGTGTACAAAACATCTTTATTCCACCAACATTCAGAGAGCTGAAGGACATGGTCGTGCATTGCAGCAAGAGCCAGGAAGTTGCCGTGAAGAAAATGATGGCATAATAACCATGCTTGAGAAAGTTAAGAGCCACTTTTTTCTGTTTATTTGATAGTTTTTTGAATATGTACCAGTTTTGCATACAGTTTTAATGTTTATAGACTTTCTTTTTTTAAGTCTTTTTTTAAAAGAAGGCAAAAACAACTAAAAAATAAAAAAAAGTTTTCATAAAATGTTTTTAAAAAACAGGTCTTTTTAGAACTGCCATATTTACTACAAAGATTTGTGTCCATGATTTTATTTTTGAGGAGATATAGTACAGTATGTGTTAGTGTGTGTCTGGCTATGTCAGGGTGAGCATCAGTGTATGCCCAGGTGTATCACTGTATGCATCAGTGTGATCCTAGGTATGTGAGTGTGTGCATTAGTATGTTCCTGGATGTGTAAGTGTGTGCATGGGTGGGTTAGTGTATGCATGAGTGTGTGCCTAGGTGTTTGAGTGTATGTATAACTGGTTGCGTGTGTGTGTGTGTGAGTATCAGTCTGTGCCTGGGTGTGTCACTGTATGCATCACTGTGTGCCTAGGTGTGACAGTGTATACATTAGTGTGTGCCTGGGTGCGATAGTGTAGGCATTAGTGTGTGCCTGGGTGTGTAACTGAATGCATGATTGACTGCCTGGGTATGTTAATTAATGCATTAATGTCTGCCTGGGTATGTTATTCTAGAAGTCAGTGTGAGCTTGGATGTATGAGTGTATGGATGAGTGTGTGCCTGGATATGTTAGTGTATGCATCAGTGTTTGCCCAGCAATGTCAGTGTATGTATCAGTGGCTGTCTGGGTATGTCAGCACACATGTCAGGTTGTGCCTGGGTATGTTGGTGTATGCATCACTGTTTGCCTGGGTATGTCAGTGAACGTAACAGTGTTTCTCTGGGTGTGTCCGTGTATGCATCAGTATTTATGTGGGTGTCTTAGTGTCTGCATTAGTATGTGCCTGCATGTATCAGTGCATAGTGCAGTGCAGCTCTGGGATGTGAGGGTATAAATCAGTGTGTATCTGAGTGTGTCAGTGAATGCATAAGAGTGTGTCTGGGAGTCTTACTGAATGTGTCAGTGTTTGCCTGGGTTTGTTAGTGTATGCATTAGTGTCTGCCTTGGTATGTTAGTCTATACATCAGTGTGTGCTTGGATGTATGAGCACATGGATGAGTGTGTAAATGGCTATGAAAGTGTATGCATCAGTGTTTGCCTGGGTATGTCAGTGTATGTTTCAGTGTCTGTCTGGGTATGTCAGCATACATATCAGGGTGTGCCTGGGTGTGTTAGTGTATGCATCATTGTTTGCCTGGGTATGTCAGTGAATGCATCATTGTCTGTCTGAGTGTGTGAGTGTTGGCATTAGTATATACCTGCATGTATCACTATATGCATTAGTGCGTCCCTGGGTGTGTCAGTGTATGTATCAGTGTGTGCCTGGGTGTGCCAGTGTATGCATCAGTGTGTGCATGGGTCTGTGTGCACCAGTGAGTGGAGGCGTGTGTCAGCGTATTCAGCAGTTTGTGTTTGTGTGTTAGTGTATTCATTAGTGGTAGTCTAATTATAATATTTTATGAATCAATGTTTCCTGAGTGTGTTAGTGTATGCTTATTTGTATTTATAGCTGTATTCACGTTACTGTGTTGGTGTATCTGTATAACTAACTATATGTACTTGGCTATATTTCCGGATGATGTCTTAATGAACATGCATCTAATTAGATACCTACACTACTACAATAAGTAGGTCCTTCAATCTGTATAAAAAGAGACAAAACATTAAAAAAAGTAAAACTTTCATATTATTAAGCTATCTATTAAAACTTCACAATCTGTAATAAAAATGATATTGTTAATTACAAGGTACAACAAATTTATATTGCAGAATAACAATCACAAATATGATTTAAGCATGTTATACTCCCTGGTCCAATGTTTTCAGCTTCTAAACTTTTTAACTTTTAATGAAGTGCGTATAGGTTCTCATCCTTGAACAGTGGGGGGGAGACAGTCATATGGGCTGTAAAAAAAACATGAATACATAGTATGTTATTTCAAATTAACCCCTTCACTGCCAGGCCTTTTCCCCTCCTGTGCCAAGCCTTTTTTGAGCTATTTGGGTCAGTTCGCACTTAGGCCCTCATAACATTTTCTCCACATAAGCTATCCATGCAAAATTTGCGTCCTTTTTTTCCAACATGCTAGGGATTTTAGAGGTATCCTGGCTTTGTGGGTTCCCCTGAAGGAGACCAAGAAATTAGTCAAAATACAGCAGAATTTTGTTTTTTTCAAAATAAATTGAAAAAAAGGGCTGCAGAAGAAGGCTTGTGTTTTTTCCCTGAAAATGGCATCAACAAAGAGTTTGCAGTGCTAAAATCACCATATTTCCAGCTTTCTGGAACAGGCAGACTTGAATTAGAAACCCCCATTTTTCAACAGAATTTTGCCATTTTACTGGGACATACCGCATGTTCACTATTTTTTGTGCTTTCAGCCTCCTTACAGTTAGTGACAAAAAATGGGTGTGAAACAATGCTGGATCACAGAGAGTTAAATATTTCTGAAAAGTAGACAAAATTCTGAATTCAGCAAGGGGTAATTTGTGTAGATCCTACAAGTGTTTCCTTTAGACAATAACAGCTGAAATAAAAGAATATTGAAATTAAGGTGAAAAAGACAGACATTTTTCTCCACATTTTACTCTGTAACTTTTTCATGTGATGTCAGATTTTTTAAAGCAATATACCATTATGTCTGATGGACTCCTCTGGTTGCAGGTATATAAAGGTTCATCAAGAAGCCTAGGTACCCAGAGCCAATAAATGAGCTGCACCTTGCAATGGTTTTTCATTCTATACTGGGCATACAGCAATTCATTTGCTGAAATATAACAAGTGAAAAATAGGTATCAAGAAAACCTTTGTATTTCCAAAATGGGCACAAGATAAGGTGTTGCGAAGCAGTGGTTATTTGCACATCTCTGAACTCCGGGGTGCCCATACTAGCATGTGAATTACTGGACATTTCTCAAATAGACGTCTTTTTTACACACTGTCTTACATTTGGAAGGAAAAAATATAGAGAAAGGCAAGGAGCAATAAAACTTGTTTTGCTATTCTGTGTTCCCCTAAGTCTCCCGATAAAAAATGGTACCTCACTTGCATGGGTAGGCCTAATGCTCACGACAGGAAACACAATATGGACATATTACATTTTTACATTGAAATCTGACATGTTTTTTGCAAAGTGCCTAGCTGTAGATTTTGGACTCTAGCTCAGCCGGCACCTAGGGAAACCTACCAAACCTGTGCATTTCTGAAAACTAGACACCTATGGGAAACCAAGATGGGGTGACGTGTGGGGGCTCTGACCAGGTTCTGTTACCTAGAATCCTTTGCAAACCTCAAAATTTGGCCAAACAAACACTTTTTCCTCTCATTTCGGTGACAGAAAGTTCTGGAATCTGAGAGGAGCCACAAACTTCCTTCCACCCAGCATTCCCCCAAGTCTCCTGATAAAAATGGTACCTCACTTGTGTGGGTAGGCCTACACCAGCGACAGGAAACACCCCAAAACACAACATGGACACATCACATTTTCCCAAAGAAAACAGAGTGGTTTTTGGCACAGTGCCTAGCTGTGGATTTTGGCCTCTAGCTCAGCCGGCACCTAGGGAAACCTAGCAAACCTGTGCATTTTTGAAAACTAGACACCTCTGGAATCTGAAAGGAGCCACAAATTTCCTTCCACCCAGTGTTCCCCCAAGTCTCCCGATCCAAATGGTACCTCACTTGTGTGGGTAGGCCTAGTGCCCGCGACAGGAAATGCCCCAAAACACTATGTGAACACATCAAAATGATCAAATACAAAACTTACTGTTTTTGTGGGGGAGGCACCTGCGTTTTTGGTCCTGGGCTCAGTAGCCATATAGGGAAACCTACCAAACCCAAACATTTCTGAAAACTAGACAGCCAGGGGAGTCCAGGGTGGTGTGACTTGCGTGGATCCCCCAATGTTTTCTTACACAGAATTTTCACCAAACCTCAAATTTCTCTGAAAAATCAATTTTTTTCCACTTTTTTGTGTGGTATCACCGCACTGGGACAAACCACCCAACGTTCCCCTCAGTCTCCCGGTAAAAATGATACCTCACTTGTATCAAGTGCTTGTGACAGGGAAGATCCAAAAACATGTTGAAATTGAGTGGGAACCAAAGCGGATCCAAAAGGCCCATACTGGTTGGTAGCCACCACCCCACTATTTTTTTTTATTTTTTTTATTCCCTGGCGTCTAGTAGACTTTCTGTCCCCCCGGGTTGTGGATCGGGAGTAATTGCCCCATCTGCCCACTGGTGAGCAGAACAACTTTTGCCCTGTTTATTTGGGGTTGGGGTATGACCATACCCCTACCTTCTTATTTTGAAAAAAAAAAACTTCCCTGATCTCTGGTGGACATTTCTGCCCCCTTTGGGGGCAGATGGGACATCCAAAAACAGGCCCCTCTGCCCCCAAGGGGGGCAGAAATGTCCTAAATATAATTTGCCCCCTAGGGGAGCGACCCTTGCCTAAAAAATGAAGAAAAAAAAAGATCCCAGGCGTTTAGAGGTTTCTACCCCCCGGGGGCAGATCGGCCTAATAACAATAGGCCGATCTGCTCCTGGGGGGGCAGAAAAGGCCTTGAAAACAATTGCTCCCCTGGGGAGCGACCCTTGCCCAAGGAGTCGCTCCCCTTATGCCAATTTCCTTTTTGGAAATTAGCCCTGGTGTCTACTGGTCTTTTCAGGAGCTAGATCGCTTCACAATCTGGCTGCTTCTCTGCCCCCATCAAATGATCAGAAGAGAAATGCTTTGCATTTCCCTTCCGATCGCGCTGGAAGCTCAGCTTCCAGTGTGATGGAAGGTGGCCTCTGATGAGGTCAGCACGCAATCTCAGGCTGACGTCATCAGACGTAACTGGCCGGTTTGGGTGGAAGGGGAAGGGCTTCCCCTTCCATCCCTGCCTTCAGGGGTGGGAGGGAAGCCCAGGATGTAATGGTTACGTCCTAGACACAGGAGCACTGTGCCGGTGGACTTAACCATTACGTCACCCGCACAGAAGGGGTTAACATTACTATGTATAACCCTCACCACAAATATTTATCAAACTCTTTTACCTATACTTGTTAAATAATATAAAGTATATTATGGCTTCAGAATATAAGTAATGTGTATGAATCATAGTATTAGTTAACAAGGTGTATAGAGACATCACCCTTGGTAGGCTGCATGATGTCATTAATTACTGTAATCCATTCAACAACAGTACAGTATATCAGTAGTGCTAATATTGTTATTATTTTCCAGCTCTTCTTGAAAGAGACATTTCTCTTGTTATCTTCTGTAAATGTTTGTCCTAGTTCAAACTTTCTTATCTCTATTTCCAGTTTAGTGCTATGTATGTGGTTTCCTCCCAAGAATAAGACGATTTGAAGATTTAAAACTCCTTAGAAAGACATCCCTCTTGTTAGACCGTATGATGTCTTATTTTGTTTTATTGAAAGGCACACACATGTGCTATTCTGTTTCTACAGTATTAATCCTCCTTAGAACTTTGGTTCAGGGAATTGAAGGTAAGAATTTGGTGATTTATAGGGTAATCTCTGCTTAAATGTGAGCTTGCTATAATCTGTCCATGCAGTTGTATTTTTTATATAGATAGTGTAATGTCCAAATGTAACACTAACTCCTTTATGGAAAATAATGGCTGAGCAGATACATGCTTTTCCAGAAATAGAGATTTGTTCAACTTTAAAAATGGTAATTTGAGTTTCTAATTTAATTCAATCTGTTTTACATAGTTGTAGCATTAGGATGATATACTTGCCAGTTCTTCCTATGTTAAACGTTGATAGAAGATTAGACTCACACTTTGTGCAGGTGTTATTCTGTAATGCATCTTTGAACAATTTATCAAAACTGACAGTTTTATAGTCTGGTAGAGTTAGGTAGATAAATCGTTCTGATTCTATTTCTGTTTTTGAAGAAAAGGAACAATTTTCACAGTTATGCTCCCATGAAAAACATAGTCCAAATAGTTCCTTAATAGGTACCATCTCTTCTTCTAAAATAGCTAGTAAGACAATCAAACATTCTTGTGCATCTGCTTGAGTATTATAAGTGAACTGTACTGATCGAGTGCACAGATCTGCTAAATCTCTAATACAAGATGCAGAGTATCTTTTTGTTCTATCACTGCACAAGGATTCTAACAAGCTCAAGAGGGCAGGGCACAATCTTTTTTCCTTTTACTGTTTAACTTCATAAACCAGAGAACGTGAGCAGAGCAGTGCATTAAGAACTACATTAGCATAGCAGTTGACTTCAGAGATGTTTGAGAACTAGTAATCTACAATTTAAGCATATGTTTTAATATTATTTTTCTCCCATACTTCTTTGTTTTCTTTTTTCTTCTATTTCTCAGGAACATCATTCTGGTCCTTTAAAATCTTTCGTTTTGGTAAGATTCTATTTTTTTTGTATGGGTACTGATCTAGACATGGAGCATACAGGCTTCTCAAATGGTTGTACTCGAGTACACAAGTGGAACCAGCATTTACTTTAGTCTTGTCAAACTCTAACAGATGCTAATCAGACAAAGTTCTAAACTGAGACAATGCTACATATGACATAACTTCTTTAAACGCAGTGCTGCCAATATTAAGAAATGCTACATCAACACTTAAACCTTGAGACTTATGTATTGTCATAGCATAGGCTAGAGATATTAGAAACTACATTAGCTCATTCTATTCTCTCTAAGAGAGATCTATTTCTCTCATGGGGCATTACAATAACTCCCTTTAAGGAGTCTGGTTACCCTGTGTTACTATCAGAATCCAAATGTTCAACGGTCCCTACAGTATTGAAGCCCTTTTCAGTCTTAAAAGGTGCCCTAGGTGGCACCTCTTCTTTTAATGGCACTTCTCCTGCTGTCTCTGGTCTCCAGGGGTTTGCTAATTGGGATTGGTTGCCATCTACCCTCCTGCATGGGCGTCCCTATTGACCCTCACGGGTGGGTGGTGCTGCTCAAACACTTTTGATATCTGTCCCTGTGTTCATGGAATATCAATGGGGTTGCGCAAAAGTTTGCTTTGGCTGACCTCTTCACATTTTTTAACAGTTACGATTTAATTTCCCTTCAGGAAATTGGCCCATAGAACGAGCAAGAACGGCCGTGCTAAGGGAGGATTGGCCATCTATATAACTCTTAAATTAGTACATTGCCACTGGTTTGGGATGATAACTGGATTCAGGCAATTGTCTTAAGGAACAGGACCGTACAACAGACGCTAATAGTAATTCATGTTTACATTGTCTCGACTGATGCAGATTGTGGGCAACTTAGTTGGGGAACACCCATGTGTTTATTATCTTATAACTGGTGATTTTTATACGAACCTGTTTCAGGTCACAGTGGAGGCTCTTGAGGGTCCCGACTGTGGTAACCGCCAGTCGATTCCCGATTAATTAAGGCCCCAGGGTTGTCTGCAGTTCCCGTCGGGAGAGTATTTAGTAACTCACCTTAATATTATGGGCTTTAGCTGACGATGCCCCCCCCGGTGGACAAGGTCTGATGGTCGATCCCGCTCTTATTTAGACTACACCATTTGCAATATTGAATTATTCCCTTTCATTGACAGGTTTTCGATTTTGTCCTGTAGTGAGAGCAATCATTGTCCACAAATTGTATCTATCAAATTCAGATTTTCTGCACATGATGTTATGCGGGCAGTCGGTGGTGGTGTTTGTTTTGAGCCACTAAAGTGCATAAAATGGAATGCTTCTATTGGCGGCATAATATTGACTGAATGTATTAATTTCTTTGACACTGAGGGTTCGGGCTGTGTGACCTTGTAGGAAAGTACCATCTTGTCTGGCATGTTACCCCCATATTTCACTGTATATATGTTGTTTTAGTCTATGTGTCACTGGGACCCTGCCAGGCAGGGCCCCAGTGCTCATAAGTATGTGTCCTGTATGTGTTCCCTGTGTGATGCCTAACTGTCTCACTGAGGCTCTGTTAACCAGAACCTCAGTGGTAATGCACTCTCTGCTTTCCAAATTTGTCACTAACAGGCTAGTGACTAAATTTACCAATTCACATTGGCATACTGGTACACCCATATAATTCCCTAGTATATGGTACTGAGGTACCCAGGGTATTAGGGTTCTAGGAGATCCATATGGGCTGCAGCATTTCTTTTGCCACCCATAGGGAGCTCTGACAATTCTTACACAGGCCTGCCACTGCAGCCTGCGTGAAATAAAGTCCACCTTATTTCACAGCCATTTACCACTGCACTTAAGTAACTTATAAGTCACCTATATGTCTAACCTTTACCTGATGAAGGTTGGGTGCAAAGTTACTTAGTGTGTGGGCACCCTGGCACTAGCCAAGATGCCCCCACATCATTCAGGGCAAATTTCCCGGGCTTTGTGAGTGCGGGGACACCATTACACGCGTGCACTGTACATAGGTCACTACCTATGTACAGTGTCACAATGGTAACTCCGAACATGGCCATGTAACATGTCTAAGATCATGGAATTGTCACCCCAATGCCATTATGGCACTGGGGGGACAATTCCATGATCCCCCGGGTCTCTAGCATAGTACCTGGGTACTGCCAAACTGGCTTTCCGGGGTCTCCACTGCAGCTGCTGCCAACCCCTCAGACAGGTTTCTGCCCTCCTGGGGTCCAGGCAGCCCTGGCCCAGGAAGGCAGAACAAAAGATTTCCTCTGAGAGAGGGTGTAACACCCTCTCCCTTTGGAAATAGGTGTCAGGGCTGGGGGGGAGTAGCTTCACCCAGCCTCTGGAAATGCTTTCATGGGCACAGATGGTGCCCATCTCTGCATAAACCAGTCTACACCGGTTTAGGGATCCCCCAGCCCTGCTCTGGCGCGAAACTGGACAAAGGAAAGGGGAGTGACCACTCCCCTGACCTGCACCTCCCAGGGGAGGTGCCCAGAGCTCTTCCAGTGTGTCCCAGACCTCTGCCATCTTGGAAACAGAGGTGTTTGTGGCACACTGGACTGCTCTGAGTGGCCAGTGCCAGCAGGTGACGTCAGAGGCTCCTTCTGATAGGCTCTTACCTCTCTTGGTAGCCAATCCTCCTTCCTTGGCAGCCAAACCTCCTTTTCTGGCTATTTAGGGTCTCTGCTTTGGGGAATTCTTTAGATAACGAATGCAAGAGCTCATCAGAGTTCCTTTGCATCTCCCTCTTCACCTTCTACCAAAGGATCGACCGCTGACTGCTCAGGAAGCCTGCAAAACCGCAACAAAGTAGCAAGACGACTACTAGCAACCTTGTATCGCTTCATCCTGCCGGCTTTCTCAAATGTTTCCAGGTGGTGCATGCTCTGGGGGTAGCCTGCCTTCACCCTGCTCCAGGAGCTCTGAAGAAATCTCCTGTGGGTCGACGGAATCTTCCCCTGCAACCGCAGGCACCAAAAGACTGCATCACTGGTCCTCTGGGTCCCCTCTCAGTACGACGAGCGTGGTCCCTGGAACTCAGCAACTCTGTCCAAGTGACTCCCACAGTCCAGTGACTCTTCAGTCCAAGTTCGGTGGAGGTAAGTCCTTGCCTCCCCACGCTAGACTGCATTGCTGGGTACCGCGTGATTTGCAGCTGCTCCGGCTCCTGTGCTCTCTTCCAGGATTTCCTTCATGCACAGCCAAGCCTGGGTCCCCAACACACCTTCCTGCAGTGCACAACCTTCTGAGTTGTCCTCCGGCATCGTGGGACTCCCTTTTGTGACTTCGGGTGGACTCCGGTTCACTTTTCTTCCAAGTACCTGTGCAGGTACTTCTGCGGGTGCTGCCTGCTTCTGTGAGGGCTCCCTGAGTTGCTGGGTGCCTCCTCTGTCTCCTCCACCAAGCGGCAATATCCTGGTCCCTCCGGGGCCACAGCAGCACCCAAAAACCTCTACTGCAACTCTTGCAGCTAGCATGGCTTGTTTGCAGTCTTTCTGCTTCATCGTGACGTGGGACATCCGTCTATCAAAGGAGAAGTCCCTAGCTCTCTTCTTTCTTGCAGAACTCCAAGCTTCTCCCATCCGGTGGCAGCTTCCTTGCACCCTCAGCTGGCATTTCCTGGGCACCTGCCCGCTCTCGACACTGTTGGGACTATTGAACTTGGTCCCCTTGTCTTACAGGTACTCAGGTCTGGAAATCCACTGTTGTTGCATTGCTGGTGTTTGTTCTTCCTGCAGAATCCCCCTATCACGACTTCTGTGCTCTCTGGGGGTAGTAGGTGCACTTTACACCTACCTTTCAGGGTCTTGGGGTGGGCTATTTTTCTAACCCTCATTGTTTTCTTACAGTCCCAGCGACCCTCTACAAGCTCACATAGGTTTGGGGTCCATTCGTGGTTCGCATTCCACTTTTGGAGTATATGGTTTGTGTTGCCCCTATACCTATGTGCTCCTATTTCAATCTACTGTAATTTTACACTGCTTGCATTACTTTTCTTGCTATTACCTGCATAATTTTGGTTTGTGTACATATAGCTTGTGTATATAACTTATCCTCATACTGAGGGTACTCACTGAGATACTTTTGGCATATTGTCATAAAAATAAAGTACCTTTATTTTTAGTACTTCTGTGTATTGTGTTTTCTTATGATATTGTGCACATGACACCAGTGGTATAGTAGGAGCTTTACATTTCTCCTAGTTCAGCCTAAGCTGCTTCGGCATAGCTACCTTCTATCAGCCTAAGCTGCTAGAAACACCTCTTCTACACTAATAAGGGATAACTGGACCTGGCACAAGGTGTACGTACCTCTGGCACCCACTACAAGCCAGGCCATCCTCCTACAGACCCCAATTCAGTTATGGGTTAAACTTTCTTGCCTTGTATGGTCAAAGTTCCACCAATCTGCGCACAATTGCGCTCCATTCCCCGTCTTTTGCCATCTCTAGGGAAACTAGGAATCTAAAGAAAGCTTGTAATAGGCTGGCAAGAGCAATCAGAAAAAGTCCAGATTCTGAGTGTTTATTCATTGAATATAAACAACTGAGGAAAGATTACAGAAAGGCTGTTATGATGACCACCAGACCTATCTTAGTCAGTTTTGGGCTAAACTTTTAAGTGTAAGTAAAGATCCAAACCCTATGAAATCTTGGTCCCTTATTAACAAATTAAATAGCAACCAAAGGGGCACTGGCGTTGCCAACATTTCAGAAGGAGCTTGGATGTCTTACCTGACTATCCACTTTTCCACTAGTGAGCAGGATAGGAAACTGCTGGATGTGGGTGCACATAGATCTACTCTTGCTTCATTTAATGCATGTCCCTTGTTCACTGGGTCTTTAATTCCCTCGCAGGGAGTGAGGAAGTTCTTTCAATTAAGTCTCCCCACATCATCTCAACGGCTAAGCAATTTGGAGCCCTGGGTCCCAATGGCCTTCCACAGGCACTATTTAAGCGGGATCCTCTCTTTTGGTCTAATCATCTTGCACATTTCTTCGAGCACTGCCACCTGACCTCAACAACACCTGAGTCCTGGCATGGTGCCATCCTTCATTCCCTATATAAAAGTGGTCCAAGGTCAGATCTCGCCAACTTTAGGTTGATAGCCCTGCTGGACAATGAGGCTAAGTTCTACGCTATCAACAAAGGGAGGGACTGGGAGATTAGTTGGTCCAGTGTACGGTCTCCCAATTAACTGAACATACAAAAAAGGTGTACACTGTTCCAAATGGAAAAATATAATCACTAGGGGAACATTAAAGTTCAGGAGCAAGAGCCCTCACACATCCGAGAGGATGTCATGCTTCATCATCGAGTAGCTCCTTGTCAGACCGGCGCTGCAATGTCTGACGGGCTCCCTGTAAGGGGGCTCTTTGCCGGAGATCTTTTAGGTAGCAGCCGTGGTAGCGGACACTACAAGACCTGGTGTTGCGGTCAGGCGCTAATCCTGGCAGGAGAGTGAAACCTAAAATTGGTTCCCAGTCTTAATAGGAGTGAGTCAATTTAATTAATCAATGGAATAAGACCGGGACCAAGATTAAAAACAGAAGGAAAGTGTAAAATGAGGAATAATGCTCAACCACTTTCTGCATGGTGCTGGAGCTTAAGGAGATAATCGTCGGGCTCCTAGGACATGGTCAACATGTTTTGCGTGGTCTAACAAGATCCTATGACGCTTCTTCAGGACCAATACATAATAAGACTTCTCCTGTCTATATTACCGAAAGTTTGCAAAAATGTAAAACAAATCATATAGGGGGTCATTCCGACCCCGGCGGGCGGAGACCGCCAGAAGACCGCACCGCAGTCAAATGACCGCGGCGGTCATTCTGACTTTCCCGCTGGGCGGGCGACCGCCAAAAGGCCGCCCGCCCGCCCAGCGGGAAAGCCCCAGCAACGATGAAGCCGGCTCCGAATGGAGCCTGCGGAGTTGCTTGTGTGCGACGGGTGCAGTGGCACCCGTCGCGGTTTTCAGTGTCTGCTTTGCAGACACTGAAAATCAGAATGGGGCCCTGTTAGGGGGCCCCTGCAGTGCCCATGCCAGTGGCATGGGCACTGCAGGGGCCCCCAGGGGCCCCACGACACCTGTTCCCACCAGCCTCTTCCTGGTGGTGTAAACCGCCAGGAACAGGCTGGCGGGAAGGGGGTCGGAATCCCCATGGCGGCGCTGCTTGCAGCGCCGCCGTGGAGGATTCCCTGGGGCAGGGGAAAACCGGCGTGAAACCGCCGGTTCCCCTTTTCTGACCGCGGCTTTACCGCCACGGTCAGAATTGCCCCAGAAGCACCGCCAGCCTGTTGGCGGTGCTTCCTCCGACCCCGGCCCTGGCGGTCCATGACCGTCAGGGTCGGAATGAGGCCCATAGTCACTTACATTGAAGTTCACTAATTGTCAGAAACCTCTAATGGTCGCCCTAGAAAAATACAAACAAATAATTTTGATCAAAACACACGGAAAAATAAGGAAGGACACCCGTGACACAACAGTGTGTAGTAACCAGTTGTGTAAAAACATAATAAGACAATATGCTTACCATCCCTTGGTACATGGGGGGCCCCTTGGGAAGTAGCATGCCGAAAGCGGTCACTACTAATAAAGTGGTAAAGAAGACACCATGAATGCAGTGTAATCAATCAGAACCAAAACAGTCACATTCACTACTAGAGGTCGGTTGGTTAAATTGATTATGAACATCAAGCACATTATTAGTCCATGTCACTTGGAAATTCATACACAGACTC
This sequence comes from Pleurodeles waltl, assembly GCF_031143425.1. Taxonomy (NCBI): domain Eukaryota; kingdom Metazoa; phylum Chordata; class Amphibia; order Caudata; family Salamandridae; genus Pleurodeles; species Pleurodeles waltl. Next base: position 818,260,848 of record NC_090442.1, read on the forward strand.
GTCACTAGCATTTATGACATTTGTTGAAGGAAAACTGGGAGGAATAAAACAGTTTTAAAACAGAAAATATTTCTAAAAAGGCTTGGTGAGTACTGTAGCAGAGTGTAATAGTCTGCGTGGTGATTTACAAAGGCAAAAACACACTGGCAAAGCATGGTTATCCATAGAATATTAAGGGATTACCCCGACCTAAGTCTGTTAATACTTTGAGAGATGTCATTAGTTGAGCTCAATATACGTCCCCAGAGTAAATAAGTAACCGAAAAAAGCGATAAACACACAAACGCGAGGTCACTTACTTTGTGGATGAGGGCAGTCTGCAGGGGAACCTACCCTGACGTGCTCTCCCGAAAAGACAACTTCCCGACTCGGTGCAAGTCTTTTAAAGAGAAGTTTTCCCGGCAAAAATGGGAGAGGGTGGTCAAAACTGTAGAAGGACTACACTCCGGGAACAGGTCTCAGAAATAAAAGAAGGACTCAAGCAAAATTACGGCGGCCATCTTTGTGAACCAAGATATAATAGACTAGAACGAGCATTACTCCAATAGCCTTGTGGGTGGTAGTCAAAACAAACAATGGACTAAAAACATCGTCGGCCATCTTGGAATGGCTGGAACTGGATAGTGAGTTATGTCAGTTAATACAATGAGTGGTTTGGAGTGGGAAGCCGGAAATAACCGCCCTAGTAGACAAAAGGTATGGGCCACAGAGTAATACATAAAATGGGGTTCCCTAAAACCATAGTCTTTCACAGTCAGTCCAATTAGGATGGAAATAAAAAGTGAAAAACAGAACAAATATAGATTGAAGATACTGAATACTCGGTGGTAAATCCTTAAAAGGGGTTGATTAGGCGGACAATGTAGTCCAGGGAATGGCATCATTCAACCCATCTGTATCAGTATGAAGCTTGAAAACCCACCGTTGTTCCAGTCTGAACAAGGAGTGTGGAGAGTCAGTAGTGATTCTAGGGACGTCAAGTACGACCCAACTTAAATCATCGGGACTGTGGGGGGCATCTAGGAAGTGTGCGCATAATTGTGTTGTAATGCGTCCACACCTGATGTTGCTCCTATGCTCGTTAATTCGTATTTTAACTGGTCTAGAAGTCATGCCCACATAACGTAGCCCGCATGGACACGTAATCATGTAAATGCAGTTTTTAGTGTTGCAATTTGTGTGTTTTGTCAGGTGCCATTGGCCTATAGGTGCCAAATCTAAAGTTTTGTTGGGGCTAGTCAATTGACAGACATTACAGTGTCCACAGGGATAATGTCCAGTTACAGGTGGAAGGTTCCAGAGTGTAGTTTGTGTCTGTGTTCGCAATGTGTCTTTTGGACGGGTATGGACTATCAGATCTTTAATATTTTTAGATCGTTTAAATGCAAATAGGGGCCTAGGAATGGTATTGCCCCCACTGTTGAGGATAGGCCACCTTTGATTAATCAGTTTTTTTATCTGGTTAGATAGTGGGGTGAAAATAGACACACAAGTCATCCGTCTATTCGTGACTCTAGTATTAGTTTGAAGTAGAGAGTCACGATTATTGTTCCTTGCTCTCTTACGAGCTCGGTTGATGACGTGTTGGGGATAATGTCGTTAAAGGAGTTTTGTTTGAAGATCATCTGCTTGGGTATTGTAGTCCTGTATTGAGGAACAGTTTCGTCGTAGTCACAAGAATTGGCCAAATGGTAAGTTGTCACAAAAGGATTTACGATGATGACTCTCGTACATTAGCAGGCTGTTGCGATCTGTAGGTTTTTGGTAAGTACAGGTTAATAATTTCCCCTGTTCAATTGTAATCAGTAAGTCCAAAAAATGAACCTCCTTATCCGACACCGTAGAAGTGAATTTCAAATATGGGTTTAGTGTGTTTACCCACTCAGTCAGTGAACTAGCTGTAGCCAAAGGGCCTTGCCATACAACCAAGATGTCGTCAATGTACTGACGCCACAATTGTATGTTATCAGTGAAAGGATTAGAAGCTGGTAAAATGAATTGTTTTTCAAAGTTATATATATAGAGGCATGCCAAGCTGGGAGCAAAGGTACTTCCCATGCTAGTACCTCTAATCTGATGATAAAATTGATCTTCAAAGCGAAATACATTTTCTTTCATTGCTAATGTGGCACATTGCATGATAAATGCAATGGGTGATGTCAAATTGTCACTATTGTGCTGTAGTAGAGATTCCACTACCTGTAGAGTTGCATCTTGGGGTATATTAGTATAGAGAGTCTCCACGTCCATAGTAATTAGTGCTTGGACATCTCCTGTGTTATTAATAGTCTCAATCAGATTTAATATGTCTTTAGTGTCCTGTAAATAAGTGGAGGAGCCCTTTACAAGTGGTTGTAGAAAGTGATCCGCAAAAGATCGATAAGGGCTCGAGGATCGAACCAATCCCAGACACAATTGGTCGCCCCAGAGGGAATTGTGTACCTTTGTGGATTTTAGGTGAGCAATAGAAATAGGGAGTTACCGGATTGGTTGCATCTAGGAAAGAAGCTTCTTTAGGGGTGATCCATTCATTGTTGGATGCCTCCGAGATCATAACCCTTATCTGAGTTTGAAGTTTTGGGGTAGGGTCACGCGGAATCAAGGCGTAGTAGGTCTCATCCCCTAGCAAGCGTAGGCATTCCTTGCGATAGTTGTCAGTGTTCATTAGAACAATAGCGCCTCCCTTGTCAGCTTGTTTTATAACGACGGAATTATCGTTAGACAATCCCTCGAGAGCCTTCTTCTCGATAGTTGAGATGTTGATGAAAGGACGTTGCGGGCGTATAGATGTGAGATCCGCAAGAACAGCTTTTTCAAATGTTTGAACTTCGCAGGGGACAGCCGACAGAGGGGGGACAAATGTGGATTTGGGTCTAAGCCCAGAGTCCCCCGGTGTGCTATTCACTGGGCGGTCGTCAAAATAGAATTGCAGTCGGATTTTGCGAAAAAATTCTGACAGTTCGCAATTAAGTCGAAAAAGATCCTCAGAGGGAGTAGGGACAAACCCTAAACTTCGATTAAATGCTGTTATCTCCATGTCCGTGAGAGATCTTGTGGAAAGGTTTACTTCTAAGTTTTCGGTGGCTGGTGCTTGCCCTGGCTCCTGGTGACCATTTGTGGTTCTTCTCTGGACCATTGCACACGTTTTCCTCTGCCTCTTCTTCTGCCTCTCCCTCTGCCCCGGCCTTGGCCTAAAAAAGGCATGAATGGCATCATGGGGCGGGGTTGATAGAATGGATAGGGTGGTTGCCAAGGCATTTGGTGGCTGCCAGGGAACTGAGGATAATTATAAAAGGGTTGAGAGAGAGTGCTCTCATCTGTACTCCATCCATCTGAGGACGAACTGTTGCTGTTGTTGCGGGGCTTTCTGGGGTAGGACTGTGACTCATCAGAAGAGCGTGCTTGTGTGTCAAAATCATCTTGAATATAGGGATATATCTTTTCCTTACTGAATCTAGTGATATCCTTTTGGAGTTTAGAAATTTTCTGGTCAGTCAAGAATTCTTTGGTTTCATTTAATTCCACATTAATCTCCGCTCAACGGCTCTTGAAGGCAGCCAGGGTCACAGTGGTTTTTATGGTGCCTTCAAGGAGATTGATTTGAATAGCGATAGAATCTGCTAGACGCTTGGAAGTATTGATGATCAGGACTAGACAGTCCCTGGTACACTTCCAAGCAATCTGGGCCCAGTCTTTTCTAAATGCTAAGTCTTGAAGAAAGATCCTGGGCATATTGGAAACTAATAGGCCATTAGGGGCGATATTGGCTCTTAGGTATTCAGTCATTATGGTTCCGTGCATGATGGTCTTAATCAAATCGCGTTTCAGGGTGGACAATTTGTCCCAATCCTCTTTCAAACTGCCTGAGGGTGCTGATCCATCTAGGCTCAGGATGGACGGTGTTTGCAGAATTGCTGCTACCACGTCGTCATCGAAGCTAAGACCTTGGAAAGTATCCATGATCTTCTTAACACTAGTGTGGAAGGTTCCGCATTAGTTTATGAGTCCCACAGCGAACCCGCTGTACTAAAGTATCAACAAAGGGAGGGACTACGCTAGTCTTTTGTTGCAAGATCTCCGTGCCTGGGCTGAATCGAAGGCTTTAATTCCCATTGTCCAAACAGGGTTCTCGGCTGGTTCAGGCACTCAATTTATTAGCACTTTCTATTCTGATCGACAGGGGGATTGTGTCTGGTCTGATGCTAAATTGTTGTTTTGTGGATTTTAAGGCGGCATTCGATCGGATTCCGCAGAATGCCCTGTGGACCAAAGTACAAAACTGGGGCACCCCCAAGTACTCCTGGGCCCTATCATAGAACTCCATACAAACACTTGGGTCCATATTAAGCTTGGTGATGGGTTCTCCCTCTCTAGGAAAATCCCTGCCACCCTTGTTGTGAAACAAGGTTATGTACTTGCTCCCCTTCTTTTTAATCTGTTCATTGCCGACATGTCAACGTTTCTTGATGCCGTTAACTCCCATTCCCCCAAGATTGGCGGCCTTAGGCTTGGTCATCTGCTTTATGCCAACGATCTCTCACTATTTAGTTGTATTAAGATTGGCTTCCAATGGCTGCTTACCCAACTTGCATCTTATACTTCTGCGAATCAATTGGAAGTCAATTTGCTTAAAACAAAAGTGGTCTCCACTGGCTTCACCTGCGCAGGTAGGGTTGGAATTTGGACTTTCAGATTTGGTGGCAGTCGGTGCTGGTGCTTTTTTGAGGCTTTGCTATAAATTGCGCCAGGCCACGGACGGTCACTTGGAGGCAGTTCTTTGGCAAGAAATTAGTGGGTCGAAATCAAAGTGTACTTCTTCTCATTTCTTGGTTGAATATAAACGGCGACTAGATGCTGGTGACCTTTGGGCAAGTAACCCCCCCTATTCCCTGTTTAAACTTGACATTAAAAGATGTATTCAATTGTACTCCTGCCATTCAGATTGTTCCCTCCTTGTTCAATAGAAGCATTTCTGGGCAGTAATTGAATCCTTTAAGCCAGGCATGCATTCTAGTTTCTTCTCTTGCCCCTCTGGGTTTTGGTTGAAAAAGGCCTTCATTGCCTTAAGGATGGGAGATTGGGGTTTTTAAAAACATCTGCCCCAATAGCAGCTATCCCCTGGGGACGGTGTGACATGTAGAGGCTGTAGTAACAGAGATGAAACCATTGATCATGTGGTTTGCCTGTGTCCAGCTTTATTAAAGGAGCATAGATTCCTACTTTGGAACAAATGGAATGAACTGGGAATCCGCCTCTGTCAACAGGCTATTATCCAGTCTTTGAAACCAGGCAACCCAATGTTAAATGTGTTATTGACTAAATTTATTAAAATTGCACAACCTAAATTCAATGGCACTGCGAGCAATGAACAGGTATAATCGGAATCTTTTCAGTTCTTGCCATACTGCCTGTTATTGGTTAGGTTGAGGAGCTCTAACAGCATATGTTGATGTTTAGTGCAATTACTTTTTAATGCACCATGCACTTTAGGGCTGTGCTCATGCATTTTGTCTTTGTGTACTATGTGGGGTTCTGGGTTTGGTGGTTTTAGTTACGCGACCCCCAGTTTTATTTTTTCATATCGCAGGATGTCTTACATTTTTAGGCAGGATTGTCTTTTTTAATATGTCATCTGTGTCTAATTATGGTGTGTTTTTAGCATGAATTTAGTCTCTGAGGGTATTTATTCTGAACAGTTTTTTTCTTTTTGTTTCTTCTTCTTTTTGTATTGGATTTTATTATCTGTACAATAAATTATTAAATTCAATTCAATTCAAATACTTTCTGTGAACATACAAGTCTTTCACAAGCAATAAACGTGCAACAGACATTGATATCTGTTTTACCTCTTCAAGATCATCAAATTGAATTGCTATATATTGAACCTCATTTCTGTTAGGATGCAAAATGAAATCAATTATTTTTTCCCATGGCTCCATAAACTAATCCTTCTTCAACATTTAAATTATGCCGCAAAATCACCCTACAGTTGTTACAAACACGTAAACGTTTTTCTAATACTGTAGTTTTGGAAACAGACTTTTCCAAAAAGTTGACTTTTGTTTGTAGTTTTTCACTCAACACTATTGCCACTCCTTGGTGTTCACTTTTATTAATTTATATTAATTCCAATATTTGTTCTTTCTCCAGTTTCTCCAATTGTTCATTGAAAGTGGTACATTCTTTAACAGTAGGCATTAGGCACACAATGGATTTTCCTTGTTGAATAAATTCAAACATCAGCTGTGCCGTAGATGTTTTGAAGGAAATAAGTTCTTTATAAGTTGGGTTTCCAAGCATTGTTTCCATTCTTTTGATAGTATTCCTACTCTAATATACTTCAGAATATTTCGATATTGCATATCAGATGCTTGACACATGTCTCTAAATAGTTCTTTATCTTGGAAATTCAACCAAATGTTGATATTTCCACCACTTCCTAAAGAATTGTGTGTTTCTTCATGTAAGTGTGTTTTCATTACAGGCTGTCCTTTCACTCGGGTAGGTTGTAAGAAATCACCAAAAACAATGACACATTTTCTACCAAAAAGGACATCATACTGTGTCTCCAATATCTGTTCCATTCTTAAATGTACAAAGGCAAGCATTTAGTTTGATACCATGCTCACCTCATCGATGATTAAAAGTATTAATTTCTTTTAAACACTGGAAACTTGGTGACAAGCTTTTCCAGATAACTGTTGGTACTCCAGTTTATTACTGTGTTCAACTGGCAGCATAAGTAGACAATGTATGGTAATTCCTTTGATATTAGGTGCAGCCAATCCTGTAGGGTCTGTTACTACACATGATAAAATGGAATCTGTAATCCTATGTGGATAAGTGGTGAGAACTTGTATTACAACACTTTTCCGGTCCCAGCTTGTCCACTTACATAGAAAAGAACATTTACATTGATTCTTTCCATGGAGGAATCCATGTTCTATTGTTTTAGCACATTTCCTTTTGCTCTTCATTTAGTTGTTCTACTAACTGCTCCAAGTCAACATTTTCTTCTCTTGCTTGTTGCACTGCAGTCTTTACTTCATTTATCGCTATGGCAGCTTCATTTTCAATTATTGGCTGTCCATGGGGATCTTGACTGAGAGGTCCAAAACTCTGGTTGCTTTGTGATCTGTCTTTTGCTATCTTAGTGGTAATTGTCTCCTCTTGTTTGATTTCTTCATTCAACATTCTTAGATAGTTCAGAAATATTGGATATATAATGTTGTCTTTTACAGAATTTAAATAGTCTTCATAGGAGTCATATTGTCCAAGTAACTTTGTTTCAGAACATCAACGTTTGAATAGCTGGAGAAGTGCTAAGTAGAACAATTATTTTTTCTCATCAGTTTGACAAGTACGTTTTCTATGGTTTATTACATTACCATTTGCATGCCAAACCAAACAACCATCACAACCACCTACACCATATTTCCCTTCATCAATGTTTTTTGAAACATCAATTTTGTACCTATAGTGCTGCAGAATATCATAAAGACGCATATTGTCTATATTTGGACTCCTTCTTGGATAGTAAGCATCCTGCATATTTGTTTTTACAATATCTGTACTCACAAGGTCAAAGTCTGCTCAGTACTGAATTTTGGGATAAGATTTCAAGTCTCTTTTTTGTATGTTGGTAATGCCAAGTGTTGGAAAATGGGTTATTGATAGGGCAGGTAGGTACCTACACCTAGCAACAAGCCACAAACCTCCACAAAAGTACAGTTAGGTCTCAGTAAATTAATCCCAGCTCTACCCTTGGTAGCTTAGCATCGAGCGTCAAGGCTTAACTTAGGAGACAAAGTGTAAAGCATTCAAATATCACAAAACAGTAATTAAATAAAACACAGGAAACAGTTTAAAAATCCAAAACCAATTTATAAAAATAGCTTATATTTTTATCTTTAAAATGACACAAAAACGATTAAAATCGGTTCAGGGGAACCGGAGATATGAATTTTTAAAGTATTATTATTTTCTAGCGCCCAGAAACGAAAAGCGCCAATCGGGTCATCTGGTTGCACCAGGACCGGGACAAAGTCAAACTTTCAGGCCGACCGCGATGGAGCCCTGCTCGGCTACAGGTCGCGGGAGGCCTCGGTTAAAAAGTTACCTTCTGACTTAGTCTCTTTTTCGATGTTTTTCTTCACCGGGACGAACCTGCCAGTTGGATCCGACCTCCTGGAGCCCTTGTCCGGATACGCGAAGTCGGTTTCCTCGGTGGTGATTTCTACCTTCGGACTTAGTCGTTTTTTCGAGATGAAAATCCTTCGACCGGGGTAAACCTGGATCTTGATCCGACGTCCGTGGAGCCCTTCTCGGATACGATGGCTGGAAGGTCCCGGTCAACTTTTTACGTTCGGACTTAGTCTTTTTTTCGGATGTTTTTCTTGACCGGGACGAACCACGAAGTCAGGCCGGGTCGCGGTTGAGGCAAGCCGGCTAGAATTTCCGCGTCGAGTCGGTCACTTTATGGAGCTTTTTTCTAAAATTTCTCCAATCTTTTCCAAACTTCTGGGGCTTCACCCAGATGTTCTTTTAAGGTTCTTTTGGGGTCCACAGCTCACCCCAAGGGTCCAGAAGTTCTGTGATGGTCCTTGGGAAGTGCGGACTTCAACTCCCAGAGTGCACCTGGCGCAAACTCCTTTTTGGCCACTGGGCAGTGGTCAGCTGGTCACTTTTTCAGGAGTTAGTGCAGGGGACTCTGGTTAGCAATTTTTCACCTGTAGCAAACAGGGAGTCCCTCCTTGAACCAGTGGAAGCCAGGCAAAGTCCTTCTTGTGGTGAAGCCCAAGTGTGCAGCTGGTGCAGTCTTTCTGAGTGCAGGGTCCAGGTGCAGGCCAGGGGTCCAGCAGGGCAGTCCTTCTTCTCCTTGTAGTTCTTTCTTCTTGAAATTTGGTGGGGATCTGAGGCGTGGGTGCAGGTCTGCCAGTTTTATCCTTGCTCCTGGGTGAAAAGCAGGGGGGCCCTGGTCCTCCAATCAGGGACAGGGTCGTCCCCCTGTGATGACCACTTCCTGGGAAGTGTGGCAAAAATCCATCCCAGAAGGCAATAGTCTCTAAAAATCCAAAATGGATGAATCTGATTTTTAGAGGAGAGATCTGGCTGAGCCCACCCACTGGTGTGGCTAAAAATCATAAACACACCCCTCTCCTGCCCTCTCCTAATCTAATCAAGGGGGCACCTAGCTGTCTGGGGTTGCAGGATGTGGGGGTGTTGCTGGGTGCTCCAGATGTCCTTCTCTGCCTTTGAAGACCAGTTTGGCAGCCCTCCCCCTTCCTGCTTCCTCATCTGCTGAGGGGAGATTCTCTCCCCCAAGCACATTCCTTTGTGTAAAGCCAGGCCACTTCACACCTCATAAAAGTGGCCTGGCAGAAGCTGCTGCAGGCTGGCCAATCAGAGCACAGCAGCAAAAACAATGCAGAGCTGAAATTGGCAACTTTTTAGGTAAAGTCTAAACTTTTTACCTGCACTAGTTATATTAAATCCAACAACTGGAAGTTGTGGGATTTATTATAACAATCAATTTGATACCAAATTCTTGGTATGTAACATTTAAGGAGACTTTAAAATTTTAAATAAAGTCTGCCCATTCTAGCCTATGAAGGCCATTTACTTCAATGAGGGAAAAACGAATTTGGCTGTTTTTACCTCACCAGGGCTTATAAATCTATTTTTATAAAGTCCCTGCTTATAGTTACATGGCACCCAGCCCTAGGGGCACATAGGGCACACCTTAGGGGTGACTTATATGTAAAAATAAGGTAGTTTAAAACTTTGGAAGTACCTTTAATTCCAAAGTCGAATTTGCATATAACTTTAATTTAAAAGCAGCCAGCAAGGCAGGCTGGCTTTTAAAATGACACTGGGCACCTCAGCAATGCACCTAGGTGTGCACCACCTATGCTGTGGTCCCTAAACCTACATGCCCTACCATATACTAGGGACTTATAGGTAGGTTAACTTAGCCAATTATAATTAGCCTAATTTGCATATCCATTTTACACAGAGCACTGGCCCTGGGACTGGTAAGCAGTACCCAGGGCACAGCCAAGAGTCAGTAACCACCAGTACCTATCCAGAAAGAGTGGGGGTGATCAGGCAAAAAAAAGGACTTTCCTACACTGCCCCCCCCCAGATGAAAGGTGATGGGTACTAACCTACACCCTGGTAGTCCTCATCAGCTAAGTGGAAAAACCTGGAAAGGCCATCTGCATTGGCATGAGCAGTCCCAGGTCTGTGCTCCACTGTGAAGTCCATCCCCTGTAGGGAAATGGACCACCTTAACAGTTTTGGGTTCTCCCCCCTCATCTGCATCAACCATCTGAGAGGTCTGTGGTCAGTTTGTACACGGAAGTGAGTGCCAAACAAGTAAGGCCTCAACTTCTTCAGGGACCAAACCACAGCAAAGGCCTCCCTCTCAATGGCACTCCATTTCTTCTCTCTGGGGAGTAGTCGCCTGCTGATGAAGGCAACTGGGTGATCATGGCCCTCTTCATTAACTTGTGCTAACACTGCCCCAATCCCTTCCTCTGAAGCATCTGTTTGCACTACAAACTCCTTGCTATAGTCAGGGGCCAGTAACACTGGTGCTGAACACATAGCCTGTTTTAGGGTGTCAAAAGCTTTTTGACACTCTGGGGTCCAAATGACCTTCTTGGGTTGTTTCTTGGAGGTAAGCTCAGTCAGAGGGGCCACTATGGTCCCAAAATTCTGAACAAACCTCCTGTAATACCCAGTCAGGCCAAGAAAGGCCCTGACCTGAGTCTGGGTTTTTGGAGCCTCCCAATCCAGGATAGTCTGGATCTTGGGCTGGAGAGGTTGTACATGGCCTCCACCAACAAGGTGGCCCAGGTACACAACAGAACTTTGCCCTATCTGGCACTTGCTTGCCTTGATAGTCAGGCCTGCTTGAAGCAGGGCCTGAAGCACTTCCTTCAGGTGGACCAGGTGGTCCCTCCAGGTGGAACTAAATACAGCTATATCATCTAGATAAGCTGCACTAAAAGATTCCAACCCAGATAGGACTTTATTCACCAACCGTTGGAAGGTGGCAGGAGCATTTTTCATCCCAAAGGGCATCACCTTGAACTGAAAGTGGCCCTCTGGTGTGGAAAATGCTGACCTCTCCTTGGCTCTTGGACTTAAGGCAATCTGCCAATATCCTGAGGTCAGATCAAATGTGCTCAGGAATTTGGCAGCCCCCAACCTGTCAATGAGCTCATCAGCTCTAGGTATGGGGTGAGCATCAGTCCTAGTGACTGCATTTAGACCTCTGTAGTCCACACAGAATCTTAATTCTTTCTTCCCACCTTGGGGACTAGCTTTGGGCACCAGTACCACTGGACTGGACCAAGGACTATCAGAGTGCTCAATTACCTTCAGATCCAACATCTTAGCCACTTCAGCTTTGATGTTGGCCTTGACCTGGTCAGACAGCCTGTACAGCTTGTTCTTGACAGGCAAGCTGTCACCAGTGTCAACATCATGGACACACCAATTGGTGAGTCCAGGGGTCAGGGAGAACAGACTAGCAAACTGTCCCAAGACTTGCTTACAGTCTTGTTGTTGCTGATCTGTCAGTTTGGGAGAGAGTACCACTCCCTCCACTGACCCATCTTTTTCCTTTGAGGACAGGAGGTCTGGCAGAGGTTCACCCTCCTCCTCCTTCCCTTCATCAGTGACCATCAGCATGGTCATGTCTGCCCTGTCCTGGTGGGGTTTCATCCTATTAACATGCAGGATCCTGTGAGGATTCCTGGGGGTGCCAAGGTCCACCAAGTAGGTGACCTCACCTTTTTTTTTCTAGGATTGGATAGGGCCCAGTCCATTTGGCCTGTAGTGCCCTAGGAGCCATGGGCTCCAAAACCCACACCAGCTGTCCTGGGTGATACTCAGGCATGGTAGCCTTTTGATCATGCCAGAGCTTCATGAGCTCCTGACTGGCTTCCAGGTTCCTGCTTGCCTTCTTCATATACTCAGCCATGCGAGACCGCAGGCCTAGTACATAATCCAGCACATTCTCCTTGGCTTCCTTGAGAGGCTTTTCCCAAGACTCTCTCACCAAGCACAATGGGCCTCTTACAGGGTGCCCAAACAGTAACTCAAAGGGGCTGAATCCAACCCCCTTCTGTGGCACTTCCCTGTAGGCAAACAGCAGGCATGGGAGGAGGACATCCCATCTCCTCCTGAGTTTGTCAGACAAACCCATGATCATGCCCTTCAGGGTCTTATTGAATCTTTCCACTAGACCATTGGTCTGTGGATGGTAGGGTGTGCTGAACTTATAAGTAACACCACACTCCTCCCACATGGCTTTCAGATAGGCTGACATAAAGTTTGTGCCCCTATCTGAGACCACCTCCTTTGGGAATCCCACTCTGGTGAACACACCAAGTAGGGCCCTAGCCACTGTGGGTGCAGTGATTGTCCGGAGGGGTATTGCCTCAGGGTACCTGGTGGCATGGTCCACTACCACCACAATGTACCTGTTACCTGAAGCAGTTGGTGGGTCTAGGGGACCAACAATGTCAATCCCCACCCTCTCAAAGGGAGTCCCAACCACTGGCAGTGGAATTAAGGGAGCCTTTGACTTGCCCCCTGTCTTGCCACTGGCTTGACAGGTGACACAGGAGCTGCAAAACTCCTTGACTTTTTCGGACATTTCTGGCCAAAAAAAATGGTTGACCAGCCTGTTCCAGGTCTTGGTCTGTCCCAAATGACCAGCTAAGGGGATATCATGGCTTAAGGTAAGGAGGAATTCTCTATACTTTTGGGGGACCACTACTCTCCTAGTAGCCCCTTCTTTGAGGGTCCTAGCCTCAGTGTAGAGAACTCCATCCTCCCAGTAAACCTTGTGGGTACCACTGGTATCCCCTTGTTCTTGCCTGGCAGCAGTCTGCCTTAGGCCCTCAAGAGTGGGACACTCTCTTTGTCCCTGGCACAAATCTTCTCTGGTGGGCCCACCTGCCCCTTGCAGTTCTGCCAAGTCAGGCAGAGTTTGCAGGGAAGGTGTCCCTCCCTCAGAGTTCAGATCCTCCCCCTCAGGGTTGGATTCTTCCTGACCCTCTGTACTTGTTGGGGCTGGCAAGCCAGACCCAGTGCTCTTTCTCTTTTTCTTGGAGGCTTGGCCCATTGTTCCAGGGTCCAAGTGTCCAGCATTTCCCTGTTGTGCTGCCTGTGACCTAGTCACAGCACACACCCATTCAGGGAGATCCAGCATCTTTGCATGGACCCTTCTCTCCACTTCTGACCATTCAGATGCTTCAAGATCATTTCCCAGTAGACACTCTACTGGGAGGGCAGGAGCTACAGCTACTTTTTTAGGGCCAGTCACACCTCCCCATTCCAGACTCACCATAGCCATGGGATGGAGTTTGGTTCTGCTATCTGCATAAGTCACCTGGTGGAAGACACCAGGTAAGACCTGCTCTGGAGAAACCAGCTTTTCTGTGACCATTGTCACACTGGCTCCTGTATCTCTCAGAGCTTCCACTTCAGTCCCATTGACTTTAGGCCTCTGCCTATACCTCTGCATGATGGGAGGTAAGGTGGCCATAGTTGCAATGTCCACCCCACCCACGGATACTAAGGTGACTTCAGTGTACCCTGATTCCACCCCTGGGCCAACTTCCACCCCCAACCCTACACTAGCAATCCCCTGGGATTGCCCACCAGTGGGGGGCTTCTTGGTGCAGATAGCATCTCCTCTTTTATGTCCTGGCTGATAACAGTCAAAACACTTGCCGGCCTTAGCAAGCTCCTGAAACCTTCCTGCTTTAGCAGGATCAAAATTCTTCCCCTGATACCCTTTCCCTTTAGAAGTGAATTGGCTCGGGGCTCCCCCTCCCTGAGAAGTTTTTGGGGACTCTTGTGAGGACTCTTTGGGTTTTTTGTCATCTTTCCCCTGGTTCTTCCCCTGAGAAGAACCATGTCCTCCCTTTTTCTGATCACCCCCTGGGGGTCTCTGGTTAACTCTAGTTCTTAACCAGTCATCTGCTGCCTCCCCCAGCTCTCTGGGGTTGGTCAACCTAGAGTCTACTAGATACTGGCGGAGCCTCTCTTGGACACAATTAGTTAGAAGGTGCTCCCTCATAATCAAATTGTACAGCCCCTCAAAGGTACTTACCCTGTTGCCCTGTATCCAGCCCTCCAGTGCTTTCACTGAAATGTCCACAAAGTCCACCCAGGATTGGGTGCTTGTCTTTTGGGTGTCCCTAAACTTAAGCCTATACTGCTCTGGGGTTAGACCAAACTTCTTAGTCAAGCAACTCTTCATACTGGGGTATGAGTCTGCATCCTCCCCACTCATGGTTAGGAGCCTATCCCTCCCAGAGTTGGGAACTAACTCCCAAAGGAGTGAACCCCAGTACTGAGGCTTGACTTTCCTCATCTGGAGGGCCCTCTCAAAGGCCCCCAGCCACTTATCGATGTCATCCCCCTCTACATAGGCAGGAACCACCCCTTTGGGTAATCTGGGGGCAAAACCCCCACCCAGGGACACCTCAGTTTCTTTCTCACTGCTTCCATCTTTTTTTTCTTTGCTTGCCCACTTCTTTTTTTCTAGGGCAAGCTTATCTGCCTCCAAAGCTATGTAGGCTAGCTGGGCTTCCAGCTCTCTCTCCCTGATGGATGGGTTCTCTCCTCCTGAAAGGACCCTCTTCCTACCACTAGCTTTGGGTCTGCCCCTAGTGACTGTGTCCAGTGAGGACCGTTCCTCCTCTTCCTCACTTGGGGTCTGATGCCTTTCCTCCCCTGAATGGTTAGAGTTAGCATCATCTTCTTTTGGTTCCTCCTCTGGAGCTTCCTCTGTCTCTACCTCTTGGGCCTCAGCCCATGCTGTCAGGGATTTAATCAGGATTTCTTTCCTGAGATTAGGGGTTGCAGGCAACCCCCTCTCAGTACACAACCCCCTAAGCTGGACTACTGTCAGTGTGGGTAGGCTAGCCAGATCAAGCTCCATGGTTCCCTAGTTTTGTGTCAACAAAAGCTTTTTGCAAAAATTGGAAACAAGAATTTAGAAAAATTACAAAAATTCAATAATTGAAATTAATCCAAATTAATTTAAAAAAAAATTAAAATTAAAAATTAAAAACAATTTTTGCACTAGGACAATTTAAAGGATTTTTAATTTGTTTTATCTAAAACTGTAACGTGATATTGAACACAAGTACAGGATCCCGTCGCTGCTTCCAATTATGTTGGAAAATGGGTTATTGATAGGGCAGGTAGGTACCTACACCTAGCAACAAGCCACAAACCTCCACAAAAGTACAGTTAGGTCTCAGTAAATTAATCCCAGCTCTACCCTTGGTAGCTTAGCATCGAGCGTCAAGGCTTAACTTAGGAGACAAAGTGTAAAGCATTCAAATATCACAAAACAGTAATTAAATAAAACACAGGAAACAGTTTAAAAATCCAAAACCAATTTATAAAAATAGCTTATATTTTTATCTTTAAAATGACACAAAAACGATTAAAATCGGTTCAGGGGAACCGGAGATATGAATTTTTAAAGTATTATTATTTTCTAGCGCCCAGAAACGAAAAGCGCCAATCGGGTCATCTGGTTGCACCAGGACCGGGACAAAGTCAAACTTTCAGGCCGACCGCGATGGAGCCCTGCTCGGCTACAGGTCGCGGGAGGCCTCGGTTAAAAAGTTACCTTCTGACTTAGTCTCTTTTTCGATGTTTTTCTTCACCGGGACGAACCTGCCAGTTGGATCCGACCTCCTGGAGCCCTTGTCCGGATACGCGAAGTCGGTTTCCTCGGTGGTGATTTCTACCTTCGGACTTAGTCGTTTTTTCGAGATGAAAATCCTTCGACCGGGGTAAACCTGGATCTTGATCCGACGTCCGTGGAGCCCTTCTCGGATACGATGGCTGGAAGGTCCCGGTCAACTTTTTACGTTCGGACTTAGTCTTTTTTTCGGATGTTTTTCTTGACCGGGAAGAACCACGAAGTCAGGCCGGGTCGCGGTTGAGGCAAGCCGGCTAGAATTTCCGCGTCGAGTCGGTCACTTTATGGAGCTTTTTTCTAAAATTTCTCCAATCTTTTCCAAACTTCTGGGGCTTCACCCAGATGTTCTTTTAAGGTTCTTTTGGGGTCCACAGCTCACCCCAAGGGTCCAGAAGTTCTGTGATGGTCCTTGGGAAGTGCGGACTTCAACTCCCAGAGTGCACCTGGCGCAAACTCCTTTTTGGCCACTGGGCAGTGGTCAGCTGGTCACTTTTTCAGGAGTTAGTGCAGGGGACTCTGGTTAGCAATTTTTCACCTGTAGCAAACAGGGAGTCCCTCCTTGAACCAGTGGAAGCCAGGCAAAGTCCTTCTTGTGGTGAAGCCCAAGTGTGCAGCTGGTGCAGTCTTTCTGAGTGCAGGGTCCAGGTGCAGGCCAGGGGTCCAGCAGGGCAGTCCTTCTTCTCCTTGTAGTTCTTTCTTCTTGAAATTTGGTGGGGATCTGAGGCGTGGGTGCAGGTCTGCCAGTTTTATCCTTGCTCCTGGGTGAAAAGCAGGGGGGCCCTGGTCCTCCAATCAGGGACAGGGTCGTCCCCCTGTGATGACCACTTCCTGGGAAGTGTGGCAAAAATCCATCCCAGAAGGCAATAGTCTCTAAAAATCCAAAATGGATGAATCTGATTTTTAGAGGAGAGATCTGGCTGAGCCCACCCACTGGTGTGGCTAAAAATCATAAACACACCCCTCTCCTGCCCTCTCCTAATCTAATCAAGGGGGCACCTAGCTGTCTGGGGTTGCAGGATGTGGGGGTGTTGCTGGGTGCTCCAGATGTCCTTCTCTGCCTTTGAAGACCAGTTTGGCAGCCCTCCCCCTTCCTGCTTCCTCATCTGCTGAGGGGAGATTCTCTCCCCCAAGCACATTCCTTTGTGTAAAGCCAGGCCACTTCACACCTCATAAAAGTGGCCTGGCAGAAGCTGCTGCAGGCTGGCCAATCAGAGCACAGCAGCAAAAACAATGCAGAGCTGAAATTGGCAACTTTTTAGGTAAAGTCTAAACTTTTTACCTGCACTAGTTATATTAAATCCAACAACTGGAAGTTGTGGGATTTATTATAACAATCAATTTGATACCAAATTCTTGGTATGTAACATTTAAGGAGACTTTAAAATTTTAAATAAAGTCTGCCCATTCTAGCCTATGAAGGCCATTTACTTCAATGAGGGAAAAACGAATTTGGCTGTTTTTACCTCACCAGGGCTTATAAATCTATTTTTATAAAGTCCCTGCTTATAGTTACATGGCACCCAGCCCTAGGGGCACATAGGGCACACCTTAGGGGTGACTTATATGTAAAAATAAGGTAGTTTAAAACTTTGGAAGTACCTTTAATTCCAAAGTCGAATTTGCATATAACTTTAATTTAAAAGCAGCCAGCAAGGCAGGCTGGCTTTTAAAATGACACTGGGCACCTCAGCAATGCACCTAGGTGTGCACCACCTATGCTGTGGTCCCTAAACCTACATGCCCTACCATATACTAGGGACTTATAGGTAGGTTAACTTAGCCAATTATAATTAGCCTAATTTGCATATCCATTTTACACAGAGCACTGGCCCTGGGACTGGTAAGCAGTACCCAGGGCACAGCCAAGAGTCAGTAACCACCAGTACCTATCCAGAAAGAGTGGGGGTGATCAGGCAAAAAAAAGGACTTTCCTACACCAAGCCTAACCCAAACAATTCCTCTAGAGTTTGAGAACAAACTAGCTGAACTCAACCTATCACAGCATTTATAAGAGCTTATCTCTCTATGTGACAGCATTTTCAAGCTGAAACTGTATAATTTCTTTGATAGAGATTTTTCTGCAGAAATCTTCTCCCATGTTTCCTTCATCTCTGTTTTTTCTGATTGTGTAATGTATGAAGTGACATAGCAAGCAACAGCAATGGAATTGTCAGCAGCATATGACAGGGTGGCCGATTCTAATCGTTAATATATTTGGGGGTGTCTGATCATTTTAGATTATATGTATTTTTTGGTGATTTTCTTGTCAATATCTGCATCACTGCAGACAAAACCTGTTGACGTTTCCTTTAGAAATGCTAGGCCTTGGAAATCCAAAACAACAACTGAAATAAAACTATCATTTAGATCTGTATCTTCAGCAGCAATACTTGCTACATCTATCTGTTTAGAATTGAACAACTTGCTGTGGCATTCTTTTGTTTTTCTTCACATCTGGAATACTACACATAACATATTGTTCTATGAAAGACAATACACACTCATCAGTATCAGTGCCAAAATTTGGTACCTCCTTTATCCATAAGAGCATGTGTATATGGGGAGCACCTCTTGTTGGTATGCTTTTCCTCCAAAAAAATCACTTTCTTCTCCGAAAGGAGGATTTGTTTTATTGCATATAAACTAATCTTCACTTGAAAATTGTGATTGAAATATCTACTCACATTAGAAAGATCCAAAGTGCAAAGTTCTCCTGCTGTCTTCAAATGTATATACCTAATATTAGAGTTAGCTTCTCATAGAAATTATAGCAAATTAACAAATACATACTGTGTGCATCTAAGTGTTACAAACCAAGTAGTTGGACCTAAGTATTCATGAGTCCCACAGAGACATGCCATCAAATTAATTAAGTTGTGTTCTAGATTTTAATCACTACCTTGTGTTTTATCAACAAACTCTCTTGCAGGAACGATTTTGCAGATTGAGTCCTGTCTTAAGAATGTGGTTCACAGCATAAGAGAGTCCTGACAAGTCACTTCAAATAACAGATGGAATATGAAGGGAATAGATTGATGAAAATTAGGGTTTAGGTGAAAATTTACAACTCTCCCTTCAAGTCCTTTCTGTAGTTCTGTTGGTGGTGGTTTCCCTGTTTTTGGCTCCATCCAAATAATTGCTTGAAATGGGTGCACAGTTTGTACTAGAATTGGTTCATACACATTCAAATTATTAAATTCTTCTGGAATTGACACTAACTGTAATCTATTATGAATTGTTCTAGCTGGCTTTATAGCATTCTCCAATTTGTAATAGCCGTACTTACATACTGTTTGTTTTGCATCTAAATTAAACCATTCTTTTACAAGTAGGTATGCACCAAATTCCTTACACTCATCATTGCTGTTTTCTTCAGTTTTAGAAAATAGAACTACATTACAAGTTTGGTTTTTGTAATAAGTGCAGCGATAAGAGATGCATACATATTCAGGTTTCACAGAGCATACTGTATTGAACATTTCTATCTCCTGTGTAAAATTTTCAGTACTTATCTGTAAATCCACTTCTTCTTCACCCCTCGACATTTCCTTCTCATTTTCTCTATTATCTTTTCTAGGGCCAAATAAACTGAATCGAATATCTTCTGAAACTTTCTCAACCTCTGCCACACTACCAAGTAACAGAGCTCCATTCAAATCTCTTAAATATGAAACTGGACATTTTACAAAATAATGTCTCCTAACTAGACTGTGCATTTTTGAATGATGCACAGCTAAAATTCCAAAGGGGTGAAAACTACTTATGCACACTTTCTTCGAAAGTCATGCTAATGAATGACCTTGTAAGTTTAAGCATTTTCTAACTTTGCATGAATCTAATTCTTGAAGCATCTTAATGTTCCGTTTCAAAACCCCTCCATGAAAATTCTCTTAGAAAACATTTCAATTTATCAATTGATTCCTGACAGAGTCTACAAATACTGCTACACTTAAAAAAAAAGAGCTTGCTTATACCTGCCTTGTTCTTCTTCAGCCATCACTTGTTCTACATTCCTAGGAACTAACTATTCTTTATTATCATTCTGAGCTACATGTGTGCATCCATTTACCTTTAAAAATATATATTTTTGTTAATTAACCTTTACCTTAATGCTCTTTTCCTCGTACAGACTACTGTTTGGTCCAGGTCATCATTCTGTTTAATTTTAGGATAAAAAGTTTGCTTTTCAAAACAAATGCTTTGTCCATTATACTCTCATTGTGTTGCTTTTGCTTAATTATAGCACTTCTCTTTTTTATATTTCTTCATCTTTTTCAGCAAATTGTGTATCACTCTAGTTTAAAACATTTTTACTCTTATCTCCTCAAATTGTCTTTGTCTCCAAGTCAATTCCTTCCTCTCCTTATTACATTTTCTACCTTAACCAGCTTGCAGGACTTCCTCCTTATCATTTGATTCACAATTCCTCTTCTCATTGGACAATTTTTTTTCCATTTGCAATTTTCTACATACTTTTTTTTAAACTCCTTAGTGCTCTTACCAGCTGTTCTTTTTTCTTGTCAACATTCTGCACCTTATCTGTCTTTTTGTTGTTAATTTGAATTAGGCAGAATTGTTTCCTCTGTTTCTTTCTTCTTTGTGACTTAGCAGGTATTCTAATTTTCTCTTTTCAGTACAAGTGTGTTGTGTAGCCTGTTTAGCTATAGCTCCATGCACGTTTTTTTTTAACACACTAGGCCAAGCCGCTGTGCACTCCAACCTAGATATATTTTTATTCGGCTTTATTTTATTGTTACAATAGCCACTTTTATGGTCTTGTTTTATTTTCTGTTTATCTAACCGTTTTTGCCTAGGACAGCACGCTGTTCTCAAACAAGACATTCTTGCTCACTCTGTGCTTCTTCCAAGGCTACAGCACGGTACATTGCCGGTGAACGTGGTATAAGTTTAGTCTCTGACATTAGTATAAAAAACACACATCTTTAAGTAGGGACATTTTCTCAGAACATCAGCTGTGTTATTATAAAAACACTTCCTTGTTCCTTACACGTTAGAGGGAGATTCCAGCCAGAGAACCACAACTGTATGCTGATTGCCGAATGATTCGCTATAGATGCTAACGCAGACCGCAGGCCTTTGCTCAGGTATGGGGGATGATGTCTTCCCAGGGGAACCCGAAGGGCAGAATTAGCGCTTAACATGCTGTGCTCTATCATAGCCTAGGTAAGAGTTAGTCTATTGACTATAATGACAATATGATAGTGTTATTTCTATGCTTCACTCTCCTCGTCACAATATTAATACTGTCATGCTGTATCGTCCTGGTTATTGCAGCTCATGCTTTGCTATCAAAGATGCAGTTGTTTTATTAGAATCTTTATTGAAACATATACTGCCTCTGTTGTCATTTATATATGTGACTAAGGTAACTGAGAGAAACGGATGAGACCTGAGTGACCACGGCTTCCCAGAGAAACCAATTATGTCATGCGCTCGGCTGCCCAGTCATCCCTGCCCTTGGGTAGGGATGAGGCACTGCTAGTTGGCCGGAGCAAAACCCAGATTGGAACGACAGGTGTCACCTGCAGTGGGTCAGCATACGCGACATGGCACCTCCAACGTTTGGTCATGCTCTAATTTTCGGGTCCTCCAGAGTATCTCTGTCTCATTATATACAATGATACCGCAGTACTGTATACAGAGACATCTATGGTACTGAGGATTTCCACCCAAGCTACGTAGGTTATCCTATCTGAGGCTGGAGGTTGTTCAAGCTTGAACTCTAAAATGAAAAACCCTACTTTGTGTGCCTTCACTGAATATATCTTCTATTTAGCATGGCGAATCCGCAGCAGGTAGGAATAGCAGTCAATATGAGACAACCTCTGACTACACATTTATTAGCAAATGGCCTAACGGCCCAGGGGGGTCCAGTCACATCCAACCAGCATATAGAACAGAACTTTTCTACTCTTGGGTCACATTTCCAGAAGTTGATGGGAACACAAACACAATTTTATCATTATACACTCGCAAACATACCTGAAAAATCCAGGGCATATGCATATTTAGAAATACCATAATCTCATGAAGAACATAACAATTGGCTTGATGGCGCCCTACCACACACAATACTACCAGTAAGGTTAGGTCCTCTAAGTAATGATGGTCCTACCTGGCCTTTATTGGCCACCTATACACCACACCCTGCAGTAGCGACTTTAGCAGTAGCTGAGGTTCATCGCTTATATATTGAATTAACAGCGACATATAGACGAATAGTACAGTTTGTGATGCATACATTAAATACAAACCCAGCACATGCTGCGACAGCACAACCACATGCAGTGACGGCAGGTATAAACCCTGGGACTGTACATTCGATCATGGGTAAGTACCCGCCAAACGAGAGGAAACTCCGTGTTGTTTAGCACAAAACATAAGTGCACTGGAAGCAGTATTTACCCACACGGAATCTCAGGATAAACATAGAATTCTAACAATGTGCTTGCCAATTGGGGTTGTCCTTACAGTGGATACCTGTAATACCTGGGGCACTGTTTTTGCTGTGCTCTATACAACCGCACACGGTACACAGACACTTGCCAATTTGCTGGAAGTGTTGAAGCATATTCAAGATGAAAACGGGGCTATCCCGGCCCTGGACTTGGGGATGCAACTAATGAGCAATTTTTCCACAGTGTCTTCAATTATTTTAAGTAATCTTAAAGGGGAAGCAGTCACACTAGCAGTGCGCGTGCGGCTCCATGATGTTCCTCAACAGGATCAGGAACGCAAGCTGCCTAAGATTATCGCAGAGACCTATTCTAGCATTGGTCGAGATATAGTGCATAAAAAATACAAAACAACAGTCGACATTTCCAATGGTTTCTTCTGCCAGAATATAGCTCCTAAAAGTAGAGACTTAACAAGTTTCAGTGCACTAGGCTCCCAGAAACAATTCTGTTGTTTACCTCAGGGGTATAAGAACAGCCCAGGATTGTTCACAGCTCGTGTCACTGCAATGTTGCACAAGATTGACCCTGAAGCATTGTCTTATGTAGATGACATTTGTCTTATGGATGATGAATTACTACAACATTTAAGACGGGTGGCCCGCATTGTAGTTGGATTTGCTGAACTTGGCTACAAATTCAACTTTAAAAAAACTAAAATTGCCTTCCTCAGCATCCTGTTCCTGGGACATGAGCTATCAAGTGAAGGAAAGAGCCTGGCGGCGCAGTTCTTAGATAAATGCGCCCAACTACAACCTCCAAACATGATAAAAAAAACTCCAATCTCTACTAGGTTTTCTAAATGTTGACAGAACTTACATTGCAGATTATACTTCATGCATAAAACCTTTATATGACTTGATACGTCCTGATTTTTCAAGTACATTTTGGACAATTGACCATTGTTGGAAATGGCCCTTCTGCAGGGTTATCCCCAGACCTTTTGCCTTCCTCCTTCTCTTTTTCTGACCTCATTTTTGCTGATTTTAAGACTCTGCGCACTTTACCACTGCTAACCAGTGCTAAAGTGCATATGCTCTCTCCCTTTAAACATGGTAACATTGGATCATACCCAATTGGACTATTTAATTTACCTATAAGTCCCTAGTAATGTGCACTGTATGTGCCTAGGGCCTGTAGATTAAATGCTACTAGTGGGCCTGCAGCACTGGTTGTGCCACCCACTTAAGTAGCCCCTTAACCTTGTCTCAGTCCTGCCATTGCAAGGCCTTTGTGTGCAGTTTCACTGTCACTTCGACTTGGCATTTAAAAGTACTTGCCAAGCCTAAAACTCCACTTTTTCTACATATAAGTCACCCCTAATGTGTGCCCTAGGTAACCCCTAGAGCAGGGTGCTGTGTGGGTAAAAGGCAGGACATGTACCTGTGTAGTTAATATGTCCTGGTAGTGTAAAACTCCTACATTCGTTTTTACACTACTGTGAGGCCTGCTCCCTTCATAGGCTAACATTGGGGCTGCCCTCATACATGAAAGGAGCAGGAAGGTCATATTTAGTATGGTCAGAATGGTAATACAAAATCCTGCTGACTGGTGAAGTCGGATTTAATATTACTATTCTAGAAATGCCACTTTTAGAAAGTGAGCATTTCTTTGCACTTAAATATTTCTGTGCCTTACAATCCACGTCTGGCTAGGTTTAGTTG
This sequence comes from Pleurodeles waltl, assembly GCF_031143425.1. Taxonomy (NCBI): domain Eukaryota; kingdom Metazoa; phylum Chordata; class Amphibia; order Caudata; family Salamandridae; genus Pleurodeles; species Pleurodeles waltl. The sequence continues at coordinate 818,284,733 of NC_090442.1, forward strand.
ACAGCTCCTTGTGCATTCACTCAGACACACCCCAAACACAGGGTACTCAGCCTCACTTGCATACATCTGCATTTTGAATGGGTCTTCCTGGGCTGGGAGGGTGTAGGGCCTGCTCTCACACAAAGGACTGCCACACCCCCTACTGGGACCCTGGCAGACAGGATTGAACTGAAAGGGGACCTGGTGCACTTCTAAGCAACTCTTTGAAGTCTCCCCCACTTCAAAGGCACATTTGCGTATAAAACAGGGCCTCTGCCCTACCACCTCAGACACTTGCTGGAGAAGAAACCTGAACCGGAACCTGCATCCTGCCAAGAAGAACTGCCTGGCTGCCTAAAGGACTCACCTGACTGCTTTCTACAAAGGACTGCTGCCTTGCTGTTGCCCTGCTGCCTTGCTGAACTCTTGTCCTGCTGCTGAAGTGCTCTCCAAGGGCTTGGATAGAGCTTGCCTCCTGTTCCCTGAAGTCTCAGGACCAAAAAGACTTCTCTTTTTCATTTGGACGACTTGTGCGCAGAAAAATTCAACGCACAGCTTGCTCCGCAGTGAAAAATTCACCGCACGCCGATCCGGAAAGACGCCGCTCGACGCGATGCCTGCAGTGCGACCGGAACTTCAACGCACGGCCTCGCCTGAACAAACGCTGCCCGACTCCAGAAAGGAAATCGACGCATCACCTGCCGTGAGGGAGAAGATTCCACGCAGAGCCCACGGAATGACGCGCAGCCGGAAAACAAGCCTATGATTCCACGCACAGACCCCGGGACATCTGGTAATCCCGCGAACCACAGAAAGAGACTGTCCGTGCGCCGGAAAACAACGCTCAACTTCCCCGCGTGAAAACTAACGATGCAAGTCCGTGTGTGCTGGAGAGAAATCGACGCACACCCCATTTTTCCACGTATCTCTTCTTCTGCGGCCCTTTGCAGAGATTTTCCACTTTAAACCAGGTACTTTGTGCTTGAAAGAGAATTTGTTTGCTTTTTAAAGATTTAAGACACTTTGGGGGTCATTCCAATATTGGTGGGCGGTGGGCGCCGCCCGCCAAGCGGAAGCCGGCAATTGGCCGCTCCGCGGTCAAAAGACCGCGGAGGCCATTCAGACTTTCCCGCTGGGCCGGCGGGCGCCCGCCAAGGGAGCGCCCGCCGGCCCAGCGGGAAAGGCCCTGCAACATTGAAGCCGGCTCCGAATGGAGCCGGCGGTGTTGCAGGGGTGCGACGGGTGCAGTTGCACCCGTCGCGATTTTCACTGTCTGCTATGCAGACAGTGAAAATCATGCTGGGGCCCTGTTAGGGGGCCCCTGCACTGCCCATGCCAGTGGCATGGGCAGTGCAGGGGCCCCACGACACCCGTTCCTGCCATCCTGTTTCTGGCGGTGAAAACCGCCAGAAACAGGCTGGCGGGAAGGGGGTCGGAATCCCCATGGCAGCGCTGCTTGCAGCGCCACCATGGAGGATTCTCCCAGCCGGGGCTAATCTGGCGGGAAACCGCCGGACCCGGCTGGGCGACCGCAGCTTTACAGCCGCAGGCGGAATTCCACATGAAGCACCGCCAGCCTGTTGGCGGTGCTTCCGTGGACAGCCACCCTGGCGGTCTATGACCGCCAGGGTTGGAATGAGGCCCTTTATTTCACTTTTCAGTGATATCTCTCCAATTTCACATTGCAACTTTATTCGTTTTGACCTGCAATTATACAGATAAATATTATATATTTTTCTAAACACTGTGTGGTGTATTTTTGTGGTGCTATATTGTGTTATTGTATGATTTATTGCACAAATACTTTACACCTTGCCTTCTAAGTTAAGCCTGACTGCTTGTGCCAAGCTACCAGAGGGTGGGCACAGGATAATTTTGGATTGTGTGTGACTTACCCTGACTAGAGTGAGGGTTCTTGATTGGACGGGGGTAACCTGACTGCCAACCAAAAACCCCATTTCAAACAACCATACACGCATTCTCAGAGATCTGCAGACAGACATGGTTGCAGCGCAACATTTACTCACAAGGGACAACAAAACACATTTGGTCATAAGAGTAATTGCTGGGGCCATCGGTTTCACCTATGTGACATTTAATGAAGGTGAGACAGTCCCGATTGCATACAAATCACACTTATACTCAGCAACAGAACAACACTTTGCTCCCACTGAGAAAATTCTCACTGCTGTACAGATGGCTGTCATTAAAGAAAGACCTCTAGCCCACGGCAAATGCAGAATTGTTGTTTCCCCAATCCCAGTGCTCGAGGCTGTCACAAAAGCCAGCGTTCCAAAAACAAAAGCATTACATCCACGTTGGATACAATGGGCCACGTCTTTGACAGCCACTGATGTAGACTACATTTTTGACCCAAAATTACAAACTCAAGAATTTTTGCAGTACGAACTAGAATACCCAGTTACAGCAAACACACTACCTATCGAACAAAATCATAGAGTCATGTATACCGATGGCTCTGCAAAACCTGCAATTGGCACAAAGCACCAATATTCTACTGCTTGTTCAGCCGTAAGCGGCTATATGGAGGACAATACATTTTGTCCCCTACATACATTCATGCAAACCCTAGGGGATTGCACAGCACAATTGGCAGAGCTAATAGCTCGGTTGATGGCACTGGAACATACGGACACTGCACAACCAATGCTGATTGTTTGTGATTCGTACTATTGTGTCCAGTCCTTCAATGAATACCTGCATTACTGGCGCCAGAATGGGTTCAGAGATTCTAAAGGCAACACCATTAAACACAGACTTCTTTGATGGAAAGTAGCAGATCTAAATGAAACGGTACCAAAGGTTGATGTTGTACACACACTTGGACACCAGCACGCTGGAATACACGTTGCTGAGAATACACTGGCTGATGAAGCTGCAAAGTCAGCAGTGCCTGTGGCTGCTGTTGTTGCAGCAACTCGTTTGAGTTCAAAACCGGACATAGACATATGGGCTGCCCTAAAAGCTACGGCTGATGATACACCCTATCCAAAAGCATTTCCTGACAAATATTCCAACCGAATGGGGGGTTTCCTGAACGCTGAAGTTAAGGTACCATTTTCCCAACAGAGATATAAGACCACAATTGATTAAAGCAGCGCATGAAGGGGTGGCATCTGCCCATGCTGGTTTGGTAGCTACAATCTCAATCTTACAAGCCCGCTATTGGTGGCCAGGCCTCTACAAAGAGACCAAGCAGTATGTCCTTTGTTGTGACATCTGCCAACAAATTAAAGTTTCTACTGCCAAATGCCCACCACAGACACCCCTCTTGATTTCAAATAAACCTTTACAATGTGTGTACTTGGACCATTGCGGTCCCCTAACACCGCAGTGCATACAAGTATATTTTGGTCGCTGTTGACTCTTGCTCCAGATTTTTATGGGTGTGGCCACAACGTTCGGCTGACTCTCAGACTGTTATTAAAGATTTGCGAGTCTTTATCGGTACATATGCAGTTGCGGCTTTCCACTCGGACTAGGGTCCTGCTTTTGCCTTAAGGGCATTCAGGGATGCCATGGCTTCATTCGGGGTCCAACTCCAGTACTCGTCTCCATTTCATCCCAGGGGAAATAGTGTTGTGGAGTGATTAAACCGTGATTTAAAACAATCCTTAACAACCAGAGTCTTAGGTATTGGTCATAGTTGGCTTAATCACCTGTATGGAGTTCAGAGAGCACTTAACAATCTGCCTCGAAGGTCCCTGAGGAGTCGTACTTCATATGAGTTCCTTTTCAGAACTCAAATGTATGTTCCAGATCTTGATGGTCCTGGCATGGAGGCAGCAGATACACCTTTTGACATAAATGAACATGTCACAGTCTTACAGGAATTACAACAATTCCGTGACAACAATTCTTCTGCCAGTACTTCCTCCGTGGGAATTAAAGATGTACCGGTAACATCTACCGGCTGGATTCCTACAGTCGGGCATCTAGTACGTGAAAAGGTTGCTGTGAAAAAGGAATTTGGTCCTTCTTATCGAGCACTAGTCCCAGTCTTGGGGATACACGGTACCAGAACTTTAATTCTACTACCGTTGGCAGGTGACAAAGAAAATAATTTTGTCTCTATTGACAATGTCAAACTACACCATGTGGCCGATCCTGCACAGCAGACCAAGAGGAACAACCAGTAGTTCCCAAATCCCTCTCACCACTGTTCAAGAAGTCCCTCTACAAGTTGTAAGCGGCAACACTGACACCTCTCCAAGCTTGGGGAGGGTGGAAAATGATCGTGCATTGGTTCCACTAACATCAAATAATACAGAAATAGTTGATCGATTCGATACAGTTTTAAAACAAATGAATGGTGCTATTTATTCTGTGCCACTGCGGGAAACACCAGCTCCACCAACTAACACAGCTCCAGTTTTTGCACAAACTGCTTCTGGATATTTTGCTTTTATCATCACTTTCTTATTGTTAATACATGGTCATTTTCTTCCTGAACAATCAACAGGTGAATTGGTGGATGAGGTCCTAAAAGCACATTTTTCATCACACAAGGTCTGAAGAGACTTGTCTTTTGTGAACATTTCCGCTATACCAAGTCCTGATGGGATTGTTTGGGACAAAGTAACATTTAATGCATACGGTCCCACGGAGGTTATTCAAATACCATATGTGTTCAAACTTTCCATGAATGATATAATAATACCGGGCATTGTTTCTGATGATTGGGATGGGAAAACAGTTGATTCTATGATGACTGAATTGCAGTATTATACTGTATTTGAAAACAAAGATGTTTATCAATCCAAAGAACATTATGGTGACATGTTTTGCTATAATTATTATAGGCACCACTTCATACCCAGAGCAAGCAGCCCCAAAACTGTTTTTTTTATTATACACAATGGGAACATTGTCCGACTCCACCACAAGGGAGTTCCAAAACATTTTCTGAAAAGTTGACATATTTTTCTGGGCATGATGTTACAAATGCTGAGTTGTATTATTTTAAATTGCCACCTACTAAAAACATACACATATTATTGACGAATATAAAATGTATATATTCGGAATCCTTTGTTTTCCGGTTGACTATAGAAAGCTATGAATATTGGCTGAAGTTGATTGACTTAAAAAGTGTGTGGGGAACTAGACATTGGCAAATAAGGGGGAAGGAAGCTTTATTCAGAGCATGCCTGATACCTGTACAAAGTACAAATGATATTCTTAAATGAAACAGTACAGCAAACAAGTTGTCTAGGCTTAGCAAAGATTCAAGAATTAAATACGCCCAGTATTCCTGCCCCTGAAAAATGTTATAAATGGCAAAAATATACAAATGCAACTGAAGATCAGCTCACCAATGGGTCCAGAATGGAACATTTAATGTTTCACTGACACGTTCTGGCAGGTGGTTATTGTGGCCAGTAGATACCAATGGGTTTCTCCAATGTTCTATCAACTCCTCGGGTGGTTTTAGAACTAATAGGCCGGACCTTCGCTATATATCATCCGAACATGCAGGTATAGTTACAACATACAGTGTAGGGAAACTATGCCAGCAATGGTTATGAACTTGCTCACTAGATGCGGTTAGATAACGCCTCAGTCTCCTGTCTAATAATACTGACTAACAGGAGTTCCTGTTAGGCCCCAGAAAACACTACAGAGAGCGTTTCTGATATGAAGTATATAATGAAATTTGGAGGCTTTCCCAACAAGAAGCGGCTGCCCGGTTAAGGCAAATAGACCAGGAAAATCTGAAAAAGGCATTAGCTGTTGTGGATAATGGAATTAATACCCTGTCCGACCAGATATACACCTTAAATAACATTGTCTCTTCTGCTATAGACATTATACAAACAGATATGTCTTCCTTACACCATGGACAGAGTCAGCTAATATCCATTATGCAGTTTGGTTCGACACTTCAAACAATGAAGGCGGGTCGTGGCAACAAATCAGCGTGAGGGAAATATTTTCTTCCTTTAATTTAACATGACAACAACAACTAATGGCTAAGAAAGAAGTGACTTATGTCATGCTAAACATCGAGAAATTAGAAAAGTTGCCTTTTACTGTGGCTGAAATACCATCTGCTGAGTGGCTAATACACAGGGTCATTAATCTGCCCATTTCTACACTTCAATTCACCTCCTGTTTAAAACACATTCCGGTAGGCAGATATGAAAGGCTGGGAGATAGTTACATTCATGAAGTGTGGTAGCTACCCTTCTCGTACAAATGTCTTAGTGGCATGAAAGACGTCTTTCTTAGCGGTAGTGAATGCAAGACTTCAGCCAGCCAGTTGATTGTTTGGAAACAGCTGTCCTTGATTGGGGTGTGTAACGCGTCTGCAGCAAATTTTGCTTGTTATCTGAAGGGAGTTCCGGTCCCCTTGATTAGACCTACGTTCCAGGTGCTTTAAAATGGCAGCTATGTCCTCCTCAATGGTGAAGACTGTTGAGTGATGCGGGCCGTAATAGTTTTTGTTGTTTCGGTCTCTAAGATAGTTACATGCTGCCGGAACGTACTTTTTTCCCCCACTAAGATAAAAGAGGTGGCTGACATTTGGCCTCACATTGCTACTTCCAATGTGAATTTTGACAAGTTGAGCAGAGTCAAGGCTTAATTGTTTCAAAAGAAAGTGGCCCTTACATCTGCACGCGAGACCTATGCAATTCAGGTGGCAAGGTCATCAGCAGAGATACAATCCCTTTTAAGTACAAACTTTCCGAGATACTTTGGTGAACTCGTGGGACGGATATTTAATGAAGGCTGTTGGTTCTGGTTTTGTTCACACCTTCTCCTCCATATTCGGTTTAAAACCATCAGCCATTCATTACATTTTCTCCAGTATTTTCGGGGGATTTCCAATAATTTTGGCTATAATTGTTGGCATTTTGCTGTTGCTATTTTTTATGTGCAATGGCTGTCCCGCTGCAACAAGGAGGAATGAAAATGCTCCCATCAGCTGTGTCATGAACACATGATGCTGTATTTTGGAGCAACACTCCTGGAGAAATTGGAGTGTGACTGGTCTCTGCCATTCAGAACGGCCCATGTTTCAGTGCCTCTGGTGCTCTTTCGAATGCGCACTGGAAGTCTGTCTTTCTACGCAGCGCTTGCTTTCATTGGACGCTGATCTGTTGATGTTCTCGCTGAGGGCTCATTACCAGACATGCACATTGAGGTTGAGTTTGCTATGGGAAGCTACTTCTGAGTTGCCCTTCCTGGAGAATGTGGCTCTTAACTCACCTTTGGGTACACCACAGAATGCAGCGTTGGCTGACCCTGAGGAAATGAAACACAACTGCTCCTTGGTCCTTCTTGGCAATGCCTTTCCAACTTTAACATCTGCCGAAGTGGAACATTTCCTGTCCTCTATGGTCCCGGAATCGATTGGAACTTTTAAAATATAACTTTGCCTTTTGAAATTCGGTCTTTTTATGCCACAAGTTCACATTTTAAATTGCCCTTTTTTATGCCCATGTGTCCCTTCAACTTGTCATAATTGACTTTAATTTTTACATGTATATCTTAAGTTGAGCTTTTAGTAGTAATTTTATATGTCATTAGGCTTTGAACCACCTCCAACCGACAAGGGGAGGGTGTTGTGTAGCCATTTTAACTATAGCTCCATGCATGTTATTTTAACACACTAGGCCACGCCGCTGTGCACTCTAACCTAGATGTATTTTCATTCGGCTTTATTTTATTGTCACAATAGCCACTTTTACGGTCTTGTTTTATTTTCTGTTTATCTAACTGTTTTTGCCTAGGCCAGCACGCTGTTCTCAAGCAAGACATTCTTACTCACTCAGTGCTTCTTCCAAGGCTACAGCACGGTACATTGCCGGTGAACGTGGTATAAGTTTAGTCTCAGAAATTCGCAGAAAACACACACCCTAACGTAGGGACATTTTTACAGAACATCAGCTGTGTTGTTATAAATACACTTCCTTGTCCCTTACACGTTAGAGGTAGATTCCAGCCAGAGAACCACGACTGTATGCTGATTCCCAAATGTTTCCTTACAGATGCTTACGCAGACCGCAGGCCTTTGCTCAGGTATGGGGGATGATGTCTTCCCAGGGGAACTTGAAGGGCAGAGTTAGAGCTTAACATGCTGTGCTCTATCATAGCCTAGGTCGGAGTTAGTCTATTGACCATAGTGACAATATGATAGCGTTATTTCTATGCTTCACTCTCCTCATCACAATTTTAATACTGTCATGCTGTGTCATCCTGGTTATTGCAGCTCATGCTTTGCTATCTAAGATGCAGTCATTTTATTAAAATCCTTATTGAAACATATACTGCCTCTTTTGTCATTTTTATATGAGACTAAGGTAACTTAGAGAAACGGATGAGACCTGAGTGACCACGGCTTCCCTGAGAAACCAATTATGTCATGCGCTCGGCTGCACAGTCATCCCTGCCCTTGGGTAGGGATGAGGCACTGCTAGTTGGCCGGAGCAAAACCCAGATTGGAGCGACAGGTGTCACCTGCAGTGGGTCAGACTCAGTCTCCCACACCGCGAACGATTCTGCCGCTGAAAATCCAGTAGTCTTCTTAGAATAATGAGAGTCTACACGACAAGTGGATGTCTGCAAATGAAATAAAAAATACATTTAGCTCTATCAATATATCTTTACCTATTTTTGTAACTATGGGCCAGATGTAGCAAAGTTTTGCGAGTCGCAAATGGCCTGAATCGCAATTTGCGACTTCGCAAAATCCGAAATGGGATGCAAAAATCCCATTTCCGAAGTGCAAATTGCGATGCGAGCCATTACTGACTAGCAAAAATAGCAACCTCATCATGCGACCCGCAAAGAGGAAGTCGCAATTTGCGAGTCGCAAACCATATGAAAAAGCCACTCGCAAATTGCAAAAAGCCCATTTTGCACACCCAAATTACCACTAAGTCAGAGCAGGTGGTAACCAGAACCAAAGTATAAAAGGAGACCCAGAAGGCATCTGGGTTACTCAAAATGGCTGAACTGTATGTGATAGCAAGGAGGAGGAGAGTCCATGCCGCCCAGCAGAGGAGGAGGAGGAGCCAGAGACAGGAGAGAATATACCGAACCAGGCAGACACTTTTCCATCAAACTGAGGAGGAGATTTATGACAAATAAAGACTCAGCAGTGCAGCAATATTAGAATTAATTGAACTACTCAATCTGCAGCTTCAACAACAGACACTGCGCGGCAGCGCCATCCCCACACATGTGCAAGTGCTATACTCACTGCACCTCTTGGCCTCGAGTAGCTATCAGGGGGTGATTGCTGTAGCAGGTGGGGTATCCCAAACTTCACTCTCACGATTCTTCAGATCATTCTTAGATGCCATACTCACACACATGTCCAGATACATATACCTACCCAGGAATGAGGCAGAAATCAACAGCACCAAGTTGGACTTCTACAGAATTGCCAACTTCCCACATGTAATCGGGTGTGTGGACGGGACACATATACAAATCTGCCCTCCTGCAAATTTGGAATATGAGTTCCGCAATAGGAAATGTACCCACTCACTAAACATCCAGGTGGTATGTGTCGCCCATAATGTGATCACTGACATTGTAGCTAAATTTCCAGGGAGTACACATGACTCATACATATTCAGGCACAGTGGGATAGAGGAACGCCTAGAACGTGGGGAGTTTGGAGACGGATATCTATTAGGTATTGCTGAATACACCCTGAAGCCACACATAGAGGTCACTGTAGAAACCATCCATGCCCTGCTAACATTGCTTATTTTTGCCAAACAGGTGACAGTGCATATGCGCTAAGACCATGGATACTTACCCCGTACCTAACACCTGGCAATGAGAATGAGAGGCGATATAACAGTGCCCATCGGCAGACCAGAACTGTCATCGAAAGGACCTTTGGACTGTTAAAGGCAAGATTCAGATGCCTCCACAAAAGTGGAGGTACGCTCCAGTATGCCCCAGTAACAGCATTCAAGATAGTTGGCACATGTGCAATCCTACACAACATTGCCACCAGACGTGGGCTACATCTCACCCCTGAAGACACAGATTCGGAGGATGAGGAGCAAGAGCTACCACATCGACAGCCTGGGGATAGAAGCATTGCAAATCAAGGCAGACAGAGACTGGACCACATTGCAACCCAATACTTTGGCAGGTACGTGGCAACTGTCACCACACTCAATGATGTCACACAAACAGAGCCCAGTTGTGTAGTGGAACAAACAAAACCTTTTTATTTGTTAACTAAATGAAGAACAAAAAGTGCCGTCCGTTAAGGTCTGTACATGTCCAAACGTTATGAGGACACATTGACATCATGTGCCTCATGAGTCATGCTGTGTGATGGCCTACACCCTCCTCCTTGTGCGCGCAGCATGGCTCATCCCAGGTGGGTCAGCTGACCCCTGCCGTGCACTTGCACTCCTCAGCACACGTGAGTCACTTGCAGACACACTGTTTATTGTGGACCCCTCCTCACTGTCCTGAGGGGTCTCACCTGTGCCCCTTGCCACCTTCATAGCCTCCAACAAGTCCACTGCATGGCTGATGCAGCCAAGTCCATGTGCCACATCCACCGCAAAGTGGCCAAGTTCTACCTGTAGACTCACTGTCCGTCTAGACAGGCCAGTAGTGTTTGTTGCAAGACGCCCAATTGACGCTGCCATGCCGTCAAAGCGTGCCACTGTGTGGCGCTCCCTGTGCCTTGCGCTGTGTCTTTTTGCCACCAGTTCCGTCACAAGTTGGCGGATGGCCTGGGCAAGATCCCCCACATTATCATTAAGTCTAGTGAACTGCGTGCTCACTTCAGCCAGGCCAGTGGTCATGTTGCTCTCTATTCTGTGCAATGCACTTGATATTGATCACAATTGTCTGTTTTGCAGGCGCTGACCTTTAAGGAGAGATGCCTCTACTCCTGACATTGCTGCCTCCCCTATCTCCTCCTGGGGCACCACCAGAACTCGGCATCTGTGCCTGCGCCTTTTTTTCGTGCTGCTGGCTCTGGACGACTTGCTGTGGGGCTGGGGCCAGGGGTCGTGTGAGCTTCCCCCATTTCTTGCTCTTGTTCCTGAGGGGCTTGTGGTGGTGTCCTGCTGGGCCCAGGAATTTCTGCTGCAGCCTCCTGCACTGTCTCTGGCCTGTTGTCTCCTCCCTGCATGTTGTCGCTGCTGGGGTTGTCGTGTGGGAGACCTGTGGGACATAGGGAATACACTGTCAGTGTCTCACATCTGTTGTATGCCTCATAATAAACATTTGCCTATATGCTGACTACTGTACTACATTTCCCATAATGCACTATTCTAGTGGTTGCTAGACTGGAATGGAGCTAGTCTGGTTGTGCCTGCTGTTGTGTACTGGGAGAGTGTGGATACTGCATTTATAGGTGTGAATGCATATCTCATGGTACTCACTTTTGGATGTCCCTGGCGCAGAACTGTCCATTTCTCCCATTCCAGAAACGGCCTCAGGCTCCAGGGTCTGCTCCACCATTGCTTCCATGGCTGTGGGTGGTGGGATGGTGGATGGTCCTCCTCCGGTGCCCCATATTTCTCTGAGCCGCTCTGCCACCCTCTCGTTTGTCCTGGAGCGCAGGTCATACCACCTTTTTTTTATTTCCTCCAGGGTGCGGTGGTTCACCCCTATGGCATTAATCCGGTCCTGGATTTGCAGCCAAATCTTCTTTTTTTCAGTGTCTGGGACACTCAGGGCTGCCTTCCCAAAAAGTTTGTCATGGTGCTGGCAGCATTCTTCAGTGAGCACCTCCAGTTCTTTATCAGAAAACATAAGTTTCCTTCTTCTCCCAGCACTGCCTGTGTCCTTCATAGTAGCAGCAGGTCCTCTCTCCTGGGTGTTGCACTGCAGTTTGGAAAGGGTGTGGTTCTCCCTCCTCCCAGGTGCATTTGATGACTTCCTGGTTCTGATATCATCTGCAAGAGCCAGGAAGTGTATTTCCCAACTGTTATGCTGCACCTGCAGGCAATTTGAGGGCCAGTCGCAATTTACTACACCCGACTCGCAAATTGCGAGCTCGCAAAAAGCGACCTCGCTAGAAGCGAACTCGAAAAATGCGGTGTGTCATCATTTGCGAGTCGCAAATTGGTGTCACACTTTTTTCTTGGATCCCATTTTGCGAGTCGGAAATTGCGATTCGCATTGAATCACAATTTCGACTCGCTATTTTTTTCCTACCTACATCTGGCCCTATGTCTCTGTGAGAGTGGGTGTGAGAGTGTCTCTCTGGGTGTGAGAGAGTGTGTGAGGTGGTATTTCTGTATGTGAGAGTGGATATTAGAGTGGATCTATGAATGGAATAGTGGATGTGTCAGGTTTTCTGCCATTTTCTTTATAGCTATACCACTACTACAATAGCCTGCACACAGAATTTATAAATTCAGCACAGGACTCCCCAAGTGCATCTGTAAGTCCGGGAAACTTAGAAGGCTATGTATTATTTTTTAAACAGAAACCACCCTGCTCTACAATCTAACTATATTGTAGCTGAGTGCTGAGTTTTGAGGATTGTCAAGCAGCCCTTTTAATTGACAGTCTACCTCACAGTAAAAGTGCACATTTATATTCTAAATTAGTAGACTTGACCTAAATTTTAAGTACTACCTGTTGAGATAGGGGAGTAGGATCTGCCACTATTTCTCTACAAATGTTTCAGAGTCCCATTATGGGTGTGCCACTAGATTTTTAAGTAAATATGCTGCACACAGGGGTATGTAACTATGTGTGCATCTGGAACCAATACTATTGGGAAGATATGTGGTGTCTGAGGGTGTACATGCATGTATAAACAGCTCTCTATGAGTAGGACTGGATGTGTCAGTGGCTCTATCTTTTTGTTATTACCTATATGAGTTACAGTATGAGTTAAAGACTACAAATATAAGAAAGCATATGACTGTGCAACTGCATATCTAACTCAGTGAAACTTAGAAGCACATGTTTCATCCTTTATATATGAAGCCCCCCTGGTCAATGCCATACATACAGCCTACCTGACAAGTGAACTTTGACCACTAAAATGACAATTTAAGGACCGACAAGCACTCTTTGTAATGGGAAGAGCAGCAGAGAGTAAAACTCCAGACTCAGGGTTTACAGTGCTAGTCCTGAGCCATGTTGTAAATAGTAGTTGTGTGGATAACTGAGTAGGTTCTGTTGGTATTTGGTTCATATCTAAATGAGTGTATCACTACCTCTATGACTATACCACCAGGTAATAAAGTATATATGCTAAGTGTAGGTGTACAAAACTGTGTGTGCAAATGCTGTCTATACTGCTGGATACATAACTGCTAACTCAGTGTATGCATGAGTGTATAACTGTCCCTCTCACTGGCTTATTGACTTTATGTCACTGATTGCCTAAGTGAAGTACACTTTAAAGCTTGACAAATGGATGATTAATGGCAATTCAATGTACCAGTAAAATTCACACTCACACTCTGTAGTAGTAGCCTCAAGCCATGTTTAAAGGAGGACCTGTCTGAATCGGTGACTAGTTTGTATCAGTACCTTACTACATATCTGAGTTTGTTTATGAGTCTGTATATGAGTGTGCCAGCACACATTAAATTAAATATAACAGTATATCACTGGCTCTCTTGCTAAGCCTATGGGTCTATAAATGTGTCTGTCAGTGTCTCTATGAATAGCTAACTGACTGTGTTGGTGACTACAATAGTATGTAAGTGTGTGTGTGCAACTGGCTCTGATACTGTTTGCTCTTTACCTACTGTCAGAGTATATGCATGAGTTTATATGACTGGTTGTGTCAGTGGTTCTATCATTTTATTATTAGGTATATGAATTGCAGTATGACTTGGGCACTGCATACATAAGTTAACATAGAAGTCTCCAAGTGCATGTCTAATTCAGTGATAGTTAAAATGATATCCTTTATATTTTAACTACAATGTTCCTTACTGTATAGGCTACCTATAGCCTACCTAGTACTCAACTTTCAGAAGTAATACAACGGTTTAAGATTAACAAGCATCCTTTGTAATGGCAAGTCCTCCTGACAGTACATCTACATATTCAGACGGTGCAGTAGTAGGCCTGAGTCATGTTTAAAGCAGTACTTGTGTGGATGGGTGTGCCAGTATTTAGTACATATGTGGCTAGATGTATCAGTGCCTCTATGAGTGTCCCACCAAATGTGTAAATAAATATTGTGAGTGCAGAGGTATGTAAGTGTGTGTGCGACTAACTGAAATACTATTGGAAACATAACTGCTGCCTGGGTGTGTATACGGATCTATAATCAGCCTTCTCACAATCTGCATAGGTGTGTCAGTGGCTCTAGCCTTTTCTTAATAGATGTATGTGTTGTAGTGTGGGTCGGACACTGCTTATATAAGTCAGACTAAGAGTCTGCAAGTGCATCTTTAACTGAGTGAAAGTTAGATGGGCATATGTAATGTTTTAACCACAAAGCACAGTGCTCTATTACCTACCTACCTAATGACTAGCCGTAACTTACTGTACTAATACCACTTTTTCAGAATTCTTAAGCAGCCTTTGTAATGGGTACTCAGGTTGACAATAAAAGAGCACACTTTCAATCTGCAGCAGTAAGCCACAATTATTTTTAAGATTGTCTTACTATTTAGCTACATATGTGTCTGATTGTATCAGTAGGTCTATGAGTGTCCCACCAGATGTTTACTTAAATATACTGAGAATAGGAGTATATAAATATGTGTGCTAGTTTCTCCACTACTGTTGAAAGCATAACTACTATCTAGTTGTAGGCATGAGTGTACAAGCAGTCCTGTAAGTATCTGAGTGTTATATCAGTGGCTACATCCATCTGGTGATAGCAACATGAGCTCTAGTATCTATCTCAGAGTAAATACGTATGTGAGCATAATACTCTCCAACACCACATATAACTGATTTCAACTTAGACCATCATGTTTCATGATCTAATTACAAACTACTGTACTCTATGACCTACCTGTAGTCTACCTTTGCTTTTGCTCTTCTGTGGTTAGAATGAACCGTAATCTTTCTTTACTGATTATCATACCTCTCTTTAGTCTTAGCATATAGACATTATTTATATTCCTTTTGAGTGCTTATGAATATACTACTCAATCTCACTCTTCTAATACACAATTATCCCTCTAGTAAAACATTTTGATTTAAAATATGCTGTACTCCACATACCTGTTAAGCATGTTTCTTGCTCTGTATATTCGTCTCTCAGTATTAGTTTCAATTTCTTCTCACTTTAAAAACACAAAACCAAGCAGAAGAATGGTACACCACTCTCAAGCAAGTGAGCCATTAATGACAACCTTTTCAACTTTGCTTTCAAGGTTACAATCAAAATATCTCTCTCACAGGTACGTTATGCTATACATCTTCTGACTGTATATCATAGTTAACGCTTTCCAACACTCCTCAAAAGATAGCCATAATTCATGCCTGCTTTTGACAGATCTGTGGATCCTCCACGGGTCTCAGTGCCAGCCCGGTGTAACTCTGTGAGTAGATCCACAGATCTGTGTGGGCCGACAAAATATATTTTTGGTATTTAATCTGAAATAATGCTATATATAGTTCTATTTGAATAAGCAAATGCATTCTCACCTAAGCATACGTTTAAATACTTTTTCCAAGTGGAACTGCCAAGTAACAGTCTAGTCCTTTTTATGCCCTTCCCCCTGTGCTCCTCTAGCTGTGCTACCATGGTAACATAGTTTGTAACATTCTCTTGCAGCAGTAGGTCACAAGTTCATAACAGTCTCTGCAAGCACCATGCTTACTTTTACATGAAATTGAGCAGGTGTGGTTGATGTTTTCAAATAATACACACATCACAAACAGCAACACATTTTCTGCTTTCTCCAAAGCCAATTCCTCATCTATTTTCTTTTTCTCAAAATATCGCTACCTACCTATATGCACTAACATATTTAGAATAAGAACAACTGATAAAAACTGTTGTTTCAAGTCAACTGGTACCCTCCATTTACAACTACACTTCTGCATTTCATCTGAACACAGCCTCATATAACTGTACCTTGTTTTCTGTGGTATTCCAGCATCCCTCCAGAATGCTCAGTGTGGATTGTGGGACACAGCGATGTGTTTTAGGCTAGAGAGAGTGCAAAAAAGAATGACATTGACAGAGACCTGGGTTTATATAATGTGGATATGACTATTATTGGTCAAGGAGGTTTAATATGACATCAATTGCTCCCTTTGGTTGAAAGCATTATGGATTGCCAACATCTAGACTTTATGATTGTGCCCTGTGTTGCCAACAACCTGAGCGCAGTTACAGGGGCAGGACTGGTAATCATAATAAAAGATACCTTTGATAAATTAATGGCACTTTTCTCACATACTGCCTTGGTATTATCTAACATTTGACAAAGGTAGAAGTGGCGTGGTCAAATGAATTCTGTCCAAAAATAGACAAATCCAGGACACATGCTAATAGAACTGTTTCTGCGTTCCTCAGAGACAATAAGAATTTATATAACACAACAATACACATATATATATATATATATATATATATATATATATATATATATGGATGGTATATATAGAAATAATGTAGTTCACCTGACAGAGAAAGGCAACAGGGTGTTCCTTAAGAACTTGAAAGAGATAACCTACACATCAAAAACACAAAGGTTCTTTTCAAAGCCAATCCTATTACCATACACATATTGATTTATGTTAAAATACATAACTTGTTTTTCAGAATCTCACTTGGATTTGTGGATCTATCCGCAGATATTTATAAAAATGCATTCTCTTCCCAATTATTCCTAATATGCCACATTTATCTAAACCACTCTGGTCAGGGAACTCCTACCCTGACCCCTTCCTATGTATTACTGTGCACATTTTTGCCCTGGGACCCTTTCATGTATGATAAAATGATACCCACAACTCACCATCTCAGGTCACAGACACCCTACTCTGTATGAGTATCTCTCTGAGTGTGAGAATGTGCAAGAGAGTGTGTAACTGGATTTCAGAGTGGCTATACGAGTATCTATCTTGGTATGTGAGTGGGTGTAAGAGTATTAGTGTAAGAATTGATGTAAGAGTATCTTTCGGACTGTTAAACTGTGTGTAAGAGGGTTTCTATGAGTGTATACATGAGTGTCAGAGTGGCTCTGTATCTGTAACAGTGTGTGTGAGAGAATGTTTCTGAGCCTGGAAGAGAGTGTGTTTATGGATCTGACAGAGAGTATGAGAGTGGGTGTGAGATGTGGTCTGAGGGTGTGAGAGTGAGTGTGAAAGACTGTGTCTGACTGTGGCAGTGGGTGTGACAGCTTGACACTCAGCATCAAACTGCATGTGATACTGTCTGTATGGATCTGAGAGTGGGTGTGAGACTTTCCCTATGGGTGTGAGAGTAGTTGTGTGAGGGTATATCTTACTGTAAGAGCGGGCATGAGAGTGTCTGTTGGTGTGAAAGTGTATGTGAGAGTGACTGTATGGATGTGTGACTGTCTGTTTTGGTGTGAAAGTGGGTATGACAGTGTCTCTCTGGGTGTGAGAGAGGGTGTAAGAGGCTATGTCTTGTTATGATAGTAGATGTGAGAGTGTCTGTACGAATGCCTTAGTGCGTGCACTCATATTTTATTTCTTCTTTTACAGTTTCTGAGATCCGCGGATCCATTCGTCGGGCTCCGTGCAGCCCCCCCATATGAATCCACAGGTGGATCCACAGCTTCGGAAAAGGTAAAAAAAATACTTTTCCCACATTTTTCTTTATTTATCACTTAGGCACATTTACATTATCCCTCTGCAGTCATGGAACTCCTACCCTGACCCCTTTCTATGAATTGCAGCCCACATTTCAGCCCTGGGGACCATTCCTCAATAAAACAAAATGGCAGCCACAGCTTCTTTCTCAGGTTGCAATCAGCCAGTCAGAAACATCCTATGGCTCATGAATCCACAGATGGATCCGCGATGGATCCGCAGATAACCCACTGGCCTATAAATCTATACTTTGTGGCCTTAAATATCGCTAAAATTACGGAATGGATTTAACAAAATCAAAAAAGAATGCTTTCTTGACTAAGAGCTAGCTTTCTGTCACATTTGGTGTAATTCCGTCCAGCAGATCGGACTGTAATCATGTTAAAAAACCTGAAAAATCCCATTGACTTAAAATGGGGAAAAAGTGTTTATGTAATCCCTCTTTTTCTTAGCCCCCGCTTGACAGATCACCCTGAAACTTTTGCAACAGCAGCTGAACTGACCAAATGATAAGTTTTAAAAATTTCGTGACCATTTCTTACTCAATGCCAAAAAACACGCTCCGTCTATTGAAAAAAAAATCCTAGCTTTAACTAGCTAGAGGCAACCTCCACTAAGTAACATCAATATGTAAATTATATATATATATATATATATATATATATATATATATATATATATATATATATATATATCCTGTTAGAAGGTTACAGGGATAGTTAGGCACACATTTGAAAGGTACCAAACCTTAGAAATTCACCTATTATAGTTATCTCAAGCAACTATTGGCCTCATTATGAGTTTGGTGGTCAGACCGCCATGTTGGTAGTCTTACAGACCACCCTATTATGAGTTACTCAGACAGGACCGCTGACGGCCAACCAAAAAGGGCAGCCTAACAGTGGCTTGGATGGTGGGAAGTAGGTGGTTCAATCTCCAGCACTGACAGCACAGAGACGAACCACTGACCGTATTACGAGTCCAAAGTCACAGTGGCAGACACCCATGGTGGTCAGCCAATGGCGGTCTAAACCATGGCGGTCCGCAGTCACCAAAGTAATGCACAACAGCACATTGGATGGATTTGAAAACAACACAGCTGACATACATTGCTACACTGGACACCTGCAAAGGACACTATAAAACACACCTCTTCACACACCACAATCTTTTGCATTTACACAACAAGATACACAATCCAGAGTGAGTTCTTCACCATAGAACACCTATACTGGGCACCCCTTTTTCCTCACCACCTCTTTTCACACTCAGCATACACTTTTGTCCAGTAACACCCTTTTGCACTACCCCCCTTTTAGTAAGTCATTGTCACACATATTTCTTTCCCATCATGGCAAGTATTAAAAATCCCTGTTTCACTGATGAAGAATTAAGAGTCATGGTGAATAAAATCATAAGAGTAGAACCACAATTGTACGGAGCACAAGCCCAGCACACTCCTCTTAGTAGGAAAATGGAAACGTTGGACAGGATAGACAACAGAGTGAATGCTGTAAGTACCACCCAGCACACAAAGGAGGACATCAGGAAGAGATAGAATGGCTTCAAGGGCAAAGTCCATTCCCTGGTCTCCAGGCACCAGCTGCAGAGTCTAACAACTCTTTCCCTGGGAGGAGAAGGTCTTGGTCATCCTGCATCCTGAGGGCTTGACAGGAATACCTGGGGGATTGGAGTGTGGTAAGTCACAACAATAAAAAGGTCTCCAAAATGCCATGTCATGCTTGCTCACGGCTCACCTTTTGCCACCTTCGCTGTCAAGCCACTCATCAGCCCAGTGATCACCTTTCCAAAGACCCCTGTCTGGCATCTCACAATTGAAGTAGACCCACCTGGGGAAACAACATCTGTGTATTACAGGGACATGACTACAACTCCCAGCAGGCACTGTTCTATAACTCCAAACACCAGACCAGTGGCCACATCTCCAAATACCCTTGCATGTCAACTCCAAATTGTAGTTTACTCACCTGGGAGGACTACATTTATTAAGCATGTGTGTAGTACAGGGACTGACATGACTGCCATGGCCAGTAGGCACTGTCACTGTTACTGTTCCTCCACTGAGCCAGCCCAGTGTCCTCTTCACCAAATACCCTTGTTTGTTAACTCCCAACAGTAGTGCACTCACCTGGAAGGATAACATTTGTCAAGTGTGTGTAGTACAGGGACTGACATGACTACCAAGGCCAGGAGGCACTGTTACAGTTACTCCACTCATCCAGCTCTGTGTCCTCTTCTCCAGCTTGTTTGTTAACTTCCAATTATAATGTACCCACCAGGGAGTATAAAATTAGTATAATGTCTGTAGTACTGGGGGTACATGACCGCACTTCCCAGCAGGCACTGATCATGTAACTCAAACCACCAGCACAGTGTTTCCATCTCAAAATACCCTTGTTTGTTAACTCCCAATTGAAGTGTACACATCTGGGAGGATAACATATGAATAGTCTATATAGGACAGGGACTGACATGACTGCCAAGGCCAGGAGGCGCTGTTATTGCTACTCCACTCAGCCAGCCCTGTGTCCTCTTCTCCAAAGAACCTTTTTTTTTTATTGAGCAGATATAACAGTTATAATTAAGCAAGACAAAGCATTGAATAAGATTTAACAATGTCGGGTAAATGAAGCAGATGTCCAAAAAAACAAAAAACAAAAATCCTGAAATCATACAATACTGCAAACAGTTCTCAGATGGATTATCAGGACCAACATCTTATCTTGATAATACAAAACAAAAAGCACCGGAGAGTACTCGTTGTAAAGTCCTAAAGCACTGTATCAAGATGTGGTGATTCAGGAGTTGATCCACATATACCCTTAAACGTTGGGACTGCACCTATACATTGATCACATAGTTTTTCCTTAAAGCCATCAGCTTTCATTTTTGCCTCCCAAACTGCATAGGATGGTGGAAGAGGTGATTTCCTGGCTTGTAAAATTAGTGATTTGGCAATCAGCGAGGCTATAAATAAGATCTGCTTTGCCCCAATTGTTAGCTCAGGGTGACAGGAGGTGCCGAACAAGGCTCCTACAGAGTCAGGAATGAGTACAACCCGCAACTCCAAATTAATCCACCAGAATATTCTATCCCAGTAGCCTACAAGCTTGAGACAGGTAAAACATCAATGGAGCCAGACTCCTTGAATATTAGTGCATTGTGGACAAAGACCTGAAGTGGCCGATAATGCTTTCTTAATTCATGCTGGAGTGAAGTATAACATCCATTTTGAAAAAAATGCCGTTCTTTTTTAATTAGCCCCCCTTATTGCCTTATGAGAAATACTATTAAAGTTCCTACACAATTGTGGGTCTATCTTGCACCCGGTGGTGTTTTCGATCTTTGTCAAAAAACAAGGGACTATTCGAGATGCTTCCTGGGACCTCACAATCTGGTACCAATTGCCTATCCCCTTCTGCTTCCATAAAAAGCCTGAGAGATTAAGGGAGAAGATAGGTCAAAAATTGGAACGTGTGGGGTGCAGAAAATGCAAGACATGAAGATATGAAAATCTAAGAATATCTAAAATAGGTACTCCGTTCCCATGACATTGTGCCCTGGTCTTGATTTGATTGCCTGTTATGAAATCAGAAGATCTAGTAAACCTCAGCCTTTCCCATTGGTTAACGTGAGATGGAATTAACTTTAACCCCATCATCCCTGAGTCAACAAGTGAAACTGCTGGGTGGAAAGTGGGGACTTGCTATTTATCTAAAAATTGTGAAATCCTAGCACAGATTAAAATGGGAACTCTGTATCTAGTGAGTTTGGGCTGTCGTGGAAACTGGAGAAATGGTGCAAGCTGTATACTGTAATCTGCAAACATAGACCTGAGATCAAAATTGATGTTGGGAGATAAAACAGCTCTGCTACCCCAATCCATTAGAGCAGCCTCATAATACTTCCTATAATACGATAGAGATAACCCTCCGTCTTCGACTGAAAGGGATAGAATTTCGAGCTAAGACTGAGGTTTTCTATTGGCCCATATAAACTGACAAAGCATCATATCAAAATCTTTAAAGAATTTTTGAGGGATTTTAATTATCACACTAGAAAAAACAAACAAGAAAAGGGAAAGAATCATCATTTTGACCAATGCCACATATCCAATGATTGACAATGAAGAAGCTTGCCATTTCTGAAATAATCCCTGCGCTTTCTGAAAGGTGAATATATAACATTTTTTAAATCAGAGAATTTGTGTAATACATATATACCAAAATACCAAATGGAACAAGAAAGGTGTCACTGGGCCCACATATCCAGAGGGTGAATATTATCAGTGGTATTAAATGGCAAAGCTTCTGACTTAGAGTGATTGGTCCTATATCCCCCTAAATCTGAAAAAAACTTTATTTTTTACAAAAGCCCTATCATTATTTGTGGGCTCTGCTGAGAGATAGAGAATCATATTGTTAGCAAACAGTTTCAATTTGGGCACATGCAGAATGGGAGGAAGAATAAAATTATCTTGGCGCAGCGCCGCAGCTAAAGGTTCAATGAAAAGCACAAAGAGCACTGGAGAAAGGGGGCATCCCTGGCATGTGCCTTGACGAACTTGTAAAGTTCCTGCTATACATGCATTGACCAAGATTTTATGTTGGGCCTTGGAATAAAAATTTCGCAGCACTTGGACAAACTGCCTGGGAAGCTAAACTTTGCTAGGATCCTAAAAAGCAACTCACATTGAACTACATCAAATGCTTTCTCAGCGTCCAGCATTGTAATGGCTGCTGGCTTATTATTGTGGGAATAATAATCAATAGCCTGGATTAAGAAGTTAGTATTGGTCGCTAGCAGCCAACCCGGCAGAAACCCACACTGATCTTCATGAATTAAGCCTTGTGCTACTGAGGCTGTTGTTTCGGCCAGAATCTTTGCTAAAAGTTTATAATCAAAATTAAGTAAGCTAATCGAATGATAAGAGTTCGGTTTCTCACATGGCCTATCTTTTTTTAAAAAGCTGATAACAGTGGACCTTGTAAAAGATGCTAGAATCTCTGCCCCCTGAAGAATATTGTTGAAAAGATTAACTAGAAACTCGACTACCTGGCCTAGAAGAGTTTTATAGACTTTGGCTGGGAGGCCATCTTCCCCACAGGCCTTCCCATTCGAAGAAGCCATTATCGCCTCCTGAACTTCAAGAAGTGAGATAGGTATGACGAGTTTCACCTGAGATGCGTTGTCTGGCACTAGTAAGTTCAGCGCATCAAGGTATTGATTGATCAGTTGGACATTAGTTGGAAGAGAGGAGGCATATTATTTTGGATAGTGGGATAAAAAAAAACTTTCAACATCTTCAGGATGGGTGACGTGTATACCTTGTCCCTCATCAAAATGGTCTTGATAACGTCTTTATTAGATTTTTTATCACAGACCAGGCCAGAAATTTACCCACATGTTCCTTCTCTTCATAGAGTCTCTGTGAGTTTATATGCTGATTAACAATCTTGTGAGATATAAAATGGTCCCTTAATTTAGCCTGTGCCTCTTTCAGTCTTATGTTTGCCCCTGGATCATGAGAAGTCTGAAAGACTCTTTGTGCTTGATTGAGCTCCTGTTAAAGCTCTTTTACCTTTTCCTTAGCTAATTTGGCCGTATAAGATTAAAAAAATATTGTTTCCCCTCTTATGTGAGCCTTAAGTGCTTCCCAGATGGAGAATAAGGAAGCTGAGTCTTTGTTGGTCATTAAAAAATTGGTAACCGATGTTTTAAGAATCTGTACCCACCCTTCATCTGCCAAAAGAGATTTATCGAAACTCCAGCGTGGACAAACATGCACCTCTCCAGGCAAGTTAACATTAACCTGGGGAGCCGAATGATCCAAGAAGGGATTGGCAAGAATAGAAGTGCCACTCCTCGCCAAGAAAAATGAAATTAGTATAAAGTCAATTCTAGAGGCTGTATTATATTTTTTAGAGAAGCAGGTGAATTCATAGTTCTGAGTGTGGTCGTCCCTCAATGCATCGACTAGCGCTAAATTGGATATCATTTTCCACAGCCACGGGAGACTCTAGCGGCCAGATGAAAGTAGATTCTGAATTTCGACTCGCAAATTGCGAGTCTTAGAGACTCGCAATTTGCGACTCGCAATTCAGAATGTAGGATGGTGTCCCTGACACCATCTGCAACTCGCAAGGGGGTCGCAAAGGCCCACCTCATTAATATTAATGAGGTGGGTCACAATTTACGACCCCCTTGAGACTCGCGACACTCACAGGGATGGTGGCCTGCTGGAGACAGCAGACCACCATGTCTGTGACTGCTTTTAAATAAAGCAGTTTTTTTTTGTAATGTAGCCTGTTTTCCTTAAAAGAAAACGAGATGCATTACAAAACTAAAAATGAAACGTTTTCGTTTCATTTTTTCAGAGCAGGCAGTGGTCCATGGGACCACTGCCTGCTCTGAAAAAATGTTCTC
This sequence comes from Pleurodeles waltl, assembly GCF_031143425.1. NCBI lineage: Eukaryota > Metazoa > Chordata > Amphibia > Caudata > Salamandridae > Pleurodeles > Pleurodeles waltl. The sequence goes on from NC_090442.1 coordinate 818,308,895, forward strand.
AATGCCATTCACAAAGGGGAAGGGGTCCCATGGGGACCCCTTCCCTTTTACAAATGGGTTAGCACCCATTTGAAATGGTTGCTAACTGCGATTGTTTTGGGACCGCGTTCGCTGTCACAAAACAATACAACATCACTCTGCGACTCGCAATTAGGAAGGGGAACACCCCTTCCTAATTGCAACTCGCAGTCCCATTTTGCGAATCGGTAACCAGGTTACCGAATTGCAAAACAGGGATTGAGCATCGCAATGTGCTTTTTGCACGTCGCAAACAGCGAAATTCGCTGTTTGCGATGTGCAAAAAGTTTTGTACATCTGGCCTTAGGTTTATTCTGAGTATTGTTCTTATGTGAGGTGTCCATCTGAGTGCCCGGAATATCATTAAAATCTCCACTAATAATGAAAAGACCGGGACGTGTACTCAGAACATTATAGAGACCCTGAAGAGGGCTCGGAACGTCTTTGATTGGACTGTAAAAACTCACTAAGTGAAAGTGGTGATTTGAGATGAGTGTGCTAATTACCACCCATCGTGCCTGAGGGTCTCTATGGATATGATAGACTTTCCCAGGAAATTACTGCATCACTAATACGGCCACCCCTTGGACTGCGGCATTGGCCCATGCATAGTACGCATGTGCGATAAATTTTAGACGTTTCGGCTGGTTACCTTTAATGAGTCTCCTGCAAGAGAAAAATCTGAGATTGTGATGCCCTAAGCCAATTAAGTACAGCAGGAAACTTTACAGGATTATTGGCCCCATTTAAATTACAAGAGATAACCTTTAGCTTGCTCCTCGATCACCTTCTACCAGGCTGTATCATCATGCAACAGAATCATAGCCCTATGCCAACCAAGCTCTCTGTACTTCTTTTTGTTATCTGATCATTTTCCCATCCTAGTGAATGAATCCCCCCACCAAAAGAGGGATAGCTCTCCCCTCCCCACAGGGCCCAACACATGATGGCCCCACAAACCTGTGATCCCCTCCCCTCCCCAAAGTTCCTCCCCTGGGACCCAAAGATAGAGTGCACTGACATGGCACTACTGGAGCCTAGACCTCAGGAAATCAGCAATGCAGAGCAAAAAAAACTAACAAAACACAGAGCTCGCTAAATCACCCCACCCTGATAACACAATTTTCGGATACCATATCATTACTTTCATAGCAACTCGAAGAAATTCTTTGCATCCTGCAAGCCCTGAAAAATAGAAGCCTGCCCTTTATGGAACACTTTCAGTTTAGCTAATTGCACAATGGCAGCTGGAGCCCCAAATCTCTTAAAATCATCAATGAGTCCAACGAATTCTTGACGCCGTCGTGCGGCAGCAATGGACATGTCAGAAAAAACACAGAAACTGAAGTTTCACCAGAGTTCCAATTTCTCTTTCTTATAGCTTGGGACAAAATTTGTTCCTTGATCCTGTAATCCCCAAATTATACCAATATGGTGCGAGGATACTTTGAATTTGTGGCACGCGTTGAAGGGAACCTGTGTGCCCTCATAATGTCGAGATCATCTTTGGCCACAGCTTTATCTGGTAGAATGCATTTATTGATGAGATCCGAGATCACTTTAGTCACTGACGATGATTCGATCTCTTGGGGGACCCCTATAAACATCAAATTCGAGCGACAGGATCTGTGTTCTACCTCATTCAGTTTAAATTGGAGTTCCTCAAGCTCTGACTGGATCTGTCATGTTCCTGACTCCTGTTGCTCTGTGGCATCCTCCAAATCTGAAACCCTCTGCTCTGCTTGAGAGACCAGTGTAGAAAGATGGATTAGGTTGGCATTTAGCTGGCTAAGCTGTTCCTTAGTTTCCTTACGAGCATTCTCCTGAGATACTTTTATTGCCAGTAGCTCCTCCAAGATATGGGCCAGCATGCCCTCCATTGATGAGACAACAGTTACGTCACCCAAGGATTTAGTCGGATCGTGGATAGGTGGAAGGGGATGGAGAGCCTGTAAAAGGATATTTTTGTCAGAAGATATTGAGTCAGACAAAGCATGGCATGAGCCTTTTGATAATGAATTTGCTGTTGTGGTGGAGGGTAGTTGACTGCTATGTGAGTTTTCCTTGACCATAATAATCAATCTCTCGTTCTCTTTCATTTTTTCTTTTACTGCCCCCTTGACATTTCCGCAATTAGTAGATAACAAAGGATATGAAGGCTTTTCCTTGTGCTCTTCCGTAGAAGAAGGTAGGGCAAAAGGTAAAATAGTGGCCACATTTGCACTAGAGAGGATTGGCTGCGTATTGCTGGCCAGATTACTCAATGTAGGAATGGAAGGTAGAGATAGAGGTTCGGCGATCTGAGATGGCTGCGACATCGCTAGTTCTTTACCATCAAATGGGCTGGACCAGGGAAGAGCTGGAGGGGTAGTGAACAGATCCTATAGCCCCTTAGAGTCTCTTGAGGACCCATCTAGGTATTGTTTGTTGGAGCCATGCCTTTGTCAGAGTCTTGGATTTAAACAATTTAGGGGTTTTACCGATTGTACGTGACTTGGACCCTACATCATATGCCATGCGCTTCAATGTGGGGAAAAGAAAACTCACAGTTTATGCAAATATTGAGGGAGACACTGAAAGGGAACTGGGGAGTAGCAAGCCACATCCGCGCTACCACAGACCGCTTCAGCTGAACCGCAAGCACCTCGCTTGGCCCTGCATAGTAGCTTAGTAGCCTAATGCTGCTGCAACAGGTTGCTCAATCTCCAGTAGCCCATTTACAAAATGATTCAAAAGTTTTATATCTTTTGTCTTCCCCTTTGCACTAGTTCAAAAATGATAGTTTGCTCTACACAGTCCAAAATATATATATCTATATATCTATCTATATATATATAAACATATATATATATATAAATATATATATATATATATATATATATATATATATATATATATATATATATATATATATACAATCTCCCTACCCCACATTCCATGGTCCCATAGACCCAGAGCCCTTTTAATTAATCTTGTGTTTCTACAAGTAGTTGTGCGGAGTGGCCGGATGGAAAGTTACGTTGGGCGCACACTCAGGGTGAAATGTGAGGCTAATACTACTTCAATCAGTTGCTGACCTCCAATAGTTCATGTACACGATGCCACCAAGATTTACTTCTTTTACAACTTTTGTGCTGCCATGGTTAGTTTGTGCAATGTGGCCGGGTGTAGCCATGTTAGAAGTCTCATTGGGCACCTGATCAGGGAAAAATGTGGGGCAAATGCACAGCCTCCTTCAGTTCATATACAAAATGACTCAAAGTTTAAGCTTTTTTTTTGCTCCTCCCCCTTGTGCTAGTTCATAAATAATTACTTGCTCCACACAGTCCAAAGAGTCAATATACGCTCCTCCAGCCCCACATTGCAAGGTCTCAGTGCCCTTTTACTTATCTTGTGCTTCCATGCTTCCATGAGCAGATTGTGCAGTGTGGCTGGGTGCAGCCGAGAGAGAAGTTTTATTGGGTGCCTGATCAGGGCAAATTGCAAGAGAAAGTGGCAGCAGGAGCTGAACCCGCAGATTCACTTTGTTCTGTCCTGGCTGGATGCATCATGACTCTCCTTGCCCAGAGTGACATATCACCGCCCGACGGCTCCCATAAAATCAATAAGAAAGCCTCAATTCTCCTAGTACTCTAGGAAGAATTTTGGATTGATCGAAGCCCAAATCACCTCTGGATCATCCGTGTGTCCTCGAACGAGCACAGCCCCACCATCTTGCAGCCTCCTGGGAGGCTCAGTCACAGAGCATGACAGGAGCTCCACGTGACACTGTCCCAATGTCCCTTCTCCAAAGAACCTTGGCCCATATTTATACTTTTTGATGCAAAACTGTGCTGACGCAGTTTTGCGTCAACATTTTTAACGCTGGCTAACGCCAATTCTTTGCACCGCTCGGGCATTGAATTTATACTTTGACACACGGCGGCACAAACCACTGGTGTCAGTCATTTTTTTTTTACTCAAACCAATGCGTCACGTCGTAAAGAAAACCTACGTTAACACAGCGAAAATTACTGTGATCCGGTCTACAACGTCGCAAACCAGATACGCACCTTTTTTGACGCAATTGCTCAAACACAGCAAAATGTGCAAAGGAGAGCCAAAATGAATCCCAGAAGCTTTGATAGACCCCAGGAAGATGACAACAGACCAGGAACCAGCCAGGAGGACCCACAGAAGAAGAAAAGGAGAAGAAGAAAAGGAAGTGTCGGTTCAGTGCAGAGGAGAAGGAAATACTGGTGAAAGAGGTGACGGAACACCAGCACCAACTTTTTCTCACCTCTAAATTGCCAATTAGTAGGAGAGAGGCAATTTGGCAACAAATTGTTGACAAGATAAACAGTGTGGCAAAAGTACGGAGAACAGTCATTGAGTGCATGAAGCGCTGGCATGACTGCAAGCACAGGACCAAGGAAAAGATGGTCAGGAACATGAAGGCAGCACTGCAGACTGTAAGTGGGAGTTCTACACCGCAGGAGGCCCTCGACCACATGGAGGAGATGGTGGCAGCCATCATCCCTGCGGACATTGTCACAGGGATTCAAGGACAGGACAGCACAGACTACCAGGATACAACACAGATGCAGGGTAAGTGGCTTGGGGAACAAAAATGCCCAAATGTTAACTGTAAGCAGGGGGGGTGGACACACCTACTACACAATGCATGTAAGTCATGATATTCAGGGAGTGGAATGGGCAAAGGGGCATGGCACAGGGGCATGGGCTGTTCAGAGGAAACCTGGGGCACAGTACTACACTACGCCAACAACCTTTGCATTGGGGTATGCTGCCATGCCAAGGATGTTGGAAAGGTAAAGCCAGTACAGGAGGACAGGGTACAACGTAAAACTGGCCTGCTGTCACATGACAGCTGGTATTATTCCTAGATGAACTAGGGCTCAATTAACAGTCTCAGGCCATATCCGCAAGTGGAATTTAACATTGACAACAGTTGTCACTACCACCTCTGCTGTGTTTGCAGGTCAAGTAGCTAATGGCAGTTACGTGCCCATGGATCAAAGACACCTAAATTACAGGGTTCAGGATTACAACGTCATCAATCCCTTGTAATCAATACAAAGGTGATAATCCTGTCAAATGTGAATGTCCATAGTTGCTACAAACATCAGCCATTGTCATAAACATTATGAGGTACACAGCAGTAATGTCCTACCCATGCTGCATATGTCAGGGTCCACCCTGTGCCTGGGTCATATTAGCTGCAATGACACCATGCAACATCCCAACTGCTATACTGCTCAGACAACAGCATTGAAGGGGAGGACATATGTCACTGGCTAGTGAAATACACCCGCACAATCAGAAGAGGAAATGGAACATTGCTAGGACCATCAGTGCAATCCTATGTAGCACACATTCCCCAACATCAACATCAACATTACACACTACCAATGCTGACATCTGTAGTGTGCCATGCCAATGCTATACATAGTATATGCTAGGTCTCAGCAACATATAGCTGGATGTGAAATATCAGAGACTGGGGCAGTTCCAGATTGTCAAGTTTGGTGCAAGTGCCATCAGAACACCCACAGCCAGTGCAAGGCCACAACATGAGAATGGAAGTAGACGGAGGGTTGAGTAGGACAAGAAGGTGGCAACGTACATTTATGGCCAGAACCTACACCTAGAGGATGTGACGCTGACAATTCCCCAAACTGCCCACACTACGTGTGACATGCAGGTGAGGCATAGGCCTGGGGGAATGCTAATGTTAAAGACAAGAACAATGAACAGGAAACAAGATCACAATGTGCAACTAATATGAAGTCAGGCAGGTCACATTACAAATGCCACAACACAGACACACTAGTTGTACAATATCTCATTGCAGAGGACAATGGCTCTCCTGGGGATATGCCTGTCCTGGACTTCCCTGGTGACATGGATGACGAGCTGACAACCATCAGCCAGCAGACCCTCCAAGATGTCCTTGGATCCCTCCAGACCCCACCTTCAGTCGCAAGGAGGAGCACAGATACAGCAGCCATCACATAGGCCCCACCAACCACCCCAATTGTACAACCTGCCAGCTCCAACCCAGCTGAGGACTCTGACGACATTGGCACCAGCTTTGAGAGAACTGTAGTGGTACAGCGGGAGCTGGCCATGGAGGTGTGGGTGGGGATGGAAAATATGGCAGCCAGCCTAGAGGGGGGTGCTTTCATGCATGCTGTCAACTGCAGAACAGGTAGCAGCCATGCAAGGGCGAACATCAATCTTGAAGGAACTTCAACAAAGTGTGAAGGAAATCAGCACAGCAGTAAGGGAGTTGACACAACACCTCCAACAACAAACCTTTCAACGCGTACACACATGCAATATTGACCCCCTCAGGGCCGACCTGGCTGCCTACCACAGTGATGTAGCTGCTATCCTTAAGAACCAGCAGCTCCTCCTTGCTGCAGTACTGCCCTTAATAGCCCCACAGTTGACAGCTACCGGGATATCTGACTCCGCGTCTTCAAACACTGAAGTGTGTGTTGCCCCTTCAAACCCACCACCACCAATGGCAGAGGAGACGACACACACATCAGAAGATGAAGACGTGGAACAGATCACCTTCACCCGTAAGAGTACCCAGTAGCTCAAGTCCCTGCCACCTGGGCACTTATAACCAAGGTCCTGTGCTTTGTAACATGCCAGTCTTGCAACAGCTGCTCACGAGCACTGTTCTCCAGCCCACTGTTTACCTTTTCACTATGCCCTGTGATTGTTTCTCACTCCCTCATTGGCAATTCATGTCCCTCTGCATTGTATGACATTTCACCCCAGCATGTCCAATGACATGTCCTTTTGCACTTGTGTAGGATCACAATGGAAGGTGTCACATTAATCGACTCACAATCCTGGACTCTGTAAATATAGCACTACAGCACTTTAAAATAAATAGCACTTACACAACCACTTTGTCTCTGTGTAATGTGACACATCAACCGTGAGGGAGATTATTGATGTTTGCCTCATGTCGAAGCCCATAGAATGTCAATACAACTGCCCTGAAAGATTGTGGGCTGATAACTATGCACTGTGGTCTGGATTGTACCATCATCTGCCCTTCCTGAGGGTTAATTCTGAAGTAAATAGAAAAATGACAGTATAATGCTTTGTTGGACAGAATATGTCTTCTTCAAGGGATGTCTAAGTAGAAAATCATTGTCTTCAAATTTTTCTTCCAGACAATCTTTAGGTATGTGACATTTGACTCAAATTCTTCATCACACACACCACACAGCAGGAATAGATGTGTACGTACAAATAAGTAACCTGGCTGTACAATGTAACAAATGATAGGTTTGAGTTATGTATGCTAACTACATGAGATTATTCCATCACTCACCTTATCAGGGTTCATATGAACATCAGGCTGCAGGCAGACGTAACACAGTGTCCTCAATACCAAATCTGGTCTCAAAGTATGTCAGATTGAGAACATACATCCAAACTTAACAACACATTGTGAACCATAGTAACATTGAGTGGTGTGTGCAATGGATGGCAGGTTCCTAGCGAAGTAGCTTTGGTGTAGCTGCCAATGTGACAGCTCAATTGGGATTTGGATGCAGGATGGAACACAAATGCAAATACTAAATTGACACTGTTCACCCATGCCAAGGCCCTGATCCCCAAGCATATGACACATACTGTAAAGGAGTACCTACGTATTCATTCAACTGTAAAAATAGGATGCTAAAACTAGGGGAAACACCTTAACTAACCTAACCTATCCTAACTACACATTACCCACAACTGGCACTAATTACCCTAAGCTAAACTTACTTATCACATTTAACTAAACACTCTAAACATCAACCCCCCACCCCCCCTTATATGACAGGACACATGGAGAACAACATATACTAACCTAAACACATACTATCTTATACTAAACAAATATATATATATATATATATATATATATACAATATATATATATATATATATATATATTTTTTTTAATGTTTTTATTTAATACACAAAAACCCCAACGTCATCACCCACCCACAAAAAAAACACATATAAAAATATCATACCCTCCACCCCCCAACTCTCTAATACTAACTAAACTAACAGCCTATTCTAACCTAAAACTAAGCCCCCTAAACCCACTAATTAAAAGAACCAGGAAAGAGGAGGGAAGGAAGGAAATCATGGGTGAGGGTATCAAAGTCACAAGTTCGCTCTCCACAGGATCTTCTTAATGGCACGCACTCTCTTGTTTATCTGCGACAGCTCCTGCTGCAGCCTGTTCATTCTGCTCAACATCCGTTGCATGCCACGTTGCATGTTCCTAAAGTCCGCATTGTCAATGACTGCAGTAGGGGTGATCTGTGTGCCAGTTGTCGAGGGTTGTCCAGTTGGTGGTGCCATGCTTGGAGGGGGAGGTGCAGGGGCTGCTATCAGTGGTCCAGGAGCTGTGGAAGTTGATGGACCTGCAGTGGTGGCTGTCATCCTTACTGCCACCTGGGTCGTAGTGGTGGTGCTTGCGGCTGTTGTGGACACAGAATGACCCCCTTGGGTAAATGCCCTCCACACCCCTGAGACTCTTTCATGGCGATAATGCCATGCCATGTGACGGTACCCAGACTCGACATCCAGAATGTGGCGGTAACGCATCGCCCTCCGCTGAAATTCACGGATCTGGTTTGCATCCATATTTGCTCCTGTTAAAAAAGATAAAGTTAAACATCAGGTACATCATTGTGTGATACAGCTACTGATGAGAATCATATAATACATCTAATGTAGCTGAAACAGGCCATATCACCGTACAGATCACAGATTGTCCCTGAGGAAGTACATGCCAACGCAGCCCTCACATGTCCTATCTAACAACACAGCCATGCTCCAAAAGATGTGTACATACTTAATTTCTCTAAGTATCATTGTTCTGCCATTAGTCACATAACAAATGCTGCAAGTCCTCCACATGTGATAGGTCCAACTAATGACTATCTTCTGGATGACAATCAAGGGCCACAAGATCTGCAGTTTGTAAATGGAATTGCCAGGATGGTATGCAGTTGCTAATCAAGAGTGGGTATCCTAGGTTGGGACAAATGATTCACAGATTTACATGTCTGTGTACTACACTTGGATCATCACACCCGAAGCCTGTGCCTCAAGGGGGGATGGACAAGCAACACATACTTTCAAACATCAAGGGCAGCCAGGAAGCTTTGGACAGCTGTCCATGGGTTTAGTCAGTCCACCACAGGTAAGAGGGTGTCCAACTAGGATAGACACAAACCTTGGACAATCCCATCCACATTTATGTTTGTAATTGCACACAATTGTCAACATCATTTGATACCACCAATACCTGTCCTACAACAAGCAGATAGATGCAAGCACCCACCTGGGCATGAGCTGCATGCACACCTATGACATTGTACTCAAGTGCCACATACACGTAGCACAATATGTGGAGCTAGATGCTGCTAGGAAGTCAAACATACAGTCGAACATGTTCATTAGTGAACAGGGAGGCTCAAGTCTGTGGGTAATAATTTGGCATCCCTATCCTGTGAGATTCACTGTATGACTTGCTGACTAAATCATGAAAATGGCCCTCTGCAAATTTTTCTTTACAAGAAATGTAACAACACATGTCACCCTATTCACATGGCCATGCCTACCGGGCTGCACTACAATCCCAAAATATGACTGTACGCTAATGATTGTCCAACTCAAATATCAGATACATATCAGATAATGTGCCAGCACATCATACCTTGCTATGTATCCAACACACAGGAGTCAATCACACAACAGCTGCAAACACAACACAGAACTGAAATATCAACACTTACTGGATATGTCTGGGTCCGCGAATCGAGCCACTTCACCAATTGTGTAAGGGGCAGGTCCAACTGTAAAGTATGGAAGGGTGAAATGTGCTCAATGTCTGTGCACTGTACAACACTTTCAAATAAAATTACTGTGTGTGACATTATATCTGAAAGTCCTACCCCTTAGGCATGATGATACTCCAACATACATACCACTGCAAACATGTATGGACCCTGGCACTCCATTGAGTGATACACACGCATATGCACACATGCAGTGGCGCTAACTATCATGTGGTGACAAACATGATCCCTCAATTGGTTGCAGACTCATTTATGGAGTGTACTACATTTCATCATTTGTTGTAATAAGAGACATGCAAAGCCACATACCCTGAGCACTGCAATACCAGTCACTCAGGTATTGTAGCTTGTGCATCAAGGGACAATCAGTTACTGTGTGATGCTCATGTGGGTTGAGTTTAGTTCATGATTTTTTATGCTTTCTATGGTCCCTTACATGTGGGCCTGTGTTGTGTGTATGTTACATATGCTACATTGACAGTGTACCCTGAGCCACATATGCCCCCCATGACACCATAATGGCAGGGATCCTGTGTGTTACTTGATGACAATCTGACGCTAAATATGGATTGGCCATATATCAAAATTAATACAACAAGGAAAAATATGCTGACAGTCTATATTGTGGTCATCCATGACAGAATGCATGGGCACAGGTGTAGTCATTGCACCTGAAATGTGTCACTCATTGCCCTGTGTACCCATATTGGGTTTTGCAATTCACAGTTAGCCATATTCATCATCTTACATTTGCCAAGTTGGGAGATCAGTGGGTATACAGCAAACTGACACTGTCCCATTATTGAAACATGGTTTAGCAAATGTCCTACTGTGTCAATCATGATGATGTAGGTTTCAATTTGTATGTACCTTCGGAATGGCAGCAGTCACAGGAATGCTGGTCTTCTGATCTTAGCATACACCCATGTCTGTGATAGCCTTCATACTGGGATGTTCGCTATTGAACATATGCTGCACTAGATCAGCAGGGCTGTACCAATTGTAAACTAGCAAAGTAGTTGGGAACTTTACTGTATATGTATGATGGAATTGCTCAGGGTTCCCTTGCACAATATCATGCAAGTAATACATTGTGACCATGCATTCCACAATGTCAGGTATCCCATGATGACCCAATAACTTATGAGAAGTGCATTGCTATAAAGTAACACAGATGGGAAATGTATAAGCTCTGTTCCAGCTATTGTGCCCAAGACCAATTTAAAACACACAGTTACAATGAACAGAGGGCCAGGGATGGTTGGTATCCCTCAATTAGTATCATTTGCTTAATCTTTTACGCTACAGCAATGGAAAGTAGCACCAAACATTTAGATATGAACCCGTGTGCATTACTTTGTCATCCATTCCTAATTTAATTGCGGCACAACCAAGTCAAAGTATCAGCCTAAGATATTACCGGAATTTATGAAGAAATTTGTACGTATGGGCCAGAGTACAGTTCAGACATGTATTCAAAATAATTGGGGAACACATTAATTCTTTGCTTTAGCTTGTGAAAAATATCTCTTTCCTGGTACACTCACAGACCATGGATAAAACATATGTTTGAGCCGCATCATCATCATCTATTGACATGAAGGCAGCACCAATTTACAAGATCAAGTTGTGTATTGTAAGTTTGTGCATCTGTTGCGTCAGCTGTGTTTTGGGGAAGCTGATGTGGCGGGTGTGAGGGAGATGATGGCAACCAGTAATTTGGGTAGGAAGGCAGAGAGTGAGGTCTGTGAGATACCGGCAACCAGAGCACCAGTGGTTTGAAAAGAGCCACTTGCCAACATGTGGAGGACAGCTAGCAGCTTGGTCTCTGGTGGAATGATGTGGGGTGTCTACAAGCTGTGTGCCAACTGTGGCTCCATGTGGCGCAGCAGCTGCTGAATGGGTTGCCAGTTGAGTCTGTACCTCTGGATGATATCATGTTCCCTGAGGCCCAGAAGGGTTGTCCTGGTCCAGAATATCCTCTCCTGCCTTCTGCGTTGCCTTTGGGGTCCCTGCTGGTGTGGTGGAAGCTGCTGCTGTTGGTCCTGTGCTCTGCGTCTTTGTGCATGCTGGATGAAAAGCACCTCCATGTCTTCCTTTTTGAGCTCTGCTGTTGCTTCTGTGTGTATTCCTTAAGTATGGGTGTGTTTGCCCCATTTTAACACCTGCCCTGACCCAGGCGTAAAGTTTTGACGCAAATCGGGTTGTGCGCCATTTTCTGACTCCGCCTCCCAGCCGTGCAGGATTTTTGCACAGTAGGATAAATATGGCGCACGGGTGTTTAAGTCATTTTTTGGACAGGAACGCCTACGTTGCATGTCATTAATGCAAGGCGGTTTCACGCATCCAGAAAATGACGCACACAGCAGAATTTTGGCATTCGCGGGCGTCAAAGTATAAATATGGTGTTATTTTTGTGCCAAATTTGCCTTAAAAAAATGACGCAAATCCGGGGCAAGCAGAGTATAAATATGCCCCCTTGTTTGTTAACTCCCTATTGTAATCTACCCACCTGGGAGGATAACATTAGTATAGTGTGTGCATATGTGTAGTACGGGGGCTGACATAATCACAACTCCCACTAGGTACTGTTACTCAAACCACCAGCACAGTGTTTCCTTCTCCAAATACCCTTGTTTGTTAAATCCCAATTCAAGTATACTTACTTGGGAGGATACCACATGAATAATCTGTGTTGTGCAGGGACTGACATGAATACCAAGGCAAGGAGGCACTGTTACTGTTAGTCCACTCAGCCAACCATGACCTTTTCTCCAAAGACTCATGTTTGTCAACTCCCAATTGTTGTATACTCACAGGGGAGGATAACATGTGTATTGTGTATGTACTAGAGTGAGTGACATGACTGCAGCTCCCAGCACACACTGTTACTGTTACTCAAATCACCAGCACAGTGTTTTCTGCTCCAAATATCTTTCTTTGTTAACTCCCAATTGAAATGTACTCACCTGGGAGGATAACATATGTATAGTGTGTGTACTAGAGTAAGTGACATGACTGCAACTCCCAGCAGGCCCAGTTTCCGTAACTCCAAACATCAGCACAGTGTTTCCTTCTCCAAATACCCATGTTTGTAAACTCACATATGAATTTTACTCACCTGGGAGGATACCATTTGTCAAATGTTGGGAAGTACACGGAGTGATATAACAGCACCTCCCAGCAGGCCATGTTTCTCTACCTCCAAGCACCAGCACAGTGTTCACTTGCCCAAATACATCTGTCAGTGAACTCTCAGTTGAAGTGTACTCACTAGGGGGGAGAACATTGATCAAGTGTGTGTACTAGAGAGAGGGTCCTGACTGAAACGCCCAGCAGGCCCTGTATCTACAACTCCAAACACCAGCACAGTGTTCTCTTCTCCAAAAACCACTGTTTGTCAATTCCCAAATGAAATATACTCACCTGGGGGGTTAACATGTGTCAGGTTTTGGTAAGTAGAGGGAGTGACAGGACTGCAACTCCCAGCATGCCCTGTTTCTCTAACTCCAACCACCGGCACAGTGTTCATTGCCCAAAAACATCTGTCAGTGAACTCAGAATTGAAGTCTACTCACCAGGAGAGAGAATATTGGTCAATTGTGTGTACTAGGGAGAGGGACGTAACTGCAACTCCTAGCAGGACCTGTGTCTGTAACTCCAAACACCATCACAGGGTTCTCTTCTCCAAAGACCACTGTTTTTCAATTCCCAAATGAAGTATGCTCACTTGGGGCTAACATTTGTCAGGTATTGGGGAGTAGTGAAAGTGACAGGACTGCAACTCCCAGCAGGCCCTGTATCTGTAACTCCAAACACCAGCACAGTGTTTCCTTGTCCAAAGACCACTGTTTGTCAATTCCAAAATGAAGCTTACTCACCTGGGGGAATAACACTTGTCAAGTATTGGGGAGTAGTGAAAGCAACAGGACTGCAACTCCCAGGAGGCACTGTTGCACTAACTCCAAACACCAAACCAGAGTTCTCTTCTCAAAAGACCTCTGTGTCTCAACTCTCTATCGAAATGTACTCACCTGGGAGGAAACCATTTGTATATTGCATGTAGTACAGGAAGTTACATGACTGCAACTCCCAGGAGGCTTTCTCACTGTCACTCCAACCACCAGTCTAGTGTCCTATTCTCCAAAGACACATGTTTGGGAAATCACACAGGACGTGTACTCACTTAGGGGAATAACATTTATCAAGTGTGTGAAGTAGAGGGAGTGACATGACTGCTGAGGCCAGGGGGCTTTGTCTCCCCAACTCCAAACACAAGCCCAGTACTCACTTGTCTAAATACCCTTGCTCGTTAACTCGCAATGAAAGTGTACTCACCTGGGAGGATAACTTTTGTATACTGTGTGTAATACCCAGGAGGGCCTATCCCTGTGACTCCAATCACCAGCCCAGTGTGCACCCACCCCACTGCATCTGTTAGTGAACTCTCAAATGAAGTGTACTCACCTGGGAGGATAACATTTGTCTAATGTTGGGATGTAGAGGTACTGACCTTAATACAAAGCCCAATCGGCCCTGCGTCACTAACCACAGCCACAAAAACAATGTTAATTTGCCCAAAGCCATCTATTTATGAACTATCAATTGAAGACTACTTACCTGGGAGGATACGATTTGTCAAGATTGGGAACTAGAGGAAAGGACCTGAAAGCAACTCCCAGAAGGCACTGTTCAAGTGCCTCCAGAGGGCAGAACAGTGGTCACTTATCCAAAAGTCCTTGCCTGCTCACTCTCACATGATGTTTACTCACCTGGGAGAGACTAAGATACAGATCATGCTCAACTCAGAGATGTGCCTGGCCACTTAGCTCCATCTTTAACTGCTAAGCCAAGATTAAACCATTGAGGACAGGAAGGAAATCTCACCCAGTGTGCAACAAAAATGTTCACAAATGCCTCAAGATGCATCACCAGAATGGTGGTGGCATCAGACACATCCACAAAGCACTGACCACATGATGACTCAAATCACGTACACAGCAAACTCCTAGGCCTAAATCACAATCAACTATGCCTCAAAATAGTCAAAGCTGCATCCTGCCCAGCCACTGTTTTGCCTGCACTGGTAGCAAGATGTAAAGCTCTGCCCATCCTCCCAAGTGCTAATGACCTACTAAATTCAGAAGCTGCTTGCCCTACATGGGATTGGCATGTTTCCAAAATGCCAAGTCAATAAGACCAACGGCATGGGTACCTGTACAAAAGTCCATTTAGAATGCAATGATTTCACAGTAGAAGCTCCCTACTCACAGGATCTATTACCCAATATCAGCCCTAGCTAGATGACATTGGCTAATTGAAGCAGACTCAGGGATAGGGAATTAAGGTTTGGAAGTCACGCAACATAGGTGTGTCTAAACATAAATGGACAAGGAGGTATAGCACCAACATATTACTTCTTGCATGGCATTTAAAAGCTAACTCACACCACCTCTAAACAGTGGAAGTAACAGCCAGGACTATATTCTTATCTAATGTACACACACCTCATTAGTACCTACGTAATCTAACGGACACAATAGAAGTCCACACAACTGATATGAAACAGTCTGTACTCACCGCATTGTGGCTGCTGTGCTGCCCTCAAGCGCCTATCTATTCCTGCTAGGCCACCTCCAATATTGGGACCATTAGGGGGGTCAGGGTCCGACGGGCACCTCTCCCTCCTTGGGAAGATGTACCCAGCTGGGCCTTCGCAATCTTCCTGGCCCAGCGTCTCAGGTCCTCCCACCACATTCTGCAGTGGGTGCTCTGCCAGCTATGGACCCCCAGGGACGCAACTCGCTTAGCGATGGCTCTCCATAACCCCTTTTTCTGATGGGTGCTGACCTGCATGGGAGACACAGACAAAAGGATATGTTCATGTAGAGTTACAGTACACCTACAGCAGTGGCCTGAACACAGCATGCACAGCACATGCTCATACAGAGTCCACAATATGCCATTATCATCTATACAACACAACATAACCCCAGCAGTCAATCCTTCTATGTCTATGTTCATACACTTTCGCCATCAAACACCACCCTAGCTGATGCCTAGATACCATCCAATGGGGAGATTGAGAAATGCGCCGGTCTACCTGCCCCTAGTCGACCTTTCTACCATGGAAGAACGACACATTATTAAGACATATCGTCTCAACAGTCAGACCATCAGGGAACTGTTTTCCCCATTTGGAGACGGATCTCCTGCCAGCCATATGTAATCCACATGCCATCCCACAAACAGTACAGGTGTTATCTGTCCTCCATTGCCTCGCCTTATGATCTTTTCAGGTGACAGTGGGACTAGCTGCAGGAATGTCACAGCCGATGTTCAGTTTTGTGTTAAAGCATGTACTGGATGCCTTACACAAGCAATTAAACAGCTATATCAGGTTCCCACAGCATGCTGATCTGAACACTATGAAGTCTGCCTTTTATGACACTGCACACATTCCACATATAGTAGGGGGCATTGATGGCACCCACATCACTTTAGTTCCTCCCAGGGCTAATGAGCAAGTCTACAGCAACAGAAAGAATGTGCAGGTGGTGTGTCTTGCCGACCAATATAAATCCCATGTGACAAGAAGGTTCCCTGGATCTGTACATGATTCGTACGTCTTGAGGAACAGCAGTGTCCCACAAATGATGTCGCTACTACAGAGAGAGAGGGCCTGGCTCACTGGTAAGTGTACCACTGTCTATGTCTAACGTTAATGCTACTTCACTTCACAGTCAGCTCTGTGCCTCTCATAGTTCCCTAATGATTTGTACCTTTGTGCACACGGGTGACTCCGGCTACCCCAACATGCCCTGGCTCCTGACACCAGTAAGGTACCCTACAATAGATGGGGAGGACAGTTACAATGAGGCTCATAGTCAAATGAGCCATGTAATCAAGAGAACATTTGGGCTACTGAAAGCAAGATTCAGATGCCTACATGTATCCGGTGATGCACTACAGTACAGACCACAGAAAGTCTGCCAAATCATTGTAACATGTTGCATGCTACACAATCTTGCCCTGAGAAGACACATTCCACTGTTGGATGAGGATGAAGTGGCAGCTGGATCAGTGGCTTAGGCTGATGACTCTGGAACTGAGGAGAACGCAGATGAGGAGGATGCAGCTGACTCTAGAACTGAGTTGATTTGGCAATTCTTCCAATGAAAGCCAGGTATGTGTGGTCTAAAGTTAATGGGACCTCTAACCCTGTCTTCCCAGTGACACTGTCCCTCCTTGTGTTTTGCATCAGGGGATATGAGTGCACTACATCCATCCGTCTGTGTTGTGCATTTTGATGGGATGCTGACTTACCATCAGGGGAGGTGTAACTGCTATACTGCCAAAGCCAGTACTTGCTGTTGGCCTGGCAGGACCTCAGCATAGTGTTCCCCAAGTTGCATGGTTTCAAGACTGCAGTTTGGATGTGAATGTTCTGGCCTAATCCTATCACATGACAGTCCAGCTACCCATCCACAATATTCCCAAAGCTGATGTCTTGGTGATGAATGGGTATTTTACTCTGCATGTGTGTGACCTACAGACCTACCTTGCAGATATGTGGTGGCCTCCTCACTGCAATATGATTCATGTGGATTGCATTATGTCCTGTATGTATATTGGGTGGCCACCATGGGAGGTTTCATTAAAGCTATATTGTATCTTGTTCTATCTTCAGGTCAATTGAATGGTTCCACTCTGCTTTCTGTAGGCACCCTTGGCATAGGATTACAGTACAGGAAGGATGTCATGACCAACCTGCTGGACATTTCTGCCACATTTGTCCATCTGTCAGACTTATTGACACCTATATGTGCATTTCAATTCATACCTTTCACATTAAATCATTCTGATGACAATGATGACACGTAAGCCATTACTGTGCTGAAATGTGTTTATTGTGATTCAAAGTCCATTTGCTGAGGAGTGGGGTCATGGGGCATGAAAGCATCGGAGTAGGTGTTGGTTTCATAGGTCCAGTCTCCAAGGGCAAAGAGGAAATTAACTTTTGGCAGTAGACAGTGAACTGGGTGTCTCAGTGGGACACAACGGAGAATGTTCAGGAGAGAGATCACTTCTTGGTGGTGTTTTTGGTCTTGGCCTCAGGTCCGGCAGGATGCCTGGATGGAAGACTTCATTTGCGTGGGGGATCCTCAGGTGCAGGGGTGCTCATGGACTGTGGGTCCTCTGGCTGGACCTCCATTGCAGTAGCTGTGGCAGATGTGGATGGAACAGGTGTTGATAGACTACTGGTAGGGGCCTGGTGGTGGGTGGAGGATGCACGCAGGATGCTGGTAAGTTTTGTGAGCACCCCACAAGTGGAGGCCATGGTGGCATTGTGTGCCTGCAACTGCTGCATGGCCTCCTGGTGGTATTCCCTTTGCAACTTCTGCTTCAACTGAAAGGTTGTTAGTATTTGACCCATCCTGTCCTGGGATTGCTGATATGCTCCCAGGACTCTGAATATGGCCTCCTGGACAGTCGTGTCCTGTTGGTGCCTCATCCCTTGACCCACAGTTGCTCTCCCACTGCCTCTTGCCCCTTGCCTCCTGTGCCTGTAACCATGGCAAAGTGTGCCCACTCCCACTGACACCAGGACCTTCATTGTCTTGGATGTTACGGGTCGACTCAGGTCCCTGTACTGTGGGTCACATTATAGATTGATCTGTCCTTGGGGCACAGGCTAGGGGAGGAGGTTTTTTTTGTGCTGTAGTAGCCACAAAGGTGGGGGACTCAGATGTGGGCAGGGTGAGGCTGGTGGTAGTGGACTGACCAGTCTTCCCAGATGGGCCAGGTGAGGCATCCCCTTCCAGATATCCACAGTTGTAGTCCTCAATTGTGCCTACTTCCAAGGGCTGACTGTCTGTCTCTGTCATCCTTTGCTGGGTAGCAGTAGCAGGGATAACTGTGGATGGAGAGGAAGTGGGTTACATTGATGAAATGTACTTGCTGTTCACATGGTTTTTTGCAATCATAGCGTTGACATGCTTTCCAGTGATGGCAATTACTGCTACTTGACCATTGGCAATGTTTAAGGGCTGATGGATAGTGCATTTGCATGCTTGTAGTATAGTAGGTTGTGCTTATCAGTGCTGTCATTGCCATGTACTAGTGAGCAGTCCATGTATCCTGTAGGTGAAGGCGGTGACATGTTTATATGTGCAGGTGTCCTAATATGGAGTGGAATTAGCAGTTATACAAGGGTGGGGAGTGTTGCCTTGTAGTAGTTGTAGTACTTGCTACAGTGGGAGATATCCGTGCAGTTGGTGGGCCTGTGTGGGATTAGTGGTAGTGTGGAGATGTGGCATGCAAGGGAGGGTATTGGCTTCAGGGTGGATTGGTGCACGTAAGGGTGCTGCGAGGGGGTGTAAGGGTGGTGAGTATACATGATCTGCAGGAGTACATGGTGCCTGGGGAGTGCTGCTGACTTATCAGAGGCCAGTCCACCTTGTATTCCAGTCAGGCCCTCTGGGTGCAGGACGGCCAAGACCTTCTCTTCCCACAATCTTAACGCTGGGGAAGGAGGTGGGGGTTCACCACCAGTCTTGTTGATGGCTATCTGGTGTCTTAACGCCATGGACCAGACCTTCCCCTGTAGGTCGTTCCACCTGTCCCTGACGTCCTCCCTTGTTTGTGGATGGTTTCCCACTGAGTTCTCCCTGTCGATGATCCTCTGCCATAACTCCATTTTCCTGGCTATGGATGTATGCTGCACCTGTGCTCCAAACAGTTGTGGCGCCACTCTGATGATTTCATCTACCATGACCCTCAACTCCTCGTCTGTGAATTGTGGGTGTTTCTGTTGTGACACAGTAGATGTGTTGTGGGGTGTGTAATGTGAAGGGATGCGGGTGTCCTGTTTGGAGAGATGGAGCTGTGTGGTTTGGTGTGCTTGTAGTATGTGGTGGTTGTGTGCAGTGGTGATGTGTTTGTTGTGTGCAGGGGTGCAGTTGTGTAGTGTGCGCGTGTGGTGGTGCCTATGCTATCCAGGTGCAGTGTCTTCTATTTGTGAGTTCTTCTGTTTCTCTGTGAAATAAATTCAGGATGCAAGGGGTGGTGAGTATGTGTGGAGGTGTGTTTTGCAGTGCAGTAATCAGGTGTGTGTGGTGTGTGTATGTGTGTCAGGTGTGGGGTATTTGTACTGTCCAATGTGGTGTTGTGTTCTGGTTGAGTTGAGTTTTTGACTGTGGCGGTTCGGACTGCCATGGATTACCGCCATGCAAAGACCGCTGTGCTGATTTGTGGGTGGGATGTTGCCACCATGGCAGTGTTGAGCATGGAACAGCCTCTCTACCGCCCTCGGTCTGGCCGATGGTGTCAGATTTTTGGGCTGATATTAGCTGGTCTGCAGTTTGTGCCTCGTAATACGGTAGTTGTGAGACCCCCGACAATGGCGGTCTTTTGGCCTATGCATAGACGGCGGTCTTATGCTTAAACCACAAAAGTCGTAATGAGCACCTCAGTCTGTTGCATTGACAACAGTTCTCACATTGAGATATCTCATGTGCTTACAGCTATCACTCTATTCTGTAAAATGTATTAACTCTCTCTACAACATAATGGGATCTCTGCCACAGAATGAATGAAGCTAATTAATATGGTCTTTCTAAAATATCACCCCAATCTTTCTATAGTTCATATAACGCTGTCTAATCACCTGTAACTCTCAGCTCTCCTCGTCGCCACAGATGACATCAGACAGCAAATGGACAACGGCGAAACTTCAGCCCTCATCCTCTTGGACCTTTCCGCTGCCTTCGACACGGTCTGCCACCGCACCCTACTAACACGCCTCCACAAAGCCGGAATACAAGACAAAGCCCTCAACTGGATCTCCTCATTCCTCTCCGGCAGAACCCAGAGAGTCCGACTATCACCCTTCCGCTCCAAAGCCACCAACCTCATCTGCGGCGTCCCACAAGGCTCCTCGCTAAGCCCGACGCTGCTCAACGTCTACATGGCACCCCTCGCACAACTGGCCCGTCAGCACAATCTCAGCCTTCTCTCCTACGCCGAAGACACCCAGCTCATCTTCTCCCTCACTAAAGATCCACACACCACCAAAGCCAACCTCCATGAGGGATTGAAATCCATTGCCGAGTGGATGAGAAACAGCCGCCTGAAATTGAACTCCGACAAGACGGAGGTCCTCATCCTCGGACACACACCCTCGGCCTGGGATGACTCCTGGTGGCCCACCGCGCTGGGACCCCCCCCAACACCAGCCAACCACGCACGCAACCTCGGTTTCATCCTCGACTCCGCCCTCACCATGTCCAAACAGGTCAAAGCAGTTTCCTCCTCCTGCTACAACACCCTCCGCATGCTCCGTAGAATCTACAAATGGATCCCGACGGAAACCAGAAAAACGGTGACCCAGGCCCTCGTCAGTAGCAGACTTGACTACGGCAACGCACTCTACACAGGCATCCCAGCAAAATACATCAAACGACTCCAACGCATCCAAAACGCCTCCGCCCGCTTGGTCCTCGACGTACCCTGCCGATGCCACATCTCCCACCACCTGAAGGACCTCCACTGGCTCCCCGTGGACAAGAGGATCACCTTTAAGCTCCTCACCCACGCGCACAAGGCACTCCACAACGCCGGACCCGCCTACCTGAACAACAGACTCAACTTCTACATCCCCTCCCGCCAACTCCGCTCTGCCAACCTCTCCCTCGCCATAGTTCCCCGCTTCCAACGCAAGACTTCCGGCGGCAGATCCTTCTCCTACCTCGCCACCAAGACCTGGAACTCCATCCCGACCCCCCTGCGCCAGACCCAGGACCTTCTCACCTTCAGGAGACTCCTCAAGACCTGGCTCTTCGACCAATAGCAGGCCCCCCGCCCCATCAGCGCCTTGAAACCCTAACGGGTACGTAGCGCGCTTTATAAATATTGTGATTGATTGATTGATTGAGCTCTGATAGCAGCAGCAGCAAAGAAATAGTGGTCCAAGGCAAAGGATGTACTGATTGTCTCTCACTCTTAGCTCTTCTTGAGCATACCAGCACTTCGAACTAACGTTGAACTCAAACTTTCCTGCTGCTCTTTCCCTAGGTCACCTTTTATAATTAATTTGATCCATACATTTGTTAACTAATTTATAAAATTCTTGAGATGTTGCAAAAGTGAACAATGTTTCTCTTGTCAAATAGCAGCAGTTGGATACTCTTACTTCCTTTCACAGGTATTCCTTTACTTCAGCCAGAATAATTTTACATACATGAGTATAACACCCATTTGATTCTCATTATTCATATAATGCTAATGTTTCAAATGCAAGCAGTTCCTATTCTCTTAATACGTCAGCCCATAGCAAATCAGTTTAGTAGGTGGGAAAGAGTCTAAGTTATACGGTTTCGATCATTTTAAGAAAAGTTGTAGTATCTTGTAAGTTAGAAAGAGGTTATAGAAGAAAGAATTATATAGAAATATGTGCCAGCCTAGCAAGTTTTGCAAATCATGCAGCACAGGGTACACAAAGTTCAGAGCATACTTTTAACACTTAAGCAACATCTGTTTTTGGGCTTATCAATTCATTCTTATGTTAGTGATAGCATTATGATTTAAATTTTCTATTGGGGGCCTTATCATTACTGTTTTTGTGTGGTTTCCTACAATTGGGGGGTTTCTGCTGTAAAAACGCATTCCCAAACTGGGTACGGTACAAGTAGCAAGGGAGGTGGAAAAACAAAGTGGCAACTCTGTGACTGTTGTGACGTATGGGTTTGATGCTGTAGTTGAAAATTCAACTAGAGGGGGGTTGTTGGTATTGGATTAATCAATGCGCACAAGACACCTTTATACATGAAAGATACATTGTCATACTCAAACAAAGTTGCATTACCCCTGTTGGATTCCCCCAGCATGAACTCTCTGTCAATGTCAGCATGTAGGTACATTGTCAGGAAGGCTCTGCGGCCCATGCCTGAAGGCTTCTGACTGACAGGTCATAGGTGTGGTAACACTTAGCTGACAGCCAAACACACAAGATTGGATCCATTCCCAAGGATAGGCAGCAACACTACAATGGTCCCGGGAGAATGGCCACAAAACACACTCACACATGGCCAGAGAGATGCATGCATTCCCAAAACACCATACAGTTAGATACCAGATGTAGTTAGGTACACTTAGCCAATCAGGACACAGCACGCACAGCACACACAGTGACTACCCACCACTCAGGCTGGACATATGGACACGTACTAGCTGGTCCACTTAGTGTCTATGCCGGGTCGATGCATACCTGCATTCCCTAACTGGAAATTGTATCTATGACTCCTTGTCAACTGTTCGCGTATTTCTCCAGTGAATGAATGCTTTATGAGTTTATTGCTCCCATAGAAATGTATAAAACATGCTTCATTTCAGTGTACCATGAGAGACAGCCCTCAGACCCCGGTGCTGTCACTGCTCTTCTGGCATTATGTTTAATGAAACAAACTGTTTCCTGTTTTGCAAGACACTGCACATCTTTTGTTTTTTAAGGTAAATTCTCATTTAGCAACAAAACAAATCAGTGAGTGTACTGGGCACAGGTGTATTATGGTGCAGCAGGGCTACTGTCTATATTTGTACAATTCAGGAACTAAATAAGAAAATCCCCTGCCTCTGCAGAGTTTAGATAAAACACGAAAATAAACGATTTAGCAAATTTTCAAGAAAATTACAGTATCTGGTTCTGTTGACCCTTCTGCTAGTGTTCATTTCATTACAACAGCTCATGTGAACAATTACATGAAGGATTTACTAGATCTGATATACATTTTATGCACTATTACTATGTAATAAAAATGAAACAAGTAATAAC
This sequence comes from Pleurodeles waltl, assembly GCF_031143425.1. Classification (NCBI taxonomy): domain Eukaryota; kingdom Metazoa; phylum Chordata; class Amphibia; order Caudata; family Salamandridae; genus Pleurodeles; species Pleurodeles waltl. Next base: position 818,332,640 of record NC_090442.1, read on the forward strand.
ACTGAAGTTGTACAAAAAGAACTGTGAAAGAAAGGTCTACAGGCAAGGCCTTTCGATTTATGTGCATAATTTTCTATCTCTGTAATCTACCTAGCACATCTCTTTTTCATTTTGAAAAACAACAACTCACCACCTGAGGAGCTTTTTAAAATGTGTTCTTTAATTAGAATGCTTCTCAAGAATAAATACCTGTCTATTGGGCTAAAAAAAGAAAAGATAAAATCACTTCATTGATATAAGAGCGGCTAAAATGTAAATGCATTAAACATACTTTGATAAAGCTTGTGGTTCTATATTATGACCTATGATAATAAAAGTGGATGTACTGAAAGGCTGTTCAATAATCTCACTCGGGAATGCTACATGGAACATAAACCAGCAACAGCACAAAATAATGACCAATTGTTGAAAGGTAGCGAGGGTGAGTGCGACGTATCAAACTGAGCTGATGAAACCTGTCCAGGCACCGTGTAACGAAAACAAATTACATTTCAATTTAAGTTAGGAAGAAATCTTTGATGATTGTGAATTGCTTTTTATCTGAGATGATACAAAGGTTCCAGACACTGAATTAAAATACAAGACAATCGGGTAAGTGATGTCACCAGATTTAGATTTTAGTTTTGAAGACCACAGAGGAGGATGTGTATTTTGGAAATTGTTAGATGTGTAAATGTTTATAAGAAAGGAGTGCAGGTCTGTAGGAAAATAACTACTCCTTGTACTCCAAACTAGAATTTGAAAATCAGAGAAGCAGGTTCTGCCGAACATGTAGAAAACCAGAACAATGTAATGTAAAATGGCACAGAGTAAACATACGTAATTGGATAAACAGTATATTTCATTGCATCATATTGATACGAACAATAGGAATTGGAAAGACTACTGTGAACAAATGAAACATATTGACGGCTGTTGTGCGTCAGATTTCCCAGCAACTTTAAGGTTCCCCAACTCTGAGAGATAGGATGAGCAAAAGCATCCTGGACTCAGTTTACTATCTGCCTTTCCCCAGCACATGTTTTGGCTAGGAGGAAACACACTTTGCAATCAACAGGGTGTTTTGAATGCATGAATGTCGATTCACCAAAACATCCAGGGTAGCGGACATGACCTCCACACACTTTCTGACATCACAGAAGGTGACATCATATGACATCTGGCCCTGAACCCCAAGATATGATGACACAAGACCTTCATCTTGATGAAATCATAATAATTGATGTCACTGAAGCCCATGGTGTACCGCAAAGAAAAAGCACAGCTAAATCACCGGGAGATGCAGAAAAAAACAGATTTAAAAAACAGTAGTGTTCCGGTTCACTAGTACTAATTCATAGTGAGGATATATTGTGTATGAGCTATGTTGTTTACTTGATTTACTCCTCTTTTTTTGTTGACCTGTCTTGACATCATCTCTTGTAAAGAACTGTCACACTTGCAGAACATAGAAGCGCAGGGGCGTAACTTGGTCACTAAGTCTTGGGGATGTGAGCTTTAGATTTTCTGACAATCACTCTGGGATATCATGGTAGTACTTACATAAGAAGCAGTGCATGAGGGACCTTAAGGCCACTGAAATGGGGAAACAAGTGTTGATTGTGAGGGATACTTAAAGCACACTATTTGGTAAAATAACAATTTTTAAGAGCCTCAAATGCGAGACAAGATTTTGGGTGTGGGTTTGTGTTACTATCCTTGTGGGGGTTAGGATGTGATAACACACTCACACTGTGGGGACTTAGTTGCACTGTGGGGACTTGAAACCAAATCCCCACAAGACAATGGCCCTCATCATGAAATTGGCGGTCTGTCCCGAAGACCGCCATGCTGGTGGCAGCCAAAGGCCGCAGTGGCGGCAGAATTTCACCCGCCTAATTACAACGCATAAAAACAAAATCGCCAGAACACAGCCACAAACCTGACACCGTCAGGTGGGTGAATGACGGCAGCAGAGATACAGAGCCACCAACCCACCCTCCACGGCAGAACAAGACTGCGCCCCTTAATAATACCCACAAATCAGCACAGTGGACATAGCGCAGCGTAATCCATTGGCAGTCGGGACCGCGGCTGCAAAGATGGAACATGCACTGCAACACAACACCACATAGGCTAATTTGAATACCGAACAACTGAAACACATACACATCACATGCCCTCCTATAAAACACACACACACAACCCCTTGCATATCCACCCTGAAGTCCACACTGCAAATAGATATCACAGGCACCTACACACCTCTCATGCATCCTACTTCACTTAAATATTTAACACTCACATACATTACACTCACCATGTCCCGACATGTCTGTTTCACCGATGATGAATTAAGGACCATGGTGGATGAAATCACCAGAGTGGAGCCACAGCTGTTCGGGGCACGAGTCCACAAAATGTCACTAGCAAAGAAGATGGAGTTATGGCGGAGGATCAGTAACAAGGTGAACTCAGTGGGAAGCCACCCACACACAAAGGACGACATACGCAAGAGGTGGAATGACATGAGTGCAAAGGTCCGCTCCATGGCGTCCAGACACCAAATCACCCTCATGAAAACTGGCAGTGGGCCCCCACAACCTCCCCAGGGGATCCTGCATCACCTCCCCTGGAACTCACATCATAGGAGAAGGTCTTGGCGATCCTGCACCCTGAGGGTCTCAGTGAAATCCCCGGAGGGCTGGAAACTGGTAAGTCACCTTTAGTCCCCTTGTATGAAGTATACCTGTAATGCATGCATCCTCATCCCCTGAATGTCCACCCTACCCCACTAACACCAGTCCCAAAGTCCACACTCCAAAATGCATGTAAAGCATGAAGTATTACGACTCTCACAATGCATCACCCTGTAGCCACCTAACAATGCACATTCCACTCGCACAACTATACCGGAGTCCTGAAGCATGACATATAGCACTCACCGTGCAGCCCCTATGAAGTACATCAGTCAGATGCGAATAACAACCCCTTTCATCCACAGGTGCCACTGAGAAAGTCATCAGACAACCAGTTCCCCTTACAGCCAGTCTCCGACCTGACGAAGATTCCAGTGATGACAGCAACACAGAATGCCTGGAACTGAAAGACCTACCTGGCCCATCCGGGCTCTCCGGGCAGTCCACCTCCACCATCTTCACCCAGGACACCATGGAGCCCCCACAACCGCTGCCACCACAACACCTGTCTTCCAACAACCCCCACGCCAGTGTCTCAAGGCAACCTCAATCCACAGTGTGCCCACCTGTACAAGGACCTGAGTCAACACCCACCACACCTGCCCATGAGGCTATAGCACAAGTCCTGGGGGCATACAACCTAACCCAGTACAAGATGGTCCAGTTAGTAGACCTGTTGGGGGAAAACCTGAGCCAGCATAAGGAGTACCACTATGAGGCCATGCAGGAGTGGCATGCCCTCAATGCCACCATGGCCTCCATGAAAGGCTTGATACAGGAGCTTGTCACAGTCCTGCCTGAGTCCTCTACCCGCCACAAGGCCCCTTCCACTAGCCAATGTACTGACCAGCCCTCTACATCTGCTGCAGTTAGTAGATGATGGTCATGCCTGAGGACTCCCAAGCCACCACTGAGCCATCCCCTGTTGCTAAGGAATCCCCACGCAAATGTGGTCACAGACCCAGACATCCTGCAGAGAGAGAAGCAAAGACCAACCCCACTGCCAGGAAATGACCCTCTCAAGAACTGTCTCCTGTATATGCCACTGAGACACCTGGTTGACTTCCTATTGCCATAGCCCCATTTCCAAATCCCACATGGATACTGGACCTTTGCTACCAACTGCTGGGCCTTACAGACTGATAGAATTGATCACCATGGTCCCATGCTTTGCACCCTATCCACCCATTGGTATACACAATATGTGCACTTACACACACATTTTGGTGTTCCGTGTTTACTCATTGTAAAAGTGCAGCAAATGTTAGACATGTCACAGAAATTGATTCCTAAAACACATTGAAGATGTTTATGTATCATGCTGTCATCCAGCTTCCTGCAGCAAAGTCAGTGTCCACACAACCCTGGGTCCTCAGGTAGCAGACTGGGAACAGTGATGAAACATAATCCATAGTACATCTGCAATTGATAGCACAGAATGTCCAACACACATTATGTTCACTTTTGCCAACAGTATGTACCAGCACATCATGATGGTTAAACGATTCACATTGTAGGTCCAAACACTGATAGACAATCCAATGCTATAGCACAGATGACCACAACCATGTTCAGGTACAATTTCACTAGTTATTGACAGCACTTGAAGTCACAAGAAGCTGCAAACTATGCCAATGAAAATTTGAGTCCAGAATGGAGAAGTCACAAATATGTGGAGAAGTAGATAGGATGTCAGAACTATATGCAACCCAGAAAAGTGGACTAGCTAACATCACAGTGGCACTGTAGACCTACTTGTCAGACCACTCCTGTATACACTCATCTGAAACCCAAATGGGGTCAACACCTACTGATATCAGGTATGGATAATGATGTACACTCAATCCATACACCAACATGTGACATGTCAAATATAGAGAAGTACCTACCAGAAGCTTAGCTGAAGTACTACTGAATGAGATCTGTCCTTGTGCCTACATCTTCCTCATCCCCATCTCTCTCCTCTGGCACCGGATTATCCCCAGCTCCTACATCCTCCAGCAATGGGATATCCCTCCTTAGTGCCAGATTGTGGAGCATGCAGCAGGATACCACAATCTGGCACACCTTCTGTGGTGAGTATGGCACATATCCCCCAGAGATGTGCAGACATCTGAACCCTTGCCTTCAAGAGACCAAATGTCCTTTCAACCACCCTTCTTGTCCTCCCATGAGCCTCATTGTATTGTTCATCAGCCCTGGTCTTTGGATCCCTCACCAGTGTCAGTAGCCAGGAGAGATTGGGATAACCTGAATCACCTATGGATAGGGCAGACCAACATTTACATTCCACTAAGTCAAATACAAACTGAGTAGTAAGGCTAACATAACAGTGATCACATAAACACTCATCATACTCACCGATGAGGTAGGCCCTCACTCTTTGTAGAGGCGCCATCAACTGTGGGACACTGCTATTCCTGAGCATGTATGAATCATGGACAGACCCTGGAAGCCTTGCAGTCACCTGGGAGATGTACTGGTCAGCTAAGCAGACCATCTGCACATTCATGGAGTGAAAGCCCTTTAGGTTCCTGTACACTTGCTCATCAACCGAGGGTGGTATTAAGGCAATGTGGGTGCCATCTATGGCCCCAATCACATGAGGATTATGTCACAATGCATAGAAATCAGCCTTCACACTGGGCATATCTACAGGTTTGGAAAATCAAATGTAGCTGTCTGTAGGAGGGGCTGGCCAGGTTTATAGTGGGTACCCTAGGTACTTATACCTCATGCCAGGTCCAGTTATCCCTTATCAGTGAACTGTAGTCAGTGTTCTAGCAGCTTAGGCTGTCTAGAGGTAGCAGAGCAGCTTAGACTGAACTAGGAGACATGCAAAGCTCCTGCAATACCACTATAGTTACACAGTACTTATACACAATGAAATACAATACTCAGTGTTACCAAAAATAAAGGTACTTTATTTTAGTGACACAAGGCCAAAACTATCTTAGAGGCAATACTCCTTCTGGAGGTAAGTATTATACACAATATATACACTAGAGACCAAAATCAGGTAAGTAAATGGTCATATAATAGTGCAAACAGTAGAACATACAATGAAATGCAAAAGGATGCTATAGGCCTAGGGGCAACACAAACCATGTACTAAGAAAGTGGAATGTGAATCACAAATTCCCCCCTAGGCATGTCTCGTGTATAGAGGGGTGCTGGGAGTGTAAGGAAACCACAAAGGTAGCAAAATACCACACCCCAGAGCCCAGGAAACTAGGAGTAAAGTACTGCAAGTTATCTCAGGACACACTACAAGTCATGAAAAGAGTTATTGCAAGAACCAAGCAAGACTGCAAACAACAAATGGTAGATTCCTTCACCTGAAGACCTGTGAAGAGAGGAGACCAAGTCCAGAAGTCGCAACAGATACCAGGAAGGACAGGAGCCCCTGACAACCTAGAAGATGGTGCAAAAGAAGATTCTCTGGTTAGAAGAAGTCTGCAGAAGACCACCAAAGAAGATGACTGTGGGTTCCTGCATGATGCAAGAGATGTCCCATGTCGAGATGTTGGATGCAGGCAAGTTGCAGCGCTGGATTCGTCCAACAAGCCTTGGTTCAAGCCATGTCGTGGTTTGTGTCAAGATGGTGCTGCCTGGACCCAGGAGGGACCTGGGGACCTCAACTCAGACTGAGCAGGCAGAGGGGATTCCCAACAGTGGAGTGAACCCACCGATGACTAGGCAGCACCCACGGGAGCCCCAGGACACGAGGACAAAGAAGGTGTAAATTGCGGTTGCTGCAGCACTACAAAAGAAGGTCCCAGGCCGCTGGAGAACAACTCAGTGAGTTGTGCATCGCAGGATGGAGTGCTGGGGACCTGGGCCCACTGTGCACAAAAGATTCTTGCAAATAGTGCACAGAGGCCTCAGGAGCTACAGATAAAGCAGTGCACAGGGGTAATGTCGCAAACCGGGAAGGCAAGCTCTTACCTCCGCCAAATTTGGACAGCTGGACCTTAGGCCAGTCTGGGTCGAAGGGGTCCACCACCTGTATTCCAGGAAGCTCACTCGTCACCAGGAGAGGATTCCCAGAGAACCGGTTGTCATCTTGGAAGGTGCCTACCGGATCAGGGAAGTGACTCTGTCTCTTTGGTTCTTCTGGTGCAGGGTGAAGGCAGGGAGTCTTCAGAGCGTGCACACCTTGGATACTGTTGCAGTTGCTGGCTGGAGCTGAAGTTGCAGAGTCACAGTAGCCTTTCTGGATATTTTGCTGCAGTTACAGTGGTTCCTGGAGCAGTCTGCAGTTGAGCCAATGGTCAGAAGCTGAATCAGAGGTTGCAAAGGATTCCTGTTGGAAACTTGCAAGCTGAATCTCAAGAGGAACCCACAGGAGAGACCCTAAATAGCCCTGAGAGGGGAATTGGCTACCTACCCAGGTATGCACCTATCAGGAGAGGTCTCTGACATCACCTGCTGGCACGGCACAGGCCACTCAGAAATCTCCAGAGTGTCCCCACACCTTGGAAAACAAGATGGCTAACTCCAGGGACACACTGGAGGAGCTCTGGGCACCACCCCGGAGGTGGTGATGGACAGAGAAGTGGTCACTCCCTTTTCCTTTGTCCAGTTTTGCAGCAAAGCAGGGATTGGGGGTTCCTAAACTGGTGTAGACTGGCTTATGCAAGGATGGCACCATCTGTGCCCTTCAAATCATTTCCAGAGGCTCTGGGAGGCTATCCCTCCCAAGCCTGTAACACCTATTTCCAAAGGGAGAGGGTGTAACACCCTCCTCCCAAAGGACATGCATTGTTCTGAATTCCTGGGATTGAGCTGCTCAGACCCCAGTAGGGCAGAACCCTATCTGTGAGGTGGCAGCAGCTGAAGCAGCAGTGCAAGCCTCAGAGAGCTGGTTTGGCATCACTGGGGCTCCCCCCAGGATGCATGGGATTGGCCCCCCAATACCAAATTTGGAATGGGGGGACAATTCCATGATCTTAGACACCTTACATGGCCATATTCAGAGTTACCATTGTGCAGCTACATATAGGTACTGACCTATATGTAGTGCACACGTGTAATGGTATCCCGCACTCACGAAGTCCGGGGAATTGGCCCTGGACAGTGTGGGGGCACCTTTGCTAGTGCAAGGGTGCCCTCACACTTAGTAACTTTGCACCTAGCCTTCAGTAAATGGGTGACTTATAAGTTACGTAAGTGCAATGAAGATGGCTGTGAAATAGTGTGTGCACTATTTCATGCAGGCTGCAGTGGCAGTCCTGTGGAAGGGTTTGTCTGTACTCCCTATGGGTGGCAAAAGAAATGCTGCAACCCATAAGGATCTCCTGGAACCCCAATACCCTAGGTACCTAGGAACCATATACTATGGTCTTATAAGGGGGTCCAGTGTGCCAATTGGAATTGAAATATGAAGTCACTAAACTATAGTGACTAATTTGGAAGCAGAGAGAGCATAAGCACTGAAGTTCTGGTTAGCAGAACTTTAGTGACACAGTTAAGCACTACTGACAACACACACATTAGGCCACAAACCATGAGCACTGGGGTCCTGGCTAGCAGGATACCAGTGCGACAGGCAAAACACACTGACACACTGGCTACCAGGATCCCAGTGGGACAGTGAAACACACTAACACACACTCACAAACAGGCCAAAAATGAGGGTAACCAGGCTAGAAAGAGGCTACTTCATCGCACTGTCCATATGTGTGACTAAGGCGGACAAGACTTTCCCCAACACATTGCTGAACAAAGGTTGAGACAAGCCTGTTGCCATTGCCACTATCCCCTGGAATGAGCCAGTGGCCAAGAAATGGAGGACAGAGACCACCTGGGAAGTTGGCGGAATGGCTGTAGGTTGTTGAATGGCTGGCAGCAGATCAGACTCCAACTGGGTACACAACTGGGTACAAAGCTCCCTGATTGTAGCACGGTTCAGTCGATAGTGGGAGACGATGTGGCGTTCTTCCATCGATGCCAAGTAAACCAGGGGCTGATAAACAGGTGCACACCTCACCTTCCACAGTGGTCGGCATCTACACATGACATACAACACAAGTATGTCAACGATTACCATTCAAGCATACTACTGCAGGATGACAAACGATGAATCAACATCCCATATGCTGCCACTTGTTGCATGCAAGGGAAACTTCAATGTGTCAAGACATTGTAATTCCCATGTCAGTTACACATACTCCTGGTATTTACAATGAATTACAATCGTGAGATGCTTGTCTGCCACTGCTACTCATCATTAATCACCAATATGTAAGAGCATTACCACAATGTCATGTTGTCATTACCAGAATGTGTGCACGCTCCAAGTGTGTGCTGCCTAATTGTACTTGCCACTGTCCCAGGGTGTAACTTATCACATGTCCATGTTGGAAATGAGTAGTGACTTCATTAATATTAATGTTACAGTTGTATTGCAAAATGGCTCCTGTCTGTCCTGCATGCAGGGGACAAACAAATGTCAGTGAACTCATTCCGCCGGCAAATGCCGTCATGGCGGTAGGCGGTCGGACCTGCCGTGCAAATCCTCATTGGTTAACATTGATGTCTATGACATACATGGACCAATGACGACTACCACAGGTGGTGACACTGCAGACCGCTGCCGCTGTGACTGCCATTTTCTACAGTGTTTCTCACTTGACTCCTGACTCTCCAGCCATTAAAACCTCCACTGAGTGTGTTACTGTGTCGTGTTCCTGGGAGCCACCATGGCGCGTGTTACAGGGGATAGGGCCCCCGCTTTCACCTCTGAAGAACTGGAGAAACTTGTGGATGGTGTCCTACCCCTGTACGCAAAACTGTATGGGGCTCCAGAACAGCAGGTAGGTCGTATAATGGTTCTGTATGTTGCTACATGGGGATGTAAGTGTGTAGTAAGCGCCTATTAGAAGACGGGATTGTGGAAAGCCATTGCCAAGGAAGTGCAGACCATGGGGGTCCATACTGACCCGGAAGATGGCAGAGACCCAGTTGGGGATGGCCTCCCAATGAGGAAGGGGTACCCGTCCGACCCTGACCCCCCTGATGGCCTGCATAATGGCAGTGGCCTACCTGGAGTTGGATGGGCGCTTGAGGGCAACACAGCAGCCACAAGGGGGTGAGTGACATAGTATACGTCCTGTACAGTTTGCAATGGACAGGATAGGTGTGTTAGCCATGCGACCAAGGATGTAAACTGTAGCTATGACAGTTAATGTAGGTAGGATACAGTTGTGCTGTGAACAGAACTAGCTCTATAGGTGAGCATCTGAGCATCAGGTGTACATGGCATTTTTACAGTGCCAAGTTTTTGGACTTCACATGGACATACAGGATCGTCAGTTGGTATCCAGACCTATCTATACATGTCCATAATGGGTGACATGGGTAGGTTTGACAATGTACAAATGTCGCTCATTGACAGGTTTCTCACAGTAATGGTCCTGTATATCGTGCATGCACATCATAGTGTATGCACAGTGGGTTTAGGGAGATCCCAATTGACGTTGCAGGGGGTGTATTCAGGAATGTTCATAGAGGCATGTTGTGATGTACATACGTGCAATGGGGATTGGTATTGACCCTATCCTCCCATCTGTTTCACCCCCTCCCCTGCTTTTTGTACAAACCTATTCTTGTGTGCATTAGCATCAACAGGTGAAGGAGTAGAGGCACCGGTGAGTGGGGAGGCTGCAGCCCAAGGGGCCCAGGAGGCAGAGACTACCGAAGCCGAGGGGACAAGTGGGACAGAGGGCGAGGGGAGCACCACAGGGGAGACTAGAGCTGATGCCACTGATACAGATTCCTCCTCCGATGGAAGCTCCTCAGCGGTGGCGACACCTTCTGGGACCATCACAGCACCATCCTCGCCTGCCACCCCCCTTACCAGCACTGCCCTCCCAGTAGCTCCCCAATCAGTTGCTCGTGCCCGCTCACTCAGGAAGGTGGGTGTCTCCTTCGCCACAGGCACCTCTGTCCCTGCCTCAGTCAGCCCTGCTGCCCTTAATGCTGAGGCTATTGACCTCCTGAGGTCCATATCTGTAGAGCAGTCAACCACCTTGAATGCCATCCAGGGCCTGGCATCCCAGATGCAGCAGACTAATGCCTACCTGGAGGGCATTCATGGTGCCTTGACTGGCCTGCAGAGACCATTTCAGGCTCTGGCCTCTTCATTGACAGCGGCCAGTGTCCCTAGAACTTCTGTCCTGCCTCCTGCTACCTGTGCCCCATCACAAAGCCCTCTTTCCTCTCCTCTCCTAGCCAAGCTACACATACAGACAATCACTCGCCCAAATCAACAGACAAGATACTCAAAGACAAACACAGGCACCACAAATCACATCAAAAGCATGCACACACTCAACACACAAAAGCAGACATGACATCAGCCACTACCTCCCCTATCTCCCCCAGCACCTCCTCCCTTGCTGTCACAATACCACTCCCACCTAGATGGGGAACATGGCAGCCAGTTAGAGAGCTGGACCGCGAGCTCTCCATCCGAGGGGAAGGCCTCAGGACGTAACGCTGCGTCCGGAGTGTGCCTGGAGTGCAGAAGCAGAGCGATGGAGCTCCCAAGCCGTGCGCGTCTGCAGCGGCGTTTTTGAGGCTGCTTAGCTGCTGTTTCTTCATGGTAAATTGGATGTTAAGCGTTACCTGGAGCCCTTTTTCCCGAGACGCCCATCAAAAAACGGCAGGTTTTCTAGCGTTGTACGGATCGCTGCTGTCCTCGGGGTTTTTTTCTAGTTTTTTTTTTCTTTGCTCTGCGGTCCCATTGGGTCGGATTCTTGCTTGGGGGCTGCGATCTTGCCAAGTTGAATACCGCGGATTGACTCGAGGGGACGGCCTGGCTGACACTTGTCGGTTGGGGTCGTTGTTACCTGTAAAATCTGTGCAACCTTTTAAAAGGGATGAAAAGGGGTTCACACTAAAGAGAAGTCTAACCTGTGGCTTTGAAAATGCTTATAACAGAATCCTGGAAATGTACAACATGAAGTGAGGTCTTCTCTAGCATGAGTTTGGCGCAGACATTTGGAATAGTTTGTGAATCCCAAGTATAAATTACACATGGTTGCTATTGATTATGTCGGTGAAATACAGATTCGTTGAGACAAATAAGAGATTTTCTACTACTTAGTAAGAATAGTAACGAATCTTTTAGAAATTACAGGGGTACGTACTTCTTTTTGTTGGTACGGCACGTTGTATGAGGATCAAGGAAGCTGTCTTGTGTGTCTTGAGCTCCGTTTTTTTTTGCGCTCAGTCACAGCCCTGATGGGCTAGGGAGGGAGCTCCAAAATCGCATGTTGCTTTGTGGCCATTTATATGCCCATTTATCTTTTTTTCCTCTGCCACATGGTCGTCCTGTCCCGTTACAGGCCATTAAGAAAAACGGCAGATAGGAGAGGGGAGACAAGTGCTCCGGCGAAGGGCGGTGAGGTGGCGAGTTGGAAGCGCGCATCGGACTCCAGCATTTGGGCTGAGGCGGTGAGGGGTGTACGACGCGGGAGATGCTATACATCTCGCTGCTCTCTTCGTGGAGTATAGCCAGTGACTCCGGGATCTTCAATTAGGAGAAATTTAAGTGGAAGTTTGAGAAGAGGAGTACGGAACGGCGTTGGAGCTTCACATTGTATGTCGCCAGCCAAGCGTCGCCCCAGGGGTGTCCGGGCAGAGGTCAGTGAGTTGGAGGGTGCGAAGAAAGGTAAGCCTGGCCCCGTGGGGGCGAGTATTAATACCCACTTACCAGTGACCATAGCAACGGCTAGTGTAAGTACAGGTTTAGAGGCCTGTTGTGAAGGTTCAATGAGGAGGGGAATTGAGCACACAGGATCACACTTGGAAGTGCCCCAACTTTCCCTAGAGGAAGGCCGAGTCGAGCCTGCGGGGAAAAGTGAATCTTTGATTACAAGGTATTTTCGGAACACAATCCTCCCCCCGCAGAGTATGGTGAATGGTCAATCTCTTTCAGGTGACTTGGGGTCATCAAAACAATCTGCGAGCTCGGATAATAATATGTCAGATCAAGTAGCAAAGGAGTTAGTAGGGCAGAGGGAGGCCTCTTCCGTTACACTAACCTTGCCGGAAGTAGAGGGTACCCCCCCAGCCGTTTTACCGACTCACAGTACAGATGTGCAGGATTTGTTAATTTCTCTTACTAAAGAGATTAGGGAGAAATTTGAGATCTCAGAAAATAATCAAGCTAGAATCCTGGAGGCCTGTGAAGTTTTGGAGAGCAAAATTAATTTGTTATCGGATCAGTTGGGTAAGCTGGAGGCTGTGGTGGAGGCTCAGGAGGAGCGTTTGATGGTTCAGTCTAAGGATATTTTACAGTTAAAACGTGGAGAAAAGATGCTGCAGGATAAGCTGGAGTCATTGGAAAACAATATGAGGAAAAACAATATTAGGCTCTTGGGAGTTCCTGAGGGAATGGAAGGGGAGGATATAAAATGTTATGTGATTTCTTTAATTAAGGAGGCTATACCGAGTTTAGCATCGTTGAATTTAAAGGAGGATATTCAAAGAGTTCATCGGGATCCGTACAGGAAGAACCCCGGAAGGAAAAACCCCAGGAGGATTTTGATAAACTTCAGTACATACACAATTAAGGAGAGAATTCTATCTGAATCCCTTAAAGTTCGAGCCTTTTCCAAAGGAGACTGGTCTTTTCGTGTAAGATCGGATGTGTCTAAAGCAACGTTAGATAGGCAGTGGGAATTGGGGAATTTTATGCAGGAGCTCCGTTCTCTTGGGGCTACGGTTCAGCTAAGGTTTCCGGCTGCTTTACGTATTATGTGGAAAAACAAAATGTACAATATGAGAGATCCGGGAGAGGTTAGCACTTTCATAGAACAGATTAAGGCGTTTTAGTAGAACTGGGAAAATCCCGTCAGACGGAGAGCTCGAACAAAGGATAGCAGGATGGTTATCCTAGAAGAAATAGGGAGGGTTCCCATGGGGGGGGGGGGTTTGGGGGTGTGTTGGTGTTGGTTCGGTGGGTGGAGGTTGGTGTGGCACTGGGTGTAGGGGAAGGCGGGTAGAAAAAGATAAAAATAGGAGAGTCCTCATAACTTGCTTAGATAGGTGGGGGGAAGATTGCGCTCAAGTCTTTTTTTCTCTCTTTCTTGAAAATTACTAAGTATGGTAATTTACGATTAAAATTTATTTCATGGAATGTTAATGGCCTAAGGGTAAGACATAGGAGGAGGAAGATTTTTGAGTATTTAAGATTGGTTGAGGAGGAGATCATTATACTGCAGGAAACTCATCTACAACGAGAAGAATGGGAAAATTGGCTTAAACGATTGAAATGGGTATCATTTAGTGCATGCTCTACTCAATCGGGTGCGATCAAAGGTGTAGCAATTTTGATAAAAAATTCTATAAGGTTTGAGATAGGAGAGGTGCAAGTAGACTCCAGGGGTAGATGGGTAGTGGTAGAAGTTTGTGTATATGGCTATTGGGCCACAGTGGCAGGTTATTATGGTCCAAACGTAGATGACCCAACGCCATTTCAAGAATTATTTAATACCCTACTTCTAGCTAGGTACCCAGTGGTGTTAGCTGGGGACTTTAATATATTGTTGGATCTTGCTCTGGATAAATCGACCCCTCGGGGTACGGTTAATTCACCTAAAATTAGGGCACAGGTGAAGAAAGCCACGCGGGATTTAGGTTTGATAGATATTTGGCACTGGAAAGGGGGTGAAGGAGATAGAGATACATTCCACAATAAAAAATATGGACATAAATCTAGGATAGATTTTTTTTTAATACATAAAAGTTTATGTTCAGTTGTGATAAAGGCAGCCCACAACCCAGCACACCTTTCGGATCACTCAGCTGTAAAGTTACATTTGGATATTAAGGTGGTAAGTCAGGGTATCAGGAGTACAATCAATCGTTCTTTACTTTTAGATGACTCAATAATAGAAATGTTAAAGAAAGATACAAGAGATTATTTTGATTTAAATCGAGGAACAGCAAGTCTATGGTGTGTTTGGGACGCTTATAAGGCCTATATTAGAGGGAGGCTGTTGAGCCTGGCAATATACAAGCGTCACGAAGAAAAGGAGAAGTAGGGGGTATGGAATCATCTTTAAATACCTTTCGGGCTTTAATTCAAAACGCACAAAGAGAAGGGAAGAATGAGCTACTAGAGGAGTTGGCACGCCAAGAGAAAAAGGTTCGGATGGATTTAGAATTCTTATTAGAGAATCGCAATAGGTTAAAGTGGGAAAATAGTCGAAATGCGCATTATGAATACGGAGAAGGTTGTAGTAAACTGTTAGCTTGGAAGGTTAAGTCCGATTGTGCTAAAAGGCATATTTTATCGGTTAAATTAGACCCTACGAACCAGATTTGTGTTGACCAATCTGAGATTGAGGGAGCATTTGTATCCTTTTTTCAAGAAATATATTCAGAGAGCTTGGTAAATTCAGAGGAGTCGATTAGAGCATTTTTGGAAAAAAACGCATCTCCCAGTTTTGGATGAATCAGCAAAGCAGTCATTGGGTTGTGAGATAAGTAGGGGAGAGCTTGTTGAAGTTATAAAAGCCTTGAAGAAAGGGAAGGCAGTTGGGCCAGATAGTCTACCTAATGAGTTATATAAGGTACTGGGGGAGGAACTTATTCCGATTTTATTGGAATTATTCAATTCTATGATTTAGAAGGGGCACAGGTACCTAATTCATGGAATGAAGCTATAATCTGTTTATTGTTAAAACCAGGTAAGGATTCAACGTCTTGCTCATCGTATAGACCTATTTCTTTTCTGAATTCGGATTATAAATTGTATACAGGGATTTTATCTAGGAGACTGGGGAAAGTTATAGGTAATTTGGTTCATTCAGATCAGAAAGGCTTTATGAAGGGTAGACAACTTCATGAGTTAACTCACAAGTTATTTGCTGCAGTAGATTTGGCGGAACAAGAAGAGGCTCCATTGGCGGTTTTGACTTTTGATGCTGCGAAAGCTTTTGATCGTGTTAACTGGTCCTTTTTGGGGGTAGTGATGGAAATAGGTGGTTTGGGAATACCTTTTATCAGGGCTGTCAGGGAACTGTATAGATGCCCATCTGCGAGAATCTTGGTTTACAGTCAGCTATCTCAGGAATTTAGGATTAGTCGGGGTACTCGACAGGGTTGTCCTTTGTCTCCCTTGCTATTTAATTTATATATTGAACTTTTGGCAACCTCATTACGAGCCTGTAGGGACATTCCCCCGTTTCGGAATGGGGGGTGGGAAAAGAAAGTAGCATTATATGCGGATGATCTTATGCTATATACTAGTAATGTCGCGACTACTTTACCCATTATCAATACACTGATGGAGCAATTTGGTAGATTTTCAGGTTACAGCATTAATACAGAAAAGACGGAAATTATGTGTTGGAATATGGCTCATGTTACTCCCTTAGTTAAACAGAAGATTAAGGCCCGTATTTATACTTTTTGACGCTAAACTGCGCTAACGCAGTTTAGCGTCAAAAAGTTTTGCGCCGGCTAACGCCATTCTGAAGCGCCATGCGGGTGCCGTATTTATTGAATGGCGTTAGCCGGCGCTAGCAGACCGGCGCTGCCTGGTGTGCGTGGAAAAAAACCACGTACACCAGGCAGCGCCGGCGTTGGGGAAAATGGCGTTAGGGCGTCTTAAAATGGTGCAAGTCAGGTTGACGCCAAAAAATCGCCTCCACCCGATTTGCGCCATTTTTAACGACGCCCAGACGCCATTTACATGACTCCTGTCTTAGTAAAGACAGGAGTCATGCCCCCTTGCCCAATGACCATGCCCAGGGGACTTATGTCCCCTGGGCATGGTCATTGGGCATTGAGGCATGTAGGGGGGCACAAATCAGGCCCCCCTATGCCAAAAAAATATATAAAAAAAATAAAAAATTATACTTACCTGAACTTACCTGAATGTCCCTGGGATGGGTCCCTCCATCCTTGGGTGACCTCCTGGGGTGGGCAAGGGTGGCAGGGGGGGTCCCTGGGGGCATGGGAGGGCAGCTGTGGGCTCATTTTGAGCCCACAGGTCCCTTAACGCCTGCCCCGACCCAGGCGCTAAAATCCGGCGCAAATGCGGGGTTTTTTGCCCCGCCCACTCCCGGGCGTGATTTTTGCCCGGGAGTATAAATACGACGCATTTGCGTCACAGTCATTTTTTTAGACGGGAACGCCTACCTTGCATCTCATTAACGCAAGGAAGGCGTTCACGCAAAAAAATGCCGCTCTTTCCTCATACTTTGGCGCTAGACGCGTCTAACGCCAAAGTATAAATATGGCGTTAGTTTTGCGCCGAATTTGCGTCGAAAAAAACGACGCAAATTCGGCGCAAACGGAGTATAAATATGCCCCTAAATACTTGGGAATTTGGTTTACAACTGATCTTAATGATATAGCTAAATTAAACTTTGATAGAGCTTATAGGGAAACTAAAACATTGTTAAAGGTGTGGGCTGCTCTTCCACTCTCTATAATTGGAAGATCCAATATATTGAAGATGTGTATCCTTCCAAAGTTCACTTTCTTATTTAATACTATCCCTTTAGAGTTTAAGGTGAGTTGCTTTAAAAAACTACAGGGTGATCTATCATCGTTTGTTTGGGCCTCCAAGGGAGTAAGGATTTCCTGGAAAAAGATGAGTAGAAAGAAGGAGTGGGGGGGTATCGCATCTCCAGATTTAATTTTTTTTAGGTACTATCTGGCTTTTCAACTAAAAAATATTAGAATGTTATTGAATAAGAAGTCAGAGTACTCATTGGTCTGGAGAGCTTTGACGGCGCATCTTGAGGAAGGAGCGGACAATTTCTTATATAAATTTGGACATCCAAAGTACTTTAAGAAGGTGCGCTTGAAGCTCCCCAGACATGCCTGTAAGGTTTGGATACATTTTCGGAAGGTGCTAGGGATACCTTATTATTGCAGTTCTGCCCCCATCTGGGATTCACCCGGTACTCCTGACTGTCTTATGGACAAATTATCAATTCCTTTGAGAACAAGCGGGATGGTAAGATGGGGGCAGATTATGGAAGGTTCTGAATTGTTAACTTGGTTTGCATTGCCGGTGTGTACTAGAGGGACAATCTCTAAGTTTAAGTATCTTCAGTTATTTAGTTGGGTTAAGTCTCGACGAGCAGGAGAAATAGGGAGGAGCTCATGGGAAGGGAAACTAAATCAGACATGTATTAAAAAAGAAATTGCTTTTTGGTATCATGCACAGTTGGAAACAGTAGAATATGCTTCTTCCCTCCCTTTGTTGAAATGGGGGGGGATTTTTCCAACCCTAGAAGTTATATCTTTGTGGCAGAAGTCATGTTCAGAATTGTGGTTTACTATTAAACCTGCGGGGTTGAAGAAAAATCATTTGTTTACATTACACAGGGTATATTGGTCACCAGCTAGATTAACGGCTACCGGGAAATTCAATAAAAGCTGTCCACGGTGTGGGGAAACCAATGCAGATGATGTTCATATGTTTTGGCAATGCCCAATTTTGAGTAAGTACTGGGAAGATATAGGAAGTATTCTTAGGGTAATTTTTGATGTAAATTTAAGAATAAATCTTCTTATGGTAGTGTTTGGGGTTTGTGAACCGGGCATAAACTATCAGAAAATGTCAGTACAACAGGGGCACTTGTTGTTTGTACTAATGCTTTTGGCTAGACGGGAAATATGTTGTAAATGGGTGGATCCATCTCCCCCCCGGTTCAGGACTGGCAATTATCAGTAAATCGATTGTGTAAAATGGAACAATGTGGTCCTCATACTAGAAGAGACAATTTTTGGGTGGATTGGGAAAATGCTTACCAGTAGCTTCAAAGTTTGGAGTATGTTCAGATGTGTAATTTTTGTTTTGCTGTTTGTTTTTCTGGTCTCCTCCTCCTGGAAGTTAAGTCCAATGATTAAAACTCCCCTCACCTAATTGGGTACCGCTTTGGCTACGATCATGTCTTGAAGAAAACAGTAAGACGTGGTCGATGGCAGTTGATGGGGAAAATTGCAGTATGTAGAACAGGTGGGGTGGCCCAGCAGTGCTGTGGACCGCACATTTGGAAACATACCTTAAGGGCCTCGGCCTTAGCCTTTTTTCTCTTAGCCAAAGCGAGGGTGGCGAAATGAGGACAAAAAAAAAAATACCACTCACACCTGCCAGCACTGCAATCTCACTCCCAGTCCCTGTCACCACTTTGCCCTCAGTCACTACAACAGCAGATACTCCTACATGCACCCCATGTACCACATCTGCACTCACCATAACCACCATCACTCACACATTCAGCATACCCACCTTACATGCAGACACCACCCCAACATTCATTCACATGGCCTGTCTGTCCACTCTTCCACCCCTCATCCAAGGACACATAAACACCCGCACTCAGACACTCAACATTCCTCCACCTCACACATACAGACTCTGCATACATCTGCACCCATATCCAGCACACCTACACATACCATGATCACTCCCTCTAACTCCACTCCCAAACCTGTTTCCCAATCCATCCCCCTTGTTCCTAAGAAGCTGTTCCTTTCCCGCCTTGACCTGTTCCCTGACCCTGTCCCACCCAGTGTTGCCCCTCACCCTCATGGTTCCCTCTCCAAGTCAAGTCCCTCTTCCTCTAAGTCCTCCCATGACCCCCCTTCTACTTCTGCTGCCCCTCCCGCGAAGAAGCCATCCCCTGTCTCCAAGAAGGAAGCTGCCCGAAAACATGGTTCCAAGTCCCCTGCCCCTCTGTGAAGATCAAGGGTGAAACCCCCTCCCCCTCCCCCTCCCAAGCCAAAGCCCAAGGACCCTCCTCCCAAGCCAAAGCCCAAGGACCCCCCTCCCAAACCTCCACCTCCAGACCCTTGAGGTGCCTGCCTGCCCCATTGATGTTCCTACCTTCTGGAGGCCATTAGGCTGTTAGGAGTCAAGTTGGTGACTTTGATAGGCACAGTTGTGCCCATTGGACTTTGGACAGGCCTACGGGTATTGGTGCTTTATGTTCATGTTTCCAGTACAGGATTCCTGTTGTTTTACTTCACATGCAGTTGTCGAGTATTTCTGTTCTCTGACGAGTTTCCATCTATCTATCATGTGTGGTGAAATTTGCATTTCTAGGCATTTTTTCATTCAGAGTCACTGTTCTTTATTGTATTTGGGCATTGTATGTAGTGTTGTGCCTTTGTATTGGTTTGTGTGTCTCAGCTTGTTGGCGCTATTAGTGTGGTTGTGTAGGTATAATCTGGGGGGGGTGTATGTGGTGTGTGTGTTTGGCATGGCTGTGTTCTGTGTGTGTTTCTCAGTACGGGTGTTGTGTTGCGTGTGTGCACATTTGTGAGTGATGGAGTTCGTGCATGGTGTGTATGGTGTGTGTGGGTGTGTCACTCTCCTCTTCCCCCCTTGTGTGCTTTGCAGGTTTACTTACCGATGGCGTCAGCTGTCATAGAGGAGAAAGGAGAGGAAGAGCGCTGGGAAGATTTCAAGGTGGCATTCCATGGCTTCCGCAGAGTCGTCTGCGTCCCTGGAGGTGAGTGGGTCCTTTTGTACTTGCTGTTTCCACTAGGATTTGGGTGGCGGGCATCCCACCCCTGAAGTCGTGGCAGTCTGCAGTGTCCTATCAGGGTGGGCGGTGCAGTGGCTAGTGACAGCCTGGGGATGGCAACCACCGTCGGCAGTGGTCTGGCCCACTGGCGGTACTGCCGGCAAACTAGCTTGGTTTCAGTGGGTTGACCACCGCAATCGTAATATGGTGGTCTGCACCACTGGCTTGGCGGTGGTCCGTTCGCCATCATGGGTGTGGCAGATCCGTAACCACCGGTGTCATAATGAGGACCAATGTCTTTCAAACAATATAAAATGACTTCAGAAACAACTGTGTCAATTTTTCCAACTTTTTAAAAGTTGACCTTCTGGGGACCTGTGTTACACTATGTGTGTTTATTTTTGTGCTAAGCTCTGCCCCTGTAGACAGGAGGTGGTACTGCAGCCTTAAACACACCAAGGTTTCCAAACACAGTTCAGTAATCTGATCCTCACATTACCAGCAGACACTTTCCAAGGGAAAGGTAACAAAGCTCTAAGCATATTTCTGTTCTCTGTCAAAGACTAATGTCTGAACATGAAAGAGACGCTTAACATTCACTTTGCTAAAACATTCTGGTTGAACAGCCTCTAGTGACCTTCGGGTAATGCAGGTAAATGTAACCGTTAGTGCAACTGAAACTAGTAAAATAGCATAAATTATCTCATGGCACTGAATATATGTCACATACATTTATGTGTAACCTGCTAATCAGAAGCTCCAAATAGGTAAGACAACTGGGAGAATTATTTTGCCTTCTGCTGCTCTTAAAGAGGTACTTGTCATATGTTTGCCCCTGTCTGTGTTTGAACTATATGCACTGCTGTCTTCTCCCTTACACCTGTCTGCGTGCTATCACCTCACCTACATTTTTTCAGATGGTCTCATTACTGCATCCTCTTCTGTACCCGTGGTCTGTATTTGTGAAGTTTAGTAACACCCATTGTTCTCACTTTTTTGTTCTTAACATTGACACTCTCTATTACAGTGACTTACACACATCTTGCCAGGGGTGTACATTGGTGGGGGGGGGGGGGTTACTGGGGTGCTACACCCCTCTGATAAATTAATTTTCTGATAAATAGTTGGGGACTGGTGATTTCAGTCAGTTACAGTGAGATGCCTGCTGTGTTTCACCAGGAATTTTTACATACATTCAGACACAAATGCACTCTCCCTGTCCATTTTTAAAGTTGTCAAAAATATTGGTACTTTTCTCTTGGACCTAGCTCAATGGCACAGCAGAATCAAGAAGAAACATATTAAAGTCACCTGCGGGAGCCACATAGCCTCCATATTTGCCTCAGAGTTCTTATGTTATTTGCCGCTTCCGCTACATATGTTTTTTTCTTTGGTTGCTTTGCACCCTATGCTGATATATAGCAAGCCCCTAGGGTTTTGTTTCATAGCCGATACTAGATTTATAATTATATAAGCTCCATGGACACTGACTAAAACTACTACACTTGTTGCCATTGTTTTCTGCATTAAGATTGAAACCCTGACTAAGGTTTGACCTCCTGGATGGTTTAGCTGGTGCAAAGAACTTGAGGTGAACCAGCCACGCTGTTGGGGCTAACTTCCAAGTTTTCTGAAAACAGAGTATGTCCTTACTGATGTTCTGAATTGTGTCATCATTGGCCGACAATGTCCTTAAGCCCTGTAAGTTCTAGGAGCAGAACTGAAATGTTGCTAAACGACTCGGTGGATAGTTATGAGTATTCCAAATTCTTTGGGAACCAGGAAACATGAGGAGAACCAGTATGGGTTTTTGCCATCCAGCATTTCCTTTTTGTAACAGGAGAGATCCTTTATGACCGTAAGTTGCTCAACCCCTTGCCTTCTGTCGTCTGTACCTTTTGAACAGTAAGGAACTGAACTCTTATGAGGCAAACTGAGACAGGTTTTAGCCAAGTTCCAGGGGTATTTTGAAGGAGACGGTTTTCTAAGTGAAATTCCCCATTGTGCCAACATGTTTGCATGTGCCTCAAACTTTCTTATGATTCCCGGATGACTGAACTGAACTTTAGCATCCTCTTTTGTGTTGTCATAGGTGTCAGGAATGAAGGCAATATGCTCCATCTCTTTTGATTCAATCTTATCTATACAAGGGAGTGCATAAAATAGATTTAGAATATTTCCATGATTAAGGATATCTTCTTGTCCACAAGAAACATATTCAGGGTGGAGAATTAATGCAGTACTCTCCTGCACTTTATTCCAGGGGGGAACTGATACTTCTCAAGATATTGGAGTGCGTACCTCCACCCTGAGATTTCCCGTGACCATTTGCATTCCTAAGATAAGGACTACCACCTCCAAATGTAGCTTCTGGATCCTCTTTTCTAATCCTCCCCATCTCACCATCTTTCAACCCTTCACCTACATGAGGGTGGCAGACATTATTAAATTTACATGTCTTGTTTCGACTGAGTGCTGGAGAGCATGTGATGCTAGGGTCCTATCGATTGAAGATCCTTTCCATGTCATTTGAGGCTGAATTTGACATTCTTTAGAGAATCTTAAAGACACTGGGGGAGAAAATGTTATTAAATGTATATGTCTTCTTCCAACCATGTCTAGAGGAACATGGAATGCTTAGGGCCCCAGCCCATCTGTTAAAGTGTTTTTCCATGTCATCTGAGGCAGGGTTTGACATTCTTTAGAAGATCCCAATGACTCACACCCAATTGCAGGTCTAACTAATGACCCCAGGCTATCAGTAAAAGCTTTGTTCCATGCTATCTGAGGCTGAGTTTGCCATTTTTTGGAAGATCATAGTGACTCTGGAGCCATTACAAGTTGTACAGATTTGTTGAATGGCATCCCTGATTTCAATCTAGGGTCCAGCACCTCCATCAAGGGGGATTTTGCTGTTACTTCAGCAAATGACATAATAAGCTTGTCACCAGAAACTATTTGTTCCAAAGGCTTTTCCGAATCTTTATACAACAACTTGGGAGGGCTGATGTCTTTTCTGTCTTGTAAACCCTGATTGTGATTGTTTTCAAGAAGTTCATTATTTTTTATTGAGAATCAGGAAAGATTGTATAGAGTTTCTGAGCTCCTCTGGTACACCCATTTAAACTAGTATTGATTTCTTTAGGTGCTTTTGTTTTTTCCTTGACAGTGTGGTGGGTGCCCTTTGAATGCCCTCTGTACTTACTGAGCCAAAGGAACCCATACAGTGTCGGCTGGTATCACTCTCTTCAGGAAGTGAGATTTGAGGCACTTAAGCATCGTTCACTGTTTCACCTTCTAGTTTAGGCTGAGATCCTACAGTGTTAGCATGGCATAAAGACAGCTCAATTAAGGGATCCATTAAGGGAGTCTTAAGCTTGGTTATTGCTTTCAAGGACCAGCTCGGACATAATTTTAGGGAGAGCAGAAATGTTACCTAATAAGTGGGAGCAATAACAAAGCACTGTGGATTCATCCATAGTCTGCTGTACCCTAGTAATTAGGGCATTAAGATTATCAGTCCGGATATCGATGCTGTTAATGTGCTCAGCAAGCAACTGATGGATGTTTATTTGTGTATCCAACTTATCCGCATGCATAATTGATGCTTGACCAATTGTTGTAAGCACCTTATCCATAGCATCCCTCAGTGCAAAGCAGTTTTTAGCCGGACCTTTTCAATACAAGGCTCACGGTTGGTGAGGAATAATTTGTAACAAGACAGACTCTCCGACTTATTTGATAGTGCAGAGCTGATAACGGGGCTCTTTACAAAGCCATGAACATTAGTAGTAGGGATTTTCCAAGAATCCTTTTAGCATGTGGGTAAGTTGAGGAAAAAGCCTGGCTGCCGTCTGCTTAGCCTGCTATCAGGGTCCAAGATGCTGAGGATCTCCTCATCCTCAATATATTGATTGTCTGTGGCTCCCTGGACCATATCAGGATAAGATGTTCATTTACAGAGTGTCACTACCTGCTTATTTTTCGCAAGGTCCATAGGCAAGAATGATATACTGTCACTGCTGACAAAGTATTGCGAACCGCAAGCTGTGTAAGGGTAACAGCATCTTCTATAGCGGAAGCTACCATTCTCCAAGCTTGCCTAAGGCACCTTGCATTTAGTGCCGGAGGTAAGTGAGAGTTATTAAATGTTTTAGCTTCCACAACCTGTATTTCAGGAGATAGTCAAATAGATAGCCACAGAGGCTTATCTATTTGACTTTCAAACATGTGGTCCTTCCGGATTGTTTCCCCTAGGGCCTGGCAGGAATATTTCCCCATTGGAGAGGCCACCTTCTCCTGGGGGGCCTTCAATGTGTTGTCAGATCTTTGGCCATCGAGTTCGGGGATTTTATTCCAGCTATACTCTACGTGTGACACTTGTGGGTAGACTTCATCCTCTGTCATTCACCCCATGCCGTCCCCCAAGGGCACAACTGCTTGCATGCAGGTATTCGATTGGCCATTGTTGGATAAAAGTGAAAACTGGTTTGATTGACTCAGTTGGACAGCAGTATCCTCTGCTAAGGGAGGCAGTCCCTTTTTCAATTTATAATACTTCTTTATTCCCTCATTACCATCGGCATACATCGTGGATGGTCAGACAAGCGTTGTTTGATTATCATGCATAGAGGAGGGTAGAAATCCCAGCGTCTTCTTAGTTTTTTTCATGGCCCTGGATATATACAACTGTGTGAACAGGGAGTTTCTTGTGCTCATCCTGGAGCAGTGCTCATCTAGGAGCAGATGGCTAAATAGCTGTTTGTTTTAATTGTGCAACTATAGTTTACTCAACTAATGTTGGTGTTCAATAAGTTTTTAAGTGGCCTGCATCACTGCATTAACCCTTGGGCTGAACACGGGCAAGTGGCCGGACTCATACTTGTGTAGGCTGGATACAGCCAAGGTGAACTGGGGGCAAAGCTTCCTGAAAGTAAGCAGCAGAATTTTCAGAGAGAACCTAGAAGGTCCTGGAAGTCCTGGCAGTGTGAAGGGGTAATAGAAGCCGAAGGAGCAACCACAAACTGTGCCCGAACATAGTTGTGCCACTTCTGTGGAGTCCCGGGGCTCATTCTCTGCAGCAGCTTGCATACCTCACAGGGTGCCACGAAAAGCTTAGAGCACTGTTCACCGGGGCAGCATGGACACAACAGACACCCTGGTACATGGGTGTGAATAATGCGCAGGTTCGCATAAATCCATAAATCCTGGACACCGTGCACCGTGCCCGAACTCTGAGCTCAGGGCCCCACTCCACTATGGACACAGCTCCGCTGCCACAGCCGACAAGCTGACACTGTTACTCTGCCTTCTGCTCTAACTCCTCCGCGGCATGGAGTGTTTTTCAAGTGAATTGAAATGTTTAAAAAAAAAATCTATTTACAAACTATAACATCTCTGTAACCTTTGGCTGAGGGAGGGGGGCCACGTGGCCCTCCTCCCCCACACAGGCCATTAACCCAATGAGGTAGCACTTACTAACTAACTATTAGAAAGTGCTCCAATTGGATTGACATTTTGTGTAAATTGTGGACACTTGTTGGATAAACGAGCAGGTGAACTTCCGTTCTGACCCTGATGCTCATTTCACAGAAATTAAACCTCAACTGTACAGCCCTTGCAGAGTGGTATATTGTATTCCCAGGGCCCATAAATTAAATGCTACTAGTGGACCTCCAGCACTTATTGCGTCATCGACTTAAATATCCCCTTAAAACATGTCCCAATCCTGCCATTGCAGACTGTAATGCAGCTTTGCCAGGCCCAAAATGTCCTTTTGATACATATGTCACCCCTAGGGTAAGCTTTAAACTGCCCATTGGGCAGGGTGCATTGTATTTTAAAAGTAGGAAGTGTTTTTAAGGTTTATATATCCTGCGAGTGAAAAGCTCCCAAATTAGTTTTTCACCACTGTAAGGCCTACCTCTCCCTCAGGATAACTATTGATTGCCTTAGTACATTTAATAAGTGCTGACTTTGGATTGCCAACAGGTAGGGAGGTCATGTTTAGACTCAAATGCACAGCAATTTAAAATCCTTTTTAAAGGTAAAGTTGAATTTTAGTTCACATTTTGAAAATGTAATTTATAGAAAGTTGTAATTTTCTTGTCCTAACTATTTGAGACCTGCTGCAAGTGCTGTGGGTCACAGGACTGTGAATGGCTTAGCTGCTGGACTTTGTGTATTTTTTCCAGACAGTGACAGAAAGGGACTACGTGCTGGCAGGATGTCCAGGATGGCTGGGTCGGAGCAGTTCCCTGCCCCACTTCCATTTCAAAGGAACCTTACACTAGTGTTTGCCACCATAGACTTACTGGAGCCCTGGCAGGAGAAAGGAAGAGGCCTTGAGAACCATATATTGGGGTAGTCTACAATATGCTCCCACTTCAAGGCCTAGCACAACGTATAAATATGAAACCTTCAGAACACCACTTCAGTACACTGTTGGACCTGTTAAAGATTTCAGAAAGACTACCTAGACCACCAGAGGACTGCCTACTATCTGAGGCCTGCCTTGCTCCCCAGAGGACTTCCTTGCTGCTTCCAGAGAACTACCCTGCTACTTGAGGCATGCCTTGCTCCACTGCTGCTTGAGACCTGCGATGCTGCTTGAACCCAGTATTATTAGAGTGATTAAAAGGGCTAGTTGGTTGGCCTCCTGTGTGAGCTACTGGGACATAACAAGCTCCAGAGACCTTTAACCCTGTACCTGGCCTATACTGGAGTATGTCCTAAGCCTCTAATCCTAAAAGGTTGGGACCTTACTAAAAATCCACCTTGAGAACTGACAGAAGACCAGTTCCTACTTTCCACTTGATCTGCACAAGGTACATCGCCAAGTGGCCTGTCTTTGCATTAGCTTCTGCTAAGTTCTTCTCCAAGACATCAAATCCTGTTGAGTGGGTCCTCTCAGCAAAGGTATCTGGCCTTGTGGATCCTTCATCGGCTACAGCCTGCAGCTGCATCCCCCTGGAGATTTTTGACTTTCAAAAAAGTGACAAAGTCGAAAGGTAGAGCTCTGAACTGCAACTTCATCCAGCAGCTCCCAAATGACAATGCCTCCTCCTCAGACATTGCCTGCTGCCTTGCCCCACTGAACGTAACCTTCTCAGTAAATTTTCTTCAAAATGTCTTTTAAGTCCAAAGGTAAGCCGAGACTGTTCTGAATCCACCTTGAGTATCTGATCCTGTCGCGACCTGAACGCTTCTTACTGCAGTAATCTGCCAGTCTCTGGGCACCACCAGGTTTTTTGCTTGTTCTGGATTGACCAAGGTAAGGGCGACCCTTTCCAGTAGCCACGGTGGTGCTGAACACCAAGCAGGCAGTAACCTCCAGAAGGAGTCCAGGAGGAAAAAAAAAACTTGGGAAAAACCTCAGATCAAGGAACTCCTGAAAAAGGATAAAAAGAAAAGAAAAAGTAAGGCACAAAAAGTCTGGAACAAAAACTGCAGACAGGGAAGAGCAGGTGAAGTCCAAAATCACCAGATACAGGAGCAAGGATCACAACCAGAATGGAAGTGTTTGCAATTCAAGGAACAGAAGACCAACTGTGCTTATATACTGACAGACAGGAAGTGACATGCAGGAAGTAATGAAGACACCATCTTCGATTGGGAAAAGCCACATTAAAGTACATGGAAAAATAGCCGTAGTATAAAAAGTAGGGAGCAAGGCATGCAAGGAAGGAAACACAGACTCCTGGGAAAGAGAAAATATTGCCAAGAAGAAACAAAAAAAAAAAAAAAAGAGAGAAAAGAAGAAAAACAGTAAAAAACAGGTAAGAAAAAGTGGGTGGAGCGTGAAACAGCCCAAACGGAAAGTTCCAGGTCGCGATGCGACCCAAAAAACAGGTTGCGACCCGAAAAGCGGCCCCCGGCAAAAATGGCTGTCCGAGACGCAGACCGTCGATCTGACCATGGCCCGCAAATGGGACGCGTGGATCTTCGTGGCGTCACAGACCCATGCTACATCACAGACAGCCTTAACTTTTCAATTTGCCCCGGTGATGCACAACTAGATACCCACAATTGGTGCTTTGATCTTTAAAGTGCTACTTTGCACAAAAGACTTTACAAATTCATAAATCTGGTTCTACTCATTGGATCGGATTCTTTTCAGTGTAATTTTATTCATTAAAATTTACTCTATATTTCTAACATATCTTGGGATTTTTCTTGTGTTGTATTTTCACTTTATTACTGTTTGTGTGTAGAGTAAGTACTTTACATATTGACTTAAATTAACACTGACTGTGTTTGTGGAAAGCTACCAAAGAGTTGAGCAAGAAGTGAACAGGAAAAGGACAAGAAGTTGTTCGGATGGAATTCCAGTCGTCACTGAAAAATCCTTGAGCTGGAAGCAGATGTTCCTGGTCAGAACAGCTGTGATTGCAATGGCACAGAGGGTGGCAGCACCAATGGGTGTTCCACTGCAGAAGTTTTGAGAGGTCAAAGCAAATAGTAGTAGGGCTGAGGAGGCCAGAAAGGAGACTCCTAAGGCCAAGACGGGGTTGCAATACCTATTCCTCTTATAGAGCCAGATAAGTTGCAGGACCAACGTGAGTCATGCTTGCTACATGAAATGACCCTCACCCACCTTCATGTGCCCCATACTATCAGTAACTAGATGGTTCGAGGAAGATCTCACCATGACAGTACTAGTAAATAATGTGCCATATCACTTCCTAAGAGATACAGGGGCTACAAAGTCAAGTTTAAAGGAAGGGATTGTGCCCTTGTCCAGAGACTCCAAGGGTGCCGAGGGTTTTTTGGGTGCAGTCATGAGGGTCCCCTTCAAGAAACCCCTGGAGTTAGATGTGGGGGGCAATGCATAAAGGGACAGCTGCTGTATCATCCCTCATCCCCAACTAACCTTTTAGGGAGAGACTTAATGGCCAAGCTAAACATGACCATTCATTTTTCTGAAGACAGGACAATGACCTGTTCAACCCTGTGGTTACCCCATCACGACTTATGCCCTTAACCCACCCACACTGCATAGCCCAGCTGATAAGAGTAACCTGATGGCTTTTACTAACACAGGGGCTCTTTATTACTGCTGAGCCTGTAAAGATAACACTACAAGAAGGCGCCATCCTACCCTGGGTGGGTCAGAACCCTCTCTCCAAGGAAGCTGATAAGGGTATAGTGTCCACAATACAAGCACTAATTAATTAGGGGGTCCTCCATGTGAGGGTCTCCCCCTGTAATACACCGATCTTCCCTGTCAAGAAGAGTAAGGGAGGAACCTTGTGCAAGACCTGCACCCCTCAATGACATTGTGGTCCAGGAATTGACTGTGGTACCAGACCCTTCCATCATATTTACCAACATACCTGCCAAAGCCCACTATTTCTCTGTGATCTACATTAAGAATGCTTTCTTTAGCATTCTGCTACAACCTGACAGTTAGTACCTGACTGCATTCACTCTCAGAGGGGTTCCGCTTCTATACCGAAGCCTATCACAGTGTACTGTGAGTCCCCCAGTACCTTCACTAGGATACTGAGGAAGGACCTGGCCAACCTCTGATCTGAGAGCACCCTGATACAGTATACTGATAAAATCGTAATATGCAGTCCTTCTGAGGACCTATGTCATCAGGACACAGTGGCCCTCCTGAATGCACCTGCCAAGAGAGAGTACATAGTAGGGAAGGTGAGCTGCATTATGTACAAAAGAAGGTTACTTATCTGGGCTAACTGATATCAGTGGCTTGTGGGCAGATCACACCAGAGTGCTAGACTCTATCAGGGCTATGCCACCACCAATAACATAGAGGGGAATGCAGAGGTTTTTTGGCCTGTGGAACTGCATTCGTTGTCCCCTTGCTCAAGACAAAGAAAAAGGCAAAAGCTGGACATGAGGACCTAGCCTGGACGCCTGAGATGCACAGCGTCTTTTTGTAAACTGAAGACTGAACTTCCCCCGTATTATGGACACTGGATTATAGGAAGGAGTTCTTCATATTCAGCTACAGTGACAGGCAAGTCTTGTCTGCAGTTCTAACAGAAAAGTATCCCCTGGGCACAAACTCCTTGCATATTACAGCAGACTCTTACAGACTCCATCATGCAGGGTCACTTCCCATGCAAGCAGGCACTAGCAGCAGCGGCTTTTGCTGACGACAAAGCAGCTCCATTGTCATGAGGGACCATTGACACTCCATAAGGAACATTCAGGGGCATATGTATACTCCATTAGTGCCTAATTTGCGTCATTTTTTTTACACAACTTCGGCACAAAACTAACTCCATATTTATATTTTGATGTTCGACCGTTTAACATCAAACTATTTGAGTTTGCACAATTTGTTAGATGTGTTAACCTACCTTGTGTCAATTAAATGCAAGGTAGGGGTCCCTGTGTAAAACATTGTGCTATCCCCATAGCCCTATATTTATCTCCTGTACTAAAATCACACACAGGTGGGAGGAGGGGTTAAATAATGGTGCTAGGCTTGCTTTACACTATTATTTAATGCCTGGGTCAGACCAGGTGTTAGGGGACCTATGGACCCATTTCCATGGCTACACACCATGGGATGGGTCCACAGGTCCCCTCCTCAAGACCCAGGAACACCCCCACCCACATCAGAGGGCACCGGAGGATGGGGGACCCCATCCAAGGTAAGTAGGGTAAGTATAGGTAAGTATTTTTATTTTTATTTTTTTTATTAAAGTGCCCTCGAGGTGCAATGGCCATGCCCAAGGGATATTGGCCCCCTGTGCTGGCCATTGGGGCGGTGGGCATGACTCTGTCTTTTCTAGCAGAGGAGTCATGTGGTATGGATGGTTTTGCGTCAGGAAATGACACTGGGCTGGTTAGAGGCATTTTCTTTTTGCCTCTAACTAGCCTAATGTCATTTTTTGGTGCAAAACGCATTTCTCCCATGCTGCCACACCCACCCAGCTAATGTCATTTTCCCAGATGCTACCCCACCCTTTGCGCCGGCTTTTGGGATTCCATAAATTTGGAGCCCGGATGGCACCCTGGAATCATGCAAGCTTGCGCTATACATTTTGACTCAAAACTGCGTTTGCACGGTTTTGCGTTAAAAAGTATAAATATGGGCCTCAGTGTTCACAGTAGTACAGAAGAGCAAGAGCACACTGGTTGCAAAGGGTTTCAGTTTACAAGCTGATTCGCTCCAGGCCATCGCTTAAGGCAGTACAGTGCAACCTAGTGAACCCAGTCACATTCCTAGCCCGAGAGGTTCAGAAAGGGGAGGAGATCCATGATTGCGCAACATACACCCGAGAGGATCAGCCAAGCAGAGGAGGATTCCATACTAAACACTGAATCATTGTTTATCAACATTTCCTCCATGATCGATCAAGAGACACGCAGGGCAGCACTTGTCATGGCTCATACCCACGCACCCTTGGAGAGGCTACAGGTCATCGCACAATTAACCCTCCCCCCCCTCTCAGCACAGGTGGCAGAATTGTATGCACTAATTGAAGCCCTTACCCAAAGTTCAGGGAAGACCGTAACAAATGATTTGGCCTATGTCACCGCAACTGTGCACTCCTGCATAGGAAGGAGGAAAAGGCGAGGGTTTCTAAAATCCAAGGCACACCCGTCACACTGGACCTTCTTTAGCTACTTATCAACACGCTGACCCTGCCTTAGCATGTGACAGTGGCAAAATGAACTGCCCATACCGGAGGTAAGGACTTTGTATCACAGAGAAATTTACTAATTGAACAAGTTGCAAAAAAAGCAGCATATGGCGTGGTTGAGGAGGCTCGTTTGCTCCCTGTCCACCAGATTACAGAGTCGGAACCTCCTCAGGACAAGCTATATATGGAAACAGCCAACCTATATTTCAAGGAGTTACAAGAAAATGCATTACCCAAAGAAAAGGAGTGATGAGTAGCCAGAGACTGCACACAATCAGAACACAGCCTCATATACAGACACACACCCACAGAGAGGCCAGTCATGCCACAGAGCTTAATCAACTTAGCTTTCCCCTTACTGCATCTACCAACACACACAGCCAAGGACAACATGATGGCGGAACTTCAAAGGGATTGGTTTATTCCAAATATTGACAAAATACTTAAACAAATGCTCTATCTGCTAATTATGCTCTCCCAAACCTACTCTCAAAATCATGTTGTCAGATATCTCCAGATCAAAGGGACTTTTCAGGGTATTACACATCGACTTCATTGATATGATTGATCTGTGTGCTGACTACCGGTACCTGATTTTAGTGATAGGCCCATACACTAGGTAGATCAAAGCCTGTCATTGTCTGCACTGCGACGCTAAGGCAGATGTGACATTCCTTGTCAGAAAGATAATACACAGGTGGGGAGTACCAGGCGTCATCCGGTCGAACAACGGAAGGCAAGTCGTTAAGTCCATGTTTGACCATATCTGTACCGTATTAGGGATTAGACATAAACTAGCCTCAGTATACCACCCCTAAAGCAACGGTGTAGTTGAGAGGCTGAATGGCCTACTGAAAAACAAAATAAGTCAAATTTGTGCCATCCTCAACAAGAAGTGGCTCCATTGCCTGCCCCTAGCCTTATTCACATTGAGGAAAACACCCAACAGCGATCTCCATCTTACACCACACTAGATAGTAACAGGTAGACTGATGAGTACATCCATCAACAAAACTCGGACCAAATTGAGTGCTGCGACTAGCTCTCAAGCATTGGGGGATGAATTGCATGTGTATCTCTCAGAGCTAACCAAAACCACCAAGTTCTTTTCCAAATAGGTCAGCCATCTGCACTCCAACTGCACAACAGCAGCCAAGTTACTATTTCAACTACCTCAACCTGGTAAAGATGTTTACATTTCAAACTTTGCAAGAAAATGGAAGCAAGACAAATTTAAGGGACCCTACCAAGTAGTCTTCACCAATCCTACCTCCCTCAAGGTGGAAGGGAGAGATACATGGGTACATATTTCCAATGTGCAGTTGAAACCTTCCATATCGCCCCCCACCCATGAACTGTGCCACAAACTTTCTTTGAACTGTCAAAACCATCAAACTCAAACCACCAGAGGGCTTTAGACATCCCTCCTGGACTCATACCAGTTCAAAAGTTATGTATTATTGCATTCATACATTCTCTGGTTGTCAGCGATGCTACCTCACCCATGTATTTCCAACAAACACTCTGATCTGATAGAGTCTATTCAAGAGTTGTCACTCATGTTACCTTTAATTACACTGTACCCAAAACTAGTATCCCACATGCACTACACAGCACTCTTTTACACAGCACGTGGTATCAGCACATGGGCTCTAAAACATCAGCCGGGTCATGTTATGTCTGCTCGCTGATAACTCATGCTGTTGGCATAGATGGATTGCACTTATCCCAAGACGTAGCTCCTAAGAAAGCAAAACATGTTCTCCATCACTACCTGTGTAGAATTAGGACTAAAATGCACCTAATAGAGTAGAGCCCTATAGGGTAGTAGTAAATCTGACACATTGTGAGACCTAACCTACAGCACTGTACCGTACCATCCAAACTGAGCTAGATAGCATGCACAGGAAGGGAGTTGTAGGGTAAGACACTGTTTGCCCTGAGATTTGCACAAGAAGAGATTCTTGGAGGTATGTAAACCACCTTACCAGTACACAAACACATCGACTCTCATTTCCACCTGTGGTCTAGTGTGGCCCTTAGAGTGTCTGGGGCTGTCTTCGTTAATAACAAATGGACCCCAGATATGGATTGTCAGTGCAGGGCCATCCACCTCAATGACATGAAGGAAAATGTGCCTCGTAGGGGAGGGCTAAATAACACTGTAGATACCCTGTAGATACCCTGTGTCAGGTTATCTGGGACACTGAAATAGACAGGTATGCATGAATAGAAGGGAAGGGGAAACCTCTAATTGTGTGGAAACTCACATTGTATTCCTCATGTTTCATAGGCAAATGAACCATGTCGCTGGGCATGAAAGAGAATTGTGGCACAATACTGCACATTCCGGACTTGCAATGGGGCACCTCCATGCTGATGGACATCTGCTGGCAGTGCGGAAAGTTTGCTTATACCCAGCTTGTCCCTGGATGGGGTGGCCTCTGCTTCCTCATCATCATACACAACCCTAGATCTCCAGAGAAGATCTGTCTGAGCGGTACCAACACCTGCTGAGGAAGGAAGCAACACTGCTGCATCAGGCTCGAAAGAGAAGATCTGCTGGTTATTTTGGTTGGGCTCAGTCAATGACATTCCTGAGGAGTTTAGACTGTTCACTGATGTTCAGGAATCAGCGGAGGGCCCATACACTTCTTCTTCTTGCAGACAAAATGCCTACTAGCTGCAGATACCACGGTGGGAGATGCTGAAAATGATGAACAGTACTGAGCTCGGCCTTAATGCCGTCAAAGGAAAAGTAAGAGACAGTCGCCTCATGGTGATGCAACAACAGTATGTTTTGGACTTGATGACTGCAATGGGGGCTGGGGTTTGTGCCAAGTTCGGTGCACACTGCTGCACCTTTATACCTGCAATGATATGGATAATGGAACTTTGACACTTGCCATTCAAATATTGCACTGCCTGCAGAGAGGCATGAGTGAGAAGTGAGGTGCCCCTGAGCAGGAGTGGTTCACAAACTGGATCTCCAGGCTCCCCCGAGGCTGACCAGTTTGTGCTCATAATTTTTGCCTGTTCTCGTCATGTTAGTGCTAGGTGCACCAGTCCCTTACCAAATACATCATCACAGATTGATTCATTAGATATACTTTTCCCCTGCTACCACTTACTCTTTGGCTGAAACTGCGATCAATAATTTCAAATATAATCTTATTTAATAAGTCAATAAACAGAGGTTTATTAGTTTTAAAGTATTTATTTAAATGAATTAACATAGTTTTAATAATCAATCATAAGGTTATAGAAACATGCAAAAAGAGTGTCCTGAATCTTTCCCTACTCTGTTTGTCTCTGTCCTACAGAATGTGGTATGTTAAAATAATACTTTCTCATAGCCTGGGAAAGTTAGAAAAGAACATTCAGTCTGCTGCATTGACAACAGTTCTCACATTTAGATATCTCATATTCTTAAAGCTATCACTTTTTTCTGAAAAAATGTGTCAACTCTCTCTTCAACATAATAGAATCTCTGCCACGGAATAAATAATTCTGTTGTATCTCAATAGCTCTATAGCTGGACAGTTCTTGCGATGTTCTCTACACTTAAACCTATTTCCCTAAGCTAATTTAATCAACTCAGTATGGTCTTTCTAAAATATCCCCTCAATCTTTATATAGTTTATATAATGCTCTCTAATCATCAGTAGCTCTCAGCTCTGACAGCAGTAGCTGCAAAAAAGTACTGGTCCAAGGCAAAGGATACAGTGGTCAACTCTCACTCTCAGCTCTTCTTGAGCATACCAACCCTCTGAACTAACTTCGAACTCGAACTCTCCTGCTGCTTTTTCCTTAGGACACCTTTTATAAATAATTTGATTGATACATTTGTAAACTAAGCTGTATAATTCTTGAGATGTTGCAAAAGTGAGCAATGCTTCTCTTGTCAAATAGCAGCGGTTGGATACTCATACTTGCTTTCACAGGCATTCCTTTACTTCTGCAAGAACAATTTTACGTACATGGGTATAACAGTCACTCAATTCCCATTATTCATATGATGTTAATGCTTCAAATGCAAGCAGTTCTTATATTCTAAATATGTTAGCCCATAGAAAACCAGTTTAGTAGGTGGGCAAGAGTGTGAGTGATACTGGTTCTATCATTTTAAGAAAAGTTGTAGTATCTTATAAGTTAGGAAGAGGTTATAGAAGAAATAATTTAATAGAAATATGTGCCAGTCTAGCATGTTTAGCTAATCATGCAGCACGGGGTACACAAAGTTTAGAGCATGCTTTTAACGTTTAAGCAACAGCAGTTTTTGGGCTTAGCAAATCATTCTCATGTTAGTGTTATGATTTAAATTTTCTATTGGGGGGCTTATCATTACTGTTATTGTGTGGTTTCCTACAATTGGAGGGTTTCTGCTGTGCAATTGCAGTCCTCAAACTGGGTAGGGAATAAGTAGCAAGGGTCTTGGAACAACAAAGTGCCAACACTGTGACTGTCATGACTTATGGGTTTTTATTGGTGTATTTGAAAATTCAACTAGAGGGGGAATGTTGATATTGGATTAATAATATTCACGACAAGACACCTTTATACATGAATGATACATTTTCATACACAGACGAAGTTGCATCACCCCTGTTGGATTCCCCTGTCATGAGCGCTCTGTCAACCCCAGCATGTAGGTTTGTGGTCAGGAAGGCTCTGCGCCCCAGTCCTGAAGTCTACTGACTGACAAGTCACAGGTGGGGTAACACTTAGCTGACAGCCAAACACACAAGCTTAGATCAGCTCCCAAAGATAGGCAGCAACACTTCAATGGTTCCCAGAAATTGGCCCCAATCAAGTACAAATGGCCAGAGGGACGCATGCATTCCCAAAGCACCATAAAGTTAGATACCACATGTAGTAAGGTACACTTAGCCAATCAAGACAGCACTCACAGCATACACAGTGACTACGTACCCCTGAGGCTGGACAGGTACTCGATAGTCCACTTAGTGTCTATGTTGGGTTGAGGCCCACCTGCATTCCCTATCTGGACATTGTATCTATGACTCCTTGTCAACTGTTCCCATATTTCACCAGGGAAAGAATGTTTTATGGGTTTATTGCTTCCAGAGAAATGTATAAAACATGCTTCATTCCAGAGTACTATGAGAGACAGTCCTCAGACCCAGGTGCTGTAACTGCTCTCGGCCATAATGTTTAACTGTTTCCTGTTTTGCCAGACACTGCATATCTTTTGTGTTTTAAGGTAAATTCTCATTCAAGCAACAAAAACATCAGTTAGTGTGCTGGGCACTAGTATATTATGATGCAGCTGGGCTACTGTCTATATTTGTACAATTCAGGAACTAACATTGCAATAAGATCTGCTACTTCTGCAGAGTTTAGATAAAACACGAAAATACACAATTTATCAAATTGTCAAGAAAATTACAGTATCTGATTCTTTTGTATCTTCTGCTACAGTTCATTTCATTATAACAGCTCGTGTGAACAGTTATATGAAGGATTTACTAGATCTGATATATATTTTATCAACTATTACTGTGTAATTAAAATGCAACAAGTAATAACACTTGAGTTGTACAAAAAGAACTGTGAAAGAAGGGTCTACAGGGAAGTTCTTTCGATTTATGTGCATCATTTTCTATCTCTGTAATCTAACTAGCGCATCTCTTTTTCATTTTGAAAAACAACAACTCACCACCTTAGGAGCTTTTTAAAATGTGTTCTTTAATCACAATGCTTCCCAAGAATACACGCCTGCCTGTAGGGCTAAAGTAGAAAAGATAAAATCACTTCAGTGGCATAAGAAAGATAAAAATGTAAATGCATTAAACATACTTTGATAAAGTTTGTGGTTATATTTCATGACCTATGATAATAACAGTGGATGTACTTAACGGTTGTTCAATAATCTCATTTGGGAATGCCACATCGAACATAAACCAGCAACAGCACAAAATAATGACCAATTGTTGAAAGGTAGCGAGGGTGACTGCAACGTATCAAACTGAGCTGAAGAAACCTTTCCATGGCCCGCGTATGTAATACAAATTACATTTTAATTTAAGTTACAGAGGAATTCTTGACGATTGTGAATTGCTTTTGATCTCAGATGATACAAAGGTTGTAGACGCTGAAGTAAAATACTAGACATTCGGGTAAGTGTTGTCACCTGTTTCGGATTTTAGGTTTGAAGACTACAGAGGAGAATGTGTACTTTTGCTATTGGTAGATGCGTAAATGTTCGCAATAAAGTAGTACAAGTCGTAGGATAATTACTAACTGTCTGGCCCCAGCACATGCTTTGGCTAGGAAGAACCCCACTTTGCAATCAACAGTGTGATTTGAATGCATGAATGTCGATTCACCAAAACGTCAGGGGTAGCGGAACCGACCTCACACACTCTTTCCGACATCACAGGTGGCATCATATGACATTTGGCCCTGAACCCCAAGATATGATGACACAAGACCTTCATCCTGATGAAATCATAATAATTGAAGTCACTGAAGCCCAGTGTGTACCGCAAAGACAAAGCACAGCTAAATCACAGGGAGATGCAGAAAAACTGATTTAAAAACACTAGTGTTCCGGTACACTAGTACTAATTCACAGGGAGCATAAATTGCGTTAGAGCTATGTTGTTTACTTGGTTTACTCCTCTTTTTATTGTTAACACGTTTTGACATCATCTCTTGCAAAGAATTTCACACTTGCGGAACATAGAAGCACAGGGGAGTAACTTGGTCAGTAAGACAGGGTGGTGTGAGCTTCAGCTTTTCTGACAATCACTCTGGGATATAATGTTAATATTTGTATGAAAAGCAGTGCATTGGGGGCCTTGTGGGCCAGTGAAATGGGGGGAAAATTGTGGGTTGTGAGGGGTAGTTATAAAACAAAAATTTGTAAAATAACAATTTTTTTAAGACCTTCAAAACAGAGACGAGATTTTCTGTGTGTGTGTATGTTGGTCTGAATGATTATTTATCTTACATGAATGAAAGCTCCTGCACCCCATTACATATGAAATAATACATTTTTTAGGGGAGTGCCACACCTCCAACCCTCTGTAACTGCGAGTGTTCTGTTCAAAAACATATTTTTCACATAGGCACATTAATGGACAGCGGCAGGAATTTTAACAAATGTATATTTCTTAATTAGTTTCATTTTATTTTGTATTATAAGGAGCACACATTGAACTTCGGAATCTATGTTTGCCTCTCGGTGGGATCTGCAGAAAGTAAATAGTGTTCAGCAGAATTGTTTACCTTCTGTGCCGGGGATGGCATTTGCCACCTCTGAGGCAAGGGGTCATAAAAGCAGTGCTCACAAGAGGCAAGCCACTGGTCCCAGCAGTGGCCCATAGCGACCCCTAAATGACGTCCATGTTTACATATGCTGCAGTAAGCGTGGCCTCATCAACATGCCTTTGTGAACCATAGAGCCCCACTGTCAAACTGGATATGCTGGCTTATGATTGGGTATTGCATGTCCTTAGCAGGCTCAAACCAGTTTCACTGAAGACTGTTTCCACTTTCTTGCAGCAACAGGCAATATTTCGAGGACAGGCACCTTCAAACCCCATCTCATTCATATTGATGATGTGGTTTCTGCAGCACATTTGTAGAGCAATATTTTCCACTATTAATCACTGCAAACATAAGCAGGCTAGTAGCCGGACAACATAGTTCAGTATCTTCATTGCAAAGTGGTAAGTCACACTGTCCTTGTGACATCTTCATTTAAAATGTCATGTAAAAAGGGGACTCGGCAGTAAAAAAAGGTTTTGAGTTTTGGCATATAGGCCGCCATTCCTGGGACCGAGCACACAGGCTTAACTTAAAGATAATATGGAAAGATTTAGAAGTACAAAACTGTAAGAAAGTCAAAGACTCAATGCACAAAAAATTAGGGGTGGGTGAATTTTTTAATTCTACCGGCAGAATTAATCACTAATAATAAGCACTGCTTGTGATCATCAGAGAGTGTCATTGGTAGTCGGATCATTGATCCTCTCTGCTGTGCTGGTTCGTTTAGAGCCTGTGACGTCCGCCTTTCCCTCAACTTCATTTGTAATTCGTGGGTTGGTGGGTCAGTTCGTGTGGTGAGCTGATTCCGTCGGGGCTCCTATGGTCGCATTAGTTAGTTTATTGTCCCTGGCTCTCGCTTCCTATAATCCACTTTGACTTTAAAACCTGCCGCCTTTCATGCAGTGCTTAATTTGTGCTTGTTGTTTCCGGTGCTGGGCACCGGCACTTATTTGTGAGGGCCGGGGCTTATTCTTATGCCTCAAGCATTTGCTGCGAGCAAAAGACATATGGAAAAGACAGAAGAAGGAAAAACTAAAAAGCGTCATAACGGGAGAAAGTAGAAAGTTGCAGGATGAGCTGAAGGGGCAGGGGTGGCCGTAAATGGATTGAAGAGGCCCGGGGTGGCTTCAGGATTACGCTGCCTCAGTATTCAGTGCTGGCAGATTTAATTACAGCAGGCTCGTGTTTAAGAGAAGGGCTTTGAGCATCGGCACCTCTTTATTTACAAATTAAGCACTGCTTTCATGCCTTACATTGCTTTTTGGCCCCTTGACAACCAGTTGCTGGCCTTTTCCCACCAGCATTAGTGTGCCTGCTCCCCCTCCCTAGCTCGGCTCCAGTTGTAGTGTTGAGAAGGGTGCCCACAGCAGCTAACCATATTGACTTATCATCAGAGTGGATATCACCCCATTCCCAACAAGACCACTGTGCTGGACAGGCCTTTGTTCTTCCTTGTGTAGTTGGAGGCCTATCAGAGAGGAATGTTCCAAGTTTTGTTGTTGTCTGACCCGCACTGTTCTATCCATCACAGAAACAGTTTGTTATCTCTTTTGAATCACCATAAAACATTGCAAATTATTCCCCATCTGCAGGTTGGCTCACTATCAGAACAAGTAGCAGCACTAAATCTACCTATGCCCAGAAAAGAGCAGGAGACCCTTTTTTCCTTGAATCAGAGACCGACACACATTTGCTGCACCATGTACATAGATCAAATAGCACGAGGGACCGACAGTGGCAACACATGCAATGGCAATTGCACAACCCAGTATCGGTTGTAAATGTAATGCCAAGGATATTCCACAATATGCGATTTACGGGTGGGTGGTTGGTAAAAATAAATAACTGTAAACCTGTTCAGTCCATCATAGTTTAGGGAAAATCTGCTGGGGCCACATGGGTGGCAATGTACGAACAACAAAACTGACCCCTATTCAGAGGGTCGAGTGGAAACCTTTCCTCCTGGCATTTCCCAGAGCCTTCAGCATGGCCGCAAAACACCCCACTCCGACTGCATTTGTCATGCTTAAGGGTAGGGAGTGAGTGGTTAGTGTCATTTCTAGTATGTTGTTCACAGGCATGTTTGTTTTCAGAGCTCCAGAGTTGTGGAGTAAACAGCAGTCCTGCCTTATGCTTTGGGCAGTCTGTTAAGCAGATGATTCAGTCCAGGAGAGGCACATGACAGTGGCATGCTTGTAGATATAATTTGAGGCTAGGCTCTCATCTGAATTGAAATCTATTAGTTTCATTACTGCTTAGAAGAAAAATTGATAAATAATGATTCACGTAACTCTTTGCATCGGCCACTACTCACAAGGATGCAGCACAGTACAGTAGATACTATCCAAAATGTTCTTTCAAACAATACAACAATATATATGAATGTGAATATTATTTCAGGGCGACTTGGTTAACTTAAGACATTAGACTAGCGCAGGCACAACTCTGTAGAATCTCACAGAATTTTTATGTAACTCCACGGAATTTCGTACAACTCCGCCAGTTCCGCCCACCCCTGCTACAAATCACACTCCAATTTTTAAAAATCATCCAAAATGTAATAATCAAAATGACAACAAAAGTACAATAAGGGGTACCAGACATATAATTATTTTAAAATTACAGGTAAATATGGCACCAAAAAACCCAATAGGCCATTCATTGTCTATGGAATTGGTAGACAGGAACCTAGACAAAATTTGAGGTTGCCTGAAATGGGGCCCTAGTCAGAAACACCAAATGGATTGATCCTGGTTGGAAGTCAAATAATACCTAAACCCAAATGCGGAAATGGGCTTGGAAAAAATGTCAGCTTTGTTTGGCTAAAAAATGGCAAAGTCCCTTTGTGCGTTTGGACATAGAGGCATTTCAGAGAAAAAAAAGCTCAAGACCTCCATATCGTCAGGTGGACCTGACTCAAAAGTATGTGACCACCAGTTCCACTGAATTAGATTAATACATTTTCAGATTATTCCTATTCAAAGTTCCCCTCTAACCAGAAAAATCAACAAAGCCACTTTCTGCATTGGGGCTTAGAAAGGTTTTCTTCAAAAACCCCAACAGTTAATGAACTTTAGCAGAACTAATCTACTTTGTATATCTGACCAGGGCTCCATTGTGGTCGGCCTCAAGTTGTGCCTAAGTGCCGATCTAATTAATGCTTTGCCCTTTGCC
Organism: Pleurodeles waltl; assembly: GCF_031143425.1. NCBI lineage: Eukaryota > Metazoa > Chordata > Amphibia > Caudata > Salamandridae > Pleurodeles > Pleurodeles waltl. The sequence continues at coordinate 818,374,919 of NC_090442.1, forward strand.
ATACTATATTTATAAAAACTTTAAAAAATCACATCTCAAATTCTCCCTATTTTTTTATTTTGATCGCATTTTATTCAATTAAAAATGCTCTCTTTTTATAGATCAGTTTATGTTTTTCTGTATCACACTTTTCAATTTATTCCGTTTTGGTACAACATAAATACTTCACACACTGCCTTAAGCTAAGCCTGTCTCAGGTTAATTTGTGAATTTGAAGGTTCACCATGACATGTGTTTTTAGGTGGCTAGCAACCCACTCCAAATAAGAGTCAAATTCTTAAATCACTCTTTTAATTTTTTTTAATTCCTTTATCAATAAAGACATTTTTAGGTATTATACTCACAGATTCTTGCAAAAGCTTACTATAATAAATGTAACGACATAGGACTAAACAAAACTGTCTTTCAAAAGTCCAGACACGCTTGCAGCCCCAAACTCTGAGACCACATTTCAAACCACAGCACTCATTATAACTCAAATTTAGACCCTGAATGTTACTTATTTGCATGGCTATGTGTGTGTGCAGAGTGGAGACATGGGCAACATCCCTCTGCATTATTAAAAGTGACTACTGAGGATAGATATCTATTATGTTTGTGAAGGAGTAACACTCCACCTAACCAGAAATCAGTTCATATTATTTAATAATAAACATTTTTACGATGATAATGAAAAATACATCAGTCAAGATACTCATTATGAGTTTGGCGGTTAGAGGATCGCCATGGTGGAGGTGGCGGTCGCACCGCTACGTGCCCGGCAGAGCAGACCCCCATATCATGACCATGGCGGTGTTCCGACTAGAACACAACCAAGTCACCGCCAGTCCCACCAGTGAGGTTAGGCTGCTGCGGCCGGCGATAGCCATCTCAAGGCCAGCGGGGAGCATGTTTCCGCTAACCATATTACAAGGTTGCACACCACCAGGATTTCCACTGGGGTTGCCCTGCCACAAAAAGCCTGGTGGCAAGGAACAACATAAAGGGGGACACTCACCTTCAGGAACACAGGCACGTCCGCAGCTACCATGGAACCTGAACTGGAAGTCTTCAAAATGCTCCTGCTGGCCATACAACGTAAGAACCAGCGACGATGACACCAACCATAAGTATGCCCACCTAGCACACACTGGAGAGAAGGCCATCAGTACACACCCACACACAACACACATACCAAGAATGGCTAGCCACGCCCACACACATGCAAACACCTGTAGCAACACACACACACATACACACACTCCCAGACAAACCACACACAACAAATCACAGATATGCAACACATACATGTGGAAGGAAAGCTAGGACAAGTCTGTTACCTTCGACACCAGCGGGTGTCTGTTGCAGATATATAATATCAAAATGGGCTAATAATAAATAACTATGTATGATATAGGGCTACTGGCGAGTCCCACTGAAATGTGTGCCCAAGGCAGTGGTGAGGCAGAGTTGGAGATGGGGATTTGGGTTTTGAGGGGGGGTCCCTAAGTTTGGGTTTGGAGGAGGGGTTTGGGTTGGGGGTTTAGGTTTAGACTTTTATTTTGGGGGTGGGGGCTTGGGTCTGGGTTTAGGAGGGGTAACTTTGGTCTTTGTGTGGGTAAAAAATCTTAGGTGTGGGAGGGGCATGGCGTGTACCAGGGGGGCCATGGGAGGACTGTGAGGTGGAAGGCAGGGGCTTGGCAGAGGGTAGCAGGGTGCTTGGGGGTACAGGGACTGGGACAGTGGGAGGGAACAGAAAAAATTATTGGAGAACCGTTTCTTAGGAGTGCAAGGTTGGTCATGGGATAAATGTTTTGGAGTGGAGGGAGAGGTAGTGATTGTGAGGTGTGTACAGTGAGGTGCCTTGGGTGCAGGTGCAAGTGTGGATGCCATGTGTGTACTGTGTCACTGTTGGGTGGGTGAGTGTGGGTGTTTAGGTGTAGCGAGAGGAGGGGGCTGGAGATGCAGGGAGATGGCAGGGTGGATTTGTGAATGAATGTTGTGGTGGTATCTGCAGGTAGGATGGATGTGCTGTATGTGGGGGTGTTGACAGTTGTGCTGAGGGTGGATGTGGTGTATAGGGTTCATGTATGGGAGTCTGATATTGTGGTGACGGTGAGAATGAGTGCATGTGTGGCAGGATTTGGGAATGATGTTGTGGTGACTGCAAGTTTGAGTGGTGTGGTGACTGTGAGGGGGGAGGTGGGGAGGGAGTCTGTGTAGGAACTGCATGTTTCTGTTGTGTGTGTGCATGGCGGTGGTGTCTTTGTGGTGCTTGTGTTTGTCCTTGCAAACCATGCCTGCTTCATGTGGATGCTTGTTGGTATAAAGGCAGCCAGGGCACCATGAATGACTTCCAGGTAGGCATTTGACTGCTGCATCTGTGATGCCAGTCCCTGGATGGCATTCACAATGGTTGACTGCCCCACAGAGATGGACCTCAGGAGGTTAATAGCCTCCTCAATTAGGGCAGCAGGGCTGACTGGGGCAGGGGCAGAGGTACCTGTGGCGAAGGAGATGTCTACCCTCCTATGTGAGTGGGCACGGGCACCTGGGAGGGGAACGACAGGGAGGCGGTGCTGGTAAGGGGGGTGGCAGACAAGGATGGTGCTGGGATGGTCCCAGATGGGTCTGCTACTGCCAAGGAGCATTCATTGGAGGAGGAATCCAACGATGTTGTTGTCGATCCTGTCTCCCCCGTGGCACTCTCCTCGCCCTCCATCCTGTCTCACCCTGAGACTGCACTCCCATTGCTGGATGTACAGGATGTGGCAGCTGGACCAGTGGCTGATGAAGGGGACATAGTGAATGATGAGGAGGAAGATGATTACTATGCAGCTTACTCTAAGGCAAAGTTAATTCAACAATACTTCCCATGAGAAACAGGTATGTGTCAACTGTTTTTGTATGTGACCTGTACTGCAGTCTGCCTTGCGACATGGCTTCTCCTGGTGTCTGTCATCAGTGGAGGTGTTGAGTTCAGCTCTCCCTCTAGGAGGGGGGGCATTTTGGCCATCAAAGGAGGTGTAAATGTTCAAATGTCAGTGCTATTTTCACTCTGCTGTTGTATTGAATCACTTATGCAATTTATCGTCCATGTTCTATGTTCCCTTTACAACTATATCAACTGCAATTGTAGTGCCAGACATAGTGGTGTCATCAGTATTGTTACTTATCATCACAGCCAGTGGGAGAATGTGCAACCTAACTGCTATTGAATGTGGAACATGCTTTTATTTGAGTTTTGTGAGCTGTGAGGTAAGGCCCAATTGGTATGGATGTCTAGGAAATATGGATCTGACATGGGCATATAGTTTGAGATTCCACCTACCAAATCACACTAGGGATTCCAACATTGTACTGCATGTGTGTTGAATGGGCAACATTGACTCCTATTGTGATAGTTGTCCCTGTCTTGGTCTATTTGCAGGGCATTTGTGTGGTGCAACTCTGGTTCCTGCCTTGCCTGTTGGCTCCCTTGACACAAGTATCCAGAATATGTCTGCTCTACTATCATCCTTGCTGCATATTGCTCCCTCATCTGTCTATCTCGCAGACCTTTGCAGGGCAATGTGTTGACTGTAATGGCATGTTTTATAACAGAAATTCTTACTTATTACAATAAAGACACGTAGGCAGTAGCTGTGCTCAAATGTGTTTAATGTGATTTACAAGTGCAATGGGTGAAGAGTGGGGTAATGGTGGGTGCAAATATCAGAGTAGTTGTCCAGCTGTAGGTAGCCCAGGTCCAGTATCCAAGGGCCCATGGAAAAATGGAGACATGACAGTGGATAGTCAACATGGTGTGTCAGTGGCAGACAAGAGAGAATGTTACAGGGGGAGGGGTACTGGTGGTCTGTGGATCCTCTGGCCGGGCATCCATTCCACTAGCTGCCACAGAAGTGGAGGGCTCTGTTGGAATGTGGCTAGTGGAAGGGGCCTGCTGGTGGGTGGAGGACACACTCAGGATGGTGGTGAGTTTCTTGAGCACCCCTTCAATGAAGGCCATGGTGGCACTGAGGGTCTGCCACTGCTGCATGACCTCCTGTGGTATTCCCTCTGCAGCCTCTGGTTTTCCTGCACAGTTGCAAGTATGTGGCTCATAGTGTTCTGTGAATGGTGGTATGCTCCCAGGACTTGGGAGATGGCCTCCTATCCAGTCGTTTGGTGTGGGTGTCCCATCCCTTGGGCCACAGGTGCCCTCCCACTGCCCCTGTCCCCCCATGCCTGTGCCCCTGGCACAGTGTGCCCACTCCAGTTGTGCCAGGACCTTCATCGTCTTGGGTGGGTGGCCTTGACTCTGTTCCCTTTACTCTGGGGCACACTACTGATTGAACTGTCCTTGGGACACTGGTTTGGGGATGAAGGGTGGGCTGTGTTGTAGTAGCCACATGGGTGGGGGACCCCGATGTGTCCTTGGTGGGGCTGGTGGTGGTGGACTCTCCAGTGTTCCCAGATGGGCCAGGCAAGTAGTCAATATCCAGAGATCCACTGGGGCCTTCATCCTGGGAGGGCTGTCTGTCTCTGGCATCCGCTGCCAGGTGGCAGTAACAGCGGGACCTGTGGATGGAAAGGGATAGAGTTACACTGTGGAGATGCACTTGTTTGTATCATTGTCTGATGCATGGAGTAGCTTGACTTTCTTCACAATGATGGCAATGACAGATGCAGCACTGCCGACATTGCTTGTGGGTGATGGATTGTGCCATTGCTTTAATTTTCTATTGAGGGTTGAGGAAAGTGGATAGCATTGCTGTCAGTGCCATGTGTGCAGTCGGTGTTTCATGTGCTATGGTTTTCCATGCATGTGTTCCACTGTGAGGTGGGATTGTGATCTTTTGATGTGTAGGGAGTGATACATCGTGGAGTTGTGGTGCTTGGCGTGGTGATTGGCATCCGTGTATTAGGGAGGGACTGTGTGGGCATAGTGGCAGTGGGGTGGTGTGGCATGCAGGAGAGGGGTGTGGGGTGATTGGGGGGGTGCAAAAGTGTTAGATGGGGTGGATTAGGGAGTGATGGGTGGTGGGGACGCATGCTGTACAGGAGTGGTTGGTGCTTAGGGAGCGCTGTTAACTTACCAGAATCAAGTCCTCTGATGATTCCAGTTAGGCCCTCAGGATACATGATGTCCAAGACCTTCTCCTCCCAAGATGTGAACTCAAGGGGAGCAGGCGGGGGCCTACCGCCAGGCTTGTTGATGGCAATCTGGTGACGTGCTGCTATGGAACGCACCTTCCCCCGTAGGTCGTTCCCCCTCTTCCTGATCTCTTCCCTTGTGTGTGGATGGGGGCCCATTGAGTTGACCCTGTCCACCGCTATAACTCAACTTTCCTGCCTTTCGCAGTTTGCTGGACCTGAGCTCCAAACAGTTGTGGCTCTACCCTGACAATTTCATCTACCATGACCCTCAACTCATCACCTGTGAAACATGGGTGCTTCTGATGGGACATGGTGGTTGTTTTGTGGGTGGGACTGTGAGTTGTGTGTTTAGGGTGCAGAGTAGGGTGCTTGATGGTGTGGGGGTGTTTGGTTGTGTGTGCTGGTGGTATGTGGTGTTTGTGTGCAGTGGTGATGTGTATATTGTGTTGCTGGTACAGTTGTGTGATGTGTGGGAAGTGTGTTGGTGCATATGGTATCGACGTGCAGTGTCCTCCGTTGGTGTGCTCCTCAGAATGTGTGCATGGGATGGGCTTGGGAAGATGAGACTGGGACTGGGAAGCGGTAGTTGGAGGGGGGGACGGAAGAAACAGGGACACTGGCTGCTGTCAGAGAGGAGGCCAGAGCCTGAAACGATCTCTGTAGGGCCACCAAGCCACCGTGAATGCCCTCCAGAGCCCCTGGATGGCATTCACCTTGGTTGTCTGCCCTACAGAGATTTATTTCAGTAGGTCAATAGCCTCCTCACAGAGGGCTGCAGGGCTGACTGTGGCAGCGTCTGGGGTACCTGGGGCAAAGAAGGCACCCACACCCCTGGGTGAGCGGGTGCGGGCAACTTGGTGGGGGGCTACAGGGAAGGCGGTATGAGGGAGGTGGTAGAAACTGTTGCTGGGGTGGTCCCAGAGGGGTCCGCCACCACCAGGGAGCTCCCATCGGAGGAGGAATCACAGTCATTTGAATCAGCTGCTGTCCCCTCCTGTGGTGCCCCCCTGGCCCTCCATCCCACTGGTCCCCTCAGCGTCATGGCACTCTGCTTCCTGGGTCCTGTGGGCTGGAGCTTCTTCACTCGCCGGTGCCCTTGCTCCTTCGCCAGATGATGCTAATGCAGACATAGACAAGATGACAAAAGGAGAGGGGGGGAGAAAGAAAGGGAGCAGAGGGTCAATCACAGCACCAACAGCACAGATGGCATACACATCACTATCAAACACAGTGACTAAGAATGGACAGTATGGACAACACTGGCATACCATTGGCTAGGTACCACAGCAGGTAGGAGCCAAACACTGCCATCTGCACACCAACTGGGACCAACTGAGACCAACTGGGACCAACAAAGTCCTGTCTGACATGGAAAGCCAGCTACCTAGCTATCTAAAATATGCATTACACCCAAAATACCACACAGCAATGTCTAAGCTGGCATACTGGGGCATCCACTGACTAGACCCCTGCACCCAAATCCCATGCCAGGCAACAAAGATGGTTTTCACACACACTGTACTCACCCCCTTGTGGCAGATGTGATGCCTTCAAGCACACATCTAGCGCTGGGTAGGCCACCAGCAGTATGCAGGCCATCAGGGGGATCAGGTTCCAACAGGCACCCCTCCCCCGCTGGGAGGCCGTCCACATCTGGGCCTTCGTGTTCTTCCGGGCCCAGCATCTCAGGTCCTCCCACTGTTCCCTGTAGTGGATGCTCTGCTGGATATGGACCCCCAGGGTCTGCACGTCCTTGCCGATGGCACACCACAACCCCTTCTTCTGATGGGTGTTGACCTGCAGAGGAAACACAAACAAAAGGACACCTTGAACCAGCCTGTCCAGCCTGTCACACATATGGCCTACATACTGCATTTGCCCCTCATCAGGTACACACATGATCCATATCACTGCATTCACACTGCCACCAGCCATACCCTCTCAAATGACACACTGCCAACACACACACACACATCTACATGTAGCCATGTCGCCATGATGTACTCACCTCTTGGACAGAGGCCCATACAACTGCACATACAGGGATGGGACCTGATCCACGTGCCTCTCCAACTCCTCCGACGTGAAGGCTGAGGCCCTTTCTCCTGTTGCACAGGCTATGGCAGACACAGGTCACAGCAGCACATGCAGTGAGATGTGGTCCTGTAGAAAGTCAGGAATCAAGTGAAGTGATAGACAGAAAATGGTGGTCAAGTACACCGCGGTGAACACAGTCACCACTGGCATTGATCATCATTGGTTCCTGTACTCCATAGAGGCCCATGTCAGCCAATGAGGAATAGCACGGTGGTGCAGACCGCCTCCCGCCATGACCCCTAACGCCGGCCGACGAAGTCACTTCCACCAGTCCCTGCATACAGGACAGGCAGTTGCGATTTTCTATTGCTAGTACACATGTACTGATTTAAAAGTGCATTATTGGTGTCGAATGTACACACCTAGACAGTTCCAGTATCCAACATACAAACATGCTCTGATGTAGTATTTTCATAGTTCCTGTTGTCACTCCCTTCTTACTTTTGGGTCCCTTTGGTACCAACCACTGTGGAGGAATAGGAGGAGGAGGCAAGCACCCATGTACAGACCCCTTGTGGACTTGGCTACACTGGAGGACAGGCACTTCATACTCACCTATCGTCTGGACAAGGCCACAATCACAGAGCTGTGTGCACAATTTGAGCCTGATCTGCTACTTGCTATCCATTGCACCAGAGTAACCCCGCCCTCTTGTGCGGGTACTATCACTGATCCATTATCTGGCAACAGGCTCTTTCCAGGGGACAGTGGGCTTGGCTGCAGGAATGTCACAGCCAATGTTCTCTATTGTGAGTGCAAGGGTTTTGGCAGCCTTGCTCAAACACATGTGCAGCTACATCGCATTGCCCCAGGTAGATGAATTGCCCACTGTGTAGGCTGGATTCTACGAAATGGGACACATACCATATGTTATAGGGGCCATTGACAGGACCCATATTGCCTTAGTCCCCCCAGGCCAATGAACAGGTTTACCGGAATAGGAAGAGTTTCCACTCACTCAATGTCTCATGTGTGCCTTGCTGACCATTACATCTCCCACATTACTGCCAAGGATCCTGGGTCTGTGCATGATGCCTTTATCCTGAGGAATAGCAGCATCCCACAGCTGATTGCACTACTACAGAGACACAGAGTGTGGCTTATAGGTGAGCCTGAATCCCCAACCAATGTATGTCAGTGTATGCCTTCAGGAGTCATACCCTATGACATTGTGCAAGGCTAATGTGTGCCCCTCACTTCTTGCAGGTGACTCTGAATCCCCATACCTGTCCTGGCTGTTGACCCCTATTAGGAATCCAAGAACAGGGGCTGTGAATAGGTACAATGATGCTCATGGGCATACTAGGAGGATTGTTGAAAGGGCCTTTAGTGTCCTGAAGTCCAGGTTCAGGTGCCTCCATGTGACAGGTGGATCCCTATGCTACTGCCCTGAGAAGGTCTGCAAGATTGTTGTTGTGTGCCTCATGTTGCACAACTTGGCCCTCAGATGCTATGTGCCCTATCTGCAGGAGGAGGGGGGTGACAATGCACCTGTGGCAGCAGTGGACACCGAGGACAGTGAGGAGGAGTAAGAGGAGGAGAATGTGGACAACATGACACATGATACAGCAGTTCTTCCAATGACACTCAGGTAAGACTGTTGAACTAAACATTTCTCAATTTAAGTGTTGTGCTGTGTGGCTGTAACATAATGCCAGTCACTACCTTTGCATCCCAACTAACTGTCACGTATGCCTTCCCATATTGCAGATGTAGGTGTGGTTACAACAGTAAAATGCTGTGATGTGTACAGACTGCTGAGACACATATATAGGATGTATCAGCATATTACTGAACATTTGCACAGGATCATGCAGTTCAATACAGTTCAATACATAGTACGTGTTCTTCAGATAAAGCACTATTACTCAAGTTGTGTTCAATGGTGGTTATTAAGTATTCTGGTATATAATGCAAAGCACACTAGAGTGGGGTGATGGTTGGTAAAAGTCCAGTGTAGTGGGCCAGACTGTTTGTTGCACAGGTCCATTGTCCAAGGGGCCATAGGAAGGGGAGCAATGGCAGTTCAAAGTGGACAAGGTGACACAGTGGAACACAAGGAGGACATTCAGGAGGGGCTCATTTCCTGGCAATGGTCTTGGTCTTGGCAACTGTCTCTGGTGTCTGTCTGGGTATCAGGGAATGTTTGTGGGTGGTTCACCTTCTGCAGGGGGAAGGGTGCAGGTGACCTGTGGGGTCTGTGTCAGGGCCTCCTGTCCACTAGCTGCAGCAGATGTTGATGGCTACTGGTTGGAGAGGCTAGTGGAAGTGGCCCGCTGGTGTGCTCTGTCCTCCCGCATGGTCTTGGCCATGTCACCCAGCACCCCTACAATGGAGCACATTTTGGCATTTAGGCCCTGCAACGGCTGCATGACCTCCTGGTGGTGTACCCCCTGCAGCTGCTGGTTCTCCTGCATGATATTGATCACCTGACCCATCCTGTCCTGGGATTGTTGGTATGCCCCAGGTCAATTGTGAGTGCCTCTTGGGCAGTCAGTTCCCTGGGCCTGTCCTCCACCTGGTGCACAGCTGTCCCTGGCCCCCTGTGCCTGTGTCCCCTGAACGGTGTGCCCACTCCCACTGACACCAAGACCCTCATTGTCTTGCCTGTGTGGTGTGGACTCGGGTACCTGTACAGGTGGGCACACTACTGATTGACGTGTCCTGGGGACAGAGGTGTGGGGGCGTTGGCTGGCTGCTGTGGTGTTAGATTCTGATGGGGTGGCTCTGTGGTGGACTGGCTGTGGGATGGGGTAGCCGACTGACCAGTAGCTCCTTATGGGTCAGGGAGTTCATCTACATCCAGAGCTCCTGAGTTGCTGTCATCACTGGGGGTATCTTCTGGTGGGGGACTGAGTAGCCGTGGCACCTCCTCGCCGCTGACATTGGCTTGGGCACCTTTGGGAATGTAATTAGTGTATTATGCTACATGTCTGTGACATATTCCACATTACTAGATTTCCCAATGTTATTGCTGTTGTCCTGCCACCTTTGGTTGTGTGTGGAGATGGATTGTGGGATTGTTAGTTCTTCATGCTGTCATGCTTTGGTGGTGGGTGTGCATGCAGGGCTAGAAAGGATGTGCATGCAGTGGGTATAGCATGCAGGGCTTGGTATTTTGTATTGCTAATTGGGGTAGTGCACTGTGTGGGATGGAGTGTGGTGATGGTGGTCAGGGTGAGGTTTGTGGTGGCATGCAGATATGGGGGTGATAGGGAGTAAATGTTGACTCACCAGTGTCCAGTCCTCCAGCTACTCCAGTGAGTACCTCAGGATGCAGTAATGCCAAGACTGCTCCTCCCATGCTGTCAGCTGTGAGGGAGGAGGTGGGGGTCCACCACCAGTCCTCCTGATGGCAAGCTGGTGCCTTGCTGCAATAGAATGCACCTTCCCCCGTAGGTCGTTCCTTATGTTGTCCCTTGTGCGTGGATGTTGTCCTATGGCGTTCACCCTGTCCATTATTCCACGCCATAGCTCCATCTTCCTGGCAATGGAGATCTGCTCTACCTGTGCTCCAAACAGCTGTGGCTCTACCCTGACTATTTCCTCCACTATGACCCGCAACTCCTCATCAGTGAACCAGGGTTCGCCTTTGTGGGGACATGGGTGTTGTGTGGACTGTGTTGTGCAGAGGGTGACGTGTGAAGTAGTGGGGTGTGTGATGTCTGGTGCGTGACGGATGAATGGGTAGTTGTGATATGTGTGTGCAGTCCTATCTAGGTTTGGCGTGGCAAAGTTTATTGTCTTCTCATGTTTGCAAAGGATTGTGGGTGATGTGGGGATGTGTTTTATACTGCTGTTGGTGGGTGTGTGGGGTGTGTGTATCTTTGTCAGGTGTAGGTTTTTGGTTCTGGCCAATGTTGTCTTGTTCTGAATTTGGGTGGCCATTTTCACCGTGGCAGTGTGCACCGGCAATAGTTTACCACCGTTGAATGTCTGCTGTGGTGATTCGTGGGTCATTATTTGGAGGGCATTGTTTCAGTGGCGTAACAGTATGGGTGGTGGTTCTGACAGTTTAGCACATTCAGCGGGTCTGGCGGATTTGTGGTTGTGGCTGTTTTCTGTTGGTTTTGTGTGTATGTGTCATAATCTGGCAGACAGATGTTCGCCTCCACGGAGGTATGTTGGCGGCAGTCAGCGCAGCCGTATTCGGTATTTACCACCAATTTCATAATGAGGGTCACAGTACTCACACACATGAAAGAAAATACTCAGTGTTACTAAAATAAAGGTACTTTATTTTGGTGACACAAATGCCAAAAATACCATAGAGACTATACTCCCTTAGAAGGTAAGTACAACACAAATTATGGACACTAGTATGCGAAAACAGGTGTAAAAACAGTTCAAAAACAGTGTTTTTAGTGAAAACCACAATAGTTGGAAATGGGCCTGGGGGAACACAAACCATATACTAAGAAAGTGGAATGCAAATGTTGGTTTCCCACCTAAGAAGATGTAGTGTGTAGAGGGGCGCTGGGAGTACTAGAAACACCAAAGGTAATTATTACAACCCTCCCCAGAGCCCAGGAAAGCAGGAGTAAAACACAGTACCTTTCCTACAACGCACAGAAACACGAGAAAGAAGATTATGCAAGAACCAGGAGAGAATGCAAGGCACCAACAGTGGATTCCTGTACCTAAAGAACTGTGGAAGAAGGGGACCAAGTCCAAGAAGCACAGAAGAGTCCAGGGAGCCCCTGCTAACCCAGATAAAGGTGCAAATGAATAACCACAGGTGAACAAAAACAGTCAGTACTGCACCCAAGAAGACGGATTTGGATTCCTGGTTGGTGCAGATGATGTCCCACGACGGATGAAAGACTGTAGTCTGGTTTACGTCACTGGAGTCCACCAACTAGCTTTAGCACATGCAAGGCTCATGGTTAGTGGAAAATGGCACTGCCCGGGACTAGGAAGGATCAGGTGGACTCTACCCAGGAGGGGGAGTCACAGGGGCCTCTCAGCAACTCAGAGAGCCCACAGAAGACCAGGCAGCGCACAAAGGAGTCCCACAGCATGGGGACAAAAGAGGTGCAAAAGGAGACCCCAGCAGCACTACACCAAAGGCTCCCACTCCGCTTGTGAACCACTTAGGAAGATGTGCGTCGCAGGATAGAGTGCTGGGGGCTGGAGCTGCACAGTGCACAAAGATCTTTGTGGAAGGATGCCAACAAGCCTTGTTAACTGCAAAACACATGGTGCACGGGGGTACTGTCTTGCGTGGGGGGCAAGCTCTTACCTCCACCAAAGTTGGACAGTAGGATATCAGGACCATGGGGACCACTTCATTCCACTACCCATGATGCAGGATTCACTCAGCTCATCAGGAGAAGGGATCCACGCAGCCAGTCGTGGATGCAGTGAGGTGCCTGCTGAAGCAGAAGAGTGACTCCTTCATGCCAAGTGAGATTCCTTCACTTTTCTGGTGCAGGCTGAAGACAGGCTGTCCTCTGAGGATGCACGGCCGGGAAACAGTTGCAGTTGCTGGCAGGAGCTGAAGATACAATGTTGCAGAAGTCGTCATTACTTCTTTGTTGCAGTTTGTAGAGTTCCTGGAGGGTCCAGATGAAGTTTCTTCAGTGAGAAGATGAAGTAGAGGATGCAGAGGATTCCTGCTGGAGTCTTGCAATCTGAATCTGAGGAACCACCCACAAGAGAGACCCTAAATAGCCCTGAAAGGGGGATTGGTCACCTAACCAGGTAAGCACATATCAGGGGAGGGCTCTGACGTCACCTGCTGACACTGGCCACTCAGATGCTCCCAGAGTTTCCTGCCAACCTTGAATTCAAGATGGCAAAACCCAGGACCCTCTGGAGGAGCTATGAGCACCACCCCTGGGGTAGTGATGGACAGGGAAGTGGTCACTCCCCTTTCCTTTGTCTAGTTTCTCACCAGAGCAGGGCCCGGGGTGTCCCTGAACCAGTGTAGACTGGATTATGCAAAGAGGGCACCAAATGTGCCCTTCAAAGCATTTCCAGTGGCTTAGGAAGGCTACCCCTCCCAAGCCTGTAAACACCTATTTCCAAAGGGAGAGGGTGTAACACCCCTCTCCAAAAGAGAATCTTTTGTTATGCCTTCCTGGGCTCAATCCTCTTGAGCAACAGGAGGGCAGAAACCCATCTGAGAGGTAGCAGCAGCTGGGGCTGCCTGGAAAACTTCAGCAGGCTTTAATGGCAGTACAGGGGGTCCTCTAAGGAGCTGCCAGAGTGCATGGAATCATACAATCAGTGCTTGCAAAAGCATGGGGGTATGATTCCTACATGTGTGATACCAAACAAGCCTATGTTTGGAGCTACCATTATGTAGCTGGATATAGGTAGTGACCTATGTCCAGTACACGCTTAAAATGGCGTCCCTGCACTCACGAAGTTTGGGAAAATGGTCCTGGAGGTCGTGGGGACAACTCTGCTAATGCAGGGGTGTCCTCACACACAGGTACTCTGCACCCTGCCCTCAGGGCTTGAGGGCCTGCTATAGGGGTGACTTATAAGTGACCTGGTGCAGTGTAAATGGCAGTTAAAGGGTTCATGCTCCTTTTCACACAGGCTGCAATGGCAGTCCTACAGAAACCTTTGCATGGGCTCTCTATTGGTGGCAAAATACATGCTGCAGCCCATAGGGATCTCCTGGAACCCCAATGCCATGGGTACCTAAGTACCACATACTAGGGACTGATAAGGGGGCACCAGTATGCCAACTGTGGGTGAAATACTGGGTTACCAGTATGCAACAACCATAATTTAAGGGAGAGAGCATAACTACTGGGAACCTGATTAGCAGGATCCCAGTAGACACAGTCAAACACACTGACAAACAGGCCAAAAGTGGGGGTAACCAAGCTAGAAAGAGGCTACTCTACAACTTGTGGCGATTCACACCACCAATGGTTTTCCACCGTGCAATGACTGTCGTGCTGATTTGTGGGTCATAATAGAGAGGGCGGGATGTTGTTGCCGTGGCAAATCTGGTGGTGGGACAGTCTCTTTCCCACCCTCGGTTGGCCTGGCAGTTTAGGATTTATGGCTGTATTTGGGAGGTCTTCAGTGTGTGACTCATAATACGGCAATTGCTGTACCGCCATCACTGGAGGTCTTTTGGCAGCCATCAGCACAATGGTCTTACCAAAAGACCGCCAAACTCGTAATGAAGGCCTCAATGTGCTACATTGTGGATAGATGTTATACCAGGGATAGGCTAATAAGTCTGTCAACTCTAAATCAGCCCAAAAATGCTTTAAAGCATTAAAACATATTTTATTAAACAATAAAGTATCACTTTTTAAATCATTTTTATAGATCAACTATGAAATTAGAATAAACAAATTCCAATCTGGTGGCCACCCTACCTCAGTTAGCATCATCCAAACCCTTCAGTGGGATCAGCACTCCTACGAGTAAAAACACTGGGAAAAGCAGTCTTGCCCACAATAGAAACATCCATACCCCCATAAGAACCCTCTTGTCCCTCACCATCATAAACAGTGGACACCACTGTCCAACAATAACAACGTTTGTGTGGCCAGCATTGAAAATGCCTGTGGCCATCCGGTCAAGATAGTAGGGCCATTTGACAGGGCTGAGGAAGGATCTGCTGCTGGGAGGCCGGCTCAAGGTGCATCTGCAAATGTTAACACCATGGGCCAAAATCTGATAGGTGCTGCTACATAGAAGGAGACATAACTTGGCCAGATTATAGATGATCTCCTGAGGACCCAGAATGAGATCCTGAAGGGCCAAAATAATCAAATGGATTGCACACAAGTGTGTATACTTTACATTCTGAGTGGCACATGATGGCTTTAGGCCATTTTCTGCAGACATGTCAGCCAGCATTGCAAGCTTGGTTCCAGAAACATCACCAGCTGGCAGTTTCAATTAAAAGGGGACACTGTTGCCCATGGAGCCACCTGTCACATCCTCCCCAGTTGATACTCAACCAGCTTCAATGGCCTTAGGAGGAGTAGTTCATCTGATCCATTTGAGGGCAATGCCCAACAGTCCACCACCAAGAGATGCAAAAACTAAACTTCTTCTGTGAGTGCCTAGATTATTTATTATATTTATTATCTGTCCCGTTATTTGGAATGTACTCATGGACTCTTCCCTGGAAAAGGACTCTAACCTATGTAGGCTCATGTATCATTTGTCACATACCATACCAGTTTACTCATTTCTAAAAATAATAAGTTGTTTATAATTATCTTTTTTCCTTTAATTAAACTAAAATCAAACCCAATAATGTGCTGGGATATGATTCTAATAATAATAAGACAATCAGATATGGAATTATATTAAAAAGCCCATCTCAAAAGATCTCTCAACAATTTCTTCCTTCAACCTCTACCTGCTCAGGACCATTAATTTTAAACACTATTTCTCAGAAAAGGCAACACTGTGCAATAACCAGCTAAGGGGACTATGAGCATAAGAAATACCATAAAGGGTTCTGCAGAGCTGCTCAAAGCTGACTTCTTACTTAAAACTATAAAACTGCTTGCCTACCTTTCACACTTCTTCATCCATCACAATGCTAAGCACAGCATACCATTCACATGATAGCCACACCTTGGTGGTGCTCACATTTGGTATGGAAATACTTTCCAAACAGAATCAAACCAAAGACGACATACTTACAACTACACACTCATTGCTACCTATGTAGGTAAGTGCTTTAACACCCCATGTATGTGTTATAAGTGCTATATAAACATTACGAAACAATACAAGGGGTTTAGCACTATTTTACACATTCCTAACATATAATGAAGGTATACATTGGAACAAGCTCATATTGACTACACACAGTGCACATTTGAACACAAATGACAGCACAATAAATGGCTTGCAACTCAATATTTTTCAGTTCAGCTATATGGGTTTCTATTTTAATTAAATATTAATACATTTTTGGTTCCAAATTTACCAGCAAGAGGGAAGGATCTGTCACTTGCATCTATGAACACTTTCCAAAATGGACATCATGCAGATGAGACACAACATTAGGAAGTACTCCAATAACAAAATAATTGTATGCTTAATTTAAAAGGATGGACAAAATGAAATGATACACAAAAAACACCCATTGTGAAGATACGACAAAATATGTAGGGGCATATTTATACTCCGTTTGCGCCGAATTAGTGTCGTTTTTTTTTACGCAAATTCAGCGCAAAACTAACGCCATATTTATACTTTGGCACTAGACGCGTCTAGCGCCAAAGTATGAGTAAAGAGCGTCATTTTTTAGCGTGAACGCCTTCCTTGCGTTAATGAGATGCAAGGTAGGCGTTCCCGTCCAAAAAAATGACTGCGACGCAAATGCGTCGTATTTATACTCCCGGGCAAAATTCACGCCCGGGAGTTGGCGGGGCAGAAAACCCCGCATTTGCGCCACTTTTTAACGCCTGGGTCAGGGCAGGCGTTAAGGGACCTGTGGGCTCAAAATGAGCCCACAGCTGCCCTCCCATGTCCCCAGGGACCCCCCCTGCCACCCTTGCCCACCCCAGGAGGACACCCAAGGATGGAGGGACCCACCCCAGGGACATTCAGGTAAGTTCAGGTAAGTATACATTTTTTTTTTTATATATTTTTTTGTGGCATAGGGGGGCCTGATTTGTGCCCCCCTACATGCCTCAATGCCCAATGACCATGCCCAAGGGACATAAGTCCCCTGGGCATGGCCATTGGGCAAGGGGGCATGACTCCTGTCTTTACTAAGACAGGAGTCATGTAAATGGCGCCTGGGCGTCGTTAAAAATGGCGCAAATTGGGTGGAGGCGATTTTTTGCGTCAACCTGACTTGCACCATTTTTAAGACGCCCTAGCGCCATTTTTCCCTACGCCGGCGCTGCCTGGTGTACGTGGTTTTTTTCCACGCACACCAGGCAGCGCCGGTCTGCTTGCGCCGGCTAACGCCATTCAATAAATACGGCTCCCGCATGGCGCTTTAGCGCAGTTTAGCGTCAAAAAGTATAAATACGGGCCGTAATTGTTACATTATTGTAGCAACTGGTCATCCAAACACATTAGCTACACCAATGAGAGTTGTCAAGAGCGCACCCAGTATAAGTCAAAACAAAACCCTTTCAGGGTTAGATTGACGCATACATTTTAATAGTGAAATACGTGTTAGAAGTTGCTTTAGATCATTCTGGGTTGGCTTGGATGGTATTTTTCTAATCCAAAGCTGTAATACTGTGCCTGGAGTGGTAAAAGGCTTTTGTCATTTTACAGCTCGGCGAGGATGGCATTGTGCCAATCCTATGCTTAAAGATTTTGCTGTACCATAACCCGTGCCCCACCATTAACAGCTTTCTCATCAATACTTTTATTGCAAACGTTACAGTGATATCAGTGATGTCGTAAAAGATGTCAAGAGTAATGTAAAATCTGGGGTAATTAGCAGGCATGGCAAAAGCATGACCTATAGTTATCTTAGGGCACGGGTTATAGTTACTTGAAATAACTCTAACTAGATTTTTCTTAGTGAATTTCTAAGGTTTGTTTTATTCTATTTCCTAACTATAACATCCTTGTAACATTTGATTTTTTCCAGTGATTTTCTAGGATTTTCTTTAGTGTTAAGTAAGATGCACATTGCAATGCACAATGGGGGTGAGATGCAGTGCCCTGGCATTGTGCTACCACCAACTAAGCTTGCTGCTCCTGCCCCCTCTCTTTTTTGCCATCTATTGGCCTGCTCCTTCACTACAGCCCTGTGTGGCTGTCATTCTGCCACTGCCCTTTCTGCCCACCCTGACCAGTTAGCTTGCTGCCCCCTCTACCTGCTCCCTACCCTCTGTTGTCCAAGTCCATGCACTAGCCCCCTCCCTCCTGTCCTGCCTGGTCAGATGTGCTGCTACTACCCTCCATTGAGCTCTCTGGCCACTCCTCCTGCCCTTTTGTTGGCCAATTCTATGCCCCATCATTGCCCTCCTGCTTAGTGTCTGCGCTTAGTTTGCTGGCCCTACCCTCTTGACCTTGCCCTCTGATGTCTGTGTGCATGTCCGCGCTCCTTCCTTTTTCTCCCACCATGTTCCATGGACCTGCCACTACCCCTCCTATCCACTCTGAATGTTCTGTTGAGCTGCCACTTGCCCTCCCTACTGCCTATCATGCTCAGATGTCTGCCACCTGCCCCTCCCACCTGTACTCTGCCTGTCCGAGTTCCATGCCCCTAACCCCTCCCTCCTGTCTGCCATGGTCCATTTGTCTTCCACTCCCTTCTGCCCTCCATACTCTGTTGTGCTGCAACTGCTCCTCCTTCCTGCCCTGTGTGGTCTATTGTGAAGCACCTTCCCCTCTCTGTGTCCAGCCCCTAACCATCCCTTCTGTCCTATATAGTCTTTTGTCCATGCCCTGGCCAGCTCCCTCTTGCCCACCAAGGCTGTTGTGCTGCCACTACCTCTCCTGCTTACCATGCATGGTCTTCTGTGCTCACTCATCAATCAATCAATCAATCAGGAATTTGTAAAGTGCACTACTCACGTGTGAGGGTCTCAAGGCGCTGAGGTGGGGGAAGGTGCTGCTACTGCTCGAACAGCCAGGTCTTGAGAAGTTTCCTGAAGGTAAGGAGGTCTTTCGTCTGGTGCTGGTGGATAGGAAGAGTGTTCCACGTTTTGGCGGCGAGTTGCAAGAATGATTTACTGACGGTTGTAGTTCTGCGGATGCGTGTGACGGTTGCGTGGTCAGTGGAGCAGAGATGTCGGGTCAGGGTGTAGAAGGAGAGCCATCTGTTGAGGTATTCTGGTCCGGTGTTGTGCAGTGCTTTGTGAGCATGGGTGAGGAGTTTGAATGTGATTCTCTTGTTGACTGGGAGCCAGGGCAGGTTTCTCAGGTGGTCTGTGATGTGGTAGTGGCGGGGGATATCCAGGATGAGGCGTGTGGAGGTTTTCTGTATGCGTTGCAGCCTCTTCTGGAGTTTGGCTGTTGTTCCTGCGTAGTGGGCATTGCCATAGTCCAGTTTTCTGCTTACGAGGGCTTGGGTGACTGTTCTTCTGGTTTCGGTGGGTATCCATTTGTAGATCTTTCGGAGCATGCGGAGGGTGTTGAAGCAGGAGGAGGAGATGGCGTTGACTTGCTGGGTCATGGATTTAGAGGAGTCCAAGATGAATCCTAGGTTGCGTGCATGGTCAGTGGGAGAATGAGCGGCTCTAAGAGTGGCAGGCCACCAGGAGTCATCCCATGTGGAGGGGGTGGAGCCAAAAATGAGGACTTCCATCTTGTCGGAATTGATTTTGAGGCAGCTGCTCTTCATCCATTCGGCAATGGCCTTCATTCCTTCATGGAGGTAGGTCTTGGCAGAATCCTTGGTGAGGAAGAGGATCAGCTGGGTGTCGTCGTCGTATGAGAGTATGTTGAGGTTGTGGGATCGGGCGATGTTAGCGAGCGGGGCCATGTAGACATTGAAGAGGGTCAGGCTGAGGGACGAACCCTGGGGTACGCCGCAGATGATTTCAGTGGCCTCTGAGCAGAATGGGGGAGGCGGACTCTCTGGGTTCTTCCGGTGAGATAGGAGGTGACCAAGTCCAGGGCTCTGTCACTGATTCCTTCATTGCTAAGGTGTGAGCATAGGGTGTCGTGGCAGATGGTGTTGAACACGGCCGAGAGGCCCAGGAGGATGAGGGCCGCAGTTTCGCCGTTGTCCAGTATGATTCTGATGTCGTCAATGGCGGCGATGAGGGCAGTTTCGGTACTGTGGTTGCTGAGGAATCCGGATTGGGAAGGTCCAGGGTTCAGTTCTCCTCAAGTAAGCGGGTTAGTTGTCTGTCTGGGAGCAGGGAGATAGGTCAGAAGTTCTTGAGGTCCTTTTGATCCGCCTTGGGTTTTTTGAGGAGGGTGTTGATCTCTGCATGTTTCCAGCTCTCCGGGAAGGTGGCAGACTCGAAGGAGCTGTTGATGATCTTCCGTAGTTGGGGTGTGATGACGAAACTTGCTTTGTTGAGGATGTGGTGAGGGCAGGGGTCAGATGGAGAGTCGGAGTGGATGGTGTTGATGATTTTGATGGCATTGTTGTCATTGATGGGGGTCCAGGAGAGCAGGAGGTTGGTCGGAGGTGAATCTGTGGTGTTGGTGGTTGCTGGGAGGGGTCTGGGTGCTGAAGCTGTGGTGGATGTCTGCAATCTGAGTTTAGTTTAGTTTTGGAGATTTGTAAAGCGCATGGCTACCAGAAGGCCTCCCAGCACTGAAAGGTAAGTGACAGCTCAGAACAGAAAACCCAAGAAAAGAACTATAATGAAAATAAAAAGGTCTTCAACTTTTTACGAAAAGGTAGTTCTAGAGGTTCTTGTGGGAGTTCTGGGGGGAAGGAGTTCCAAAGGTGAGATGCTTTAACTAAGAAAGAATTGCCTCCCCATGAGGTTTTCTTGAATCGAGAGATATGAACTAGCGGGCAGTAGAAGATCTCAAAGTCCTTGCAGAAACATAAAATGAAGGGGGTCATTCTGACCCTGGCGGCCGGTGGCCAGGGCCACCGACCACGGGAGCACCGCCAACAGGCTGGCGGTGCTCCCACGAGCATACTGACCGCGGCGGTTCAGCCGCGGTCAGAAGCGGAAAGTCGGCGGTCTCCCGACGACTTTCCGCTGCTCGGGGGAATCCTCCATGGCTGCGGAGCGCGCTCCGCAGCCATGGGGATTCTGACACCCCCTACCGCCATCCTGTTCCTGGCGGGTCTCCTGCCAGGAACAGGATGGTGGTAGGGGGTGCCGCGGGGCCCCTGGGGGCCCCTGCAGTGCCCATGCCAATGGCATGGGCACTGCAGGGGCCCCCATAAGAGGGCCCCACAAAGTATTTCAGTGTCTGCCATGCAGTTTGCACCCGTCGCACCCCTGCAACTACGCCGGCTCAATTCTGAGCCGGCGTCCTCGTTGCAGGGGCATTTCCTCTGGGCCGGCGGGCGCTCTTTTGGAGAGCGCCCGCCGGCCCAGAGGAAATGTTAGAATGGCCGCCGCGGTCTTGTGACCGCGGTGCGGTCATTTGGCGGCGGTACCTTGGCGGACGGCCTCCGCCGTCCGCCAAGGTTAAAATCAGGCCCGAAGTGTTTTGCCTAAGACATTTAGGGCCTTTATTATGAAGGGCTTTGTGTGTCATGCATAGGGCCTTAAAATTAATCTGATGTCTTATGGGTAGCCAGTGAAGGGAGACTAAAGCAGGTTTAGCTGATAAATGTCTAGGTATGTTCATGAGTAATCCTGCGACCGCATTTTGCACAACCTGCGGTCTCCTTATATCATAGCCAGGAGAGCTGAGAAAGAGGGAATTACCATAGTCCAGTCGTGACAATATCAGGGCCAGGATAAAATTCTCCTGGCAAGAGGACGCAGGAGATTAAGAATTTTCCTCAAGATTCTTAAGAGGCAAAACCAGGATGAGGCAATCTTTTTAGATTGCTGCTCCATCATAAGGCGGCGGTCTAGCCAAAAGCCTAGACTTCTTATATGATCCTTGGGGGGGCAGAAGAGTATTAAAATCCTCTGGAAGTAGTGCAGGGAAGTTAGAGGGGGCAAAATTAACCACAATCATTACTTCTGACTTTCCATCATTAAGTTTAAGTTTGAACTCAGTCATCCATTTGACTACTTCTGCCAAACAGGGTGAAAGGTTCATATGAGAGGGATCCTCAGCGTTGGA
The DNA here is from genome assembly GCF_031143425.1 of Pleurodeles waltl. Lineage (NCBI taxonomy): Eukaryota > Metazoa > Chordata > Amphibia > Caudata > Salamandridae > Pleurodeles > Pleurodeles waltl. The sequence continues at coordinate 818,396,768 of NC_090442.1, forward strand.
GAGTGACACTACTAACTGTGCGTCATCAGCATATGAAACCAAAGAAAGGCCATGGGGTTCCACGACTTTGGCTAAAGAAGAAAGATATATATTAAAAAGTGTGGGGCTCAGCGAGGAGCCCTGAGGGACACCACATGTAAGTCAAAAACGAGTGGTCAATCTTGCTGTGGAAGTAGGAGGCTAGGGAGTTGCAGAGGTCTTGGGATGTTGGGATGTCGTTGACGTTGGAGCTTGGATTGGAGAGTTCCTTCACGACATTGAAGAGATCCTTGTGGCTGTGTGCATTGTTGATTCGGTCTTTGAAGGCGGTTCTCTTGGTGGCTCGGATAAGTTGGTGGTGTCTGCGGATGGCGTTTTTGAAGGCTGTGAGGTTGTACAGAGTCTGATCTTGGCGCCACTTTTTTTCGAGTCTTCGACAGGTTTGCTTAGATTCATGGATGTTGGCGGTAAACCAGAAGGCCTTTCTGTCGGTGCGTCTGTTGGAGGGATTCTTGATTGGGGCGAGAGTATTGGCACAGGTGTCGGCCCATTGCCTGAAGTTGCGAGCAGCTGCATCAGTGTCGGTGGTGTCGATGAGTGGGTTCCTGGAGAGGGTCGCAATAAGTTGGTCTTCTGTGACCTTGTTCCAACTGCGGTGGGGGATCCATTGTGGGTGGTGGTGTGTGGTGGGTTTCTTGAAGGAGAAGTGGATGCAGCAGTGGTCTGTCCAGTGGAGTTTGGTGGTGTGACTGAAGGAGACGTGATTGCTGGCGGAAAAAGTAGGGTCGAGTGTGTGTCCTGCGAATGGGTTGGTGTCGTGACGAGCTGTTTGAGGCTGAGGTTGGAGAGGTTGTCGAGCAGGGTGGCGGTGTTGTTTTCGTTGGTGTTCTTGATGTGGAAGTTTGAGTCCCTGAGGAGTATGTAGTCAGTGGATGCGAGAGCGTGCCTGCAGAGAACATCAGTGATGGAGACGCTGAACTGCTGTCGGGGGAGGGGGGCCAGTAGATGAGGGTCCCTCGGAAGGTGGTCTTTGGGTCAGTGTGGATCTGGAATTGCAGGTGTTCGGCGGTGCTGAGGGGGTCTTTGGTGCTGGTTGTGATCCTGAGGGTGTTCTTGTGGACAATGGCAATTCCTCCTTGTTAGAAATGGGGTTTTTGGTTGGCAGATAGGTTGCCCTCTGTCCAAGCAAGAACCCTCACTCTAGTCAGGGTAAGTCACACACAATCCAAAATCAGCCTGTGCTCACCCTCCGGTAGCTTGGCACGAGCAGTCAGGCTTAACTTAGAAGGCAATGTGTAAAGCATTTGTGCAATAAATCATACAACACCATAGTATAACACCACAAAAATACACCACACAGTGTTTAGAAAAATATAGAATATTTATCTGGATAATTGTAGGTCAAAACGATCAAAGTTGCAATACGAATTTGTAAAGATATCACTGAAAAGTGATATTAAGAGTCTTTAAGTCTTTAAAAAGCAATAAAGTGTCTTTCAAGCACAGAGTACCTGGTTTCTGGTGGGAAATCTCCTCAGAGGGCCACAGGAGAAGAGATGCGTGGAAAATGGGGTGTGTGCGTCGTTTTCCGCTCAGCACACACAGACTTGCGTCGTTCTTTTCCACGCGGGGAAGTCGGGCGTCGTTTTCCGGCGCGCAGACAGTCTCTTTTTGTGGATCGCGAGGATTACCAGATGTCCCGGGTCTGTGCGTGGATTCTCCTGCTTATTTTCCGGCTGCGCGTCGTTCTGCGGGGCTGCGCGTCGAAGTTTCGATCTCACGGTAGGCGTCGCGTCGATTTCTCCTTGGAAGTCGGGCGGCGTTGTCCTTGCGAGGCCGTGCGTCGAAATTTTGGTCTCACGGCAGGCGTCGCGTCGATTTCTCCTTGGAAGTCGGGCGGCGTTGTCCTTGCGAGGCCGTGCGTCAAAGTTTCGCACTCACGGTAGGCGTCGCGTCGATTTCTCCTTGGAAGTCGGGCGGCTTTGTCCTTGCGAGGTTGTGCGTCGAAGTCTCGATCGTCCCGAGGGCGTCGCGTTGATCAGCGTCGGTGTGCGGCGTTTTTCTCGCCGCGAAACAAGCTGTGCGTCGAAATTTTCGGCGCACGGAGCGTCCACGTGAAAGGAAGAAGTCTTTTTGGTCCTGAGACTTCAAGGAACAGGAGGCAAGCTCTATCCAAGCCCTTGGAGAGCACTTTCACAGCCAGACAAGAGTTCAGCAAGGCAGCAGGGCAACAGCAAGACAGCAGTCCTTTGGAGAAAGCAGACAGGTGAGTCCTTTGAGCAGCCAGGCAGTTCTTCTTGGCAGGATGTAGTTTCTGGTTCAGGTTTCTTCTCCAGCAAGTGTCTGATGAGGTAGGGCAGAGGCCCTGTTTTATACTAAGTTGTGCCTTTGAAGTGGGGGTGACTTCAAAGAGTCTCTAAGAAATGCACCAAGTTCCCTTTCAGTTCAATCCTGTCTGCCAGAGTCCCAGTAGGGGGTGTGGCAGTCCTTTGTGTGAGGGCAGGCCCTCCACCCTCCCAGCCCAGGAAGACCCATTCAATATGCAGATGTATGCAAGTGAGGCTGAGTACCCTGTGTTTGGGGTGTGTCTGAGTGAATGCACAAGGAGCTGTCAACTAAACCTAGCCAGACGTGGATTGAAGGGCACAACAAGTTTTTAGTGCAAAGAAATGCTCACTTTCTAAAAGTGGCATTTCTAGAATAGTAATATTAAATCCGACTTCACCAGTCAGCAGGATTTTATATTACCATTCTGGCCATACCAAATATGACCTTCCTGCTCCTTTCAGATCAGCAGCTGCCACTTCAACAGTGTATGAGGGCAGCCCCAATGTTAGCCTATGAGGGGAGCAGGCCTCACAGTAGTGTAAAAACGAATTTAGGAGTTTTACACTACCAGGACATATAACTACACAGGTACATGTCCTGCCTTTTCCCTACACAGCACCCTGCTCTAGGGGTTACCTAGGGCACACATTAGGGATGACTTATATGTAGAAAAAGGGGAGTTCTAGGCTTGGCAAGTACTTTTAAATGCCAAGTCGAAGTGGCAGTGAAACTGCACACACAGGCCTGGCAATGGCAGGCCTGAGACAAGGTTAAGGGGCTACTGAGGTGGGTGGCACAACCAGTGCTGCAGGCCCACTAGTAGCATTTAATCTACATGCCCTAGGCACATGTAGTGCACTCTAATAGGGACTTACAGGTAAATTAAATAGTCAATCATGGATAAACCAATCAATAGTACAATTTACACAGAGAGCATATGCACTTTAGCACTGGTTAGCAGTGGTAAAGTGCTCAGAGGTCAAAAGCCAACAACAACAGGTCAGAAAAAATAGGAGGAAGGAGGCAAAAAGTTTGGGGATGTCCCTGTCAAAAAGCCAGGTCCAACATGACCCCCCACCAGCCTAAAGCCAGGGGAGAACAATCACTATCCTGATGTACTTCCCTGTTTGAGGCGACAGAACAAGGACCCAGGCCCACAACAGCAGGGGCATGCTCCAGTTCTTCGCCTTCCTGACTCCAATTGGATCCCTCTGTCCATACTCTCAGGGCCCACTAAGCCCATCCATGGGGAACCTTTCTCCTTTCCTGCGGATCCCATCTGTGCAGCACCTAACCTGACATTGCTCACAGATGTATCCCAGGAGCAGGATAGTACCACCAGGACCAACACAGTGGTGTTACCCATTCTATCCCCGGGGTGTGACACTTGTCCCCTCCCCAGGGATAACTCTGTCCACCCGGACAGCAAGCCACTGTGGTTACTGACAGTTGTCAGGGATGAGAGCCAGGCCCCAGGCCTCTCAAAGCTCTCCCACCATTGTGGCTGTGGAGAGTGGGGGGCGGTAGCCCCAGGTGCTGGGCACCCTTTAACCACTCTCCCTTCCACCAGGTCAGAGATGACAGCCTGAACCTGGTCCTCCCCTCTGGGGCTCTGTACCCTCCCTCCTGGAGCGGTACCCCCAGAGTCCACCATGGTCAGGGTGCTTATAGAAGTCGCCCTGTACCATTCCTCCACCAGTGCAGGGCTGTTAACCTGCAACTGGCCCTCCAACCTGGGGTCTGTACCTTCAGGTTGGACTAGGGCCCGGGGTGAGGCTTCCCTCCCCCTGCCCTCCCTTCTGGGGTCCAGCACTCTCCAACTAGGAGTGGCCTCCTCAGAAGACAATAGGGTAGGGGCACTGTTATCAGTAGCCCCTCTCTCCAGGTCCGGGGGGACACCCTGAACCTGGTCTTCCAGCCCAGGGTCTGTACCCTCAGACTGGATCACTGCCTGGCAAACCAGGACTTTCTGGGGGGCACACCTACCCCCCACCAGGTCAGAGTTTAACCTCTGCACCTGACCATTCAACTCAGAGTCGCCACCCTGAAGTTGAACAATTGCCTGGCACGCCAGGACTTCCTGGAGGGCACACTGACCCTCCACCAGGTCAGAGTTTAACCTCTGAACTGGGCCATTCAACTCAGAGTCACCACCCTGAAGTTGAACAATTGCCTGGCGCACCAGGGCTTTCTGGGAGGCACACCTACCTCCCACCAGGTCAGAGTTTAACCTCTGAGCCTGGTTCTCCAACCCAGGGTCACCACCCTGAGGTTGGGCAATTGCCTGGCACGCCAGGACTTTCTGGGGGGCACACCTACCCCCCACCAGGTCAGAGTTTAACCTCTGAACCTGGTCATCCAACCCAGAGTCAACACCCTGAGGTCGGACAATTGCCTGGCACAGCAGGGCTTCTTGGGAGGCACACCTACCCCCCACCAGGTCAGAGTTTAACCTCTGAACCTGGGTATCCAACCCAGAGTCACCACCCTGAGGTTGAACAATTGCCTGGCACGCCAGGACTTTCTGGGGGGCACACCTACCCCCCACCAGGTCAGAGTTTAACCTCTGAACCTGGATATCCAACCCAGAGTCACCACCCTGAGGTTGAACCATTGCCTGGCAGGCCAGGACTTTCAGGGAGGCACACCTACCTCCCACCAGGTCAGAGTTTAACCTCTGAGCCTGGTTCTCCAACCCAGGGTCACCACCCTGAGGTTGAACCATTGCCTGGTATACCAGGACTTTCTGGGGGGCAAACCTACCCCCCACCAGGTCAGAGTTTGACCTCTGAACCGGGTTAGCCAACCCAGAGTCACCACCCTGAGGTTGGGCAATTGCCTGGCATCCCAGGACTTTCTGGGAGGCACACCTACCTCCCACCAGGTCAGAGTTTAACCTCTGAACCTGGCCATCCAACCCAGAGTCGACACCCTGAGGTTGGACAACTGCCTGGCACGCCAGGACTTTCTGGGGGGCTCACCTACCCCCCACCAGGTCAGAGTTTGACCTCTTCACCTGGTAAGCCAACCCAGAGTCACCACCCTGAGGTTGAGCCATTGCCTGGCATTCCAGGACTTTCTGGGGGGCACATCTACCCCCCACCAGGTCAAAGTTTAACCTCTGAACCCGGTTATCCAACCCAGAGTCACCACCCTGAGGTTGAATCTTTGCCTGGCATGCCAGGACTTCCTGGGGGGCACACCTACCCCCCACCAGGTCAGAGTTTAACCTCTGAACCTGGATATCCAACCCAGAGTCACCACCCTGAGGTTGAACCATTGCCTGGCAGGCCAGGACTTTCAGGGAGGCACACCTACCTCCCACCAGGTCAGAGTTTAACCTCTGAGCCTGGTTCTCCAACCCAGGGTCACCACCCTGAGGTTGAACCATTGCCTGGTATACCAGGACTTTCTGGGGGGCAAACCTACCCCCCACCAGGTCAGAGTTTGACCTCTGAACCGGGTTAGCCAACCCAGAGTCACCACCCTGAGGTTGGGCAATTGCCTGGCATCCCAGGACTTTCTGGGAGGCACACCTACCTCCCACCAGGTCAGAGTTTAACCTCTGAACCTGGCCATCCAACCCAGAGTCGACACCCTGAGGTTGGACAACTGCCTGGCACGCCAGGACTTTCTGGGGGGCACACCTACCCCCCACCAGGTCAGAGTTTGACCTCTTCACCTGGTAAGCCAACCCAGAGTCACCACCCTGAGGTTGAGCCATTGCCTGGCATTCCAGGACTTTCTGGGGGGCACATCTACCCCCCACCAGGTCAAAGTTTAACCTCTGAACCCGGTTATCCAACCCAGAGTCACCACCCTGAGGTTGAATCTTTGCCTGGCATGCCAGGACTTCCTGGGGGGCACTCTCACCCCCCACAAGGGACACGCCGTCCCCAAGGGCCACACAAGAGTCTGGTTGGCGCAGGTCTCCCGACCTCTGCCCATCCGGCAGAGTCTGGGTTTCCCCCAAACCAGAAACGGTCTCACCTGGGTCATTCCTGGGGGGCTCTGCTCTCAGAGCTGACCCCTGACTTTCAAGATCCTCCACTGGGGTCTGCCACCCCCTCTCAACCCTATGTCTGGACTTCTGCACCCCCTCACTAGGAGTGGTACTGCCAGACACCAGAACTGTTGGGATGCTGTCTACAGTCATCCCCCCAAGTTCTTCTGACACTGCGGGGCTTCCCTCAAAAGGTGGCCCTACGGTACAGGTTAGGCTCTGAGACCTACCTGGGACACTACAATCCTCTCCCACCTCACTTGGTCGGGAACCACCTAGACCACTCCCTTCAGGAGCACCCCCAAATGCCTCTTCAGACTCTCTGGTACTCACCCAAAAGTCTGCCTCCACTGTAAGTTCCCTTGGGTCAGAGAACTCACACTCCACCTGGTGTTGGCGTAGCTCTGGAAAATAAGGACTAGACATATGCTCTCCAGCAATTACATCACTCTGCCCTTCACATGTATTAACCACAGTACCCTTCACCCAACCACCCAGTAACTCAGCCTTGGAAAAGCACTCTATGTCACCCTCTTGAGACTGGTGAGACAGTATCTGCCTGTCCCTGACACTCAACCCATACTCTTCTGGGATGTCTCTACACTCTATATCCAGGACGTCCACCAGGGGGGAACCCTTTTCTCTGTCACTCTCTGCTAGAGTCAGTAAAGTGTCCCTCCCCCCAGTAGGAATATGACTCCCTGTGCCAGTTCCCCAATCCTTCTCAGGGACCCTGTGCATAACGGGAACTACCTCATACCCTTGAACTACCTGGGGTGTGTCAACTCCCTTCTTCAAGTTGGGCACCACATCTCTGGGCTTGTGCCCTTCTTCAGCAGTACTAGATGCAAGATTTTTGCTGCCACCATCTGAACTGGACTCAGCCCTTCCGGCCTCCAGTTTCAGCTCTTTACCGCTCAGCTCTTGAGCTGCAATCTTTTCTTCTTCCAGGGCTAAAAGTCTTTTTGCCTCAACCTCTGCAAGATACTCCTCTAATTGTTGCTCCTGTCGCCTTTGACTTCGGAGCCATTCATCTATTTCTGGGTCACTGTCCAACTCTGAGTAGCCCTCCTCCTCATCTGAGTAGTCTTCCTCCTCATCTGAGGGGTACTTAGTCATTTGGTTTCTTGCTGCCTCTCTCTCTGCCCATCTTTCCTCCCCCCAGACTATGTAGTGATGGAGCATCTCCGCTTTAGTAGATCTCCTTGCTACAGGAAGGCCCCATTGTCTGCAAAGCTTCCTTAGGTCAGCCTTAGTGAGGTGGTCAGTACGAACAAAGCATGAGTTGGTAAGCAATCCCATTCTGATAAGATCTTATCAGCAAAAACCAAAATCCAAAGTCCAAAATATCACTAGTATATCCAGGAGGACATCAGAGAACAAAAAGCCAAAAAAGATGAAAAATTAAGTTGACCTTCAACTGTGGGTAGGTAGTGAAATACTTAGCTACTGTATGTCACTGCACAAACACAAGTCCTATCCTCACCGCTGATCACCAATGTTAGAAATGGGGTTTTTGGTTGGCAGATAGGTTGCCCTCTGTCCAAGCAAGAACCCTCACTCTAGTCAGGGTAAGTCACACACAATCCAAAATCAGCCTGTGCTCACCCTCCGGTAGCTTGGCACGAGCAGTCAGGCTTAACTTAGAAGGCAATGTGTAAAGCATTTGTGCAATAAATCATACAACACCATAGTATAACACCACAAAAATACACCACACAGTGTTTAGAAAAATATAGAATATTTATCTGGATAATTGTAGGTCAAAACGATCAAAGTTGCAATACGAATTTGTAAAGATATCACTGAAAAGTGATATTAAGAGTCTTTAAGTCTTTAAAAAGCAATAAAGTGTCTTTCAAGCACAGAGTACCTGGTTTCTGGTGGGAAATCTCCTCAGAGGGCCACAGGAGAAGAGATGCGTGGAAAAAGGGGTGTGTGCGTCGTTTTCCGCTCAGCACACACAGACTTGCGTCGTTCTTTTCCACGCGGGGAAGTCGGGCGTCGTTTTCCGGCGCGCAGACAGTCTCTTTTTGTGGATCGCGAGGATTACCAGATGTCCCGGGTCTGTGCGTGGATTCTCCTGCTTATTTTCCGGCTGCGCGTCGTTCTGCGGGGCTGCGCGTCGAAGTTTCGATCTCACGGTAGGCGTCGCGTCGATTTCTCCTTGGAAGTCGGGCGGCGTTGTCCTTGCGAGGCCGTGCGTCGAAATTTTGGTCTCACGGCAGGCGTCGCGTCGATTTCTCCTTGGAAGTCGGGCGGCGTTGTCCTTGCGAGGCCGTGCGTCAAAGTTTCGCACTCACGGTAGGCGTCGCGTCGATTTCTCCTTGGAAGTCGGGCGGCTTTGTCCTTGCGAGGTTGTGCGTCGAAGTCTCGATCGTCCCGAGGGCGTCGCGTTGATCAGCGTCGGTGTGCGGCGTTTTTCTCGCCGCGAAACAAGCTGTGCGTCGAAATTTTCGGCGCACGGAGCGTCCACGTGAAAGGAAGAAGTCTTTTTGGTCCTGAGACTTCAAGGAACAGGAGGCAAGCTCTATCCAAGCCCTTGGAGAGCACTTTCACAGCCAGACAAGAGTTCAGCAAGGCAGCAGGGCAACAGCAAGACAGCAGTCCTTTGGAGAAAGCAGACAGGTGAGTCCTTTGAGCAGCCAGGCAGTTCTTCTTGGCAGGATGTAGTTTCTGGTTCAGGTTTCTTCTCCAGCAAGTGTCTGATGAGGTAGGGCAGAGGCCCTGTTTTATACTAAGTTGTGCCTTTGAAGTGGGGGTGACTTCAAAGAGTCTCTAAGAAATGCACCAAGTTCCCTTTCAGTTCAATCCTGTCTGCCAGAGTCCCAGTAGGGGGTGTGGCAGTCCTTTGTGTGAGGGCAGGCCCTCCACCCTCCCAGCCCAGGAAGACCCATTCAATATGCAGATGTATGCAAGTGAGGCTGAGTACCCTGTGTTTGGGGTGTGTCTGAGTGAATGCACAAGGAGCTGTCAACTAAACCTAGCCAGACGTGGATTGAAGGGCACAACAAGTTTTTAGTGCAAAGAAATGCTCACTTTCTAAAAGTGGCATTTCTAGAATAGTAATATTAAATCCGACTTCACCAGTCAGCAGGATTTTATATTACCATTCTGGCCATACCAAATATGACCTTCCTGCTCCTTTCAGATCAGCAGCTGCCACTTCAACAGTGTATGAGGGCAGCCCCAATGTTAGCCTATGAGGGGAGCAGGCCTCACAGTAGTGTAAAAACGAATTTAGGAGTTTTACACTACCAGGACATATAACTACACAGGTACATGTCCTGCCTTTTCCCTACACAGCACCCTGCTCTAGGGGTTACCTAGGGCACACATTAGGGATGACTTATATGTAGAAAAAGGGGAGTTCTAGGCTTGGCAAGTACTTTTAAATGCCAAGTCGAAGTGGCAGTGAAACTGCACACACAGGCCTGGCAATGGCAGGCCTGAGACAAGGTTAAGGGGCTACTGAGGTGGGTGGCACAACCAGTGCTGCAGGCCCACTAGTAGCATTTAATCTACATGCCCTAGGCACATGTAGTGCACTCTAATAGGGACTTACAGGTAAATTAAATAGTCAATCATGGATAAACCAATCAATAGTACAATTTACACAGAGAGCATATGCACTTTAGCACTGGTTAGCAGTGGTAAAGTGCTCAGAGGTCAAAAGCCAACAACAACAGGTCAGAAAAAATAGGAGGAAGGAGGCAAAAAGTTTGGGGATGTCCCTGTCAAAAAGCCAGGTCCAACACTCCTCCTGGTTTGTTGGAGCAGTCCCTGCGGGTGATCTTGTAGCCGTCCAGGATGGCTATGGCGATGTCAGGCGCTGAGGAGGAGTTCATCCAGGTCTCGGTCAGGAAGGCGGCATCTGGGTAGGCTGAGTCAAGTAGATTCCATAGCTCTACTGCGTCCTTCTGGATGGAGCGGGTGTTGAGGAGGATACATCTGAGAGGGTTGCGTCCTGCCTTGGTGGATGGGTCATTGGAATGGAGGCTGGTGAAGGTGCAGTTCTGGCAGGAGAAGGGTCCGTGGGTAGTCTGCGGGGAGGCTTGAAAGCAGGCAGGAGAGCAGCCGGTGTTGAGGGCTGGAGGGTGGTGGTGTCATAGTGAAGACGTGTAAGGCGGCGGTGAGGCTGACGGGAGCCAGGGGTTCTGGTGCTGTCCAGGCACAGACTGGTACAGACGGGCTTGCCTTTGGTGCGCCTTTAGCATGCCAGTGGGTGAATTAAGTAGGGAGGTGGGGTGTTGTTATCAGCCTGAGTGTGTTTTAAGGTTAGAGCATGGCCAACATTTAAAATGCCCTTGGTTTTGTTTGAAGACTAGACTAGAAAAGGCTGATGTTTTGAGGTTTTGACATCCAAAGCCTGGAATATGCCACCATTTGCTCTGTGGCTTTTGGAGATGGAAAGCCTGTTTAGGTCTCAACTGAAGTTTAGTCTCTTCCACATTCACTAATTTTATCTGGCTGTTAGTCCTCTTCTGTGTTTGAGCACCGAGATGTCTTTTGGCAGATGCACACTGTATACATTTATTGATTTATTTATTGATGTCTGAAATGACTGAGATTTATGGTTTCAGTGTAGAGTTTTGACAAAGCTTACTCATTATCAATCTTCCACATAATTTAAAGTGGCATAGGATCTAATGCAATAGTAAAAAGAATTGTGAGACACTAAAACAGTTCTAAATGCTTATGAAACTGTATATAGGAACAAATGAAATCATTATAATTTGAAGGGGCATACTTTTAAATAATTCCCAAAACATTTATTTAATTTTATTGTTTGCTCATGTGTTATTCTCTGACAACATAAACCATCACATGCCAGGTGTCATACAAGTGCATTAAGGTTCTATGTACTAGTAGACATGCTGATGGAGTAAAGGTCTGCATAAATATAAATCTGTCCCATAGTCCCTGAAATCACAGAACTGTAATATCTAAATGCAAAAGTGGAACTTTGAGTGTGATTATTGTAAGAAAGCAATCTATTATTTTGGGTGCCCAACTGCCCAACTCAAGGAGAAAAAAACTGTTATAGTTAGAGTAGAACATCAAAGCCACTAAATTAACATGAACTCAACCACCTGGTACTTAGGGGACATGGCAAACAAGTTTACTTTAGGTCAAAGTACAGACTATTAGTACCTTACAAAGTAATAACTTCTAGGAGCAACTTTAGGCCAACTGCAATAGAATCCTGCTCGGAAACACCAAGTATATTAGTCCCAGAAAAAGGTCACAATAATTTATAAGTTAAAATGCGCTGGAGGGGGCAGATACATGCACCTATTTCTCTGGCTCTCGGAGACAGCACTCCCCTTCAACCTCCAAATCCTGGCCCCCTGGTGGAGCGCACTAAGTTACTGGAAGACTGGCACTGGCTGGAGAAGCACCTGTATACAGCGTACCAGCAGTGTCTCCACAGGGGACAAGACAGGTGCATTACAGACAGGTGCATTACTAACCTAAATGGTCTGATGAGAATACATTGATCACACAATATTGTCCTTACATACTGACATGGGTATAATGCTACACACCCAGAGGGTGATCAATGGAGTTTTCTATTCCCACCGTTGTTTGTCGATGCTGACTGCCCACCCCCTCGGGATTCCTGTTGCACATGCAGCTTCCCCATTTGGATACAGAATCCAGAGATGTGTTGGATGCCCTGCTCTCCACGGAGGAGATTGTGGCAGCAATTAGATGCCAAAAGAGAGCAAAAACCCTGGGTAGTGATGGCTTCCCTGCGGAATTCTATAACAAATATGCAGATGTCATGGTGGAAGAAAACTTCTGGATGTCTATAAAGAAGCACTACAACTTGGCACTTTACCGTCCTCCATTCGCGAGGATGTGGTGGTCATGATCCTAAAAACAGGTAAACAGCCCACATTGACATCGGCCTACAGGCCGATTTCTCTGCTAAATATGGATATGAAAATCCTTAAAAGTACCCTGGCAGCTGCCCACTCTGATATACTCAGACCAAACAGGTTTTATCCTGAAATGGAATACATTGCATAACCTGAGGTGATTGGCTCTTGTCTACCCTGCCTTGCAACTACTAACTGGTGATTGCACCCTGATGCTACTAGATATTGAGCAGGCCTTTGATTCCCTGAATTGGGATAACCTATGGCACGTACTTCAGGGAATCGGTCTGGGACTCGGATTCATCCACTGGGTCCGCTTACTCTATGTGGACCCGTACGCCAGGGAACGACAGGGTACGCCGGGATATGTTCGGTAGGAGTAGTGTCCCAACCATTTTGACTGAGTAGGGGTACCAGACTGAGTTGGGGTGAGAGGCAGGGATGCCCACTCTTGCTGCTCCTTTTTGCCCTTGCCATGGAGCAATTAGTAGCAACCCTGAGACGAGCACTGCACCCCTGGGGTAATACGCTGGGTAAGACCACTCACAGTATACCTGCCGATGTACTCCACACCTCTCCTACTTAACATCATATCGAGTTTGGGGAGATGTCGGGACCGCCAAAATTCTAGGCTGTTCACACTTAGCAGACTAGAGGACATCTCTCCTGAGAACCACTCCATAGCAGGAATCCCCTAGGAACCACAGGAGATACGCTACTTCAGGGTTCAGTTGACACACACAGCTCCTTCTTACCTGACCAAAACATTGGCTTGTTGGGGGAATACAAAACTCAACTTATTTCTGGAATGCCTTACCATTGTCTCCAATGGGTAAAATTGCCATAGTAAAAATTATAATTCTTCCTCTCAACCTATATATATGATGCAGAGTACACTATATGAGATCCTGAGCCACTACTTTTGGACTCTTGACAGTCTGATAGTGGACTTGCCCTGGGGTCCCTGCCATAAGCGCATTGGACTGGCTACCTTAAGAAGAATGTGGGAGCGTAAGGGGGGCTTGCGATTCTCCAGCGAGAACTTTATTACATGGTAGCCAAGCTACAGCACACTGTTCACTGGCTTGACTCGGAGGAAAATTGGGAGAAGAGTTTACTGTGAGTGACACAAGGAAAGGAGTTGTTGCTAGTCCTGTTGTTGATGGGACGTTGGGTCCACCCAGATATCCCCCACATCATTAATTTGGTAGCAGGGGCGTGGGAGGTAGTGGTTCAGTGGATTCTCTATCACTCTCCATATGCCACGGGGGATGCCCTCTGGGTACTAAAACCATGGATGAAAATATCACACCCCATGTCAATCCAGAAATAGAAAGATGATGGGAAACTATGGGGGACCTCTACACTGAACAACGCTTCATCACCAGAGAGGAGGCTATGACTTTTTTCTCTTGGGAGGGAGGACAGTACATTCACTATATGAAATCGCAAACATGGTGTGAGAGGTGTGTCCACCCTACCCAGATGAGCCACCCAGCTCCTTTACTTTGTCAGTCATGCTTAACATGGCGGGGGAAGGCAGACTTATCTCCCACTCATATCGGGCACTATGTGCAGATCTCCCAGTGATGATGCTTCCCAGTCAGACAAAATTAGAGACGATAATTGGAGAGCCACTATGAACCAGAGACTGGGAAAAGATACACAAGAGAGTACGAAGGGTCAGCTATAATGCCCGCTTCAAACATATATATATAATATTCTCCATCAGACATACCGCACTTGCAAACACTCCATGTGAGCTATCCCAATAGGTTAGCCGGCTTCCCTCGATGTGGAGCACCAATGGTGGATTTCCTGCATGTGTTATGGTTCTGCCCCTCCCTATCCTTATACTAGAACACTGTCTTACATACTAATAATAGAGCCTCAGGGTGGAAGACAGAACTAAACATTCAACCAACAGTGTTGGGCCCACTCCCGTCACCTGCCAGGAAGTTACTAAGTAGGAAGTCTGTCCTTCTTGGACTTGCTCTAGCAAAAAGACACATAGCTATGGCATGGCTATGACCAGTGCCCCCTACCCATGATGCCTGGATAAAATACGTGGTTGAATGGGCAAGTGTTGAGGAGGTAGGAATGTGCCATGGTCACAAAGATGGCCACTTGGAAGATGATCTGCGAGCTTGGTCGATTATGACTATGATGATCCTTTGATGATGATGAGCATCATAGGAGGATCTTACTGCCCCTGGTGATGAAGTGCCTTGATTATGTGAGAAATATGAGAGGTGACTCAGTTAGAGTATAAGTCTTATTATACTTGCAATGACCAGACAGTGACAATCCGCTCTGCCTTGAGTCCTCCAGAACAACTATATCTAATACTCATCATATACACATGCCAAAGAGGAGGGAGGGGAAGGGGGTGTTTACATGTTCAGTTTCATGGATTTGTTTAATAACATGTCTACCATCAAGGACTGTCCCGTGTCCTGATCCTAATGTTCTGGTCCCAAGGGTGGATGTGGAAAACGCTCCATGATGCTCAAAACTCTGTCATATACTCTATCGGCTGTGATTTACATGCAAAAGTCACCCAGGGTTCACTCTGGTGACCTGTCTTTTTCTGTGCATGATTGTAATGATTTCACTTACCCTCTGGAATGATATATAACACTTAAAAAAGGGTCTCTTTTGACATGGTACCCTCCACTTTTTTCCTGGAAAAATAGGTGGTTTCAAACTGTAAGTGCCCTGGGCTCCCTCTAAACAGGTTCCCAGGGCCAGATCTCTTCCCCCAAACTGCACTATGTTTGGCTGTTCAGTTACCCTTGAAATTCCCTAGTGAATGGTACCTCTGGTACCTAGGAAATGGGTACTGAAGAGGCCCCCTCAGAGAGCTACAGCACCAATTGTTTCACTCTGAGAAGCCCCACTCCAGCCTCACACAGACTTTCATTGCAAGTTGCAAACTCAACATGGCACTCACCCAGAATGCCATGCCCACTAACACTGCATACAATATAGGGTAGTCACCCCTCTGGCAGGCGTTACAGCCCTAAGACAGGGTGCACTATAATGAATGTGAGGGCATATGTGTACATGAACAAATACACTCCTACTATGTCTGTGCTGAAAGACCTAGTGCAGAAAGTCCTTCTTTTTGCCCTGGTCACTTCCAAACTTTTTGGACAGATACTGGTGATTACTTGGCTGTGCCCTGGGTACTGTTAACCAGTCCCAGGGCCAGTGCTCTGTGTAAAGTGGATATGCAAATTAATTATACTTGGCAATATCAACCTACCTATAGGTTCCTAGTATATGGTAGGGCATGTGGGTTTAGGGTGCCTAGCATAGGTGGTGCCCCCATAGGTTCACTGCTGAGGTCTCCAGTGTCATTTTAAAGCAGGCCTGCCTTGGTGGCTGCTTTTAAATTAAAGTTACCCTCAATTCAACTTTGGAATTAAAAGTACTTCCAAAGATTTAAACTACCTTATTTTTATATGTCACCCCTAAGATGTGCCCCAGGTGTCCCCAGGTTTGGGTGCGGTGTAACTATAAGCAGGGATCTTATAAAAGATGTTTTATAAGCCCTAGTGAGGAAAAATAGCCAAATTTGTTTTTCCTTCATTGAAGTGAATTGGCTCCATAGGTGTAAATGGGGAGATGTTACTTTAAATTAATAAAATCCCAAAAGGAGCTAAATATTTAAGTTTTTGTATCAAACTGACATTGCTGAATTTAATATAACTGGTTCAGGGAAAGAGTACTCTACCTGAAGGTTGCCAACTTCAGCTCTTTAGTGAACTTCTGTGAGTGGCCGGCCTCTGGCAGCCTGACCAAGCTGCCTTGATGAGGTGTGAAGTGGCCTGGGCTGAAGTCAAAGGAAATGCCTGTGGGAGGAGATCTGACTGAGCAAATGGTGAAACAGGATGTGGGGAGAACAGCCAAACTGGTCTTCAAAGGAGGTAAGTACCTTTGGAGCAGCTCGGACCACCCCCATTTGCTGCAATCCCAGACAACCATGTGTCCCTTTTATTAGATTAGGAGAGGGCAGGAAATGGGTGTGTTAAGGAATTTTTGCCACACCAGTGGGTGGTCTCAGCCAGACCTAACCTCCAAAATTCAGATTCTGCGATTTGGGATTTTTAAAGAATGTTGCTCCTTGGGATTGCATTGGTGGCTGGCCCTCTATGTAATGTACAAAACCAAGTACACTATGTAGAGGGTCCGGACAATCTCATGTTAGTTTTCAGGGGTAAAAATCCGACTACCTAATGCTCTAATTTTTAGGGTAGCTGGTCGAGCAGTTAGGCTAATCTAGGAGATGTGCAAAGTATTTTTTGTACCAACAAATCCAATCATTCACCACACACAGTCAATGAATAACTCAAGACCAGAATTTCAAAAAATACCTCAGACTTTTATATAATTTTTGAGACCAAAATCTTTAGAATAGGTTAAGTACTTTTCTTGTTATGACTTTTTAAAATTTTAGCAAAGTTAGTCTTTCTGTGCGTAATTATGCACCACTGGAACCAATTGGCAGTCACTTTTAAAAATGCATTAAAAATTGTATGGTTGAGGTACCAGTCTCTTCCTTTGCAGAGTGGTCACAATGGTCAGTGGGCACCTCGTGCCAGCTGGAGTGCTTTGGGCAGCTCCCGTTTTCGGCGGGAGCAGTGTTGGAAAAGTTCTTGGCACAGGCACAGGGCCACCTTCATGGGCCACTTGGAAAAGGAGCTGGTTTGGAAATTCAAAGTGGTGCCTGGGGGTCCCCTTTGGCTGTCGAGGTCACAAGACGTTGGGGACCCGGGGCACACAGCAGATACTGTGATGCAAGCCCCAGGGTGGACAGGTGCAGGGCATTTTGGAGGTCTTAGATGCCGAGTACAACAAAGTCCACTGGAGCTGGAGGTAAGTCTCTTTGAGGGCCACGTGCAGGACAACGGGGGCACTCTGATTGGATGTCCAGGGTGTTCCTGAAGTCCCTAGACTGGGGCTTCCTCCTGATCCTTTGTCAGCTCGGGGGAGCTGATTTTGTCCTGGTCCGACATCAGCTGACCAGGACCCAGTGTATTGCTCTATCTTGGCCACTGGGGGTTGCAGCGCCAACAAACTTGGTATACTCGGGGGGAACTTTGGGACTATGGTTTGTGTGTTGTTGGGTCTGGCAGTGACTTCCTGTTGTGGAGATATTGGCGATTCAGTGGTGTCCCTTGCTAGTTTCTTGGTCCTTTGTAGTTTTCTTGCTTTTCTGGAGTGGTGCCTCCACTCAGGAGGGAGATCTGGGTGGATCTTTGAAGCCTGGAGGCCCCTGGGTTTCCTGGGGTCGATCCAGTGTTCAGCTCCTCCGCTGTCGGGATTGTCAGGACTCTGATTCAGCAAGCGGGGGACTTGGCGCCTCTTCTGGTGCAGCAGGTCCTCAGTCCTCATCCTGCCAGTTTCTTTGGTGCTGGGCTTCTTCTCTTCTTGAGATCCTTTTTAAATCTAAAATTTTGGTCTAGGGGAGCCCACTAAATTTAGTGAATTTAGAGGGTGTTTTCGGGGGAACCTGGTAGTGTCCAATGGAGCACTTACCCTTGGGTGGCTACAACCACTATAGTGACCACTTCCAATGGTAAGGGTCACTTCCCTAAACATCATAGGCTGCTTTTGTCCATTCCAAGATGGAGAAAACTGAATCAGAAGGTCCACTTCGCGTGCAGGCCCTTAGGGGTGGTGCATGCTCACTGAGGCCACTCCTCCTACCCTTTGTTTGGTTTCCCGCCTTTGCTCCTGCAAAGAGTGGTGGTTTGCAAAGGGGGAAGCCCTCTGCTACTAGCAGCAGGCCTAGAGGCTCGAGTTACAGGGGCTGTAGCCCTTTGAAGCTCACCGCCAGCGTGTTGCACATTCCTGAGGGAGGGGGGTTAGCTCCTCCACCCAGGAAGGGCATTGTCTTCAAACCAGAGAGCCAGGGCTCTCCCCCAGGTTTGTATATTGGCTGTCTGGAGTGGCAGCTGGATGGAACCAGCCAGCAACTCTGCCAGTTAGGTTTAGCTTTGGCTGGGGGCCCCTCTAAGTAGTCCCTGGGTACATTTGATGTTAAATCCAATACTGGTATCAGTTTGGATTTAATATGCTGAGTTGTTTGATAACAAACAATCCAGGGTGCAGAGTGGCCATTATGTAGCTGGGGAACTCCTGTTTGACTAGTGCCCACTACATACATTAAAATGGCTGCTCTGTTCACTCACTATGTCCTAGGTTTAGCAATGACACAGTGGGGGCATATTGCTCATGCAGCTATGTCCTCACGTATAGTATGGTGTACCCTGCCTTAGGTCTGAAAGGCCTGCTAGAGGGGTGACTTACCCATAAAATATGCAGTGTATGGTAGACAGGGCACACAGAGAGTGTACTATGTTGAGTTTATCCTTTTAGGGTTGCCCCAGTACACTCAGCCTGCAATGGCAATGGTGGGTGCATCTGGGTGCAGGGCCCTTGGGGGTGGCACAATCAGTTCTGCTGCCCCAGGGCCTACTCTTAATATCTCTTGCCCTGGGTACTGGGGTACCCATTTACTAGGGACTTAAAGGGGTATTTAAGAGTATAACCAATTGTTCCAAGCATCACATGTTTTAGGGAAAGAGCTCAGGCCCAGGGAACCTGTTTAGCAGGGGCCCTGGGCACTATTAACTTCTAGAACTCATCAACATCAGGCAAAAGGTAGGGGCCTAACCATTCAAAAAGAGGCCTCCTCTCAGATTGATCTTTGTCACACTTCCCAGGAAGTGGTCATCCAAGAGGGTGGTGGCCTGACTGTGATTGGACAGTTGACTCCTCTGCATTCCACCCCAGGAGCAAGGATAAATATGGCAGAGCTGCACCCACACCTCAGATCCCTGGCCTGCACCTGACACTGCACTCTGAAGGACTGCACCAGCTGCACACTTGGATTTCACCACAAAAAGGACTTTGTCAGCTTGCTGTGGAGGGTCGTCCGACGTGGGAGAGAAAAAGCTAAAAAAAATAGACCAAGTTGGAATTCTTCACCAAGGTCTCCTGTGACGCGTATCCGAAGAGGGCTCCTGGGCGGTGGGATCCAATCGGCGACTTAGTCCCGGTGAAGAAAATCTTTAAGAAAAAGACTAAGGGGCAGATTTACGAGCCCCTAGCGCCTCTTTACACCACATTAGCGTCATTTTTTGTATGAGGCCAAAATTGCAGCACCAAATTTACAAAGTGGTGCAATGCATGCATTGCACCACTTTGTAATCCTTTGCACTACATTATGCCTGCGCCAGGCATAATGTGTGCAAGGGTGCGTTCCCCCATAAGGAGGCTGAAAAAATGTCACAGTGAAATCTAACAGATTTCTTGGCATCATTTGTTTGGCACTTTTAAGGCCTGCTCAGAGCAGGCATTAAAAGGGGGCACTCCATTGTTTTCAATGGGCCCCTGTGTACTGTTCGGGGTTAGCGCCAACATAAAAGCATCAGACATCTGTTGTCTGGTGGTGGCAGGATTGCCCATTGACCCCTGACCTGCACCATGGTGCGCCATATTTTAAATACGGCGTACACATGGTGGCAGTAAGGGAGCGTAAGGGGCTGCTAGAAAAGTGGCCCTACATGTGATATAGGGCCACATTTCATAAATCTGCACTAAAAACAGTAATTCTTTAAAAAATCATATCTCCAGTTCCCCTTATCTGATTTTATTCATTTTGTTGTCAAATTAAAAATAAAAATATGTCCTATTGTAATAAATTAGTTTGGGATTTTTAAACTGTTTCCTGTGTTTTATTTTATTACTATTTTGAGATATTTGAATACTCTACACACTTTGTCTCCTAGGTTAAGCCTTGTTGTTCATTGCCAAGCTACCAAGGGTTGAGCTAGGTTTAATTTATTGAGACCTAACTGGACCTAGTTGGGGTTAGTGGCCTATTGCTAAGTGTAGGTACTTACTTGCCCTTACCAATAATCCACTTTCCAACACAGAGTAAGTGTACAGGGAAGCCATAGCAAATTCTTGTGCTGGACACTGGTCATTACAAGTTCTCCAGCTATATGATGGCTTCTTCGAACCCTGGGTTATTTGGTATCAAACAACTCAGAATGATAAACCCACACAAATGCTAATTTTGATTCTTTTATAAAAATGTACTCAGAGGACACCTTAGAGGTGCCCCCTGTAAAATCTAACAGCCCTGGCATGTTTGCTGACTGTTCCTGGCCATCCCACCACCACCGGACATGATTCTAGGAACCAGAAGTCAAAGCCTTTTCTTGGTGGAGGTGTTTCACCTCCTCCTCCAGGCAGGCACCCTGCACCGGCGATCAGCTTCAAAGGCTTCACCGCCTTTGAAATCTGCCTCCCACCTCTGGTGCTAATTGCAGATCGCTGTCCAATTGTTTTGCCCCCACTTTAGGAGGGAAAATCGGTGGTAAAAATAGCGAGGATAGGAGTTGTGGCCAGCAACAGCCTGCGCTACCCTTCAGGTGTGGTAAGTGAGGTGATCACTCCATTTCATTTTTCTCCATATTGAATCAGGCGTTAGGTATGTGACTCCTTCCCATAAGAAATGGTCACTTAGTGGGAGTAGCCGCTCTAAGGTAGGTGGCCCATTAGCCACCACCAGATACTCCCCCTAGAACCAAAGAACCCGCCAGGACAAGAACAAAGGACCTGCTGCACCCGAAGAGACTCCAAGACCCCTGTTTGCTGCACCAGAGTCCCGACAATCGCCACTGGGGAGAAGCTGACCACTGGACCGGTCTCAAAATCCCCAGAGGACCGACAGGCTTTGCAATTAGCTTAAATCTCCCTCCTGAGTGCAGGCACCACTCAAGAAAATCAAGAAACCTTCTAAGGACCAACAAACCAGTGAGTGTCATTTCACTGAATCACCGATATCTCCGCGATCGGAAGTCTCAGCTGGACCTGACAAAACACCAATGACCACCCAGATGTGAGCAGCATTTGTGCCAGGTTTGGTGGCATTGCACCCTCTGGTTGCCGAATTACAGCAATACTCTGGGTACTGGTAAGCTGACATCGGACCAGCAGAAAACCAGCACCCCAGAGCTGAAAAAGAATCAGGAAGAAGCCCCAGTCAAGGGACTTCAGGAACACCCAGGACCTAGAGTTCCCCCGTTGTCCTGTAAGCCGCCTTCAAGAAAACTCACCTCTAGCTCCAGTGGACTCCGTTGCCCTCAGCATCCAAGACCTCCAAAACGCCCTGCACGTGGCTGCCCTGGGCATTGCATGGCGGGATCTGCTGTGTGCTCCGAGTCCCCAACCCCTTGCAACCGCACCAGCCCAAGGGGACCCCCGGGCACCAACTTTAAATCTGCAAACTATCTCCCTTTCCAAGTGGCCCATCCAGGTGAACCTCTTCAACGTTGCTTCCGCCAGAATCGTGAGCCAGCGGAGGCTCTCCAGCTGGCACGAGGTGCTCCCGACTACTGTGACCATCCTGCAAAAGAACAGACTAGTACCTCACCTGTGTGATTTTTAATGCATTTTCAAAAGTGACTGCCTATGGATTCCAAGGGTGCGTAATTACACACAGAAAGACTAACTTTGTTAAAACTTCAAAAAGTAATAACTTGAAAAGTGCTTAACGTATTCTAAAGATCTTGGTCTTAAAATGTATATGAAAGTCTGAAGTATTTTTTATAAATTCTGGGCTTGAGTTATTCATTGAGTGTGTGTGGTACATGGTTGGATTTGTGAGTACCTCAAATACTTAGCACATCTCCTGGATTAGCCTAACTGCTCGACCAGCTACCTTAAAAATTGGAGCATTTGGTGGTCTAATTTTTACCTCTGGAAACCAACGTGTGGTTGGCTGAACCCTCTGCATAGTGTGCTTGGTTTTGCACACTGCATAGAGGGCTAGCCTCCAGCAATAGGCACAGCTCTTTCAGGTGCAGGTGTCAGCTCCTCCCTCTCCACTCTAGCCCAGGAACTCTCATCGGAATATGCACGGCACTCCTCAGCTCCCTTTGTGTTACTGTTGAGAGGGAACTCACAAACAGCCCAACTGTCAGTCTGACCCAGTCATGGATTCCACAGGCAGGCAGAGGCATAGAATGGTTAAGCAAGAAAATGCCCACTTTCTAAAAGTGGCATTTTCAAACAGACAATCTAAAAAACAACTCTACCAAAAGATATATTTTTAAGTTCAGAGACCCCAAACTCCAAATCTCTATCTGCTCCCAATGGGAAACTGCACTTAAAAGATATTTAAAGGCAGTCCTCATTCTAACCTATGTGAGAAATAGGCCTTGCAATAGTGAAAACAGAATTTGGCAGTATTTCACTATCAGGACTTGTAAAACACACCAGTACATGTCCTACCTTTTAAATACACTGCACCCTCCCTACAGCCTACCTTAGGGGTGACTTACATGTTTTAAAAGGAAAGGTTTGGGCCTGGCAAGTGGGTACACTTGCCAGGTCAAATTGGCAGTGCAAGATCACACACACAGACACTGCAGTGGCAGGTCTGAGATGTTTATATGGCTACTCATGTGTGTGGCGCAATCAGTGCTGCAGACCCAAAAGTAGCATTTGATTTACAGGCACTGGGCACCTCTAGGGCACATTACTAGGGACCTACTAGTAAATCAAATATGCCATTCATGGATAAACCAATCATAATCACAGAGCATGTGCATTTTAGCACAGGTTAGCAGTCAAAACTGGTCAGAAGAAATATTAGGAGGAAGGAGGCAAATATTTTGGGAATGACCCTAGAAAAGGGGCCAGGTCCAACAAGTAAGCACCAGTCAAGTGACTTCAGGACAGCAAAAAAACACCCCCAAGGGGTCCTGCTGACCTGCAATCCACCCTCCAAGTGACCTGCTCCTGGCTCCAAGGACTCCAAAATGCACAATACCTGGCTGACCTATTTGCGCTGCACCTGGTCTCCCTGGCACCTGCATCAACAAACCAGCTGTAGTGTAGGGGTCCTCAACCCCTTGGGACCTCTAACCTCCAATGGGACCCACTGGGCTTACATTTAAGTCCATCTGTGCAGTGTGCTTCTAAGTGGTCTCCCCCTCTTTTGTGCACCAGCTCCAAGACTTTTAGGGGCAGATTTAAGGAAAGTGGTGCTGCACTTAGTGCAGCGCCACTTTCCTTGCGCCCATTATCTCCCCCCTACCGCCACCACTTGTGCACCATGTCTAAAATACGGTGAACAATCGTGCAGGGTAGAGGGCAATATCGTGCAATAGCGTCAACATTTTTGACGCTATTGATGTACTGTTCAGGGTTAGCTCCAAAATTATAACACTAACCCTGAACAGTACATAGGGGTCCATTGGAAACAATGGCGTGCCCCTTTTAGCACCTGCTCTGAGCAAGTGTTAAAAGGTGCCAAAAAAATTGATGCAAAGAAATCTCTTTGATTTCTGTGCACCGTTTTTTCAGCCCCTCCTAATGGGGAAATACCCCCTTTGCATACATTATGCATGTATATTGAAGGGTTACAGAGTGGTGCAATGCACTTCTAAAATTTGACACCTGGTAAAGGCCACCTTAGCGTAAAAAAATTATGCTAAGGCAGCGTTAAAGTGGAGCTAGACTCTTAAATCTGGGTCTTAGTCGCTGAACCGGGAACCACCTGAACTTCTCCAGCTGGCCCACGGGACATCTCAATGACCTGTACCTAAAAATAGAAGATGACACTTGTGAGAGCATTGCCTCTTTGTATATGCAATTTTAAAGATTTTCCCATTCATTCCCATGATGCATAATTACGCACAAAAACAGAACATTTTCTAAACTTTGAAAAATCATAACTGAAAAAGTAACTACTGTGAATTGATGATCTTGGTCTTAAAAATGTAAAATAAATCTGAAGTATTTGGGTATATTGGTCTTGAGTTATTTTTCTAAATGTTTGTCCACATTTATTGATACTGTGAGTACAACAAATGCTTAGCACATCTCGAAGATACGCCTAACTGCTCAACCACATTACCACAAAAACAGAGTATTAGGTGGTCTGCTTTTTACCTCTGGATACCAAGGTGGAGTTGCTTCGACTCTCTGCATAGTGCATGTCATTTTCGTAGACTATATAGAGAGCCAGCTTTCTACGTTTGGTGGATCAGCAGTGGGATACTTTGCATTTGCTGATATCACTTTGTCACTAAGTGATTACATGAATAACTCAAAAAAAATTCTTTAGTCTAGTTGTAATTTTGCATTTGGACTATTTCTCAAAATTTAAGATTAATTGCTAGTACCTTGGTTAGGTCCCCAAGATAGTGATTAGGATTAAATAACCCTTACTATAGTTAAATCTTAGAAAATGTTTTCAAAAGTTTGCAAAAGGTTTTCCAAAAGTTAAAAAGGTCCCATCTTGAGTGAGAAAAAGTTCTGATGCAGAGAACCAGACTCAGGAGGTTGAACTGACCCCTCGGATGGGAATGAAGTACCACAGACTAAGGGCTCTCTACAAGGGATATTAAATTCACACTGGTGCTCATGCTGCCACAGAAACTCTTAGAGACTTGTGGCAGAATATGAGTCTGAACAATCAGTGGGTGAGGGTGAAACCTCAGAAACAAAAAAATCAACTATAAGTTAATGAAATTGAAGAGGTAGGATCCTCTGTCTCAGATGTAGGAGCCCACTGAGAGGAGAAGTTGGCTGTAGAAAGGTTGACCAAAAGATGGGCTTTAGAAGCACAACTTTTGGAAATAGAAGTTAAACGTAGAGAGGTGGGCCTAGGGCCCAACTCTGGTGTGAGGAAACACATGGGGAGAAAGAAAAGTCTTTGAACATAAAACCACCCAAAGAAACTGTTCCCCTTTTTCAAAAGGTGATGGTGTCATCAAATGGTTTTCTGCCTATGAGAGAGCATGCATAGCAAGAGAAGTAGATAGGAAATATTGGGGCTCTATATTGTGGGATCTGTTCTCATGTAAAAGCAGGGATAGACTCCTGACATTGAATGAGGCAGATGCTAAGTCCTATGACCTCACGATTGCTACCCTGATTGATGGCTTTGGACTTGCAACTGAAGACTACAGAATAAAATTCAGGAAGATTAGAAAAACCTAGAGTCAGTAAATGCAGTTGAAAATTGCCAGATGGGAGAACAGTTGTGGCCTGACCATGTCAGTGAACCCATAAAGGCAAAGATAGAGGGGTAGACCTATCCTGTGCTGCCTCGCCTACTAACATACAAAAGTACAGGCAGTACCCTTTGATTAATGGGACTAAGGTAGAAGCCTTGAGGGATACAGGGGTAGTGTCACTATGGTGACCAAGTAACTGGTACACTCAGATCAGTACCTGATAGGGAAAACGTATCCTGTCACCAATGCTGACAATGTCACAAAGATCCATCCCCTCGAAATGGTATCTTTTGGCTGTGGGGGAGTAGTTGGACAGAAAGAAGTGACTGTGTCCCCATCCTTCCCTGTAGACTGTCTGCTTGGCAGTGATTTGGAAAATTCTCCCTGGGCAGAAATAGAGCTGAGGACACATGCAGCCATGCTTGGGATCCCAGAATGGGATTGTGCCAAAACCAGGGCAAAGAGCATACAGCAGAGTGAACAATAAATGTTGGATCATAGAAGAATGGACCGAGCTTCAAAGAGAAAAGGCAAGAAGACTGGGGGACCAGCTTCTACACAGAGTCAAAGTTAGAACCCCTGTACTGAGGAAGATGACTTGTTATCATGAGAGGAGACTGAGCTTGCAAAGCTTGGGCCTTACCTAGAGCTCTTAGGACTAGGGGGACCCTATAGATAGGATCTATGTTGGGGGAAAAAACCTGTCCCACTATTAAAAGCCTGAGGCAGCAAGATGCACAGGAAGAAAAGGGTAGTGTCAGTGGTACCCACAAGGTCTATTGGGAGGATGTACTCTGAGGCCAGAGACCTCAAGCCTGGTGCAACTAGGAGGCTGGTAGTGCCAAAGCACTGAACACCGTTTCTTCTCTCTCTAGCCCATGACGTTCCCCTGGCTGAGTGCTGGAAATGGGGTCTCTAGTTGGCAAAGGTATTCACCTTTGTCCAAATAGAGACCACAACCCTAGTCAGGCTAAGTCACACACAATCCAAATTATCCTATGCCCACCCTCTGGTAGCTTGGCACTGAGCAGTCAGGCCTAACTTAGAAGGCAATGTGTAAAGTATTTGTGCAATAAATCATACAGTAACACAGTGAAAACACCACAAAAGTACTCCACACAGGTTTAGAAAAGATATGATATTTATCTGATTAAATTAAGGACAAAACGACAAAGATTCAATGAGCTCAATTTGAGATATTACTTTTGTAGGTATAGAAAGAGTCTTAAATCTTAGAACTCAACAGTTGTCCCTTATCAGCACAAAGTACCTGGTTTGTGTCAAACTTACCATGCACGAAGACCGCAGAGGAGGAGATGGGACAAAAAATAAGGAATCCATCGCATTTTCCAGTGCAGCACAGACAATGCTTTGTTTCTTTCCATGCTGCAAGTGGCTTTGCATCAATTTCCAGAATGCAGTTTTGGTCCCTCACTGTGATGCAGGGATCTTTTGATGCCCAGAGACGATGAGGGGAAAATCCTGAGCATGCGGGGTGAATCATAACGTTGCATCGATCCGGCAGGTGATGTATGGATTTTCTGTCGTATGGTAGGTGTTGCATCGATTCTTCACTCGGGAAGTTGGCCTGTGTCGTTCTGGTTCAGCTGTGCAGCTATTTTCTCGTCGCAGGGCAAGCTGTGCATAGTTTCCAGCAGGATGTGCATTGATTTTCGACGCACAAGGAGTTCCTTGAAGAGATAATTCTTTTTAGTCTTGAGACTTCATAAAACAGGAGGCAAGCTCAATCCAAGCCCTTGGAGAGCACTTCTCAACAAAGTCTGAGGGCAGCGGGGCAGCAGGGCAACAGCAGGCAGCAGTCCTTCTCAGCAAAGCAGTCCAGTTGAGTCGTTTGGGCAGCCAGGCAGCTCCTCTTGACAGGTTGCAGGTTCAGGTCCAACAGTGTCTGATTTGGTGTGGGGTCAGGGACCCAGTTTATACACCCAAAAATGCCTTTGAAGTGGGGGAGACTTCAATGAGTGGTTTTAAAGTGCACAAGGTCCCCTTCTAGTACAGGTCTGTATGCCAGGGTCCCAGTAGGGGGTTAGGCAGTCCATTGTTTGAGGGCAGGCCACTAGCCTTTGAAATGTAAGTGTCAGGCCCTCCACCCTTCCAGCCCAGGAAGACCCATTCAGTATGCAGATGAGTGCAGGTATAGCTGAGTATCCTGTGTTTGTGGTTGTCTGGATGAAATACACAAGGGTGCTGTCAACCAGCCCTGCCCAGACATGGATTGGAGACAAGTTGTAAGGCACAGATGGATTTTAAGTGCAGAGAAATGCTCACTTTCTGAAAGTGTCATTTCTAAAATAGTAATATTACATCCAGCCTCACCAATAAGCAGGATTTTGTATTACCATTCTGGCCATACTAAATATGACCTGGTTATCCCTTTATGAACAGAATCTACCACTCAAACAGTATGTGAGGGTAGCCCTAATGTTATCCTATGAAAGGAGCAGGCCTCACGTTAGTGGAAAATGAATTTAGGAGTTTTGCACTACCAGGACTTATAAAACACACATGTACATGTCCTGCCTTTTACCTACATAGCACCCTGCCCTATGGGTTACCCAGAGCCTACCTTCGGGGTGACTTGTCTGTAGAAAAAGGGGAGTTTAAGGCTTGGCAAGTACTTTTAAATGCCAATTCAAAGTGGCAGTGAAAGTGCACACACAGGCTTTGCAATGGCAGGCCTGAGACATGGTTAAGGGGCTACTTATGTGGGTGGCACAACCAGGGCTGTAGGCCCACTAGTGGCATTCAATCTACAGGCCCTGGGCACATGTAGTGCACTTTACTAGAGACTTAAAAGTAACTCAAATATGCCAATTGGGTATGAACCAATGTTCCCATGTTTAAGGGAGAGTGCCTATGCATTTTAGCACTGGTTAGCAGTGGTAAAGTGCATAGAGTCCTAAAACCAGCAAAAACAGTGTTAGAAAAGTAGAGGGAGGCAGGCAAAAAGCTGGGGGATGACCGCCTTAAGACTGTTAGGTCTAACACAGGGCATATGGGCCAAAACAAAACTTGGAGTAGGCTAGTCAATCACTTTTACTGCCCTGGGATGCCCCAGAAGGTGAAGGACGTTTGTCAGTCCTGTGTTACCTGCCAAACCAGTCACCAGAAGGCCCCGTTAGTCTCACTGCCAGTGGTTGGGGTATCTTTCGAAAGGGTAGGAGTTAACATTGTTGGCCTCCTTGACCCTCAAACATCTTCAGTAAACAGATTGTAATTGTAATTGTATTTATATAGCGCTTACTACACCCAATGAGGTGTCAAAGCGTTTTTCGGTGAGTAGCACGCTATTCCAGAACCCAAAAGGATTAGTGGTGGATTAGTATAGGGAAATATGACTACAATATTAGTATTAGTATAAGTTAATTTGAGCGGAGGCTATGTGAGCTTCTTAGTATGTTTGAATAGAATGATGGAGAGATGGAGAAAGGAAGAATCCAGAAGTGTTAATTGGGAGTTTACTGTAATAGGATGAGGCTTGGGATGAGTAAAGAAGAGATGGAGGAGGGAAGAGTCTATAGAAAGGGGTTAAGGAGATCATAGTAGTAGAAGAGGTTTTGGATGAGTCAAAGGTGAGATAAGTGAGGGAGAATTTAGAAGGGTTGTTTGGGAGATCATAGTGGTAAACTGAGGTTTGGGGTGGGCCAGGATCGGTAGAGGAGAGAAGAGCTTAGGCAGAGTTGTTTTGGAGATCATAGTAGTAGAATGGTTTGGGATGAGTCAGAGAGTGGGAATTGAGGATAGATTGTTAGAGGTATATGCTGATGGGAGACATAGTAAAGCTTACAAGAGAGTAATCATTTTTTCCCCTCTTGTACAAGAGGGCTAAAGTAATAAATAAATACATATGTAAATACATAACAAGGGAATATATGTGTAACAGAAATATTAACCCCTCTGGTGTCCTGGATGTAACGGTTACGTCCTCGTTTGGACCGCTCGGGTGCCGAGGACGTAAGCGTTACGTCCAGCTACTGGCCCTCGGAGGAAGCGCTAGTGCTCCCCCTGAGGGTCTGGCTCCCCACCCCCCTGGGCAGGAATGGAAGGGTATTTTTATTAGGCCGATCTGCCCCCAAGGGGGGAAGCAACCACTAGGAACCAGGGATTTTTTTTTTGCACTAATTTCACACAAAAGGAGTGACCCTTTAGGAAAGGTTCGCTTCCCTGGAGGGGCAAATTTATTTTAGGCCATTTCTGCTGCCCTTAGGGGCAGCTCGGCCTATTTCTATTAGGCCGATCTTCCCCTAGAGGGGCAGAAACCACTGAGGCACCAGGGTTTGCTGTGTGTGTATGTGTGTGTTTTGTTTGGTGGGGCAGCCCCTTGGGCAAGGGTCGCTCCTATGGGGGCACATTACTGTTGGCCATATCAGCCCCCTTTGGGGGCAGATCTGCCTATTTATGGAAGGCCCACCTGCCCCCAAGGGGGGCAGAAAGCCCACCAGAGACCAGGAAAGATTTTTTTTTCAAAATAAGAGGGTGGGGTTATGCCCATACCCCCACCCCAAATAAATGGGGCCAAAGTTGTTCTGCCCACTGGTGGGCAAATGGGGCAATTCCCCCCGATCCACACCCCGGGGGGGGCAGAAATCCTACTAGATGCCAGGCAATTAAAAACAAACAAAAAATAGTGGAGTGGTGGCTACCAACCAGTAGGGACATGTTTATGCCCCCACCCAAACTGAAGGGGGTAACAGTCTTTCAGTTCTTCCCCCGCAACCTGAAAC
Organism: Pleurodeles waltl; assembly: GCF_031143425.1. NCBI lineage: Eukaryota > Metazoa > Chordata > Amphibia > Caudata > Salamandridae > Pleurodeles > Pleurodeles waltl. The sequence continues at coordinate 818,426,754 of NC_090442.1, forward strand.
ATCTTATCCCATGGCACGCAAGAGGACTTTTGATTATTTTGGGTTTCGGTTTTACTTTTGGGCCATGAGAGCTTGGCTCACTCTCAAAATCATCCCACTTGGAATGGTGAGGGCTGCACTTTTTGGACTTTGGGACGCTGCCATGTAGAAAAATCCACAAGACCTAGACGCATCTGAAAACTAAACATCTGGGTGAGTCCGGGGTGGTGTGGTTCACATGCAGCCCACACCATTTTCTTACCCACAATGCCCTGCAAACCTCCAACTTTGCTGGAATCACACATTTTTCCCACATTTTTGTGATGGAACCTTCTGGAATCTGCAGGAATCCACAAAATGTCTACCACCCAGCATTGTCTCATCTATACCAATAAAAATTATGCCCCACTTGTGAGCCTAGAAATGTTTTTTTTCAAACTGCCCTTTTGGACCCGCTTTGGTTCCCCCTCAATTTTGACATGTTTTTGGCTCTTCCCTGTCACTTGGCCCACCTTTTTATCAGGAGACTTAGGGGAACACAGAATAGCAGAACAAGTGTTATTGCCCCTTATCTTTCTCTAAATTTTTTCCTTCCAAATGTAAGACAGTGTGTAAAAAAGAAGTCTATTTGAGAAATGCCCTGTAATTCACATGCTATTATGGGGACCCCAGAATTCAGAGATGTGCGAATAACCACTGCTTATCAACACCTTATCTTGTGCCCATTTTGGAAATACAAAGGTTTTCTTGATACCTATATTTCACTCTTTATATTTCACCAGATGAATTGCTTTATACCCAGTATAGAATAAAAACCCATTGCAAGGTGCAACTCATTTATTGGCCCTGGGTACCTAGGGTTCTTGATGAACCTACAAGCCCTATATATCCGCACAACCAGAAGAGTCCAGCAGATGTAACGGTATATTGCTTTAAAAAATCTGATATTGCAGAAAAAAGTTACAGCCAAAAAACCTGCAGAGAAATGGCAGTTTTTTCACCTCAATTTCAATATGTATTTATTTTAGCTGTTAATTTCTGTAGGAAAACCTTATAGGATCTACACAAATGACCCCTTGCTGAATTCAGAATTTTGTCTACTATTCAGAAATGTTTAGCTTTCCGGGATCCAGCATTAGTTTCATACCCATTTTTGTCACTAACTGGAAGGAGGCGTAAAGCAGAAAAAGTTTTTTAAAAAATGTGGTATGTCCCATTAAAATGCCAAAATTGTGTTGAAAAATGTGGTTTTCTGATTCAAGTCTGCCTGGTCCTGAAAGCTGGGTAGCTGATGATTTTAGTACAGAAAACCCTTTGTTGATGCCATTTTTAGGGAAAAAAACACATGCCTTCTTCTGCAGTCCTTTTTTCCCATTGTTTTGGAAAAAACAAACAAATGTTTTGCTGTATTGTGGCTAATTTCTTGGTCTCCTTCAGGGGAACCCACAAACTCTGGGTACCTCTAGAATCCCTAGGATGTTGGGAAAAAAATGCAAATTTGGTGTGGCCAACTTATGTGGACAAAATGTTATGGGGGCTTAAGCGTGAACTGCTCCAAATAGCCAAAAAAAGGCCTGGCATCTGAGAGGGAAAAGGCCTGGCAGCGAAGGGGTTAATAGATATAATATTAATAGATTTAAAGTTTTGTTGTATAAACACAGATGATCAAAATTTGCTGTATTCAAAGTTAATTTATTTGTGTACTTTTCTAAAATTATTTTGCCTTTCCTCAATTTTTCAATAGCGAAATTCTTGCTGATAAAATTAAGATAAGATTTGCTCATTGTGATAGATAAAATGAAAGGAGGGATTCATATGTATCTAATCTAACAACTTATTTAGGAACTATGCAATGACCTATGAACAAGACAAGCATAGAATAATATCCATATATATATATATATATATACATATATGTGTATACACACACATATACACATACATACATTGTATACATACTGATAGAGACATATATGCACACATCTATACATACACAAACATACACACATGCATATACACACATATACATTTAACCATGAGTAAATATACATCTGTTAAAAAGAGTATGTATATATGTTATTGTTATTAAATAGTAGTAATGCATATTTCTTAAAGAAATATACATATCTAGATATATACACATGATCAGATTATAAATGTTTCCCTACACAGGCGTATGCATTCCTCTGCATATGGTGGTTATAAAGGAAAGAGCCAGCACTTGAGTAGTCTTCCGAAGACAGGATAGTTATCTGCATATCTTATATTTGGGGGTAATGAATTCCATAGTTTGGCCACTTTAACAGAGAAGGATGTACCACCTATTGGCTTTTTCTTGTATGGTGGTGGTTTAAGGTGGGGTGCCAATTCGAAGTGGAGGATTCTTTGTTGAATGTATTTAGTGATATTTTTCCTGATGAAAAGCAGTCCTGTTCCATGCATTGCTATGATGGTGATACAAAGCAGCTTGAAGATGAATCTTCAGGGAACCGGTTACCGATTAAATGCCTTCAAGGCAGGGGAGATGTGGGCTTGTGGCTTTACATGTAGTAGTGGTCTGGCAGTTGAGTTCTGAGTGCATTGTAGTTTTTTCATAGTAGATAGAGATGATCCATGGTAGAGGTCATTGGAGTAATCTAGATTAGATAGTACAAGAGCAATAGTAGCCTGGACCTTGTGTGGAAATCTGAGGTATGGGAAAATGCATCACAGAGTTTTCAAGGTGATGAAGCTTGATTGTGCTAATGTGTCCAATTGGGCATTAATTGTTAACTTAGGCCCATATTTATACTTTTTTAGCACCGCATTTGCACCGCTTTTTGACTCAAAAGTGGTTCAAACTCACAAAATACAATTGTATTTTTTAAGTTTGCTCCACTTTTGCACCAAGAAATGACGCAAATGAGGTGCTAAAAAAGTATAAATATGGGCCATAGAGTCCATTGTAATTCCAAGTTTTTTAACTTCCTTAGATACTTGAGGAGGTGGTCCCAGATCGTCAGGCCAGGTGCCCAGTGGGTTATAATTCTTCCACTCCCCACATGTGAGTATTTCCATTTTGAAAACATTCATTTTGAGATGGCTCCAAGTCATTTAGTGATAAACAAGTGAAGATTTGTCAGTTTCCAATGTCTTTGGGGCATTACAATTTAAGGAGTATTTGTATGTCATCTGCTTAGCTGTAGCATGTGAGTTGAAATTAATTGATCAATTCTGGTAATGACATCATGCAGATGTTGAAAAGCATAGGTCCTTGCTTTTGTGAAGTAGAGTTTGGACAAGAAAAGGGGAGAGTAGATTACATTTGTGCTGTTTTGAAGGTAGAATGAGCAGTTCCTTCTATGCCTGCTTCATGAGTCTTCAAATTAGGATGTCATGGTCGACAGTGTCAAAGGCATATGAGAGGTCCAAAAAAAGTAGTGCAGCAACCCCATTGCGGTTGACTGCACAGGGCGAAATCCAGTTTGGTAGTCTGAAAGTATGGAGTTATCTTCAATGAATTGTGGCATCTGGGTGGATGCTGCTCTTTCTATCAGTTTGCCCAGGAAAGGTCCATTTTTTGTTGGTCTGCAGTTGTTGAGGGTATGTGGGTTCAGGTTTCTTTTCTTTATTAATGGGCATATGTATGCCTTATTAAGGTCTTCAGGAAAGGTTCCCGTATTAAAGAATTACTGATGATTCTTCTTATTGGTGTATCAGCAGAAGTAGATAAAAGAATGTTCTTCAAGATGTGTGCTGGATAAGGGCCAGAAGGGCAGCTGGAAGGCCTGCTTGCTTTGACCAAATCCATAAATTCACAGTGTGATATTTGTTTGAAAGAGTACAGAGGCTGGGTTGGCTTACTCTTGGAGGAAATTTAAGGAAACAGGTTAGTGTGGGTAGTTTTCCTTTGTTTGAAATAGGAATCCAATGTGTCTGCCTTGGTTGTGTAATGATTTTCCAGTTTGTTTGTAAATTCATGATTGAGGGGATGAGTCCCTTCCATGCATTTACGTTTTCAAAATTCATTGAGAATTTAATAAAAGTATTTATTTGCAGATTTAGCATTTTGAATTGTGTCTAAGTAGTACCATTTGTTTATCTTTTTGATTGATGATTTGTATATTCTGTTAAGTTTATGTAGGTGAAGCTTGTCTTGAAGGTTGTTTGTTTTGAGCCAAGTTCATTGCAGATTTCTGATTTGTTGTTTTATCTATTTTAGTTCTGTATTTCTCCAAGGTGTTTGTTTTCTTTTGTCCTGTGAGTGGTATAAGGATATCAAAAGCTTCCTGTAGCCACTCATAACAATTTTGAACAGAATTTATTGTGTCTAGCTCTGTGTTAGCTCTCTGTTGTCTATTAGTTGTGTTTCTAAGTCTTCAAAATGTAGTTTGTTCCATGGTCGATAGATTTTTTGTATATAAGGTGGTCTAGGGTGTCTTGATTTCTGGTGTTTTATGATGGAAAGTTACCAAATGGTAGTCTGACCGTGTGACTGACTTGATGCTTTGAACGATAACTGGTTCAGGGATTGCAAAAATGAAATCTAGGATGCGTCCAGCAATGTGTGTGGGATTGTGTACAATCTGAGGTAGGTTCAATGTGACTAGGCCAGTGCTGCTAGTTTTTGGATGTAGCATATTGGGTTTGTCAAACCAAGGCCCATATATATACTTTTTCACACCAAACTGTGTTAGCACAGTTTTGCATGAAAAAGTATAGCACTGGCTAGCGCCATTCCAAGACCCTAGCCGGGCGTCATATTTCTGAAATGGCGCTAGCCAACGCTAATGCCCTGTTAGCATCCTTTACAAGGCATAGGCGTAGGGGAAACTGGAGCTTGTGCACCAAATTATGGCATTACACTCCAAAAAAATGCCTCTAAGCAGTGTAGCGCAATTTTCTGGTTCACAACCCCCATGGACATGGCTCCTGTTAGCAAAGACAGGAGCCATGCCCAGGGAACAAATGTCCCCTGGACATGGCGACTGGGGCCAGCACCTTGCAAGGAACCCCAAGTCAGGGCCCACGAGCGTGAAAAATAAAATACTTTCCGGGACTTACCTGGGATGGGTTCCCCATCCTGTGGTGTCCCTCTGGTGTGTGTGGGGGTATCCCTGAGGCCATGGAAGGGCATCTGTGGGCTCTTGCCATGGTCTCTGACCATGGAAATATGCCTACAGGTCCCTTAATGCCTGCCCATACCCAGGCATTAAATAATGGTGCTAAGCAAGCTAAGCACCATTATTTAAGGCCCCCATCCCCGTGCTGGATTTTAGCATGGGGGATAAGGCCATATTGTCCTTTTCTGGACGGGAACGCCTACCTTGCATCTCATTGATACATGGTACGTTTTCACGCCCAGAAAACAACGTTAACTCCATATATTTGGTGCTAGACGTGTCTAGCGCCAAAGTATAAATATGGAGTTAGGTTTGCGCTGAATTAGCGTAAAATAAATGAAGCTAATTCAGCGCAAACCAAGCATAAATATGAGCCCAAATGTTTAGGTCTCCAAAAATTCAAAGATTGGGTATTATGTTATAAAGTTTGAAACTGTGTCTGGGAATGTTGAATGGTTAGTCAGAGGTCTGTAAAGGAAGAGAAAGTTACAGGAGGAAATTGGTGTAGGGTTGCATCTGGTGAACCGTGTATGGAAATGTTTTCTGTTTTGCTGAGATTTATTGCTTGTTTGAAATATAATAGCTAGTCCACCTCCTATTTTGCCTAAACGGTTATGTGTGATGGTTTGATAGCCTGGAGGAACAGCTTCATGCAACACTGGGGCCATGTCATCTCCCAACCATGATTCTATTATGAATAGTAGGTCAGGTTGTGTGTCAGTGAGCATGTTGTAGATTTGGTGCTTTTTTATAAGAGTGATCGAAAATATATGAGCAGGCAGTTTAAAAATTGTGCATTGGTGATGGTGTCATTTTGTTTTGGAGAAGGGTGAGCATTATATTTTGAGATTGTAGCAGGTGTTATTAGTTGTGATAACTATATGAGGGTCACAATAGTGTTGTTTTTCTACAATGCGTTCCTTTTCCAGCAGGTTTAGGAGGCATTTTGTTCGGTCTGTGTGTGTTGGTGGTGGACTTGGTGGCTGAGAGTAATATGATGAGTTTAGTTATTTTTGTAAAGTAGTCTTGTCGTATAGTAGACAGGGGAATGCAAAGTTGTTGAGAGTGGCATGTTGTTTATTTTGTTTGCTCTGTTTAGCATGGAAGGAGTACGGGTTAGGGGTGGTGGAGCCAATCCCTAACCAATCAAATTCCTAACCCTAAACCCAAGAGCCAATTGGAGACTAGGTCCCATTAACCAATCAGAACCCTAGCCCTGACAGACAATTACAACAGTAACCCTAACAACTTTACACCAATAGGAACCCTAGCACCAATCACAACCCTAGCCCTGACAGCCAATCACAAGAGTAACCTAAAAAACACTAGACCAATAAGAACCCTTAGCCCTAGCAGCAGTCACAGCCCTAGCCCTGACAGCCAATCACAACAGTAACCCTAAAAAAGTAGACCAATAGGAACCCTAGTATCAATCACAGCCCTAGCCCTGACAGCCAATCAAAACAGTAACCCTAAAACCTTTACACCAATGGGAACCCTACCCCTTCCACCAAGCACAACCCTAGCCTGGACAATTAATCACAAAAGTAACCCTAAAAAAGTTACATGAATATGAACCATAGCACTAAGCACAATCTTAGCCCTGACAGCCAGTCACAACAGTAACCCTAAAACCTTTACACAAGTAGGAACCCTAGCCCTAGTATGAAGCACAACCCTAGCTCTGACAATCAATCTGTTACCCTAAAACATTAGCCCAATGCGAACCCTGAACCTAATACAATTCTGAACACAAACCCCAACCCTTACGCCAATGGAAATACTAGTCACACCAACCAATCACAGCAAACATATGCCACAACCAATAGAAACTAATATAAGAACCAATTTACCTTAAGTCCAAACCCCTGTGGAAGGGAGGAGGTAGGGGCAGAGTGTACTGTCCAGGTAGGGGGCAGATTGAAAACTTCCTGAAATACTGCTTGTCGTGCACACGGATATAAGGCTTTTTCTAAGGCAAAAGCAAGGGGTGCAGACACTTTCCAAGCACAGTTTAGATCACAGAGCAGATTAAGCAGTCTCCTAAAACACACTCTAGTTAGCCACTGAGGTGTATGCAGTCTTTGTGAAAAACTAGGAGGGAAATTTCAAACAGTCATGGGTAAAAAACAGCAATTTAAAAGCACCATGTTTACTGAAACACAGGGAGCCTCATATAAACAGGCACGGATAGGAGGAAAAACACATTTTAAACAAATAACAAGAATACAGAGAAAGTCTGGGGTCTTACCAATCTCCTAAGACTCTTGCTCACTGGGATGCAATAGGGAACAGGAAAAGCTGGGCTCACAAAATAGTGGTGGCTATCTTGGGGTTCCCTCCACAACCTTAAAGGCCCAGTGCAGGTGTGAGAGGAGGGCTCATATTGCCTGGGAGCTAGAGAGCCAATCACCTTGCCGAAGCCTCTGTGAAAGGGAGGTGCTCCTCTATTCAGAATCTAATTGGAAACAGGCAGAATATACACATCCAAGCTAGCAGAGTCCACTTTTCAGGTAAGGGGCAGATTTAAAATCACTGAAATACTGATACTCCTTGTGCTGCACTCAAATATAAGCTTTTTCAAGGCAAAAACAAGAGGTGCATACACTTTGCAAACACAGTTTAAACCTCAGAGTAGATTAAGCAGTCTCCAAAAACACACTCTGATTAGCCACTGAGGGGAATGTAGCATTTTGAAAAAGAGAGGGGGAGCTTTCTACAGTCTTTGTGAAAAAGTAGGAGAGAAATTTCAAGCAGTCATGAGTATAAAACAGCAATATAAAAGCACCATGTTTACTGAAACACAGGGAGCCTAATATAAACAGGCACCGGTAGGAGGAAAAACAGGCCCTGATTTATACTTTTTGGTGCAAAACTGCACCAACGCACTTTTGCACCAAAAAAGTTTAGTATTGGCTTGCACCATTTCTGAGCACCAGCCGGGCACCATATTTATAGAATGGTACAAGATGGTGCAAACGGTAGGCTAGCAGAAAAAAAAAGTGACATTAGCCGGTGGGGCTGGCAGTGTGGAATAAGGGGGTTTTGCCCCAAAACGTGACATTCGGCAGGTTAGAGTAATAAAAAAAAAATGACTCTAACCTACCTAAAGTCATTTTCTGACCCAAACCACCCACTCCACATGACTCCTCTCTTGGAAAAGACAGGAGTTATGCCCACCACCCCAATGGCCAGCACAGGGGACCAGGGTCCCCTGGGCAAAGCCATTATACCCCGTACCATGTAGGGGGACCCATTTCAGGACCCCCTATGGCACTTTAAAAAAATAAAATAAAATGCTTACCGGTACTTACCTATACTTACCTGGGATGGGGTCCCCCATCCTCTGTAGTCCCTGGGGCCTGGGGAGGGCTCCTGTGGGCTTATTCCATGGTGTTCCCCCATGGAAATAGGCCCACAGGTCCTCTAACGCCTGCCCTGACCCGGGCATTAAAAAATGGTGCAAAGCAAGCTTTGCACCATTTTTTGACCCCCACTTCTCCCCTGTGCGTGATTTTTGTAGGGGAGGATAAATAGGGCCTTAGAGTCATTTTTTGCCCAGGAATGCCTACCTTTCATCTCATTGACACAAGGTCGTTTTCTGCAGGCAAACTATTACTTTAACTCCAATATTGTGGTGCTAGACATGTTGAGCACCAAAATAAATGTGGAATCAAGTTTGCGCTGGATTTGCGTAAATAAAATTACGCAAATCCAGAACAAACAGAGTATAAAGATGCCCCACAGTTTTTAACAAATAACAGGAACACAGAGAAAGTTTAGGGTCTTACCAGTCTCCTAAGACTTTTGCTCACAGGGCTCTATTAGTGCGCAGGAAAAGCTGGGCTCACAAAATGGAGGTATCTATCTTGGGGTTCCCTCCACAAACCTAAAAGGCCAGTGCAACTGTGAAAGGATGGCTCAGGTTGCTAGAGAGTCAATCACCAGGTGCAAGCCCTTGCGGAAGGATGGAGGGAGGTACTCCTCTCTTCAGAATGTCCTTTTTTACAGACAGGCAGAATCCACACTTCCAGGCTAGCAGACTCTACTTTCCATCTACACGGCAGATTTGAAAACACTGAAATACTGCTTGTTCCACAATCAAATATATGGATTTTTCAAGGCAAAAACAAGGGGTGCATACACTTTCCAAACACAGTTTAAATAACAGAGCAGATTAAGCAGTCCCCTAAAACACACTCCAGTTAGCAACTGAGGTCTATATAACCTTTTGTAAAAGAGGGGGGAGCTTTGTGCAGTCTTGTGAAAAACTAGGAGGGAAATTACAACTAATCATGGGTAAAAAACAGCAGTTTAAAAGCACCAAGTCTGCTGAAACACAGGGAACCTAATATAAAGAGGCACTAGTAGGAGGAAAAACACTTTTTAACAATAAACAAGAATACACAGCAAGTCTGGGTTCTTACCAGTGTCCTAAGACTCTTGCTAACTGGGCTGTATAAGGGTGCAGGAAAAGCTGGGCTCACAATATGGAGGTGACTGTTTTGGGACTCCTTAGACAAACTTAAAGGCCCAGTGCATCTTTGAGAGGAGGGGTCAGGTTGCCTAGCGGCTAGAGAGCCAATCACCAGGCCCAAGCCCCTATGGAAGGGACAAGGGAGGTGCTCCTCTATTCAGAATCATCTTGGATACAGACAGGCAGAATCTACACTTCCAAGCTAACGTATTGTACTTTCCAGGTAAGGGGCAGATTTGAAACCACTGAAATACTGCTTGCAGTACACTCAAATGTATGGCTTTTTCAAGGCAAAAACAAGGGATGTATACACTTTTCAAAAAACGTTCACAGATCAGGTTAAGCAGTCTCCTAAAACACACTCTAGTAGCCACTGACGTATATGTAGCCTTTTGAAAATGGCAAGAGGGCTTAATTCAGTCTATGTGAAAATCTAGGATCAAAATGTTAAACAGTTACGAGTGAAACAGCAGTTTTAAAACACCAAGGCCCTGATTTATACTTTTTTTGCCCCGCATTAGCGTCTTTTTCTGATGCAAAAGCAGTGTAAATTTACAAAATACAATTGAATTTTGTAAGTTTGCACCATTTGTTTGTCAAAAAATTAAGCTAATGCAGCGCAAAAAAAGTATAAATCAGGGCCTACGTTTTCTGAAACACAGGGAGCCTAATATAAGCAGTTACAGGTAGGAGGAAAAAAACTTTTAAAGAAATAACAAGAATACACAGAAAGTCTGGGGCCTTACCATCTCCTAAGACTCTTGCTCACTGGGCTGTATAAGTAGGCAGGAAAAGCTGGGCTCACAAAATGTTGATTGCTGTCTTGGGGTTCCTTCCACAAACCTAAAGGCCCAGTGCAGGTGGGAGAGGATGGCTCAGGTTGCCTACGAGCTAGAGAGCCAATCACCAGGCCAAAGCCCCTATGGGAGGGAGGAGGGATGTGCTCCTCCATTCAGAATCTCTTTTCATACAGACAGGCATAATCCACACTTCTAAGGTAGCAGAGTCTACTTTCCAGGTAAGGGGCGGATTTGAAATCACTGAAATACTGCTTGTCGCACACTTAATTATATGGCTTTTTCAAGGCAAAAAAAAAGAGTGCATACACTTTCCGAACGCAGTTTAAATCACAAAGTAGATTAAGCAGTCTCCTAAATCACACTCTAGTTAGTTACTGTGGTGTATGTAGAATTTTAAAAAGGGGGCTTTATGCAGTCCTTGTGAAAAAAACAGGAGAGAAATTTCAAAAAATCATGGGTAAAAACAGCAGTTTAAAAGCACAAGGTTTGCTGAAACACAGGGAGACCAATGTAAGCAGGCACAGGTAGGAGGAAAACACTTTTTAAAAAGTAACAAAAATACACAGAAAGACTGGGGTCTATCCAGTCTTCTAAGTTTCTTGCTCACTGGGCTTTGTTAGGGTTGAGGAAAAACTGAGCTCACAAAATGGAGCAAGCTTTCTTGGGGTTCCCTCCACAAACTTAAAGGCCCAGTGCAGGCCTGAGAGGAAGGCTCGGGTTGCCTGAGAGGCAAAGAGCCAATCTTCAGGGCCAAGCCCCTGTGGAAGAGAGTGGGAAGGTTCTCCTCTATTCAGAATCTCCTTTTATACAGACAGGCAGAATCCACACTTATAAGCTAGCAGAGACTACTTTCCAGGTGAGGGGCAGATTTGAAAACTCTGAAATACTGCTAGTGGTAATCTCATATATATGGCTTTTTCAAGACAAACTCAAAGGGTGCATACATTCTTCAAACACAGTTTAAATCATTGAGCAGATTAAGCAGTCTCCAAAAACACACATGAGTTAGCCACTGTGGTTTATGTAGAATTTTAAAAAATGGGGGGGCTTTATGCAGTCTTTGTGACTTTGTGAAATACCAGGAGTGAAATTTCAAATAGTAACGGGTAAAAACATCAGTTTAAAAGCACAAGGTTTGCTGAAACACAGGGAGACTAGTATAAGCATTCAGAGGTAGGAGGAAATAACTTTTTAAGTAATAACAAGAATACACAGAATGTCTGGGGTCTTACCAGTCTCCTAAGACTCTTGCTCACTGGGCTGTATTAGGAGGCAGGAAAAGCTGTGCTCACAAAATGGAGGTGACTGTCTTGCGGTTCTCTCCCCATACTTAAAGTCCAGTGCAGATGTGAGAGGACGGCTGCGGTTGCTTGGGAGCTAGAGAGATAATCACCAGGCCCAAACCCTTGTGGAAAGCAGTAGGGAGGTGCTCCTCTTTTGAGAATCTCCTTGGATATAGACAGGCAGAATCCACATTTCCAAGCTAGCAGAGTCTTTTTTCCAGGTTAGGTGCAGATTTGAAATCACTGAAATACTGCTTGTCGCTTAATTATATGGCTTTTTCAAGGCAAAAACAAAGAGTGCATACACTTTCCGAACGCAGTTTAAATCACAAAGTAGATTAAGCAGTCTCCTAAATCACACTCTAGTTAGTTACTGTGGTGTATGTAGAATTTTAAAAAGGGGGCTTTATGCAGTCCTTGTGAAAAAAACAGGAGAGAAATTTCAAAAAATCATGGGTAAAAACAGCAGTTTAAAAGCACAAGGTTTGCTGAAACACAGGGGGGCAAATATAAGCAGGCAGAGGTAGGAGGAAAACACTTTTTTTTTAAATAACAAAAATCCACAGAAAGACTAGAGTCTTACTAGTCTCCTAAGACTTTTGCTCACTGGGTTGTATTAGGGTGCGGGAAAAGCTGGGCTCACAAAATTGAGGAGGCTGTCTTGGGGTTTCCTCCACAAACTTATAGGTCCAGTGCAGGTGTGAGAGGAGGGCTCAGGTTGCCCCTGTGGAAGGGAGTAGAGAGTTGTTCCTCCCTACAGAATCTACTTGGATATAGACAGGTAGAATCCACATTTCCAAGCTAGCAGAGTCTACTTTCCAACTTAGGCGCAGATTTGAAACCACTGAAATACTCAAATATAGGACTATTTCAAAGCAATAAAAGGGGTGCATAAACATTCAAAACACAGTTTAATTGACAGAGCAGATTAAGAAGTCTCCTAAAACACAGTTTAGTTACCCACTGGTGTGTATGTAGAATTTAGAAAAAGGAGGGGGCGTGCTTTTTGAGGTCATTGTGAAAAACTAGGCGTGAAACAGTCACGGGTAAAACAGCAGTTTAAAAGCACCAGGTTTGCTGAAATACAGGGAGCCTCATATAAGCAGTCACAGGTAGGAGAGAAAACACTTTTTTAAGAAATAGCAAGAATACACAGAAAGGCTGGGGTTGTACCAATCTCCTAAGACTCTTGCTCACTGGGCTGTATTAGGAGGCAGGAACAGCTGGTCTTACAAAATTGAGGGAACTATCATGGAGTTCCCCCCACAAACTTAAAGGCCCAGTGCAGGTGTGAGAGGAGGGCTCAGGTAGCCTGGGAGCTAGGGAGCCAATCATCAGGCCCATGCCCTAGTGGAATGGAGATGGGGCGTGCTGTTCCATTCAGAATCTCTTTTTATACAGACAGGCAGAATCCACACTTCTAAGCTAGCAGAGTCTACTTTCCAGGGAAGGGACAGATTTGAAACCACTGAAATACTGCTTGCCGCAGACTGAAATAAATGGCTTTTTAAAGACAAAACAAGAGGTGCATACACTTTTCAAACATAGTTTAATTCACAGAGGAGATTAAGCAGTCTCCAAAAACATACTCTAGTTAGCCACTGATGTATATGTAGCCTTTTGAAAAAGGAGAGGGGAACTTTATCAAATTAGGAGGGAAATTTCAAATACTCAAGGGTTAAAACAGCATTTTAAAAGCACCAAATTTGCTGAAACACAGGGAGACTAATGTAAGCAGGCACAGGTAAGAGGAAAACACTTTTTAAAAAGTAACAAAAATACACAGAAAGACTGGGGTCTATCCAGACTTCTAAGTTTCTTGCTCACTGGGCTTTGTTAGGGTTGAGGAAAAACTGAGCTCACAAAATGGAGCAAGCTTTCTTGGGGTTCCCTCCACAAACTTAAAGGCCCAGTGCAGGCCTGAGAGGAAGGCTCAGGTTGCCTGAGAGGCAAAGAGCCAATCTTCAGGGCCAAGCCCCTGTGGAAGAGAGTGGGAAGGTTCTCCTCTATTCAGAATCTCCTTTTATACAGACAGGCAGAATCCACACTTATAAGCTAGCAGAGACTACTTTCCTGTTGAGGGGCAGATTTGAAACCTCTGAAATACTGCTAGTGGTAATCTCATATATATGGCTTTTTCAAGACAAACTCAAAGGGTGCATACATTCTTCAAACACAGTTTAAATCATTGAGCAGATTAAGCAGTCTCCAAAAACACACATGAGTTAGCCACTGTGGTTTATGTAGAATTTTAAAAAATGGGGGGGCTTTATGCAGTCTTTGTGACTTTGTGAAAAACCAGGAGTGAAATTTCAAATAGTAACGGGTAAAAACATCAGTTTAAAAGCACAAGGTTTGCTGAAACACAGGGAGACTAGTATAAGCATTCAGAGGTAGGAGGAAATAACTTTTTAAGTAATAACAAGAATACACAGAATGTCTGGGGTCTTACCAGTCTCCTAAGACTCTTGCTCACTGGGCTGTATTAGGAGGCAGGAAAAGCTGTGCTCACAAAATGGAGGTGACTGTCTTGCGGTTCTCTCTCCATACTTAAAGGCCAGTGCAGATGTGAGAGGACGGCTGCGGTTGCTTGGGAGCTAGAGAGATAATCACCAGGCCCAAACCCTTGTGGAAAGCAGTAGGGAGGTGCTCCTCTTTTGAGAATCTCCTTGGATATAGACAGGCAGAATCCACATTTCCAAGCTAGCAGAGTCTTTTTTCCAGGTTAGGTGCAGATTTGAAACCACTGAAATACTTTTTTTTGCACACTCAAATATTTGGCTTTTTCAAGGCAAAAACAAGGGGTTCATTCACTTCTCAAAGACAGCTTAAATCACAGAGCGAATTAAGCAATCTCCTAAAACACACTCTATGTAGCCACTGTGGTGTATGTAGAATTTTGAAAAAGATTGGGAGCTTTAAGTCATTGTGAACAACTAGGAGTGAAATTTCAAACATCCACGGGTATAAACAGCAGTTTAAAAGGACTAAGTTTGCTGAAACACAGGGAGCCTAATATCAGCAGTCACAGGTAGGAGGGAAAACACTTAAAAAAAACAAGAATACACAGAATGTCTGGGGTCTTACAAATCTCCAAAGACTTTTGCTCACTGGCCTGCATTAGAAGGTAGGAAAAGCTGGGCTCATAAAATAGAAGTGGCTGTCTTGGGGTTCCCTTCACAAACTTAAAGGCCCATTGCAGGTGTGATAGGAGGGCTAGCAGAATCCACATTTCCAAGCTAGCAGAGTCTTCTTACCAGGTAAGGGGCAGATTTGAAACCACCAAAATGCTGCTTGTCGCACAGTCAAGAACATTGCTTTTTAAGGCAAAAACAAGGGGTGCATACACTTTACAAACATAGTGTAAATCAAAGAGCAGATTAACCAGTCTCCATAAACACTCTCAAATTAGCCACCGTGGTGTATGTCTAATTTTCCAAAAAGTGGGGCGGGGGAGCTTTATGCAGTCTTTATGAAAAACTAGGAGTGAAATTTCAAACAATCACATGTAAACACGTCAGTTTAAAAGCACCAGGTTTGCTGAAACGCAGGCAGCCTAATATACACAGGCACAGAGAATGTGGAAAACACTTTTAAAAAATAACAAGAATAAACAGAAAGACTGGGGTCTTGCCAGTCTCCTAAGACTCTTTCTCACAGGACTGTATTAGGGTGTAGGAAAAGCTGGGGTCACAAATGGAGGTGGCTGTCTTGGGGTTCCCGCCATAAACCGAAAGGGCAAAGCAGGTGTGAGAGGAGGGCTCAGGTTGCTTGGAAGTTAGAGAGCTAATCACCAGGCCCAAGCCGCTGTGGGAGGGAGGTGCTACACTATTCAGACTCTCCTTGGATACAGACAGGCAGAATCCACATTTCCAATTTTGCGTAGACTACTGTCCAGGTAAGGGGCAGGTTTGAAACCACAGAAATGGTGCTTGTTGCACGCTCAAATATATGGCTTTTTCTGGCAAAAACAAGGGGTGCATACACTTTCCAAACATAGCTTAAATCACAGGGCATATTAGGGAGTCTCCTAAAACACATTCTAATTAGCCACTGACGTGTATGTAGCCTTTTGGAAAAGGGGAGGGGCAGTTTTATGCAGTCTTTGTGAAAAACTAGGAGAGAAATGTAAAACAGGCCCAGGTAAAAAAAAGCAGTTTAAAAGCATCAAGTTTGCTAAAACACAGGGAGCTTAACATAAGCAGTCACATGTAGGAGGGAATTAGTTTTTTGAAGAAATAACAAGAATACATAGACAGTATGGGGTCTCACCAGTTTCCTAAGACTCTTGCTCATTGGACTGTATTAGGAGGCAGGAAAAGCTGGACTCACAAAATGGAGAGGGCTGTCTTGGAGTTCCCTTGACAAACATAAAGGCCCAGTGCAGGTGTGAGAAGAAGGCTCAGGTTGCGTGGGAGCTAGATAACCAATCACCATGCCCAAGCCCCTGTGGAAGGGATGAGGAAGGTGCTCCTCCATTCTGAATCTTGTTTTATATAAACAGGCAGAGTCCACACTTCTAAGTTAGCAGAGTCTACTTTCCAGCTAAGGGACAGATTTGAAACCACTGAAATACTGCTTGACGCAGACTTGAATAAATGGCTTTTTAAAGGCAAAAGCAAGGGGTGCATACACTTTCCAAACACAGTTTAAATCACAGAGGAGATTCAGCAGCTTCCTAAAGCACACTCTAGTTAGCCAATGAGGTTTGTAGCTTTATAAAAAAAGGGGAGTGGAGCTTTATGCAGTATTTGTGAATAACTAGGAGGAAAATTTCAAACAGTCGGAGGTAAAAACAGCAGTTTAAAAGCATGAAGTTTAGTGAAAGAGAGGGAACCTAATATAAGCAGGCACAGGTAGGAGAAAACATGTTTTAAAAATAAGAATACACAGAAAGATTGGGTCTTACTAGACTCCTTAGACTCTAGCTCGCTGGGCTGTATTAGGGCACAGGAAAGACTGAACTCACAAAATGGAGGTGGCTGTCATGGGGTTTCCTTCACATACTTAAAGACCCAGTATAGGTGTTAGAAGAGGGCTCATGTTGCCTGGGAACTGGAGAGCCAATCACCAGACTCAAGCCCTTGTGGAAGGGAAGAGGGAGATGATCCTCTATTCAGAATCTTCTTGGATACAGACAGGCGGAATCCACACTTGCAAGCTAGCAGAGTCTACTTTACAGGTAGGGAGCAGATTTGAAGCCACTGAAATACTGCTTGTCGAACACTCAAATATTGGGCTTTTTAAAGGCAAAATCAAGTGGTGCATATACTTGCCAAACACAGTTTAAATCAAAGAGCATATTAAGTAGTCTCCTAAAACACACTCTAGATAGTCACTGAGGTGTATGTAGCCTTATAAAAAAGGAGGGGGGGGGGGTTATGCAGTTTTGTGAAAAACTGGGAGGGAAATTTCAACCAATCACAGGTGAAAACAGCAGTTTTAAAGCACCAAGTTTGCTGAAAGGCAGGGGGCCTAATATAAGCAGGCACAGGTAGAAGGAAAACATGTTTTAAAAAATAAGAAGAATACACAGAAAGACTGGGTCTTACCAGTCTCCTATGACTCTTGCTCACTTGGGTGTATTAGGGTACAGGAAAGGCTAAACTCACAAAATGAATGTGGTTGTCTTGCGGTTCCCTCCACATACTTAAAGGCCCAGTACTGGTGTGAGAAGAGGGCTCATGTTGCCTGGGAACTAGAGAGCCAGTCACCAGGCCCAAGCCCTTGTGGAAGGGAAGAGGGAGATGATCCTCTATTCAGAATCTTCTTGGATACAGACAGGCGGAATCCACACTTGCAAGCTAGCAGAGTCTACTTTACAGATAAGGGGCAGATTTGAAACCACTGAACTATTGCTTGTCGCAAACTCAAATACTAGGCTTTTTCAAGGCAAAATCAAGGGGTGCACATACTTTTCAAACACAGTTTATATCACAGAACATATTAAGCAGTCTACTAAAGCACACTCTAGTTAGCCACTGAGGAATATGAAGCCTTTTGAAAAAGGGGAGGGTTACTTTATGCAGTCTTTGTGAAAAATTAGGAGGGAAATTTCAAACAGTCACGGGTAAAAAGAGCAGTTCAAAAGCACCAAGTTTGCTGAAACACAGGGAGCCTAATATAAGCAGTCATAATTAGGAGGGAAAGATGTTTTTAAGAAATAACAAGAATACACAGAAAGTCTGGGGTCTTACCAGTCTCCTTAGACTCTTGCTAACTGGGCTGTATAAAGAGGCAGGAAAAGCTGGGCGAACAAAATGGAGGTGGCTGTCTTGGGGTTCCCTCCACATATTTAAGGGCCCAGTACAGGTGTGAGAAGAGGGCTTATGTTGCCTGGGAACAAGAGAGCCAATCACCAGGCCCAAGCCCCTGTGGAAGGGAAGACAGAGGTGCTCCTCTTCAGAATGTCCTTGGATACACAGAAGCAGAGTCCACACTTCCAAGCTTGCAGAGTGTACTTTACAGGTAAGGGGTAGATTTGAAACCATCACAATACTAATTGTCGCACAATCAAATACTTGGCTTTTTCAAGGCAAAATCAAGGGGTGCACATATTTTCCAAACACAGGGCCTCATTATGACATTGGTGGTAAATCCTGCTTACCGCCATGCTGACTGCCACCAAAATAATGCGGCGGCGGCAGATAACCGCCAAGCATATTATGACACACACATACCAATCCGTCACTATACAGCCACACACACAGGTCCACCAGCCCAAAGGTCAGTGATAAACTGGCAGTAGGAAAACCCACACTGTTACACCAAAAGAACAACGCCCACAGCATTATGACCCACAAATCACTGCAGCGGATATTCAATGGCGGTAAACCATTGGTGGTGAATACTGCTGTGCTCAAAATACACACAAAACGACATCACATTGGACAATTCAAACTACACACACCTGACACACATACACACACCTGACACACATACACACACCACACCCACGCACCCACACCACTAAATAACATACACCCACATGACCCACAACCCTTTACGACTACAAACCATTGGCACAAGACAGACACCACGACTACAGACAAGACCAGAGCCACATAACATCGTCACCTATACATCACCCATGCACTTTACATCACACACCCCAACACATCACCCCACACACCCTTACCCACACCACTCACACTACACACATGGCACCACAACGACACCCCAGATTCACTGAGGAGGAGCTGAGGGTCATGGTGGAGGAAATCATCCGGGTAGAGCCACAGCTATTTGGATCAGCAGTGCAGCAAACATCCATTGCTAGGAAGATGGAGCCATGGCAGAGAATCGTGGACAGGGTCAACGCCGTGGGACAGCATCCAAGATAAAGGGATGACATTAGGAAGAGGTGGAATGACTTATGGGGGAAGGTACGTTCCACAGCAACAAGACACCAACTACCTGTACAGAGGACTGGTGGTGGACTCTCACCTTCTCTCCCACAACTAACAACATGGGAGGAGCAAGTCTTTACAATCATGCGTCCCGAGGGCCTGGCAGGAGGAGGACTGGACTCTGGTAAGCTAAATCTCTATTACTATCACCCCCACCTTCCTGCATGCCATCACAAAGCCCCACCCCTACCCTCACTCCCATCACCTCCCACATACCCTACCATCACAACCCACTCATCCCAAAACTGAGCCCTGCTTTTAACACCAATGCATGGACACCCCTCACAGACCTGCATGGACACCTATCACCACTGCATACACAATGGAGAGCATCACCTAGCCCAACAAATAGCTACTCAGTCAAAGGCAAATCTTCCAGGGCAACAACAACCATAGAGGGCAACACACCCATGCACATGATGTCACATGCAGAAACAATAACACTGCATTTACATCCCCACAGGTCCCCCAGCCAATGTCACCGGAGAAGAGGTGCCAGCAACATCCAGTCCCCCCACAGAAGAGGCCCACAGTGATGACAGCAGCTCTGCTCACTTGGATCTGGATGACCAACCTAGCCCATCAGGGATCTCCAGACAGTTGGTTACCCAGGCACACTCCCACACCACCACAGAGCCTCCCCCCTCAGGAAACACCACCACAGCAGCCACCCAGCGGCCCATACCTCTGTCCCCAGGACACATCAATCAGCAGTGTGTCCACCACTACAGGGACCCCAGGCCACCCCACAAACCCAGGGACTTGGGGTCAATGGAGGTGGGTACACGGTTCAGGGGACAGAGGCACAGGAC
Organism: Pleurodeles waltl; assembly: GCF_031143425.1. Taxonomy (NCBI): domain Eukaryota; kingdom Metazoa; phylum Chordata; class Amphibia; order Caudata; family Salamandridae; genus Pleurodeles; species Pleurodeles waltl. The sequence continues at coordinate 818,446,616 of NC_090442.1, forward strand.
AACAGGGAAGCTGGGAGGACTGCTGTGCGCCAGTAGGAGGACAGGCCAGGGAACCGACTCTCCAGGAGACACTCACTGAGATCCTGGAGGCATACCAACATTCCCAGGAGACGATGGTCCAGATACTGGACAAGTTGCAGAAGAACATGCGGGTGCCGGGGGGACAGTACCTGGGGATCAGGGAGGAGTTGAAGGACATCAATACCACCCTGGTCTCCATTGCAGGGGTGCTGGCAGACATGGCCAACACGATGAGAGAGGCAGTGGCACCCCACCGGGTCTCTGCCACTAGCCAAACCAATGAACAGTCCTCCACCTCCACTGCCGCTAGTGGATAGGAGGCCCCACCACAGGACCAACAGGTGTGAGAAAGTAACCTCTTTCTAGCATGGTTACCCCCACTTTTAGCCTGTTTGTGAGTGTGTGTCAGTGTTTTTTACTGTGTCACTGGGATCCTGCTAGCCAGGACCCCAGTGCTCATAGATAAAAACCTGTATGTCAGTGTGTTTTGGCTGTCTCACTGGGATCCTGCTAGCCAGGACCCCAGTGCTCATAGTTTGTGGCCTAATGTATGTGTTGTCAGTACTGCTTAACTGTGTCACTGAGCTTCTGCTAACCAGAACCTCACTGCTTATGCTCTCTCTGCTTTTAAATTTGTCACTGTAGGCTAGTGACTTAATTTACCAATTTCAATTGGCACACTGGACCCCCCTTATAAGTCCCTAGTATATGTTACCTAGGTACCAAGGGCATTGGGGTTCCAGGAGATCCTTATGGGCTGCAGAATTTCTTTTGCCACCCATAAGCAACTCAGACAAAACCTTTCACAGGACTGCCACTGCAGCCTGCATGAAATAGTACACACACTATTTCACAGCCATTTTCACTGCACTTAAGTAACGTATAAGTCACCTATATGTCTAACCTTCACTTGCTGAAGGTTAGGTGCAAAGTTACTAAGTGTGAGGTCACCCTTGCACTAGCAAAGGTGCCCCCACATAGTTCAAGGCCATTTCCCGGGACTTTGTGAGTGCTGGGACACCATTACACGCGTGCATTACTTATAGGTCAAAACCTATATGTAGCTTCACTATGGTAACTCCGAATATGGCCATGTAACATGTCTAAGATCATGGAATTGTCCCCCCTTTCCAAATCTGGTATTGGGGAGCCAATTCCATGCATCATGGGTCTCCACCATAGACCACCAGTACTGCCAAACCAGCTCTATGAGGCTTGCACTGCAGCTACAGCTACAGCTGCTGCCACCTCACAGACAGGGTTCTGCCCTCCTGGGGTCTGAGCAGCTCAGTCCCAGGAAGGCAGAACAAAGCATTTCCTCTGAGAGCAGGGTGTTACAACCTCTCCATTTCAAAATAGGTATTACAGCCTGGGGAGGGGTAGCTTCCCCCAGCCTCTGGAAATGTTTTGAACGGCACAGATGGTGCCCTCCTTGCATAAGCCAGTCTACACCTGTTCAGGGACCCCTTGTCCCCTGCTCTGGCGTGAAACTGGACAAAGGAAAGGGTAGTGACCACTCCCCTGTCTATCACCACCCTAGGGGTGGTGCCCAGAGCTCCTCAGTGTGTCCCGGACTTCAGCCATCTTGCTTTGCAAGGTGTGGGGGTACTCTGGAGGGCTCTGAATGGCCAGTGCCAGCAGGTGATGTCAGAGACACCCTTCTGATAGGTCCTTATCTGATAAGGTAGCCAATCCCCCTCTCAGGTCTATTTAGGGTCTCTCCTGTGGGTTCTCTTCAGATTCTGCTTGCAAGTTTCCTTCAGGAATCCTCTGCAACTACTTCATCATCCTCTGACCTCGGATCAACGGCAGCCTGCTGCAGTAGCCACGGTAACAGCAACAAAGTATCCACAAGGGATACTTTTCCTCTGCAACTTCAGCTCCAGCCAGCAACTGCAACAGTTTCCATGGTGTTCACACTCTGAGGACTCCCTGTCTTCATCCTGCACCAGAAGGACTGAAAAAATCTCCCGTGGGGTGAGGGAGTCACTCCCCTGCTCCAGCAGGCACCTTCCAAGACGATGACCGGTACCCTTGGACTCCTCTCACAGTGACGAGCGTGCTCCTAAGGACACAGAGGGTGTTGACATAGACAGTCCTGAGGTCCTGCTGATGCAATTTGGAGGAGGTAAGACCTTGCCTTCTCAGAGAGCGATGGTTCCCCTGTGTACTGCGTCTTCTTCACCTCCTGAGGCCTCTGTGCACTATTTGCAAAATTCCTTTGTGCACAGCCTGGCCCAGGTCCCCAGCACTTCATCCTGTGACGCTCAACTCGCTGAGTTGTTCTCCGGCGTGGGACCTTCCTTTGTTGTGCTGCACCAACCCCATTTTGCACCTCCTTTGTCCCCATGTCCTAGGACTCCCGTGGGTGCTGCTTGGCATCCTGAGGGCTCTCTAAAGTGCTGAGAGTCCCTTCTTCCTCCTAACACAGAGTTGAGGCCCCCAGTTCCCTCCTGGGTCCAGCCATGTCCATTTTGATGCAAAACGCACTTTTGTCGTAACCAAGGCTTGTTGTCGACTTCCAACACGAAATCACATCTGCACCCATCTTCACGTCGTGGTACATCCTTTGCATTATGCAGGAACCTGCTGGCATCTTCCTAGGGTGTATTCCTGCAGTCTTCGACTAACCGGGAAATTTTTCTTTTGCACCCTCTTCTGGGTTGGCAGGGGCTCCGGCCCTTCTTGGAACTTCTTTCGACTTCTGGACTTGGTCTCCTTCTTTTGCAGGTCTTCAGGTCCAGGAATCCAGCAGTTGTTGTTTGCAGACTTGGTTGGTTACTGAAAAATCCCAAGCACGAGGTGTAGTACGTCCTATGGAAACTTGCAGTCCTTTACTCCTTCTCTTCTGGGCCCTGGGGTGGGGTAATTTACGTACCTTTACTGTATTCTTACTCTCCCAGCGATTCTGCATACACTACACTTGTTTAGGGGGGAATTTGTGATTCGCATTCCACTTTCTTAGCATATGGTTTGTGCTGCCCCTAGGCCTATTTTCCCCCATTGCATTCTATAGCATTTTCTATTGTTTGCATTGTTCTATGACTATTTACTTGTCTAATTTGGGTGTCTAGTGTATATATTGTGTACATACCTTCAGAAGAAGTATTGTCTCTCAGATATTTTTGGTACTGTGTCACCCAAATAAATACCTTTATTTTTGGTAATACTGAGTATTGTCTTTACTTGTAAATAAGTACTGTGCAACTATAAGTGGTATTGCATGAGCTTTGCATGTCTCCTAGTTCAGAGTGAGCTGCTCTACTATAGCTACCTCTATCAGCCTAAGCTGCTAGACCACTACCACTTCACTAATAAGGGATAACTGGACCTGGTATAAGGTGTCATTACCCAAAGTACCTACTACAAACCTGGTGAGCCTCCTACAATCAGCCACAAGCACCCCTCCCTCTGTAGAAGGTGAACCACCCCACAAACGTTCCCGGCGATCCAGGCAGAAGCCAGAGACTACTGCCAAGACCCCTGCCAGGAAATCAGACTCTCCTGATTTTCACCCTTGTGTCCCACTCTGTCACCCTGTCCACCTTGAACTGCCATTGCTCCCCTTCCTATCCCCCCTTGGACAATGCACCTGTGATACAAATAGACTGGATTCCAATCTGGACTTTCCTCCATCATCCCCCCCAGCCCATTGCGCATCCCCTTCTACATTTTAGCACTTAAATAAACACGCTTTGAAAAAATGTATGGAGTACGTCAAATGATTTAAATATGTATTTGTTTAACAAGGTTTATACATTGAAAATCAACTGTACAGAAATGTATACTCAGGAATAACCTGTAGTTAGCTGCAGTCAACACACCAGGAGCAAGAGTGGGGCACAAATATCTGCAAATAGAGTTGCCAAAGGGTACAGTGAGTGGCCATAGAAGTGGGAAAATCAGCCCGCCAGTGACAATGTAAAACACAAAACTGTCAATTAAATGTGAAGTTACACTGTCTTACCTGTGTGTCATTGGAAGTATTGACGAATTATTGCACTTCTGTTGTCCTCATCCTCATCCTCATCCTCTGCCTCCTCATCTTCACTGTCCACAGGGTCAACTGCTGCCAAACACCCATCTCCAGCCTCCTCTTCCTGAAGAAAAGGCACTTGGCGACATAAGGCAAGCTTGTGCAACATACAGCATGCCACGAAGATCTGTCAGACCTTCTTGGGTGAGTAGTACAGGGATCAACCTGTTAGGTGGAGGCAAAGGTCCTCTCTATGATTTTTCTTGCTCGCCCATGTGCCTCATTGTAACGTTCCTCTGCCCTTGTCCTGGGATTCCTCACAGGGGTCAGTAGCCATGAGAGGTTGGGGTAACCAGAGTCACCTGCAAATATTGAGGGACAACTGTTAGCCACACACCAACCCTTAGGGCCCATACCATACCCATATACCAACATCCACTGGGTGGGAACCAGGGCTCACCTATTAGCCACACCCTGTGCCTCTGAAGTTAAGCCATCACATATGGGATGCTGCTATTCCTCAGAATAAAGACATCATGCACAGACCCAGGATATTTAGCATTGACTTGGCAGATGTACTGGTACGCCAGGCACACCATCTGCACATTCATAGAGTGAAAGCTCTTTTGATTTCTGAACACCTGTTCATTTCACCGGCGGGGAGGACAAATGCTATGTGTGTACCATCAATTGCCCCAATAATGTTAAGGATGTGTCCCATTGCATAGAAATCAGCTTTCACTGTGGCCAAATCCTCCATCTGGGGAAAAACAATGTAGCTGCGCATGTGTTTAATCAGGGCAGACAACACTCTGGTCAGCACTATTGAGAACATTGGCTGAAACATTCCTGCTGCCAAGCCTACTGTCACTTGGAAGGAGCCAGTTGCCAGGAAATGGAGCACTGATAGCACTTGCACAAGAGGGGGGATCCCGGTGGGGTGACGGATAGCAGAGATTTAGTCAGGCTCCAATTGGACACACAGCTCTGTGATTGTGGCGCTGTCCAGTCTATAGGTGAGGATAATGTGCCTGTCCTCCACTGTTGCCAAGTCCACCAGGGGTCTGTACACGGGGGGTGTCTCCATCTCCTATTCATCTTCAACGGTTGAAATCTATGGGGCAAAATGGTGAGCAGCCGGTCAGCATCTTTTATTTCCAAACACTACACTTCAATGCATGTCGTGATTGTAACAGTATTTTGTTGGAGAGGTCCAAATGGTGCATATGTGTACTGTGACACAGTTAGGAGCCATGGCCTGCAGCCCCCCCAAATGGTGTCCACAAGTCCTGTTTGGAGGGACAGGTGGAAATGAGGTAATTCCACTGACGTTGTGCGCCGTTGCAGGAGGAGATCGAAAACCGCCTTGCAACGCCTCATTTATTAACAATGGGCTCTATGGGGTACAGTGGCCAATGGTGATGTACGCTGGTGGTGACGGTATGCACCACTGTGGACGTCACCGCCATTTTCTATCTGTTCATTCACTTGCTACCTGACCTTCCACAGGAGAGGACCTACACTGCAAGTGCTGCTATGACCTGTGTCTGGAACTGACCATGGCTCGTGTCACTGGGGAAAGGGCCCCTGCCTTCACCTCTGCGGAGTTGGAGCGACTGGTGGATGGGGTCCTACCCCAGTACCGAATGCTGTATGGGCCTCCAGACCAACAGGTGGGTACACCGTGAGTACGATGTATGTGGTGTGAATGCATGGAGTGCTGTGTGTGAAGGCCTCATGCAGGGGGGGTTGGTGGATGGGCCCTGGGCAGCGTGCTGCATGTATGGTGGACCATGTCTGTGCTAATGGGGATGGGAAGGGGCATGGTGGGCCATGAGTGTAACAGGCAGGACGGTCGGACTAATATTTTTCCCTGTGTCCATTTCCCTGCAAGTCAGTGCTCATCAGAAAAAGGGAATATTGCATGCCATTGCCAAGGACGTGCGGACCCTGGGGGTTTACGGCAGGCGGAGCACCCACTGTCGGAAACGGTGGGAGGACCTGAGACGCTGGGCACGGAAGATGGCGGAGGCCCAGCTGGGGATGGCCTCCCAATGAGGAAGGTGCGCCCAGTCGAACCCTGGCCCGGACCCCCCTGATGTCCCGCATATTGGTGGTGGCCTCTCAGTAGCTGGATAAGCGCTTGGGGGCATCTCAGCAGCCACAAGGGGGTGAGTACAGTGCCCCAATATACAACTTGCGCATGGTGGGGTGGTATCCGGGTGGGGCATGTGCACCTGTGGGTGCCCCTAGGCCAGGCCTTACATTGCAGAGTAGGTCCCATGTTGGGCAGGGTTCTGATGTAAAATACCTACAACCAAGCTAGTGGGCATCCACTACTGGGCAGGGGTCTGTTGGTCTCAGGTATGCTGCAAGTGGCATTAGGTGTCCCTATCCATTGGCTGATGACTAGCATTGTGACTGGTAGTGCATTGCATAGTACGTAGGACTGTTCCCTGTGTGTGTGTCGTGTACGCCAGCGGTGGTCTTGTTGCCGCCATTGACCAAGTGTATCCTTTGTCTCTTCCCCCCGTTTTTGTTTTGTCACCCTGTCCTTATGTGCATTAGCATCATCTGGTGGAGGAACTGAGGAACTGGCAACGAAGGGAGCTGCATCCCACAGGGTCCAGGAGGCCGAATCCACCGACGGTGAGGACACCAGTGGGACAGAGGGCGAGGGGCGGCACCACAGCCGAGACAGGAGCGGAAAGTTCGGACACGGATTCCTCCTCCGATGGAAGCTCTCTGGTGGTGGCGTACACCTCTGTGCCCACCCCAGCTACAGGTACAGCTGCCACCCCCGTACCAGCACCCACCCACCCACAGCCCCTTAGCCTGTTTCCTGTTCCTGCTCACCCAGGAGGGCGGGCATCTCCTTTGCCCCAGGCACCTGAGGCCCTGCCCAGTTAGCCCTGCTGCCCTGAGTGAGGAGGCTATTGAACTCCTGCGATCCATCTCTGTTGGGCAGTCAACCATTGTGAATACCATCCAGGTGCTGGCAGCCCAAATGCAACAGACAAATGCATTCCTGGAGGACATTAACACTGGCATAGCAGCCCAACATAGATCAATCTAGGCTCTGGCTTCCTCTCTGATGGCAGCCATTGTCCCTGTTTCTAGCCTCCCCCCTCCAACCTCCTCTACCCAACCCCATTCCCCTCAACCCCAACCTAGCCCAAGCACACAGTCAGACGAGCAGGCACCCAGGACAACACACAAGAGTGGACATGGCAAACACAAGCACCACACTTCATCCCACAGGCACTCACACAAACACCATCCAGATGCAGACATATCAACATCCACTGCCTCCACTGTGGCCCCCTCCTCCTTGTCATCCACCTCCCTCCCAGTTGTGTCTACACAGCTGCATGAACTACATCCTCATCCACTACCTCCATCACCAGCACACATATCAGCACACACCCCTCACTGGCAGTCACTACCTCCACTTCCATGCACACTTCCCCTGTGTCCTCTCCCACTGTGTCTATGCCCTCTCCTTCCAAAGTACACAAACGCAAGCACTCAGACACCCAACAGCCAACCACCTCACAGCGGCATCCAGCCCATGCACCTGCACCCAAACACAGCAAAAATACACCTCATACAACCACTCCCTCTCCCTCCACTCCCAAACCATCTCCTTTTTCCCTCCCCAAAGTCCCTAAGAAGCTTTTCCTTTCCACCTCTGACCTCTTCCTTAGCCCTCCCCCGTCCCTCACATCAGGCCAGGGTGGTCAGAACCCAGCCAAGCACCTCAGCCACCCAGTCCAGGGGCACAGTAGTGCCCACTGCTACACCAGGTGGTAGAGGATCCCTGGCACCAGACAGCCACACTGATAGGGTGCCTGCACCAAGTGCTGCAAGGAAGGGCAATGACGCACCCACAGCTGCTGCAAAGAAGGGCAAGGAGGCACCCCCAGCTGCTGCTAAGAAAGGCAAGGAGGCACCCCCAGCTGGTAAAAGGAAGGGCAAGGAGGCATCCCCAGCTGCTGCCAAGAGGAGAAAGGAGCCCTCCCAAGCTGCTGGCCAGAGGGGCAAGGGGCCTGCACCAGCAGGCAAAAAGGACAAGAGGTCTGGTGCAGGGACTCATTCGGAGCCCCCACCACCAACCATGGTGGTTCAGCTGTCCAAGGCTGCAGGGGATGGGCTGGAGCCTCCCCCCACCACTGCTAGCACCGCCACCAGCACTGCCACCAGCACCACTGCCAGTAGCAGCAGCCCCAGTGGACAGCCATCCAAGGCTGCAGGGGAAGGGCTGGAGCCTCCCGCCACCACTGCCAGCACCACCCCCAGCACCACTGCCAGCAGCAGCAGCCCCAGTGGGCAACCGTCCGAGGCTGCAGGGGAAGGGCTGGAGCCTCCCCCCACCACTGCCAGCACCACCACCAGCACCACTGCAAGCAGCAGCCCCAGTGGGCAGCTGTCTGAGGCTGCAGGGGAAGGGCTGGAGCCTCCCACTACCACTGCCAGCACCGCCACCAGCACCACTGCCAGCAGCAGCAGCCCCAGTGGGCAGCTGTCCTAAGCTGCAGGGGAAGGGCTGAAACCTCCCCCCACTACTGCCAGCACCGCCACCAGCACCGCCACTGCCACCACTGCCACCACTGAGCAGCCATCACCACCGGCGGACAGTGTGTAGTCCTGCATCCAATGGCTGTTGTGCGGCCTGGTCCATGCAAATCCTGTGGGTCTGACACCCAGGTGAGAGACTGTGACCTTGCACTCCCCAAGATCTGCATCACAGGGCACAATGCCTCCTCCAGAATCAGTGGAAGAAGCCATCCACTCACCCAATCCTTCCCAGAATGAAGCACACTGGGCCCAATGCCCCCTCCAGAATCAGTGGAGAAGCCATACAATAGAGAGACTGTAGCCTTGCACTCCCCAGGACTAAGCAGTGGGCAAGTCACCCACTTGAGAGACTGTGGCCTTGCACTCCCCAGGACCAAGCAGTGGGCAAGTCACCCACTTGAGAGACTGTGGCCTTGCACTCCCCAGGACGTCAGTTGGCAAGTCACCCACTTGAGAGACTGTGGCCTTGCACTCCCGAGTACCAAGCAGTGGAGAAGCCATCCACTAGAGAGACTGTGGCATTGCACTCCCCAGGACAAGTCAGTGGTCAAGTCACCCACTTGAGAGACTGTGGCCTTGCACTCCCCAGGACCAAGCAGTGGGCAAGTCACCCACTTGAGAGGATGTGGCCTTGCACTCCCAAGGACCAAGCACAGGGCATGTTGGCCCCTCCAGGACCAGTTGCGTTGTACCATCTTCTGGCTGAGGTGACCCCCGTTCCCCATCCCCCTGAGGTGCCTCTCTATTTTTGACCTGATGCCACTGCAGTGTTCTCTCCGTGTTGTTGAAGTAGTGAGGTTGGTCCTTGGACTTTGTGATGTGGCCCTGTGGCCCATGGACATTGAGGACTGGGCAGTGTCCCTTGCATTGCAAATATGTATATACTTTTTTATTTGGATGCACAAATTTCACCTATATGTATCTTATTACAGCCTTTTTACACAATGGTAGTTGTCCTTGCATTATGCCTGAGGGGCACGGGGTGTATATGTTATGTTACTGCATCTAGTTGTGTGTGGGGTGTTGGGGGTGGGGGTGTTGCATGTTGCGTGTGTGTGTCACTGTCTTTTTCCTCCCTCCCTCCTCTGTGTGCTAGGCAGCAGTACTCACTGTGGTGGTCTTCGCCAGCGTTGGTGTTCATAGTGGAGCAGAAGGTAGAAGAGCATGGGGAAGACATGCAACTCGGGCTCCATGGCGGCGTCGTTCTTCATTGAGTGTCCAGAGGAGAGTCGTTTCCCTTCTGTGCAGTGTTTCCGCCAGGCTTTTGATGTTGTTGGTACCGCCCCGGAAAAGGTGGTGGATAGGTGGCGGTTACAGCCATGGTGCCTATTGGTTTAGCCCTGGCGGTCGGTGTGTTAAAGTGGCTGTCTGTCTGAGCGTTTTCCGCTGTGGTCATAATTTCATATTTATTACCACCGGCCTGTTGGCAGTATTACCGCCGCTTTTTCTCTAACCACCAGGATTGTAAAGAGGGCCACAGTTTAAATCACAGAGGATATTAAGCAGTCTCCTAAGGCACACTCTATTTAGCCACTGAGGTATATGAAGCCTTTTGAAAAAGGGGAGGGGAACTGTATGCAGTCTTTGTGAGAAATTAGGAGGGAAATTTCAATCAGTCACGGGTAAAAAGAGCAGTTTAAAAGCACCAAATTTGCTGAAACACAGGGAGCCTAATATAAGCAGTCACAATTAGGAGGGGAAAAAACTTTTTAAAGAAATAACAAGAATACCCAGAAAGTATTGTGTCTTACTAGTCTCCTAAGACTCTTGCTCACTGGGCTACATCAAGAGGAAGGAAAAGCTGGGCTCACAAAATGGAGGTGGCTTCCTTGGGGATCCCTCCTCAAACTTAAAGGCTTAGTGCAGGTAGGAGAGGAGGACTCAGTTTGCCTGGAAGCTAGAGAGCCAATCATCAGGCCCAAGCCCCTGTAGAAGGAAGGAGGGAGGTGCTCCTGCATTCCGAATCTCCATTAATACAAATAGGCAGAACCCACATTTCTAAGCTAGCAGAGTCTACTTTCCATGTAAGGGGCAGATTTGAAACCACTGAAATACTGCTTGTTGCCACTCTCAAATATATGGCTTTTTCAAGGCAAACACAAAGGGTGCATACACTTTCCAAACACAGTTAAAATCACAGAGCAGTTTAAGCAGTCTCTTACAACACACTCTAGTTAGCCACTGTGGTGTATGTAGAATTTAGAAAAGGGGGAGCAGGAGTGAGCTTTATGCAGTCTTTGTGAAAAACCAGGAGTGAAATTTCAATTAGTCACAGGTAAAAACAGCAGTTTAAAAGCACCAGGTTTACTGAAACACTGGGAGCCTAATATAAGCAGTCAGAGGTAGGAGGGGAAAACCTTTTTAAGAAAAAACAAGAATACATAGAAAGTATGGGGTCTTACTAGTTGCCTAAGACTCTTGCTCACTGGACTGTAGTAGAGCACAGGAAAATATAGGCTCACAAAATGGAGGTGGCTGTTTTGTTTGTTCCCTTTACAATCTTAAAGGCCAGTGCAGGTATGAGAGGAGGGCTCAGGTTACCTTGGAGCTAGAGAACTATTCACCAGGCCTAAGACCCTGTGGAAGGGAGGTGCTCCTCCATTTAGAATCTCCTTGGATGCAGACTAGCAGAATCCACATTTCCAAGGTAGCAGAGTGTTCTTTCCGGCTAAGGGGAAGATTTGAAACTTCCATAATGCTGCTTTTCGCACAATCAAATATATGTCTTTTTCTGGGCATAAACAAGGGGTGCATACACTTCCCAAACATAGTTTAAATCACAGAGCATATTAGGCAGTCTCTTAAAACAGACTCTAGTTAGCAACAGACATGTATGTAGACTTTTGTTAAAAGGCCAGGGGAGCTTTATGCAGTCTTTGTAAAAAACTAGAAGGGAAATTTCAAACAGTCACAGGTAAAAAACAGCAGTTTAAATGCAACACGTTTGCTGAAACACAGGGAGTCTAATATAAACAGGCACATGTAGGAGGAAAATCACTTTTTAACAAATAAGAAGAATACAAAGAAAGTCTGGGGTCTTACTAGTCTCCTAAGACTCTTGCTCACAGGGCTGGATTAGGGCACAGGAAAAGCATAGCCCACAAAATGGAGGTGGCTGTCTTGGGGTTCCTAGCACAAACATAAAGGCCCAGTGCAGGTGTGAGAGGAGGGCGCAGATTGCCGGGGACCTAGAGAGCCAAACACCAGTCGAAGCCTCTGTGTAAGGGAGGAGGGAGGTGCTCCTCTATTCAGAATCTCCTTGGATACAGACAGGCAGAATCCACATTCCCAAGCTAGCAGAGTCTACTTTCCAGGTAAGGGGCAGATTTGGAACCAATAAAATACTGCTTGTCGCACACTCAAATATATGGCTTTTTCAAGGCAAAAACAGGGGTGCATACACTTTCTAAACACAGTTTAAATCACGGGGCAGATAAAGCAGTCTCCTAAATCAGGCTCTAGTTAGCCACTGTGGCGTATCTAGCATTTTGAAAAGGGCAGTCTTCATGCTCCTAAGACTCTTGCTCACTGGACTGTATTAGGATACTGACAAATCTAAGTTCACAAAATGCTGGTGGCTGTCTTGGGGTTCCCTCAAGAAACTTCTAGGCCAGTGCAGGTGTGAGTAGAGGGCTCAGGTTGCCAGAAAGCTAGAGAACTAATCACCGGGCCAAGCCCCTGTAGAAGGGAGGAGAGTGGTGCTCCTCTCTTCAGAATCTCTTTGGATACAGAGAAGCAGAATCTACATTTCCAAGATAAGAGAGCCTGCTAGGTAAGGGGCAAATTTGAGAGCACCAAAATACTATTTGTTGCACAATCAATTTTTATTTTTTTTCAAGTCAAAAACAAGGGTTGCCTACACTTTCCAAACATAGTTCAAATCACAGAGCAGATTAAGCAGTCTCCTAAAACACTCTCTAGTTAGCAACTGAGGTGTATGTAGCCTTTTGAAAAAGGAGGGGGAGCTTTATGGAGTCTTTGTGAAAAACTAGGAGGGAAATTTCAAATAGTCACGGGTAACAAACAGCAGTGTCCTAGCCCCTAGACATCCTGAGGCCATTCCTCTTGGGACCATCACTGCCCCTCCAGTGGCCAAGGCATTCCTGGGTATGTATACTATGGTTGGCTTTCCTAAATAGGTAGTATCAGACAGGGGTTCAAGCTTCATGTCTGCATACTTGAAACATGTGGTAGGAATGTGGAGTGACTTACAAGGTTACTACCCCATCTACAGACCAATGGGCTGGTTGGAAGATTTAATAAGCCATTGAAAGGCATGATTGGAGAACTCCCTGAAAAACTCAGAAGGAGATGGGATGTCTTACTTCCATGTCTGCTTTTTGCCTACAGGGAAGTGCCACAAAAGGAAGTAGGATATTCCCCTTTTTAACTTTTGTTTGGGCATCCTGTTAGTTGTCTATTGAGTATTGTAAGGGAAGGCTGTGAGAGGCCTCTCAAAGAACTCAAAAAGGACATTGTGGATTATGTACTTGGTCTTTGTTCCAGGATGGTTGAGTATATGGAAAAAGCCAGCAATAACCTTCAAGCCTGCCAGGAACTTCAAAAGCACTGGTATGAACAAAAGGCTGCTGTTCCAATTGGGTGTTGAAGCCTGTGGCTCCTAGGGCTCTCAAAGTTAAGTGGTCTGGGCCCTACCCCATACTTGAAAGAAAAGGGGAGGTCACCTACTTGATTGACCTTAGTAGTTGCAAAAATCCCAAAAGGATGTTACATGTCAACCACCTGAAGCCCTATTTTGAAAGAGCTGATGTGATAATGCTCATGGTTACAGATGAGGACAGGAGAAGGACAGTGAACATCTCCCTGATCTCTTCTCCAGCCACCCACAAGATGGTTCTGTGGATGAAGTGGTCTTGTCAGACACCCTCACAGGGCAATAGCAGGCTGATTGTAGGCAAGTCCTCAACCAGCATGCTGACCTCTGCTAGGAATAACTGGTGTACCCATAATGTGGAAACAGCTTGCCAGTCAAAAACAAACTTTATATGCTGTCAGACCATGTCAGAGAAAGCATCCAAGTTGAAGTCAACAAGATGCTGGATTTTGGTGTCATTGAACCCTTGAGAATCACTGGGCCAGCCATTAGGTTTACTACACAAACCTCACTCCAAAGGAGAGGAAAAGTAAATGAGGTTCTGTGTGGACTATAGGAGACTTAGGCCCTCATTACAACATTGGCGGTAAGTGCCGCTTACCGGCATGCTGACTGCTGCCAACATACCACGACCGCGGCGGTATACCGCTACCCGTATAATGACCCACACATAGAAATTCACCACTATACAGACACACACACAGGTCCGCCAGCCCAAAGGACAGTGATAAACTGGTGGTACCAAAACCCACACCGTCACGCCAACAGAAATACGCCCACAGCATCATGACCCACGAATCACCGTGGCAGTCATTCAACCGTGGTAAACCATTGGCGGTACAGACTGACGCGCTCAAAATACAAACACACATACAAAACTACACCACATTGGACAATTCAAACTACACACACCTGACACACATACACACACCACACCCACACACCCACACCACTATAAAACACACACACATACACTGCCAACAACCCTTAACGACCCAAAGATTTTGGCAAGTGAGAGAGAGAGACAATCCAGGAGCTCCCACTGAATCTGAGCCACAAAACACCATCACCCATACACCATCCACGCACCTCACAGCACACACCCCAACACATCACCCCACACACCCTTACACATACCACTCACACTACACCAATGGCACCAAAAAGACACCACAGGTTCTAAGAGGAGGAGTTAAGGGTCATTGTGGAGGAAATCATCCGGGTAGACCCACAGCTATTCGGATCACAGGTGCAGCAGACATCTATTGCAAGGAAGATGGAGCTATGGTGGAGAGTCGGGGACAGGGTCAACGCAGTGGGACAGCACCCAAGAACAAGGGATGACATCAGGAAGAGGTGGAACGACCTACAGGGGAAGGTATGTTCTGTGGTTGCAAGACACCAGATAGCTATACAGAGGACTGGCGGTGGACCCCCACCTCCTCCTCCACGACTAACAACAAGGGAGGAGCAAGTCTTGGCGATCATGCATCCTGAGGGCCTGGCAAGAGTAGCAGGAGGACTGGACTCTGGTAAGTCAAATCCGTACTACTTCATCCCCCACCTGCATGCCATCACAAACAACAACCCCCTACCCTCACCCCCATCACCCCACCACCTCAAATATATACCCCACCATCAGAACCCACCAATCCCAATACCAAGCCCTGCATGCAACACCAATGCATGGACCTCCATCACAGACCTGCATGGACACCCATCACCACAGCATGCACACTAGTGACAATTATTTAGCCAAACCAATCACAACTGACACAAACCAAAGCTGCCTTGCTAATAACAACCATAGAAGGAAACATACCCATGCACAAGATGGCACACGCAGAAACAATAACACTGCATTTACATCGCCACAGGACCCCCACTCAACGTCACCAGAGAGGAGGTGCCAGCCACATCCAATCCCCCACCGAAAGAGGCCCACAGTGATGACAGAAGCTCTGCACACATGGATCACGATGACCAACCTGGCCCATCAGGGTCCTCTGGACAGTCGGTTACTCAGGCACAGTCCCAACCCACCAAAGAGCCTCCCCCTCAGGAAACACCAGCACAGCACCCACCCAGCGGGCCCATCCTTCTGTCCCCGGGACACGTCGATCAGCAGTGTGTCCACCACTACAGGGACCCTAGGCGACCCCACAAACTCAGGACGATCAGGGACCTGCGGCCAGTGGCAGTGGGCACATGGTTCAGGGGACAGAGGCACAGGACAACAGGGAAGCTGGGGGGACTGTTGTGTGACGGGGCAGGATAGGCCCAGGTAACCGACTCTCCACAAGGCACTCACCAACATCCTGGGAGCATAACACCATTCCCAGGAGACCATGGGCCAGATACTGGCCAAGTTGCAGGAGACCCAGCGGTGGCAGGAGGGACAGTACCTGGGGATCAGGGAGGACCTGAGGGATATCCACACCACCCTGGTCACCATTGCAGGGGTGCTGGCTGACATGGCCAACACCATGAGGGAGGCAGTGGCACACCAATGGGCTCCTGACACTAGCCACACCAAAGAACAGCCCTCCACCTCTGCAGACGATAGAGGACAGGAGGCCCGCCAATGGAACAGCAGGCCACCAGCACCCCACACCCTGCAGAAGAAGAACCACCCCGCAAACGGTCCCTGCGATCCAGGCAGAAGCCAGGGAACATTGCCAAGACCCACACCAGGTAATAAGATTCTCCTGATTGTCACCCTTGTGTCCCACTCTGTCATCCTGTCCACCTTGAACTGCCATTGCTCCACTTCCTATGCCCCCTTGGACAATGCACCTGTGACACAAATAGACTGGACTCTACCCTGAATTTTCCTCCATCAGCAATCCAGCCCATTGCAATACCCCCTCCACTTATTACCACCTAAATAAACACCCTTGGAACAAATTCAAATATGGAGTCTGTCAATTGTTTGACATATGTATTAGTTTCACAAACTGTAAATATTTCAATTCAAATGTACTGTAATATTTACATTGGTATGACCTGTAGTGGGCAGCAGGAAACACACCAGGAGCCAGAGTGGGGCACAGCGATCTGAAAATGGAGATGCCAAAGGGTACAGTAAGTGGCCATAGAAATAGGAAAATCAGGCTGCCATGTTCAATGTCAAACACAAAACTGCAATGGAAGGTGAAGATACAGGGGGTCATTCTGACCTCGGCAGTAAAAGGCGCTTACCGCCGGTCAGAAGACCGCCATAACACCGCCGCGGTCGCGGTAAACCGCCACAGTCATTCTGACCCGCAACTGGCAAACCGCCAAAAACCCGACAACAACAAAAGTCCGCCACACCAAAGGTCAGCGGGAAACTGGCGATGACCAAACCTCCACCGTCACGCCAACAGAAATACGCCCATACCATTCCGACCCACAAATCCCTGCAGCGGTCTTTCAACCGCGGTATTCCATTGGCGGTACACACCGCCGCGGTCAAAATACACACACCTTTACAAAACACTACCACATTGGACAAATCAAAATACACACACCTGAGACACATACACACACCACTCCCACACACCCAATACAATATAAAACACACACCCACATCACCCACAAACCCTTATGACCACAATTGCGAATGAAGGACAGAGAGAGAGAGCACAGCATAGAGTAGACCATCACACAGAGGCAAATCACAACATCACCACACAATTTACACGCACAAAACACCATACACCACCACACTCACCACACTCTACAACACATACACCACCCCTCACCTCATCCACACCACCCCATGGCACCCCAAAGACACCCCAGGTTCACTGAGGCAGAACTCAGGGTCATGGTGGAGGAAATAGTTCGTGTAGAGCCCCAGCTCTTCGGGGCACAGGTGCAGCACACCACCATTGCCAGGAAGATGGAGCTATGGCAAAGAATAGTGGACAGGGTCAACGCTGTGGGACAGCATCCACTCAATCGGGACGACATCAGGAAGCAGTGGAACGACCTACGGGGGAAGGTGCGTTCCATGGTATCAAGGCACAACATCGAGGTGCAGAAGACTGGCGGCGGACCCCCAACCACTCCCCCAGAATTCACAGCATGGGAGGAGGAAGTCTTGCACATCCTGCATCCTGAGGGCCTCACAGGAGTAGGCGGAGGAATGGACTCTGGTAAGTCAAATCTCCACTACTTCATTCCCCCACCCCACCTGCATGCCAAATCATACCCCCACCCTCACCCTCACCCCCATCACACCAACTCCTTGCAAATGGCTCACCATCACATCCCACCCATCCCAAAACCTAGCCCTGCATGCGTCCCCAAAGCATAGACACCCATCCCCAAAGCATGCCCACTGCACAAACCCATCACCCCCACAAGCCACCGTCACAAAAGCCCCCACAAGGGAATGCCAGCACTGGGGGACACGACCACCCACCCATTACACGAAATGCCACACGCAGAAGCAATAACCATACTCTTATACCCCTGCAGGACCCGAACGCCACCACACCGCCACGGAGGGTCCAGAGATGTCCATCCCACCCCCAGAAGAGGCCCCCAGTGATGACAGCAGCTCTGTCTCCCTGGACCCAGATGACCAGCCCGGCCCATCGGGGACCTCGGGACAGTCGGTTCCCCAAAGACAGCCACAGGCTACACCAGATCCAACCCCCTCTGGGAACACCAGCACAGCTCCCACCCAGCGGGCCCATGCCTCTGTCTCCAGGACACGTCAATCAGCGGTGTGTCCACCACTACAGGGCACCCAGATTGACCCACCACCCCAACAACAACAGGGACCTGGGGGCAGTGGTAGTGGGCACACCGTCCAGGGGACAGAGGCCCAGGGAAACAGGGGAACTGGGAGGGCTGCTGTTCGACAGGGGAGGGGACAGGCCCAGGGAACCGACTATCCAAGAGGCCCTCTCCTCCATCATGGGAGCATACCACCGCTCCCAGGAGACGATGGCTATGGTACTGGCCAGGTTCCAGGAGATCCAGGTACTGCAGGAGGAACAGTACATAGGGTTCAGAGAGGAACTGAGGAACATTAGTTCCGGAATGGGGACCATCGTCGTGGCCCTTAACCAGATAGTCACCACATTGCGGGACCATGTGGCACCACAAAGGGCCCCTGTCACTAGCCTGGACCAGGAACAGCCTACCACCTCCGCCGGCGCTAGTGGACAGGAGGTCCTCACACAACGACAGGCCACCAGAACCCCACCTCCTGCAGAAGATGAACCACCCCGCAAGCGGAACCTGAGATCTCACAAGAAGACAGAGTAGGATGCCAAGACCCCCGCCAGCAAACGATACCCCCTGATGTCATCCCACTGTCCCACATTGTCACCCTGTCCAACCTTGAACTGCCCCTGCTCCATCCTTCCACAGGCATATGGACAATGCACCTGTGAGACTGAGAACTGGACTCTGCCATGGACATTACTCCACCATCACCCATCACCGTTTTACAATCATGTTCCTAAATGTAGCACTTCAATTAAATCACTTATTGCACTTAAAAAATCTGGAGTGCAGAAATGTTCAGTTACATTGTGATGACAACATACCACTGTCACACAGCTGTAGTCCATGGGCAAACAAAACATAGGTCACGGAGTGGGGCCCACAGCTCTGAAAACGGAAGGGAAAGTCACAACTCAGTTAACAGGAACTGGGGGGGAACTCAGACAGTAGAGAGGCAGGAGACTTTAAGTAAATGTAAAATGGCGTGGTTGATTCGTACCTGTGTGCTACTGAAAATACTGTTGTATCACTGTGTCCCTGTTGTCTGTGTCGTCCCCGTCGTCTTCCTCCTCTTCACTCTCCACAGGCTCCACAGCTGCTACAACACCACCATCTGGACCATCCTCCTGCAGGAAAGGCACCTGGTGTCGCAAAGCCAGGTTGTGAAGCATACAGCAGGCCACGATGATATGGCAGACCTTCTTTGGTGAGTACATTAGGGATCCACCTGTCATATGCAGGCACCTAAACCTGGCCTTCAGGAGGCCGAAAGTTCTTTCTATAATCCTCCTAGTTCGCCCATGGCCCTCATTGTACCGTTCCTCTGCCCTTGTCCTGGGATTCCTCACTGGGGTAAGTAGCCACGACAGGTTGTGGTAACCAGAGTCACCTATTAGCCACACACGGTGTCTCTGTAGCTGTTCCATCACATAAGGGATTCTGCTATTTCGCATGATGTACGCGTCATGCACTGACCCAGGGAACTTGGCATTTACATGGGAGATGTACTGGTCAGCCAAACAGACCACCTGGACATTCATCGAATGATAACTTTTTCTGTTCCTGTACACCTGCTCACTTCCACTGGGGGGAACCAAAGCCACATGGGTCCCATCAATGGCACCAATGATGTTAGGGATATGTCCAAGGGCATAGAAATCACCCTTCACTGTAGCCAAATCGCCCACCTCAGGGAAAACAATGTAGCTCCGCATGTATTTCATCAGGGCAGACAACACTCTGGACAAAACCTTAGAAAACATAGGCTGAGACATCCCTGATGATATTGCCACTGTTGTTTGGAATGATCCACTTGCCAAAAAATGGAGTACTGACAGAACCTGCACCAGAGGGGAAATCCCTGTGGGTTGGCGAATGGGGGACATCAGGTCTGGCTCCAGCTGGGCACACAGTTCCTGTATAGTGGCTCGGTCAAGTCTGTATGTCAGTATGACATGTCTTTCTTCCATTGTCGACAGGTCCACCAACGGTCTGTACACGGGAGGATTCCTCCATCTCCTCGCAAGTCCCAGTGGACGGTGCCTAGGAAGGACAACATGGAGCACAGAGTCAAGCAACCCACAGGTACGTAACCACAGCTTGCACAGAACACGATTCGCTATGCATTGAATGGCTTGTATGAGTGGCAATGCAAGGCCTAGGCCTGTGTCAGGCAGTAAAAATTAAGCCATTTGGGCCCTTGAAATGGCGGCTGCCTGACCTGTGAAGTGTGACAATGGGATGTCAGGTCAATGCGCTGGCGTGGCACACCGTGGCGGTAGGCGGTCGAAGACCGCGGCGCAAAGCAGCATTGGTTAACATTGAACCCTATGGGTCTCAGGAGCCAATGACGATGTGCGCCGGCGGTCGCGGTACGCACTGCCGCGGTACGCACCGCCGCGGGCGTGACTGCCATTTTCTAACTGCTTAATCACTCGAGACCTGATCATCCACAGGAGAGGACCTATACTGCAAGTGCTGCTGTGACCTCGGTCTGGAAGATACCATGGCTGCTGCGACTGGGGAAAGGGCCCCTGCCTTCACTTCTGAGGAATTGGAGAAACTTGTTGATGGGGTCCTCCCCCAGTATGCGCTACTCTACAGTCCTCCAGACCAACAGGTAAGTACACAGGGAGCACGTAGTATGGGCTATGCCTGTGTTGAGTGGGGTGGATGTAAGATGATGGGGAGGGGAGCGAATGAGGAGTGCAACGCACGACAGATGAGAGCATGTACCACATGGCAAGGTTGGGGAGGGGGGGCCACTCACATCGACCATGCAGAAAAGTGATGATATTTATTTTTCCACCCTGTACATGTCACATAGGTCAGCGCCCATCAGAAGATCGACATTTGGCGTGCCATCGCCAAGGACGTCCGGGCCCTGGGGGTCCACAACAGACGGGGCACCCACTGCCGCAAGAGGTGGGAGGACATCCGCTGCGGGAGCAGAAAGACCGCCGAGGCTCTGCTGGGGATGGCCTCCCAACGTAGGAGGGGTGCCATTCGTCAATTGACCCCCCTGATGTCCCGGATCCTGGCGGTGGTCTACCCCGATTTGGATGGGCGCGTGAGGACATCACAGCAGACACAAGGGGGTGAGTATCAGCACATTCTGCTATATTAGCGCACAGTGGAGGTGTCTGGGTGGGGGAGGAGGGCTGTGGCTATCTCTAGGCCAGGGCGGTTTCTGTAGGCTAGGCCCCTCCGTTAGGCATGGCCCTGTGCCCCCGCCCCCCACCTCTGTAGGGTGCTAAGTACAGCTATCCATGGTCCGGGCTCACCTATGTGTGCATTTGTCGTCCATAGACTTGTAGGCCAAGTCACAATAATTGAGTAGTGTACCCCGAGTGCGCGGCGTAGTGCAGGGGGCTTCTGTGTCTGTCCTCTCTGCCAACGGTGCAGCCAATGCATGCACTCAACATGTCTTTCTTCTCCCCCCCTTTTTTTGGTTTTCCTGTTCATGTGTGCATTAGCATCATCAGGCGGAGGAGAAGTGGCATCGGCGCACGAGGGAGCTGCATCTCACATGGCCCCGGAGGGCCCTGCAACCGACTCTGACTTAACCAGTGAGACGGAGGGCGAGGGGAGCTCCACAACGGGGACCCGTGGAGACGTCAGCGACACCGACACGTCCTCGGAAGGGAGCTCCCTTGTGGTGGCGGCAACATACGTGCCCACCGCAACAACAGGTACAGCCACCACCCAGCGCACAAGCTCCGCCCTCCCAGCAGCCCCTCAGCTTTCGCCCCGTGCCCGCTCGGCCAGTAAGCCGGCCATCTCCTTCGCCCCTGGCACCTCAGGTCCTGCCCCAGTTACCCCTGCTGCCCTCAGTGCGGAGATCATTGACCTCCTCCAGACGCTCATTGTTGGGCAGTCTACCCTTTTGAATGCCATCCAGGGGGTAGAAAGGGAGGTGCTTTGGAGCAATGCATACCTGGAGGGCATTCATTCGGGTCAGGCTGCCCATCAGCGATCGTTCAACGCTCTGGCCTCAGCACTGACGGCAGCAATTGTCCCTGTGTCTAGCC
Organism: Pleurodeles waltl; assembly: GCF_031143425.1. Taxonomy (NCBI): domain Eukaryota; kingdom Metazoa; phylum Chordata; class Amphibia; order Caudata; family Salamandridae; genus Pleurodeles; species Pleurodeles waltl. The sequence goes on from NC_090442.1 coordinate 818,468,562, forward strand.
TCCCCCCTCCAACTTCCTCAACCCAGTCCCACTCCCCTGTTCCTCTGCCTATCCCAGACACACCTACAGACCAGCCTGCACACACCTCAACACCCAAGGGCAGCTCATCCAGACATAAGCACCACAGATCACACAAGCATTCACACATGCAACGTCCACATGCTGACATGCCAACAGCCACTGCCTCCTCTGTGTCCCCCTCCTCCTCGTCTCCCTCCTCCCTCCCTGTCACGTCTCCACTCACACCTGCATGCACACCACCATCAGCCAGTACGTCCATCACCACCACACCCACCAGAACAGTCCGCACACGTGCAGTCACCACCCCCACTACCATTTACACATCCCCTGTGTCCTCTCCCAGTGTGTCTGTCACCCCCTCTTCCAAACCACACAAACGCAGCCAGCCACCCACCCAACAGCCATCCACCTCACGACAGCCTCCAGCCCAAGCACCTGCACCCAAAGACACCAGACTTCACTCTCCTACAACCACATCCTCTTCCTCCACTCCCATACCCACTGCACCTACGCTTCCCATTGCTCCTAAAAAGTTGTTCCTCTCCAAAATTAACCTCTTTGCATCACCTGACCCACCCCCTCCATCTCGTAAGAGTCCAAACACCACCTCAGCCACCACAAGCCCTGCACCTACTAGGACCATCGTTCAGGGCTATTGGAGTCCACCAGCTCCTAGGGCAGGAACATCGGCCAGCAGCAAGGGGACAGCCAGCCCACCCCCTGGGAAAAGAACCAAAAAAGGGAAGGGCCGGCGCGACAGGCCTGAGACGGCTGCCCCCAAGGACACCAGCCTTGCACCGTCACCTGGCCCATCCACAAAGGGAGGCAAGGGCCCCAGAGATTCTGCCAAGGAGGGCAAGGCGAAGAAGTCCGGCAGCAGGCGAGCTGCCCAGGAGGGCCCCACCAGCCCCATTTGGGGTGTGACGGAGGACACCCACGGGCCCAGGACTCCAGCACAGGAGGGCCCAGCAAGCGAAAGGTCGAATGGCGACTGAGCAGGAGTTATTGGCCAGATCTGGTTCCCTAGGAACACAAGACAAGCACAGCTGAACAGGGCCCGCCGTGAGAAGCACCGCTGAACAGGGCCCCGCCGTGAGAAGCACCGCTGAACAGGGCCCCGCCGTGAGAAGCACCGCTGAACAGGGCCCGTCCAAGACAAGCACCGCTGAACAAGGCCCCGCCGTGAGAAGCACCGCTGAACAGGGCCCCGCCAAGACAAGCACCGCTGAACAGGGCCCCGCCAAGACAAGCACCGCTGAACAGGGCCCCACCAAGACAAGCACCGCTGAACAGTGCCCCGCCGTGAGAAGCACCGCTGAACAGGGCCCCGCCGTGAGGAGAACTGCTGAACAGGGCCCCGCCAAGACAAGCACCGCTGAACAGGGCCCTTTCTATCAAGCACCGCTCCGCTGGGCCCTTCCTGTCAAGCACCGCTCCGCTGGGCCCTTCATCTCAAGCACCGCTCCGCTGGGCCCTTCATCTCAAGCACCGCTCCGCTGGGCCCTTCCTGTCTAGCACCGCTCCGCTGAGCCCTTCCTGTCAAGCACCGCTCCGCTGGGCCCTTCCTGTCAAGCACCGCTCCACTGGGCCCTTCATCTCAAGCACCGCTCCGCTGGGCCCTTCCTGTCAAGCACCGCTCCGCTGGGCCCTTCATCTCAAGCACCGCTCCGCTGGGCCCTTCATCCCTTCATCTCAAGCACTGCTCCGCTGGGCCCTTCATCTCAAGCACCGCTCCGCTGGGCCCTTCCTGTCAAGCACCGCTCCGCGGGGCCCTTCATCCCTTCATCTCAAGCACCGCTCCGCTGGGCCCTTCCGGTCATGCACCGCTCCGCTGGGCCCTTCATCTCAAGCACCGCTCCGCTGGGCCCTTCCTGTCTAGCACCGCTCCGCTTGGCCCTTCCTGTCAAGCACTGCTCCGCTGGGCCCTTCCTGTCAAGCACCGCTCCGCTGGGCCCTTCAACTCAAGCACCGCTCCGCTGGGCACCGCCGTCTCGGAACTGCTATGCTGGGCCCTTCATCTCAAGCACCGCTGGCCCATTGGCAGGGCCGGATCTGTGTCGGGCAGGGCTTCACAAAGCACTCTGGCCAACATGCCTCCTCCATAACCAGTGGAGTCTGTAATCCACCTGATGGACTTTGGCTTTGCACTCCCCAGGATGGTACAGTGGGCAATCCACCCACTGTAGAGACTTGAGAGACTGTGGCTTTGCACTCCCCAGGATGGTACAGTGGGCATGGAGGCCCATCGTGGATCTGGCGTCGTGGACTCATGTGGCTGAGGTGCCCCCCCTTCCCTTCCACCTGAGGTGCCTGTCGTTTTATTATCTGATGCCCCAGCAGTGTTATCTCCAATGGAATTGGGTCTCGTGTATGGGCTTTGCCCATGTGTTTATGCACATTGGCCCACGAACAATGGAATGTTGCCAATATGTGCCTGACTTTTGGACTATGTATATATTGTTCATTTTGTAATATATTTATTTTATAGATTTCATATTTCACTTAACTTCAAATATGCTATAATATACTTCAATTTTAATGGTCTTTTGATTTAGTCTTTGCATTATTCCGGGGGGCTTGGGGGGTGTCACTCTGACTTGTTGCTCTGCATTGATGTGTAGGGATTTGGGGGGGGGGGGTCGCGTATGTGTGTGCTCGTAACCTTTTCTCCTCCCCCCTCCCCTGTGTCGTAGGTGCAGTACTCACCGTTGTCTCCTGCGGCGGCGTTAGTGCTCCTGGTAGAGGAGCAGGTAGACAATAGCTGGTAGGATGTTTAATTCGGGTTCCATGCTGTCCAGATTCCTCGTGGAGTGTATAGGGGTGAGCTTTTTCCCGTTCGTGCTCTGTTTCCGCCGTGTTTTTATCGGTGGGGCTCCCGCCCCGGAAAAGGTGGCGGATTGGTGGGTCGTGATAGGGTGGGCGGTACATTGTCTGCCGCCTGTCTGATGGTGGTTTGTTTGTCCCGCCGTGGCGGTCGGAGTGTTAAAGTGGCGGGCCAGGGTGGCCAGAACCCAGCCCAGCACCTCAGCCACCCAGTCCACGGCCACTGTTGTTTCTTCATTAACTGCAGGTATGAGAGGCTCCAATGAGGCACCCGTCAGCCCAGACAGTGTGCCAGTACCACTGCAAAGGCCAAGAAGGGTCCGCCACCTAGCAAGGGCAAGAAGGGGACACCAGCTGGCAGAAGTAAGGAGGCACCACCATCTGCCAAGGGCAGGAAGGGGCACACAACACCAGCCATGGCACTTCAGTCATCCGAGGCTGCAGGTGAAGGCCTGGAGGCTACCACCACCACTGGCAGCACCGCCACCTGCACCGCGGCCAGCACCGCCACCTGCACTGCCACATGCATCACCGCCAGCAACAGCAGCCCCAGTGGGCAGCCGTCCGAGGCTGCAGGTGAAGGCCTGGAGACTGCCACCACCACTGCCAGCACCGCCATCTTCACCACGGCCAGCACCGCTACCTGCACCGCTTCCAGCACCCCCTGATGCACCGCCGCCAGCAGCACCACTGCCAGCAGCAGCAGCCCCATTGGAGAGCCGTCCTAGGCCGCAGGTGAAGGCCTGAAGGCTACCACCACCACTGCCAGCACCGCCACCTGCACCGCGGACAGCACCACCACCTGCACCGCAGCCAGCACCGCCACATTCACCGTGGCCAGCAGCACCACTGCCAGCAGCAACAGCCCCAGTGGGCAGCCGTCTGAGGCTGCAGGTGAAGGCCTGGAGGCTACCACCACCACTGCCACCACCGCCACCTGCTGTGCAACTTGCATCCACTGAGCAGCCGTCACCGCCGGCGAGCAGTGTGTGGTAGTGACTACATGGGCTACAGTGCATCCTGGCCCCTGCAACACCTATCTGTGTGACACACAGGTGAGAGACTCTGACCTTGCCCCATCCAGGATGAAGCACACTGGGCACAAGAACCAGTGGAAGAAGGCATACACTCAGCCCCTCCTTGGAAGGATGAAGCACACTGGGCACAATGCCCCCTCCAGAACCAGTGGAAGAAGGCATCCACTCACCCCCTCCTTGGCAGGATGAAGCACACTCGGCACAAGACCCCCTCCAGAACCAGTGGAAGAAGCCATCCACTCACCACCTCCTTGGCAGGATGAAGCACACTGGGCAAAAAGCCCCCTCCAGAACCAGTGGAAGAAGACATTCACTCACCCCTTCCTTGGCAGGATGAAGCACACTGGGTAAAAGGCCCCATCCAGAACCAGTGGAAGAAGAGATCCACTCACCCCCTCCTTGGCAGGATGAAGCACACTGGGCAAAAGACCCCCTCCAGAACCAGTGGAAGAAGGCATCCACTAGAGAGACTGTGGCTTTGCACTTCCCAGGACCAAGCAGTAGGCAAACCACTCACTAGAGAGACTGTTGCCTTGCACTCCCCAGGACCAAGCAGTGGGCAAACTACCTACTTGAGAGATTGTGGCTTTGCACTCCCCAGGACCAAGCAGTGGGCAAACCACCCACTAGAGAGTCTGTGGCTTTGCACTCCCCAGGACCAAGCAGTGGGCAAACCACCCACTAGAGAGACTGTGACCTTGCACGCCCCAGGACCAACCCACTTGAGAGACTGTGGCTTTGCACTCCCCAGGACCAAGCAGTGGGCAAACCACCCACTTGAGAGACTGTGGCCTTGCACTCCCCAGGACCAAACAGTGGGAAAACCACCCACTTGAGAGACTGTGGCTTTGCTTTCCCCAGGACCAAGCAGTGGGCATGGAGCCCCCTCCAGGCCAGTGGCGTGGTACTATCTTCCGGCTGAGGTGCCCCCCCATTCCCCATCCCCCTGAGGTGCCTGTGTTTTTTCGACCTGATGCCCCTGCAGTGTTCTGTCCGTATTGAGGCAGGAGCCAAGTGTGGCCTTCGCCTCTGTTTTATTGCCCTGTGGGCCACAGACATTTTGGAGTGGGCATTGTTCCTCCTTTTTTATATACTGTATATATTGTACATACCATGTATTGCTTAATGACATATATATCTAAAACAGTACTATTACACTCACTTTAATCCATTCCTTTTGTCCTTATGTTATTCCTGAGGGTTACGGGGTGTATATGTAATGTTGTTGCATCTGTTTGTGTGTAAGCTGGAGGGCCAGGGGTGTTGTGTGTGTGTGTCACTCTCTTTTTCCTGTCCCCCTCCCTTGTGGGCTAGGTGCAGTACTCACCGTTGTCGTCTTGGCCGGCGTTCATGCTCCTGGTGTATGAGAAGGTACACCAGCATTGGAAAAAAGTGCAGCTCGGGCTCCATGGTGTTTTGGTTCTTCCTTGAGTATCGAGAGGTGAGTTGTTTCCCTTTAGATTACTGTTTCCGCTGTGCTTTTGATGCCATTGGTACCGACCCAGAAAAGGTGGCGGATAGGACTGTTGTAATGCAGTGGGCGGTACATTGTCTTCCGCCTGGCTGTTGGCGGTTACAGCCAGGTGTTTGTTGCTACCGCCGTGGCGGTCATTGTGTTAAAGTGGCTGTTTGTGTTGGCAGTTTCCGCTGTGGTCATGATTCAATTTTCTTTACCGCCAGCCTGTTGGCGGTGTTACTGCTGCTTTATCACCGACCGCCAGGGTTGTAATGAGGGCAGTAATCCTGTAATAAAAACTGATGCACACCCAATTCCAAGAGCTGATGAGATCATAGACAGATTAAAGGGAGCAGAATACCTGAGTGCCTTTGATCTTACTTCTGGGTACTGGCAGATTGGCCTGACCCCTGAAGAAAAAGAGAAAACAGCATTCTTCACCTCAGGTGGGCTCTATCACTTCAATGTAATGCCTTTGGATTAAAGAATGCCACTGCCACCTTCCAGAGTTTAGTGAACCAATGCCTGGCTGCGTTCGAGTCCTTTAGTGCAGCTTATCTAGATGATATTGATGTCTACATCTCCACATGGCAGGATCACTTGATCTACCTGGGAAAGGTCCTTGAGGCCCTGCAAAAGGCAGACCTCACTATCAAGGCCAGTAAGTACCAGATAGGTCAGGGAAAGGTTCTTTACTTGGACCACCTTGTAGGTGGAAGGCCAAGTCCAGCTACTACACCCACTATCCAGACAATACTGACTTGGGAAGCTCCACCCACCCAGACTCAAGTCAGGGCATTCCATGGCTTGACTGGGTACTATAGGAGGTTTGTGAAGGACTACGGCACTATAGTACCCCTCACAGAACTTACCTGGAAGAAAATGCCCAAAAAGATCAACTGGACAGTGATTTGTCAAAAGGCTTGTGACACTCTGAAGGATGCTCTGCCCCAGTCCTGAAAGCTCCAGATTACTCCAGGAAGTGTATTGACCAAACAGATGCCTCAGCACTTGAGATAGGAGCAGTCCAAGCCCAGACCAATGATGAGGGACATGACCAGCCTGTTCCTTTTATAAGCAGAAGATTACTCCCTGGGGAACAACAATGAAGTGCCATAGAGAAGGAAGCCTTTGCTGTGGTCTGGGCCTTGAAGAAGGTGAACCCATAGTTGTTTGGCTCTCACTTCATAACTCAGACAGACCACAGGCCTCTAGGGTGGCTTCAACAGTTGAAATGTGAAAAACCCAAACTGCTTAGGTGGTCCATATCCCAACAGGGAATGGACTTTAAAGTGAAACACAGACCTGGAACTGCCCATGCCAATTTAGGTTGCCTTTCCAGGTTCTTCCACTTAGAGGATGAAGACTCCTGAGGGGATAGTATCATCCCCTTTCATTGGGGGGTGGGGTGTAGTGTGAGAAAGTGTGAGAAATGGCCTCTTCTGACATGGTAGTCCTCCACTTTTTGCCTGACAAATGCTGTGTTTTCTTTCTGTAAGTACCCTGGGCTCCTGGGAAACTGGTTTCTAGAGCCAGATCCCTTTCCTCAAAACTGTACTATGTTTGGCACTTCAGCCACCTTTGAAAGTCCCTAGTAAATGATACCCCCTTGTACCTAGGGCATGGGCACTGAAGAGGGCCCATTACAGCTGCAGTACCAACTGTGCCACTCTGAGAAACCCCACACCAACCTCATGCAGACTGCCATTGCGTACTGCCATTGCGAGTACATGACAAGGTGAATCTAAAGTTGCAAACTTGACAAGGCACTCAACCAAGTGCCATGCCCACTAACACTGCATTCAAAATCGGTAAGACACCCCTCTGGTAAGCCTTACAGCCATTGCACTATGTCACATGTTAGGACATATGTGTGCATGAACAAATATGCCCCTACTGTGTCTTTGCTGAGACATAGTAAGTGCACAGGGAAGCCATTCCAAATTCATGTGCTGGATTCTCAACATTACGAGTTCCCTAGCTACATGATAGCATCTCTGAACCTTGGGTTGTTTGGTATCAATCAACTCAGAATAATAAACCCACACAAATGCCAGTGTTGGATTATTATAAAATGTACTCAGGGGGCACCTTAGAGGTGCCTCCTACAAAACCCTGTCATGGTTGCTGACTGGTCCTGACAAACCTACCACCAGACATGATTCTAGACTGCTGGGATGAGAGCCTTTTGCTCTTAGGAACCAGAACACAAAGCCTTTCCTGGGTGGAGGTGATACACCTCCTCCCCAAGATAGGCACCCTGCACCAGGGGTCAGCATCAAAGGCTTTGAATCCCCGCCTCTGCTGCTGTCAGCAGATGGCAGCCCAATGGTTTTGCCCTCACTTTAGGTGGGAAAACCAACAGTAAAACTAGCAAGTTTAGAAGGTGTGGCATCTCCAGCCTGAGTCACCCCTCAGGTGTGGCAGGCAAAGTGACCGCTCCTTTCCATTTTTCTCCATCTTGGATGGCTGGAAAATAGCCACTCGGGGTTAGGGATGTGACTCCTACCCACAGGAAGTGGTCACTTAGTGGGTCTAACCACCATAAGGTAGGTGGCCCATTGGCCACTACCTGGTACTCCCCCTAAAGCCCCCTAAATGCAATATTTAGTGGTCTCTCTGTTGTTCACCAGCTCCAAGACGTTCAGCCACTGCTCCCGCTTGAACCGGGAACCACCTGAACTTCTCCGGCTGGCCCACATGACTTCTCAATGACCTTGATCTAAAAATAGGAGGTGACACTTGTGAAACCATTGCCTCATTTTATATGCATTTTTAAAGATTTCCCCATTCATTGCTGTGGTGCATATCTAAGCACAAAAACAGAACATTTTCGAAACTTTTAAAAATCATAACTAAAAAAGTACTTAACGGAAATTGATGGTCTTGGTCTCAAAAAATTTAGAAAAATCAGGAGTATTTTTCTAAATTGGTCTTGTGTTATTCTTCTGAGTGTGTTTTCACATCTATTGATACTTTGAGTACAACAACTGCTTAGAACATCTCCAAGATAAGCCTAACTGCCCACCCACACTACCACAAAAACAGAGCATTAGGTGGTCTGCTTTTTACCTCTGGATACCAAGGTGGGCTTGCTTGGACTCTCTGCACACTGCACGCACATTTTCATACACTATATAACGATCCAGTATTCTACACTGCATGCTTTCTTGCAGACTTAATGATCTTTGTATCCTACCACTAGCGATGTAATGACTGTGTGACATGCAAAATCTAAATAAAGTTTTTTTTTTAAAAAGAATTGGAAGAAAATGTATAATTTGAAGCATGGAAATTGACTTTTTATTGAAAATAAATTACAAAGTTTCTTTCTGTGTTGGATCGCAACATTTTAATGTAAAGTAAATCAAAAGCTCCAGAGATTCAGTAAGACCAACCTGCTTTAAATATCCGACCCTCAGTTCCATACCGGTGGATACAATTTCATCCTTGTCCAGTTACAGAGGATTTTTATATCTGAAAAGATGACAAAGCTCCTTTTGGAATTGGAAGTGAGATCCATTTAGATTTTTTTGGCTTCTAGCCTTCAGAGGAACTAATCTACTTGAAGTATCTGACTTGCTTTCCTTTGCGATCAGCCTCAAATTGGACATAGGTCCCAGTCTAATTGGTGCTGTGCTCTGTTTGTCACCATATGCATAGAATCTTTTTTTTTTAAGTGATATATCTGTTTCGACCATTGGATATTTTTAGTTTTGGTCCCATTTTCTTCATTAAAATGTAATCTGTTTTTTAAAATATTTTTGAGTTTTTGTAGATTATATATTTGACTCTACTACTCTTTTGGAACTGCAGAAAAGCTTTGCCTTAGGTTAAACCTTTCTGCTGGATACCATACCTACAAGGGTGTTACAAAAGTATGTTGCCTTTTCTCCTCCTCTTTTCCTGAATTAATTTTTGTTGGCCACAGAACTCATCAGTTTACCACTGCTATCCAGTGCTAATATGCTTTTGATCACTCCCTAAAACATGGTAAAATTATTGCACACCTATATGGTATGTTTAATTCACTTGAAAGTTGTATACTATATACCAAAAGCCAGTAAATAAAATGTTACTGGTGGGCCTACATCACTTAAGTAGACCTTTTAAAATGTCGCAGGCCTGCCATTGCAGCTTATGTGCAGTTTAAAACTGCTTATTCGACCTGGCAACATAATACACTTGCCAGGCATAACCTTCCTTTTTAATTAATGAAGTCACCTCTAAAGAGGCCCTAAACAACCCATAGGGCAGGGTGTATTCTATTTAAAAGCTGGGCATGCAAATGTGCATTATACATGCCCTGGGAGTGAAAAAGTCACAATTTGCTTTCACTAGTGTGGCGCCTACCTCTTTCCCTAAATAACATTGGGTACTTAATTACAATTAATAAGTGATACATTTATTCTGAGAGCAGATGGAAATATCATGTTTGGTGTCTAAGGAATTTGATTTTAAAATCCTTGTTAATGATAAAGTATCATTTTAACCCACAATTCTGAAAATGTTACTTTTAGAAAGTTGACACTTTCCTGTCCAAACCATTTGGTTCATGGTCAGATGAAAGGGGATTCAAAGAATCCCAACAGTGCACTCCTCCCACACTCCTGGGCAGACCCAAGGGTTGGACATTGTGGTGCTTGGGAAGGAGATTTCCCTAGTGTAGCAAACTGGGTTTCTTTGCAGATGCCCCCACTTTATGTCCTCATTTGAACTGCTAAATACTGTTGTTTTTGACCTGTCAGTGTGTACTGAGGCCTGCTAACCAGGCCCCAGTACCAATGCTCTTTCCCTTAAAATGGTATGTCAAATTGCATAGGCCAATTGGCAAGCACCTTACTACCTCTGTAAGAGCCCAGTAAATGGTACCTGGGGTACGCAGGGCAAGGGTGGTAAAAGGAGTACCACGGCTGCTGCATTGATTGTGCCACCTTGGGTACCCCAAATAAAAGAGCAGCCCACTGTTCGAGTGAGGCTCTGCCCACACCTGGTGCTGGCAGAGTCCCTGCTATTGCCCATGGACAGGTCAGTAACCCCCTAAGGCAGGCTACCTCCAACCCAAGTGGCAGGGTGCACTGTTTCCTGAGTGAGGGCATATGTGAAGGAGCACAGATGCACCGTGCTGGCATTTAAACTGCAATGCTGGCTCAAGTAACCAGCGGTTCTTTGGATAACATGGGCAGGCATCTGGCCACTGCTCAGATTTCCAGCTCTGCAGTGGCCCAGCCGAATCCCTTTGTGTTTGGTATCAAACTCTGTGCTTTCATACCCAGAATATGATGCCCGAGTTTTTTTAGGATTAAAAAGCAGGTGCCCAGGTGGCACCCTTAGATGGTGCCCACCCAGTTCCAGAGAGACTGCCACCACAGACAGAGGTGTGACCTCCTGCAGGTGGTGCTAGTACCTTGGTAGGACGTAAGACAAAGGGCCTGGGCAGGGAGGAGGTCACACCTCCTCCCTACAAGGCTGGCTAGTGAGAAAAACATCAGGGCAGTGATCATCAAAGCTTAACCTGCCTTTGATGTGCAGGTAGTTGTCCCCAAAGATTTGCAGGAGGCGTGCACCTCCCTCAAACTAGCTGAACCTTTTAGGGAGGGCTAGGAGGTCTGCATGACCAAGAAAGGGTTCTGTCGTCTTGGCAGGCCCTAAGAATAGTGGGCTCTGGGTAGAAAATGGTGTACTCCCCACAGGAAGTTGTCACTGCAGGGGCGGACAAGCCTGCCCATTGGCCACTGTTCCTCATCCCCTTAATCCCCCTCAAAGCCAGGATTTAAGGGGCTCCGCTGGCACCAGAACTTAGATCTTACCTGGACAAGAAGAACAAAGCTCAAAGAGATGCCTGCACCAACAACTGAACCTGGACTCCATCCCCAGCGTGAAGAAGAGGACACAGTGACCTATGAGACCAATACTGAAACCGTGTTACCAGCCTGTGCTAGTGGTGAAAACTTGTTGGTCACGACCAGAGGGACCCCCGTGGATACCAAAACCCCAAGGAAGACTCCGCTGACTGGTGGCACCAGTCCTCTGTAAATTGCAGGAGTAAAGTGCTGAAGTCGAAGAACTGCGACCCGACGGGCTCTGAGTGCCTGAGCCCAAAGAAACTCAGGCCAGATTTAAAGAAAAGTGGCACACTGCGGTGCTGCCCCAAAATTGGTATCACCACGCTGCGTCACTTTAGAAACGCAGGGATACACCGTATTTAATTGAATATGGTGCACCTTTCGTGTCCCCGTTCACTGGCGCTAAATTTAGCTGCCAGCTCCAACGTAGGCATCCTTGCACCATTGTGCAAGGATGTCTGTGTTGAGGGGTGTGATTGTTTATGTGCAGGAAGGGACACCTTCCCAAGCATAAACAATCTTTTATGGCATTTTGCTTTTTCTATGCATGCAGCAGAATGCAGCACGCATAGAAAAAGCATAAAAGTATTCCTCCTCGTTGCGGCCTTCTAACGCCACCCATGGGAGTGGCATTAGATTTTGGTGCTGCCTCAGGTTTACGAGATTTCATAAATCTGAGGCAGTGTCAAAATGCAATGGGTGTTGCTGTGGCACGCCCACGGCAACACCTATTGCACGCCCCTTCCACGCACAGTGCTGTGTGGGAAGGGGCCGTATTTACAAGGTGGCGTTAAGCCGCAAAAAGTGGCTTAATGCCACTTTATAAATAAGGCACTTTGCTTAGCACCACAGGAGCGTTACTAAAAGTGACACTCGTGTGGGGCTAGGGGACTATAAATATGGCCCCTGGTGTCCAGCATCTGAGGCCTGGGAGTGAGGCCTGTGACAAAATTCAAGTCTCTACTCCCAACCAAAAAACTTCCAGCTGCGAGAAAGCTCATGGACCACTCTTACAACTCCCAAGGCTTGTTGGATGCCTGCACGGAAGCCAATGGCCACACAACCTTCACAGACTCAAGAGCACCCCTGATGTTGCCAGCGACCCCCCTCCTGTGGGGTTGCAACCTGAAGAAGGTGACTCTGACTGGAGCAGCAAAGCAGCTTTGGCACAACAAGCCTAGTGATTGACATCTAGGCGCTATCACTGCACCCAGAGCCACCGGACAAGGTGGTAAAATTCCAAGCATTGAATCCTGGTCTTGGCTCCCCAAAGACCTCTACATTCGAAAGGTAGAGTCTGAGTCCCCCAAGTCCAGTTCTGAAATGGAGTGCAAAACCACCAGCCACTGTGGTCCATTCAGCACCAAGGACAGCCAAGTCACCTCTGCAAATGAACTCCCTGGGCATGGTAACAATAGTTTGACAGTTGACACTTGGTCTAGATCCCTACAGTGCCTCAAGTTCCTAAGGGTTTGCCGGAGTTCAACCTAGAAGTGCCCAAGTGCACACTGCTAGTTTCCTCATTGACTCCAAAGAAAGCCCTTTAAATCTGCAAAGTACTGTATTTTCCAAAGACTTAAAAATTCACAACTCCGGTTGTACAAAAGCTACAAAGTTCATTTTGGTGTCCAAATTGAGATTAAAGTCTAATCTATTTTTCTAAACTGGTGTTGGATTTATGTTGAGTTCTTTCATTTACTTATCGTCTATGTTGGTAATGTGAAAGGCTTTACACATGTTTCTCTAAGTAGCCTGACTTCTCTTTGCCACAGTACCAGGACTGAGCTCGGTTTTCTTGAGAGTGAATCGGAGGTCCACTACTGGGTATTGTGTTGGTATTCCATGGTAAGACTATCTAGTCAGACCATATAGTATCTTCACCTTTCCTTAGTGTCCCTGGGTGACAAAGAGATTGTGCTTAAAGCTTTCATGCCTTCCAATACATCCAAGTATAGTCAGTGGATCACCATCAATGGGCATAGGGTGGAAGCTCTGGGAGACACAGGATTCATTATGACTACTGTCAGGTGTCATCTGGTGTCCTCAGAGCAGGAGATATCCAATACATTCTATCAGGTTGTAGTAGCGACAACTGGGAGAGCCACTACCTTCTGATTCCCCTTGAGTGGCGGGGGTTCTCAGGTCTTCTGAAAGTTGCTGTGAGCCCTGCCATGCCTATGGACTGTCCATTAGGGAATGACCTGGAGCAAGCAGCCTGGAAGTGCATGGAGCTCTGGTCACACCTTGGGTCACACTTGAAAATGTTAGGGTTCCCTGAGTTGGTCCCACCAGGTCTATAGCTGCCGGAAGGAGAGTCAACAAGGTCTGAAACCTTTTTTACTCCCCCTGAAGAATGGCACAGTCTGCTATCAGGAAAGGGAAGGACATGTGTGGGCAACCTGAATGTGCCATGGCACAGGTTCATTTGGGCACCGGAAGAGGCTGCCCTGAAGCCTACTAGGGAGGACATTGTCTCCGTTGGTGTCCTGCCTGAGCAAACTGGATGGCAAGTAGAAGGAGGGCCCACCAGGGAGCAGTTCTGCAAGGTACAGAAGGAGTGCCCACCTTTGAAGGCCTGAGGTGCCAAAAGTTGCCCAGGCAGCTACTGACACCTCTGTAGATCACCTCAAATATTGCAAGAATGGCCTCCTCCTGTATAATGAAACTACGCCTCCTGAGCATGAATTCATTTTCCAGTACGAAATAGCTCTAAATGTAGCAGAATGCAAATAGCAAGTATGAGCAGTCATTCATGCTTGCTAAATGTGCTCTCACAGTAGTATTTTTCCCAAAATCACTTTTAATTACATGAGCAGGGGTAAGCTTGTTATTATTGGTAATCCTGCATCAAAGGGTAAGGCAAAATTACTGAAATTACTCTGATTACTCTGGTGTAATTGAAATTCTGTCCAGGTCTAGCCACAACCAGATCACATTTGAAGTTGTTTTTATTTATTTAGCAGTGTTATTTGTAAAATTAATTAAATTTGCTTTCACATTTGCTATATAAACAGTAGACACATAAAAGAAAGAAATGGAAGAAAGGCAGACTATCATGAAACTTTCACAGTCAGGGAATGTTCACTCATACATCTATGTGATGAAGGGGTAAGTATAACATGATGATGTCTATTTGTAAAGTACAGTGCTCACCCCGAAAGGTATCTTGGTGATAAAATAACTTAGTGGTTCTCATTTCATCAACCTCACATGACGAAAGACTGAATGGTCCCTCAAAGATTTGAACCTATTGCCTAGAGGTCAAGGATAAATCCCTGCAGTGGATGTATGCAATAGATGCCTTAGTCCAGTGATCCACCATACCTGGCTTAAGCATGCTTTCTGGTGCTTGCTACAATTTTATTTAACTGCAGTAAACAAGAAAGCCAAATACTTCCATTTATATCCCCTACGCAGTGGTGGCTACAAAGCTCCCTGAGCAGGCCTAGAGCACATACGATGTCTGATGATTGAGCATGAACAATTTTATACTTCATTTATGAATGCAACAGTAGTTGTTTGTCATTTTCTGCTAATAACTGTGTGCCTGATTTAGGGTTTAGTGGATGGGATACACTGTCACGAATGTGATGGTATCCCTTCAGCAAGGTGCTGGAAATATCAATATGTGGGGGGTTGCAGCAACCCCATATTAACCATGCTGGAGTCTAGAAGATTATTGAGTAACAAAGATGATTTAAATTGTATTTTTATCTTGCCACATTTGTTGTGCGTTGAAAGACCAAGGTCAAACTTCAGTCTACGTCTTCTAAACAATTGCTTGCTTATTGCTGCTTGACTAAGAGAGTTAGAGCCTGAATTTCAATTTAGAGCAAAAACCGATACATCAATTAAGGACCAATTGACAGTTCAGTGCTCTAGCAAAAACATGCAGGAAATAATATGGGCCACCAGGAATCCTACTCTTAGAAAATAGCCAAGACAGAAGAGTCAACAGCTGGATGAACAAGAGGGTGAATCAGGAACATAGAATGGGTTGCTGGCATGGTGACCACTGGAGAATCTGTTATTGAAGTAAATGCAGTAGACAAATGGAGATTGCGGTCTACTTTTCATTTTCTGTCTACAGAGCTAGAGAAGATTCTAAAGTGAACTATCTGACAATCTTGCTTGAGCTCAGGAAGAGAGAAAGGAAAGGCTCTAGAAGATCAGTTTTTTATTAACATGTGGCACTTAAATACCTGTAAAATAACTGCAGAAATATTTCAAAATATATATCAGTAGTTAGGGAAGCTCAAATGAAGCACTTTTTTGCAATTCTTAAGTGTAGTGGAAACACAGATTTTAATAGGATCAAAATAAATCAAGACATTTTACTTGGCTATGTGCAAAAGGTACATATTTGCTGAAAAACAATTTCCATACACCATTATTTGTGCGTTATATAGTTTTATCAGTACACCTGCATGTCAGTGCAAATTTTGTGGCCATTTCAATGAAGAAAGTGCTGTCTGTAAATGATGGTTTGCAACCACAGCATGCTGTAGTGATATATTTTCAAATGTGTTGCCCCAAAATACACAAGCAGCTTCTTACCATTACCCCTTTCCTGCTGAATCAGCACGACTCCTTTGCTATACTTATTGTTTGTATGAAGCTTGGATTTCTCACAGTCCCTATGACTTTACTGATATAACATTAATACCAGCACTCCCACTCTGAAAATTGTTCCTGCACCACTGCCCAACTGTTGTATTATTAGTTCCTTGGAATATAATGGCCTTATAATACAGTGGACGGGTTATTTGTCAAGTTTGTGATAGAGTATCCCATCCACCAAACTCTAAATCAGGAACTAGTGTTGTGTAGCCATTTTAGCTATAACTTTTTACATGTTATTTTAGCATACTAGGCCTGCCGCTGTGCCCTTTAACCTAGATATATTTTATTCACCTTCCTTTTTAATATTTTAAAAATAGCTACATTTGCGGTCTTGTTTTATTTTCTCTATCTAGCTGCTGTTAGCCTAGGTCAGCACTGCATTCTTAAACAAGACATTTCTTTCACTCTGTGCTTTTCTCAAGGCTGCAGTAAGATAGGTTGCTGGCAAAAGTGGTATGCTTTGTCTAAGTGTTCACAGGAAAATACACACTCTTACGTGGGGATCCTGACTTGGAACATCAATGGTTTTATTATAAAAACACTACTTTGACCCATGTACATTAGAGGGAGATTCCAGTTAGATGACCACGACTGTATGCTGATTGCTTCGCTGCAGCTGATTATGCAGACTACAGACTTCTTGCTCAGGTATGAGGGATGATGTCTTCCCATCTGGAACCTGAAGGACAGAATTAGAGCTTAACATGTGGTGCTCTAACATAGCCTAGGTAGGAACTGTCCTTCACAATCTTAGTGACAGAATGGTAGCGTTATTTTTGTGTTTTACTGTCCTTGTCACACTTTTAATATTATTGTGCTTCATCGTCCTAGTTATTGTAATACATGCCTTATTCTCTAAGATGCAGTTACTTCAATAAAACCCTATTGAACTATAGTCTGCCTCTGATTGTCCTTGCATTTGTGAGACTAATGTAACTGAGAGAAACAAAAGAGATCTGAGTGACCATTATTCCCCTGAGGAGTCATTTATGTTATGCGCTCGGTTGCCCCAGTCATCCCTACTCTTGGGTGGAGATGAGGAACTGCTAGTTAGCTGGAACAAACACAGTTTAGGCCGACAGGTGTCACATGGTGCGGGATCAGACTCAGTCCGCCGCAGTACTCGTGATTCTGCCACTCAAATCAGTAGTCTCATTATGACAATGAGAGCCTACGCAATACTAGAACCTTTTGAAAGTCACACCACTACATGTAGTAGTCACAAAACAAAACAAGAATTGGCCTCCGCTCTAAAAGATGAGCTATAGGCTTTAACAATGATTGTTTTGATTGCTTGCAAGCGAACTTGACACACGCACAACCACGTTGGTCAATGTAGCAGTGGCTTTTATATTAAAGAAAGCTCATTCCAAGATGGTTACTGATACATATGGATGCATCACAATGCATGTGTACTGATGCACCATGATGCATGTGTACATGTAAGTTGTGAGTTATCCCTATATTTTGTGATGCCATGATGTATGCGTGCATGTGTCATGATGTATGGTGGCCATATTGATAGTTTTAATTTACCCTTCTGGCCTTACAAAAAAAAAAAAAGATATTGGGATCACAGCAGAAGGAATTCACCTGATTTTATGACACTGAAAATGAACAGTCTTGGAAGGTCTTGTGTACCTAAATGGCGCCCAAACTTTGCGAGCTCCGATCTACGCATATTTCTCCTGAAACTGTGCTATCAAGTCAGAATGTGTCATGTACCATAAAAATGAAGGTAAATTCTGTATTTTAGTGAGCTGTCCAGTAGGCAGAAAATGTAAAAGGGAGAACATGTGAGAACAGAGCTCCGATCATGCTCGCAGCACCTCACAACATATTTCCCAAAAATCCCATGTTATTGAAAGTAATGAGACAAAACCATTGCCAAGTTTTAAAAAAACATGCAATAAATTTCTACTCAGTAATGTTTCTTGCAAAATTCGGAAGCACCTTGTATGAAACATTATTTGTAATGCTTGTACAGTTCTTTGGGACTGTTTGCATGGGTAATGCAATAATAAATATGGAGCAGAGAGGATGATCATCTTCTGTAGGTTGAACCCCCTGCAACAGCTGACATAATTCAGAGGTAGAAAGCATATTCACTCCAGTGCCTCCTCACCTGTGGCATGGTACGAATCCAGTGAAGGGCAGTGGTGGAGGGGGTTGTGTTGCGGCTAGAACAACTTAGGAATGTGAGACAAGAAGCAGAGCGGAGCACAGGGGAGAAATGGATGAGTAGGGTTTCTTTATGAATGCAGAGAGAGTGTGGGTACGTGAACTATTTTGTATAGCACTTCACATTCATGAAATGGTGTTGGATGATACCAGCACTGATGGACAACCCCCAACATGAATGCCTAAAGCTGGCAGAATACTGTTTGGAAGAAAAGGAAGTCACCTCAAGTGATCAGTGTAAGGATACAACTCATCTAAGCAGAACACTGTGACACCAAAATGCTAATTAGAGGGACACACACAAGAATATAGGGAAAACCATTGAATTAAGAGCAGGCACATCAGACAGACAATAAAGCAATCCACTCATAAGCAAGGGGTCGGCCGAAAGCCCACTTTTAGTCCATGTTCTGCTTTGGAAGCAATAGATCTCGCAACAGACAGCTACAACTGTCTATCGCCAATATCTAATGATCCATCCAGAGCCACCAATTCTAGATTGCGCTGTTGAGCAGTAGCTCCTCACAGACCTCACTCCGCAACCACAGGGCACCCAATGTATAAGAGTTAAGATATGCTTCATAAATCGTTTTGGATGTTTCTTCTGCATTATTCTCAGCTGTCTTTCTTTTATCACTGATGGTGACAGTTTATCCTAAAATGGTTTCCCAACTTGCATGACTAAGCCAGGCCTGAAAAAAATCCAAAGAATATGGGATGAGAACATATCATATTTTAATGTCTAGGTTCATGGGTGAAGCTTTGCTTGTAACTATTTTCATTTTTATATCACTGGAGGCTTCAACAAATACATTATGTACTGTGACCAGTTACTCTTTAAATGGATACAGATGATTTATTTTATAGAGTATGTTTATTGAAGGCAATATCAAGTGGATTGTGCTGTTTCTTGTCTTAGATCCTTGCCATTGTGACAAGTTGAAATAATTTAAGTGTTTACATTCTGATACGGGATATTTGTCTATCACTCGCTAATGTGGGGTACGGAGGGATCCTGTCTCATTTCCTGTAGATCCTATCATAGCAGCATTTTGATTGAAGAAAATAACTGCAAGTCTGACTGTGACAGAAATCTGGGCCTCTGTGACTGCCAACTCTTAGAAACAAGTAAATTGAACATGTTTTTTAGGGCTTGCTTGCATTCAAGGTAGAGTGGAGGAAAGAGTCTATGTCAAATTAGTTGAGTTCCATATTTATTATTTTGGTTTCTCAAATTTCATATTTATTTTATATAATTTAAATTATCCCCGGATAATGAATATACACTATCAAATAAAAGTGTACAAGCCAGTACGATCCTTAACAGCGTGCTATGACTTGCTTGTCTATATAAAAAAAAGGTTTGGGACCTTGTTAGTAAACCGTACAAAGGGAAAGTAATTCAAACTTAAATATTATAATTCACATCTGTGATCAAGGATCACTGTAGCTCAGTGCCTGAAATATGAGATTTTAAATGAACTTCAGTTTTCCTACCTTATAAATAACAATAAGAAATCTGTATGTAGCAAATTACATTTTAAGCGGCTTGTTTTGCAAAAAATATCAATAAATCACAAAGGAAACTGTTCAAAGAATGCAGCTGTACACAGTAAATACCGTTTGCTTTCCCTCTGCTCAGTTCTGACACGTTTGGCCTGCCCTAATTTAATAAAGGTTGAGTTATTTAACGCATTCGATAATTATTGGCTACTTTAAATACTCTAACCTGTGCGTAAATAGGAGTTTACACATGGGTCGGACACTCCTACACATTATCAGGCCCACAGTAGACTAATGCTCCGCATCTAATTTGATAAAAGATGTCGTATCTTTTCTATGTCCATGATGTGGACACCTGCCTAAGAATTCTCATAGGGGCAAGTGGAGGAAGGCATCATGGAGGGCCGGTTCACTTCTTGCAGGCGGGAGATCCCTTGCATCATTTGTATTGCAGCACCCTCTAATTATGTGCTAGGATTGGCTCACAATTATGATTACAACTGTTAGGACCTATCTGTAGATTACTGTAGCTATAAAAAGAAACAAAAGCTTTACTTTGACATTGATGACGCAGAAAAAGAAGGACTAACATATATTCATTTATCATGTAACCAAGATCGTATAATGTAGTGTGATTTTAGTAAAGGAAATAATGAACGAGCGAAATTGTGCCCTCGGGGTAGTTCGCCATTATTATAAACAAGCTTAATTAATCATGAAGAATTGAAAATTGTAGTAATCCATCATAATTGCAAATGTGTTTTATGATTTTCTTGATTGAAACTGTTCTATGATTAGCTTAAATTTAGTAGAGGCTTTGGCCTAGTCGCCTGGTCTCAAATTCAACTGTGTGGTTTTACTTTTAAAAGAACATTATTCTGTATTTTTCCAATAGAGATTACTAATACACTTATCTCCAAGGTTTCGTGCTAGGCCAGTTGCATCCCTATTGATGCAAGGTCAGTCTCTGCAGGTGCGGACAATAAAAGCACTGATATCGAAATATTTGGCAAACTTTGTTGCAACTTGTGTTCCAAGGCTCCAAGGACAATGTATGCATAAATGAGTACTAGGAGAAAGACATTATTCATTGGTCAAATTGAAGCCACCCTATGAACCCTCCAATGGAAGACCCTGAAGGATTTGGAATGTTTCTTACTTAAACCCACCGGACAAAGAGAAGTCAGCCATTTTCCTTGATGCCAATTTTGAAGCCAAGTGCCAGACGCCATCTTGGATGACATCTTGATGCCCTTTTCTCTATTCCAGAGAAAGAGACTTTAAGAATTCTCACCCTAGAGACTTTAACTTTAATTTGCCCCGTATTGCCCATGCAGTAACTCTTGCCCCATTTTCCTTGCTGCAGCAAGGAAACTTGCCCTAAACTTTGCCCCCTTTGAAATCTGTCCCCTGCTGATTGAACCGGTACCTGAAGGACGAAGACTTTTTCTTGTATGCTGATTGTATTTGGTAAATATGAAAGGATAATTGTATTATGCTTGTGTTTTCCTTCCTAAGTACCAACTGCTTATTTTGATAGGGCCCAAGCTAGAAGTTTTCTAAATTTGTGTTGACTAAATTCGTTTTACATGAAGCCCTACATGCCAATGCTAATTAAAGGCTAGTCGAGGTATTCATCTGATGCACCATGCTGAATTGAAATCTTGTTATGCTGACAAATGTATGCAATTAGTCAAATTCAGTTTCTTATATTAGTGATTTGCATTGCTATAAACGAGTGTATTATAATTCAGATTTTGCGTAGATTGCGTTTCTTCCGCTGCTATGGACAGATAGTAATGTTCGTATACATATATCATTTGATTTTGAGATTCACTTATATCATGCTAGCTTTGTTAATATAGAGAAATAAATTCATTAACTTCAAATAAACTGGTGTGGTTATTCATGACGGAAAGGTCATGGTGTGTAAAAATACAAATTGTTACTGATTCCTAATGTGTTGTTTGATTATTAATTGAGTATTGGGTATTGATTAAAATTGGTTATTGAGTATTGATTTGAGTGATCCGACTATTCTTGGATGAGGAGAACCCAACTCGGTTAAAAGATTCACCGACCTCCAACGTGTCCAGGTATAGGTAATTTATAAAGACTGGACGCGCTATCAACATAACACTCAAATGGCTACAATCTCGTGAAATTTATAGTCTCTCAAGATTCAGTGCTCAGACACTCTATATTATCTACATATTTAATAACTTTATTGTGCACAGTAGATCAATCAGTCAATCAATATTTGTAAAGCGCCGCTACTCACCCGTGAGGGTCCCAAGGCGATGGCAGAGGGGGAGGGGCCTCATCCGAAGAGCCATGTCTTGAGGTTCTTCCTAAAGATGGTGAGCGACGGGCTTTGTCTGAGGTGCAGGTTGTTCCAGCTCTTCGCTGCTGTGTAGGTGAAAGATCATCCTCCGACTGTGGTTTTGCGGATGCGAGGGATGGTGGCCAGGGCCATCTGGGCAAAGTGGAAGGTTCTGGCGGGGGTGTGGAAGGAGAGGTGGTTGTTCAGGTATGATCGGTAGCCAGTGGAGGGTCTTCAGGTGTTGAGAGATGTGTTCTCGGCGAGGGAGGTCCAGAATGGGTCTGGCGGCGGCGTTCTGGATGAGTTGAAGTTTTTTTATGTTAGTTGAGGTGCTGGCATAGAGGGCGTTGCCGTAGTCGAGCTTGATCATTACTAGGCGTGGGTGACTGTCCTGCGACAGTCTGCTGGGATCCATCTGAAGATCTTCAGAAATTTGCGGAGTGTGTGCCAGCAGGAGGAGGAGACAGAGTTTACCTGGTGGGTCATGGATAGGGAGGATGATTCCTAAGTTGCGGGCATGCTCGGTCAGTGCAGAAGGGGCACTGAGGCATTTGGGCCACCAGGAGTCGCCCCAAGCTGAGGTGGCGTTTCCGAAGATGATGAGCACCATCTTGTCGGAGTTGAGCTTGAGGCAGCTTTCACTCATCCAGGTTGTGACGGCTTCCATTCCTGTGTGAAAGTTCCTTTTGGCCGTGTCCGGGTGTTCTGTGAGCTAAATGATGAGTTGTGTGTTATCGGCATAAGACATGATGTTCATACCATGGCTTCTGAAAATGGCAGCAAGAAGGTCCATGTCTGCATAGATACATGTACATATAAAGCCAATTATTTGTTACTTTTCAAATGCATTTTCAAATCTATATTGCACAGACCAATTTGTTTAAGTTGCCCAAAAAGAGGTTGAAGTGGTGCAGGAAACCATTATGGGGTGCAATGCTCATCAAGTAGAAACGTGTCTGGCACGTGGGAAACTAGCTCACAAAAACTACAGTTCATTTGGTGCAGTAAGCAAATTTTACTTCTCCAGATTACAGAGAGCAAAATCTACAATTGGAAACAAATGAAAATGAAAAAAGAAGCAAAACTAAAAATTGTGGAATACCCACGCCAGTTCAAAAGTGTGATAGATGTGATTAAAGTGAGATAATCATGGTAGTAAGTCATTTGCAAATCCTGTGTTGGTATTGGGCCATCCATCATTAAGGACCCCATATTTTCATCCAAAAGCCCTCTCATGGTCAAATTCCTGTCCCTGTTTAGACCTTGGGTATCTTTTTGTAAAAATGTTGATTTCTTAAAATCTACAATATTTTTTTTACTAGCCTGATCGTATATACAAACTTTCAGCTCACTGAATTAGTTTCTCTAAGCCGGCAAGATCACGTGGAAAAGTTAACTTGCACATAACATGCTCAATTCTGCATGCAATCAAATTCTATGTCAGGACCGGAGGCTCCGATTATGCTCTTTCTTTACTGACTTAAAACAGTAGCCAATCACAAACAAGTTCAACAAAAAACGAAACATCCCATGATGCCCTACTCAATGTCACATGGTCCAATCACCCTTCGCGACCTCTGTCCATATAACACCTGACCCTCGATGTCACTTCCTCTTTCTTTGCTGCTTCGCAGCAGATAAGTGCATTTTATCTCTATTCTGAATTGTGGTTGTTTTTGTCATTGTAATTGATTGTTTGATTAAGAAATTTGGCGTCGCGACTTAGCGCGCCTCTTTGTTTGTTCAAGCGCACCTCCGTGCTTTTGCTTTCGGCCTTCTTTTTTGCCGATATTACGGCCCAAACTGGTGGAGTGGGAGCGGGAGCGTACTGCGTGTGTTCCACGCAGTCTTTCTTTCCTTTTAAGCCCGGTACGCGCGCGTGTGCACAACTCGCTTCTGAGCCGATCCTTCGTTTATTTAGAACGATCGGCTCGACGAGTTGAGATGCGTGTGGACGGGAAGTTATTTTCTGCATACCAAATAGGCCCCAGATCTACAGTGTAGATCTTAATGCTCCCTGATGCCCCGTTCATAGATACTGAATGAGGGTTGTAAAATTGATATTAGGCTTCTGCCTAGAGTGCCTGCAGGCAGCTCCCTCCATGTTCTATTGTAGGCACACCCTGTTTTTTGCCTGCTTTAGGGTTTTTTGCACTCCCCCAGACATCTGAAAGATTTATTTGATCTCCACTCAATATTAGGTGCATTCAAACTGATTTCTACATTTGTCCTAATACCTTTCAATTTCAAATGGCTCAGTGGAATGATCAGGACAGTGAATACTACACTGAAGAATTGGGTAACCAATTAGAAGTGGATTTAGTGGAGGCCCTTGATACTAGCGTCCAGCAATCAGTTAATGATGCTCTTGTAAGAGCTTTAGGTCCCTTCTCAGGGAAACTTTTTGATTATGCACGCTCTCAAGGATGGGTACTAGGCCAATCCTCTAAACCGGAGGGAAAAAAGGCAAAAGGAAAAGCAAAAAATTTAGAAGAGCCTACCACAGATATTAGTGGCCTACATGCGGACGCCTTTGATAAACTTCCTAAAAAGCACAGCGGGGAACATAATTGCAGCTCAAAAAAGGATGTTACCTTTTCCCCATCCTCCTCAGATAAAAATTCCTCTTCCGAGGATTCGGACGACTCAGAACCTCCAGTACCTAGTAAAAAAGCTAAGAAGGTTGTTCCGCCTTCGCTTGTACTAGATTTCGATCCATCTGAAATCATACACCCCAGAGCTTCCAATTGGGTTCCCCCTCCCGAGGTAGCCCAATATGTGCAGACTAACATCAGGAAAAGTTTTAACAAAGAGGTTCGTTCTCGTTTAAAAGCAGAATGTCCCAGACCAGATATAGAAGGGAGAGTCTCCGATACTCCGGAAATAGACCCTACCATGGTCACATTTATGAAAAAGTTTGCCAAAGATCCCAAAAAAGGATTAGATAGATCGTGGCGTAACTGTCAAGATAAACTGTTGGACCTTTCCGGCCCCCTGACCAAGATTCTCGAAATGGCTTACGTGGCCAAACAATCAAACTCCCCGGTGGACACAGACATCCTTAGTGGTTGGGCGCAAAGAGCTGTCTGTCAGTTGGGGAACACTAATTGCGCTATCTCCTCTGAACGTAGAAAGTCTATTTTGATGCGCATTGACCCAAAATTATTTGATCTAGCATCTTCTGAAGCGGGACCATCAGCTGATGGTCTTCTTTTTGGCTCGTCCTTCATTAAAGATTTAGCCAAGTTTTGCTCCACTTTTTCATCTCTGGACAAGGCCCAGATGTCTCTTAAAAAAGTCTTTAAACAAGGCCTTTTTATCAGGGCCGGTCGTTACGGAGGATGCATGGCCGGCCGAGGTTCATACAACAGTCCCCAGAACTATTATCCCAGAGGCAGAGGTGGTTGGTATGGAGAACAGGACCCCACCTTCTACCCCACTCGCCATAGAGGAGGACGCCAACGTTTCCGCAGAGGCCCTCGCAGAGGACAGCAAGGTGCCATTCAAGACACTAGTTTCTCAGGTGAGCATTATTCCTTTTTCTCAAGTCACTCTTGGGGGCAGAGTAGCATTGTTTATAAAAAAATTGGAGAAAGATTACCGGAGATCCTTGGATTCTCCAATCAGTCATGGGTTTTCACCTAGAGTTTGTCAGTACTCCCAATCAGATCAACCCTCCGCTTCAGATGTGTTTTTCCCTAGAAAATCAAGCTTTCATAGACAAAGAAGTCCAGGCCTTATTACAAAAAGGCGCAGTACAATTTTCCAACCCTCATCCTTACGGTTTTATCAGCCCTATTTTTGTAGTAGACAAAAAAGGGGGAGGACACCGCCTAGTCTTGAATTTAAAGGACTTCAACCAGTGGATCCTATACCAACATTTCAAGATGGAGGGCATACACATGCTAAGAGACCTTCTGTTAGAAGGGGATTGGATGGTACGGCTAGACCTAAAAGATGCCTATCTGTCAATCCCAATTTTTCCTCCACACAGGAGGTTCCTTCTGTTTCGGTGGAAGGGTCAGTGTCTAGAATTTCTTGCTCTCCCCTTCGGTCTGTCATCAGCACCTTGGTGCTTCACGAAGATAATGAGACCGGTCATGGAATGGCTAAGATCCAAGGGTGTCCGCTTGATCATTTATCTGGACGATATTCTCTTGATGGCTCAATCTCCCCAGACCCTTCTGTCTCATTTGAACTGGACCATCAGTATTCTGCAAGATTTGGGTTTCCTTATCAATGTGCAGAAATCATTATTGAGTCCGACCCAAGTGATAAATTTCCTGGGGTTTCGGATAAACTCAATCTCATGTCAGCTTCTTCTACCCTCTCAGAAGATTCGCAACATCAAGAGGGAATTGAGGTCTCTTTTGACCAGGTCAACGGTTTCCTTAAGGAGCATAGCCAGGGTAGTGGGTTTGTTAGCCTCTTCCATTCAGGCAATTTTCCCAGCTCCCTTACACTACAGAGCTCTACAGAGACTCAAGATCTGACATCTCCAACAGGGTCTGAGCTACTCAGAACAGATCCCATTGACTGTAAAAAATAAAATCAGGGATTCAATGGTGTCTCCAGCATATGGAAGCCTGGAATGGCAGAGCGATTTTCGGGTCTCACCCGGAAGTGGTGATCGAATCCGATGCCAGCCGTTGGGGTTGGGGAGCACGTTGCAATTCTCTAGTGACTGGAGGCAGATGGTCAGAATGGGAACAGACATTACACATCAATTGCCTGGAACTTCTAGCGGGTTCCTTCACAATAAAGAGTCTCCCCCCTCAGAAGACAGATTGTTGCATACTTCTACGGATGGACAATGTCTCAGCAGTGAGGTATGTCAACAAATTGGGGGGAACGAAATCCAGAATCCTGGCAGAGATTGCCAAGGAGTTTTGGCATTACTGCCTGACACAACGCTTAGTAGTCATTGCGGAATACCTACCAGGAGACCAGAACATTGTTGTAGACTGGAATTCCAGATATCTGACAGATTCCAGCGACTGGAAACTGGATCCAATGATTTTCTCCCAGATAATCAAGGAATGGGGCAGTTGCGATGTAGACCTGTTTGCATCCCGCCTCAATTTCCAGATTTCAAAATTCTTCAGTTGGCGACCAGATCCCTGTGCAATGAAGACGGATGCATTTCTTCAGGACTGGTCTCAGTTTTGAGGTTAAGCGTTTCCACCTTTTTTAATGATTGCCAGGGTGTTGTCTCAAGTCCAGAGACAGAAAACAGAGATTGTTTTAGTGACACTCTTCTGGAGAGCACAACCGTGGTTCCCAGTAGTGCTGAATTTAGCTTGTGCTTATCCTCTTCTCATTCCTCCTCGTCGGAATCTTCTTCTGAATCAGGAGGGCCATCAACATCCAATGATCTCGTCAGGGAAACTGACTCTGTTGGCATGGTTGATTTCAGGTCAAGATGGAGTTCCTCAGGCCTTTCTCAACAAGCTGAGAACTTCATTAAACAAGCCTGGGCAGGTAGTACCCATAAAAGATATGATTCAGCCTGGCGCAGATGGAATAATTGGTGTGATGGAAGAGATACCAATCCGGTGGAAGCACATATTGCGTTAATCATTAACTTCCTAGCGGAATTAGCTAGTTCTGGCTTAGCTTACCAGACAATTAATAATTTTAGATCAGCCATTTCAGCGGGACATATCCTTGTTGAAGGTAAACCTGTAGGAGAACACCCCTTAACATGTAAATTACTGAGGGGCATTCGCCTGTCTAAACCACCTCAGGCAAAATACTCAGTATTATGGGATGTTAATGTTGTTTTAAAATTCCTAGATTCCTGGCCCGCTAATAAGGATTTATCTCGCAAACAACTTTCAGCCAAATTGACCATGTTGTTATGTCTCATTTGTTGTAAAAGAGTATCAGATGACAGAGCGTTTGACTTATCTGGCAGAGTATATTCACGAAATGGGGTTACCATCACAATAACTAGAAGGACTAAAACGAATTACAGGTCGGTATCATATCCAATGTTTCCTGACAATTCTAAGTTATCTGTTGTTCATTGTTTAAAAGAATATGAAACTGTCACAGAAGGTTTTAGACAGGATGTTAATGGTCAATTATTGATTTCCTTGCAAAAACCATTTAAACCAGTTACATCAGATACACTAGCTAGATGGATGAGATGGTTAATGAATGAAGCTGGTATAGATACCAAAATATTTGGAGCTCATTCTGCTAGAGGAGCTATGGCCTCCAAGTCTTATGCATTGGGTTCTCGTATAGAGGACATCATGAGTGCTGCAGATTGGTCTTCAGAAAATACGTTTCATAAATTTTATCACAAGCCTGTGTTGGATGTAGCATCTGTAGTAATGGGGCAGCTTTAAACTAGCAAAATCGGAGCCTCCGGTCCCGACATAGAATAAAAAAAATTCTAGCTTACGCGTCAAGAATTTTCAATTCTATTAAGGACACGGAGGAGAGGATTATCCCACCCATAAGAACTGTTATTATTGAATAAAAGCGTTAACTGATGAGATTGTTGACTATTATTCCCTCCCATTGGATACCAGTTATGAGTATTAATTTTATGAAGATTCGTTCATTTTTGGAGTATTACCTACCTGTTTTATTGTTATAGGTTCTGATCAGAAGAACTCCTGAGTCTATGACTTCTAGTAAGGCTTCGTGCGATCGTTTTGCTGGACTGTTTCCACATTCGAGTTGGAGTCTTCAAACTCATGTTATCTGTTAAGAGGAGGATCTTTCTGAATCCTGAGTTACAGTTGATGTAAGAAGTTTCGATTTCAATGTGAACTATATCTGCCTTGACCAAAGAAAGAGGAAGTGACATCGAGGGTCAGGTGCTATACTGTATGGACAGAGGTCGCGATGGGTGATTGGACCATGTGACATTGAGTAGGGCATCATGGGATGTTTAGTTTTTTGTTGAACTTGTTTGTGATTGGCTGCTGTTTTAAGTCAGTAAAGAAAGAGAAAGCATAATCCTCGCCTCCGTGTCCTTAATAGAATTGAAAATTATTGACGCGTAAGCTAGACATTTTTTTACTCCGCGTCGTGAACTTGGTTGTTGCGAAATCACTCATGGAAGTGTCAGCAGGGATCGTATTCTGTTCTACATTAAATCACTAATACTCTTATAATCTCTTGTCTAGATGAATAATTGACAACGCTGGACCCGAGATCTTGATTGATCAGTCAAAGACGGTAATGCCTACAATTTTATTGATTTTTCAAATTGTTCTTTTCTTGGTGGTCGCAAATTATGTTTTTTACTTTGGACTGTACAATAATCAAGACATTACAGTTATTATGGTTTGTTTGCTTTGAACACATTTCATAGTAAAATTAAACACTTTTGAGTGTATAATGTAATGTAGTGTGGTCTTATCTCACAATCCATTTATATAGAGAAAATGCTTTTAATTTCATTTACTGGTACACTGTAGTATCAACTTGAGTAGTATTCAAATATGGATAATCACCGCATGTATGGGGCAAATGTAAATTAAACTCCTTATGGCAAATATCAATGTTGAATATTCAAGGTATGGCGTGGCAGGAGCATGTGTCTTCATCTTTGTTGAGGGGAGTGCAGGGGGTGGACAGGACTTTTGACATTTTAAGTACAGACTGCTCTGATAAATCTCCCCGAAGAAACGTTGTCAGTTTAGCTAATGGGATTTATGGCAGAATGTCAGTCATTTGGGAAGACACTGTGTATTGCTGACTGTAAAGTAAAAAGTTATAAAAAGCAGTGCTGACTGTGACTTTGGATTTTGAATGAAATGTCTTGAGAAAGATCCGGCCTTCCAATTGTTCATTTTGTTTTATGTTGTTTTTATTGTGCATCTTGAATGCAAAAACTGCTTCGGGAGTATGAGTCTTAATATTGCCACTGGTTAATATATTCCTCCCCATTCCAAGTAATTGTATTCACTCTTCTGCTCGGTGAGACCTCAGGGTCGGATACAACTACAGTAGATTTTCTCTTCTGCATTGCATTTGTTATTTGATTGTCGGGGGAAATAAAACATGCAAACCTTTTATAGTATCGTGTAATTCAACACCTTTAATTGGAGACATTCCCTGTGGCAGTGAATTAAGATTCCGGAGCACTGACTTGGTTGCCAGAGTCCTTCGGGTGTTTAAAAATGAATAGCACTTATTACACAGCCAGAACATTCAAGGTAAACATTATGCTGGTCCCATCCATTACAGACACGGAGCCAGCGTCACACACAGCCCCTGGGAAACGGTTCATTTGATGCACAACTCTGAAAGAGAATGGAGGGTACATACAGACTGCCAGGCCAGAATTTAAAATCCAATAAGCAAGGAATTCCAGTGCTCATAGACCAAACAGCTGTAGAGATTCATATGTCAAGTTGCATTGTCCTATTTGTTTCATAGAAGCATTTGAAAATTGGGAATGGTCTTTTGTATGAATTCTTCACATCAATATTTTTTTAGCTATAAAACATTTTTTTTTATATAAATGCGCAAAAATATGTACAATCAGGTCAGCTTCCATGAAATCTCAAGTTTACATAATAACATTTATAGGGCGTCAGTTAGAGCCTGGTGGGCAGTGTGGCAGTTCTCGCCAAGACAGTTTAGGCTTTATATCTGCATACCTGAGAGAGACTGCCACTAATCATGGGTGGAGCACTTCCGGTCATTGCCAGGCAGACTGCCATATCATGGTGGCCTGTTAAACAACTTGAATTCCCAGAAACAAGCCCCCAAAGTGCTAATTTGTTTCTGAGAAAAGGAATGTTCCTAATTGTAGGTGGTTACTATCCTGTGCCTTGAGAACCTTTCTGTGGTTTACTGTCCAGAAACACCATGCATCACATGACAGTCCCGGGCAGAAAACATTAAGATCCAGAGTTCTGTCCTAAATATGGCAGGCTTTCCAACAACCATTAGCCAGTGATTCTGCAGTGGATGGCGGGCCAGTTTAGGATCCACAATCAAAAACCCTGGGCTTCCCAAACTGAGGGAGAGCCTTGGCTGTGGTTGAGTGAGATCTCTACTGATTCACTGAGAGTACCATGCTCAGCCATTTTTTAAATGAGGCCCTAAATGTAAATTGTTGGTCCTGTCCTTTTGTGTAGGGTCATCCCCAAACAATGTGCAGTGGCCTGCAGCACTGATTGTTCCTCCCATTTAAGTAGCATTTTAAACATGTCTCAGGCCTGCCAATGCAGCCTGTGTGTGCAGTTTAAAACTGCCATTTTGACTTGACAAAATAAACCTTCCTTTTTAAAACATACAGGTCACTCTTGAAGTAGGCCCTGGACAGCCCTAAGGGTAGGCAGCAGTGTAATTAAAAAGTGGGGCATGTACTATTAAGTTGTATAGTCCTGGTAGTAAAAACCTCTTAAATTCATTCCTCACTACTGCAGGACCTACATCTCCCGTATGATAACATTGGAATTACCTTATTCCATTTTATAAGTGTAATTTCTCAATGAGAATATGTACATTCTTTATGACTGGTGTCTCTGGAATCACAATTAAGAATCCTACCTTATTGTAAAGTCAGATTTTAAAATACAATTCTGGAAAAGCCACTTTTAGAAAATTGGCATTTTCTAGCCTTAGCAATTTGATGCCTGCAGTCTGTCTCTGGGTCATATGACTGGTTGTGGGTGATAGTTAGCCTTTGTGTGTTCTTCCTAGACAGCCATACACCATGTGGAGCTTAGGTGTGGCTGAGTGGGCCATCACTGGCAGGATGGGAGAGATGAGCTGGACCTAGCCCCACTTACACTTGGATGCGCTGTGCCCTGTCTCAATATAAAGGTATAAAGGGCTGCATACCCTCTTTAGTTAGCCCTGAGCCACAGTCAGGAAGGCAGACACCCATGTACCTCAAAGGCATGCCTCTAGAAGCTTCTCCTCACTTCAAAAGCACAACTGGATATATATACTGGACATTTGACACCACCACTTCAGTACACTCCTGGAAGAAGGATTGTTGTGCTGCTACAAGGACTGCCACTCTGCTGAACAGCTGCTCTGAAGAAACTGCTGCCCTGCTGTGCCCTTCTACTGGCTCCTGCCTTCTTGCCTAGGTGAGAAGGACTGAACCTGAATCCTTTGAACCCATAAACCAGAGCGACTCCAAGGGCTTGTTGGTTGGTCTCCTGATCTGAGGCCTCAGGGACATAACAGGCTTCCAACAACCTCAAATCTGCAATTGGGCTCTGCCATACTTCAGTCTACCCTGCCAAGAGGTGCCACACCAGTCCTGGATTTTTTGAAGTGGGCTTAAGGTGCTCTGCTAGCCTCTTTGGTTCCGTTGGAACTGACACATCTCCTCTGCTATGCAGCGGAACCCAAAGCAGAACCTGCACATGTCCACTGTTGTGTGAGTTGGACTCATCACAAAGACCTGCATTGCCAACACAACCTGAAATTCCTTTAGAACTGCCTCTGTGCAATGCATCCTTCGTACAGCCCCTCATGCATCCCACATCGATGACAATGTCGAAGACGATGTCGGACTATGCATCGCAGTCTTGCAGGTCTTTCGAACCAACAAACTGTCCTGACTGTGCAATGCATCGTTGATGCCGGACGTTGCATCACAAACCCCGTCAACGGCCCAGGCTCCATCATGGTCAGCCTGAACTTGTGACTTTTCCCAGCCTGGCTTGACCAGATATCCATAGATGGGGCTTTGTGCTTTTTGGTGCTATTTTCACTAGAATCTTTAAACTGGAAATGGAATATCTCCAGTTCTACCGATTGGATTATTGACATTTTTGTCTTGTTTTATTTATTAAAATATGTTATGTTTTTCTAACTTCATGTGGGATCTTTTGGGTGGAATTTTCACTTTATTACTGTTTGTATTGTTGATGAAATACTTTGCACATTGCCCCTAAGTTAAAAGTGACTGCTCTGTGCCAAGCTACTACAGCGTGGAGTACAGGTTAATTTAGGGTTGGCTTGTGACTCACCCTGAAAAGGACTGTGGTTGCTATTTTTAAGCTAGAACATTCATAGGTCACATGGGACAAGAGAGCTATTCTTATAAGTCATTCCTCAAAAATATTTTGGGAAATTACCCTTTCTACAGGGTCACCCCTAAACGTTTTGCCTTCTTCCTCCTGTTTTTGTGATTTATTATTGCTGCCTTTTAGGATAATGGGCACTTTACCACTGCTGAATATGCATGTGCTCTGAACTCTACACATAGTAACATTGGCTTCTCCACAATTGGCATATTTTATTTACTTGTAAGTCCCTAGTAAAGCACACTATTTGTGCCCAGGGTCTGTAAATCAGCGCTACTAGTGGGCCTGCAGCACTTATTGTGCCACCCACTATAGTAGCCCTTCAAACGTGTCTTCAAACGTGTCTCAGGTCTGCCACTGCAGAGCCTCTGTGTGCAGTAGTAAACTGCCATTTCTACCAGATGTGTACACACTTGCAACCCCCAAAATGTTCTTTAGAATACATGTAAGTCACCCTTAAGATAAGTTTGCCTAGTTAGCCCTACGGCAGTGTGCAGTATACTTAAAAGGTTGGGCATGCACTTTAAGTTTAACATGTCCAGATAGTGAAAAACTCTTAAATGTGTTTTTCACTATTGCAAGGACTATCTCCCTGGTAGGATAATGTTGAGAGTACCTTCAAACATCTTTAAAAGTGTAATTTCCAAATGGGAAAATATAGATATATGGAGGTTGGTGTTCCTGGACAATTTAAATTCACAACTTATGGTGAAATTGGAATTTAAATTGTTAGCCTGAAAATGGCACTTTTAGAAAGTTGGCATTTTCTTACCTAACCATTTTGTGCCTCTGTCTGTCTCTGAATACACCTCTGGGGAAGATAACAGCTGGGCTTTGTGCATTCCCTCTAGACCGTCAAACAATGGGGGCTTAAGCATGATTTAATGGGCCTTAATGGCCCATTAACTGGCTTGATGGGGACAAAGCTTAGCACTGCCTCACTTACACCTGAACAGGGCTGTGCCTCTCCCCCCAGAAAGGGCTGGATAACTCCCTGTAGAGTGTCCAAAGCCAGGGAGGGCAGGACAAAGACTTTGTGGACTTCAAAGAAACGCCAGGAAGTTTCACCCACCTTCCAGAACCAGGGCACAACAGTATAAATACTGGTCCCTAACCCCCACCGAATGAGATCTCTACTGTAATCAAGGACTCTCTGCCAGGAAAAAGGACTGCCAGGAGAGACTGTCACTCTGCAACTGCATTGCTGTGTTGGCCTACTGCTGCCACTGTAGGAGGGACTGCCACTTTGCAATTTTCTTTGCTGTGTTGGGCTGCTGTCTGCTGCTTCTTAGCTGCAGTGAGAGGGACTGGACTTATTCTCCACATCCTTGAATCTAAGAATCTCCAAGGGCTTGTTGGCCTGTCCCCTGGTCTTCTGCAGTCTCAGGACATTAAAGACTGCTGCAACCCTAAACTCTGCCATCTGTTTGTCTACGCTGCCAAGTGGTGCCACCCCAGTCCTGGACCCTTGGAAGTGGCCTAAGGTGTTATGCCCTGTGTTTTTAATCAGAAATGCCATGAAGCAATGCGAAGCCCAGGAAAGCCACACGGCACAACTGACAGCTTTTCTGGAATCAATCCCTGGCGATGCAAAGCCCCACAATGCTTTGCTGTATAGTTGCCAGCCCATCAGAAGTGAAGCACAGTGACGCCAAGCCCTGCAAAGCCCCACAGCACAACTTGCTCGGTTTGATGCAAAGCGGCACCAAGCCCCACAAAGCCTCACCTAAATCTTTAAAATTGCATATCTCAAGATCCACTTATTGGATTTTTGTTGTTTTGGTCTTATCTTAATCATATAATTATTATCTAATTTTCTAAACTGATGTTGAGTGTTTTTGTGGTGTTTTTCATTGTGTTACTGTATTTAAGTGTTGCACAAATACTTTAAAAGTGGAAGGACAGGGAGAAATTGTTAATCTGGTCCAGTGCACATCCTCCCAAAGTGAAGTAGAAACAAGTACAGTGCACTGTTCCACTGAAGGACCACAGATCAGAAAGGCACTCTTAAAAGTAGAAGACAGAGTCCTCACACACCCAATGGGTGTCATGCTTCATCATAGGGTCTGCTCCTCATCGGGCTTTCATGAAGGTGCAATTGTAGTATGTAGGGGTGGATTAAGAATTAAGAGTTAAGTCTAACTGCTCTGTGCCAAGCTACCAGGTGGTACCTAGTTTAGGGAGTGTAACTGAATTACCCTGACTAAGATTGTGGTCCCTACTTGGACAGGGTGCAAACCTCTTCAATTAGAGATCCAGGGGGATATTTCCAATAAAATATAACCTTTAATATTAGTGTTTACTGTCCCTTCAGTTTAATGATATCCAGTAAGGTAGTTGGAGTTGCTGCTCCTCTGTATACGTGCAAACAACTAAGTAGAAAGCAAACATATGACTGACATTATCGCCAGACCTTGTATGTACAAACCTGCCCCCTGTGCCAAAGTTTGTAGCCCCATCAATTTGAATTAACGTTGCAAGGGGAAGTTTCCATAGGAAATGCCCTCTGACTCCTCTTTCATTGGCAATGTTGTTCAGGAAGCAGCAACCCAGCAGTGCATGACAGTATCAGCTGCCGATTGCATTTCAGCACCTGGCTGTTCCTTAGCAACAATTAGCTCATGGTAACAATGCATAATCCTCTACCTCTCCTAACACACTTTGACTTTTTGCTTGTCATTGATCGTGTACAGTACTCCACTCCCTTTTTACTAATTTTGTGCAGTAGAAATCCCACATACAAAAAGACATGATGAGACAATGTCAGGTTAAAAGCTTCAATTCAATTTCATTCAATTTTTCTTCATGATGTGGAAATCAGTTAAGGTCAGCGTAAAACAAATCAATACAGCAAGTAACATAAATCACATTAATAAACACTTTAAAAAAAAAATAAACATTTAAAAACTTTTTGATAAATGATCTAATTCTTAGTAAAGAAGGGTGCAATGTAAGGTTGACGGCTAAAAACCATACACTGTCTATGACATAACATCCTTATCACATTTTCTGAAATAAGGTTACTTTCTGCAGTTCATTCCCTAATCACATGTGCTTTGTTACCAGGTCCTACAGAGTAAAAATCATCTACAATAAATATTATGAACAACTTTTACTTCTGCATTTCTAACCACATGCCATTCTACACCCATATCAGTGAAAACAGGTACATTTAATTTATAAATCAATCCCATTATTTGTAGTCTCCTTACCATTACACATTTACATTTACCTATCATTGTTGGCAAGAAGCACAATTCCTTTAAATTTTTTCATATTTTGAGATGTAAGATTTGAAGGAAAATTGCCAATTATATCTTTCTCACTTTTTCCATTTCATTAGGACACCTTGTCTAAATAAACTTGTAATCAACACATATGTGTGAACTCATCAAAAACATAAGCATGAAACTTCTATTCCCACTGTCGACATTAGCAAACACCTCCGTAACACC
This sequence comes from Pleurodeles waltl, assembly GCF_031143425.1. Taxonomy (NCBI): domain Eukaryota; kingdom Metazoa; phylum Chordata; class Amphibia; order Caudata; family Salamandridae; genus Pleurodeles; species Pleurodeles waltl. The sequence continues at coordinate 818,504,851 of NC_090442.1, forward strand.
TGCACACATTCTCTAATTACAACCATTTCCACACATGCACTTGTCAATGTTAAATGTATTCTAAAGCGTTAAAATCAAATCATTTTACGTGTGTTTAGGAAATTCAGTGACCTGTTTGCCCAATACAGGGGAGCCATAAACCTGACACAATTTGCACTTCACCTCCTTGGTGCCTTGTGCTATAACCTGAAAAGGAAACAAGAAGAAAGGGGACTGAGACAAAAGAAGTAAAGGCACAAGCATGTGTTCTATTTCAAGGTTAGTAATTTGCTGTAGTCTGTTATATGAGTGGATTGCTTCTCAGTTAAAGTTGATACCTGCTCAATAGGGTTTATATTATTGCTGATCCTTACCTATATGCACTGAACTTTAGATTTTACTACACATTCTGAGACTTCATCAACATCTCCCGAAGGACTTAGGAGCTATTTCTACAGCTACAGTTCTTTTTCAAAATCTTAACATTTGATCCTTTTTCTGGAAAGAAAAATAACAAATGCACAAATATCAGTGTGCTCTTTCTCAGGACTTTCTTGATGTTCTGTCTGAGCTTCTCATACTTTTCATTCCATATTCTAACTTGCTTTCAGGCCTTGAATGGAAAGATTCATAAACACTAGTGTGGTTACTTCACCTTTGAGGCTTGGGATCTCTCTGCATGTCCGGAACTCCCTCACTGATATCCCTAGGAGATATAACATGTCTATAATATCATGGACAACAGATGTGAGATGCAGCATTACAATTCAACAGCTTGTGGTACAAATGTGCAAAGAAACATGACTATCTCCAAGCTATATTGAAAAGGATATACACATGGAGTTTGGTTTACAACATGGCACCCATGACTGTATTAGGTGAGGAACTATCTTCCCACTCTTCATCTTTCTTCTAGTTTATTTTGATACATCCACTTCCTTCTGCTGACAAATTATTTTGGGACGTGGTGGCCAATGTTCAAGAAACATTTGTTTTCTTCTGTTGGAAGAAGGCAAGAGATGCCCTGCTTCCTCAAGGATGATCACCAGTAAAGAGTGATAACTTACCCAAGTGGAGTTTTAATTGATGAGCCTCATCTAAAATGTTGGCATTGATCTTGCAAGAGCAGGATCTCACACAAGGCAAACTGCATTCATGAGAAGACACACTTGACCTGGAGCTGCTCCTGCTAAGGAGAAAGGAGTCACTACTTGGAAGCTGGTCTAGATCTTGTGATAGTCTCTTGCTCTTGTGTCTGACCTCTTTACTGCTTCTGGCCTTGGACCTGGTTAGGTGCTTGTGATGCAATTTATCTTTTGGTGATAGTCACAGCGGTAGTGCTTTGCATCAAATGTTAAGGGTTGGGGTAACCACTGTCACAATTGCCACCCAAAGTAGTTTAGTAATGGTATTTCCTTTCCACTGCACATAGTTTTCCTGTTCACTGATTCCTGTAATGCTGAGGTATGCTGACACTTGTGATACTCTCAAAGTACCAAGAGCCCACAGATCACTTGTCAAAGTGAAACATTTAACAAATATTTAATCAGAGGATATGGTTCAGGGTATCTTGCACTGTGCCCATTGTATTGCAGAAGCGGGCCCAATGCCAGTGCTACACAAAAAAGCTCCTCACTGTAACCTAATCAAGACCACCCAATCAACTATGTCTCAAGCAATCTGACAAGAAAAGTTCTGATCACTAAAACAAAGGCACAGGAACCTTGTTAGACAAGGCCTAATGGTATGGAACACTATAAGTCCATGTGAGCTAATTGAACCTTCCTAATCTTTGTATAAATCTGTATAACTTAATTATTTAAGGAAGCATTGGAACTATAACAGTCTGATGTGGTGATCAGGCAATATCAAATCTACTGGAACACAATCACAGACGATTCAATATGATTCAGTTTCACCAGACACATCAGCCAGGTGTAGCATGGTTCCAGTGTCACAGTGAGCATAGGCCGCCACGGCCAGTGCTAGATTGCCTGTGTTTAAATTCAGGGAGGACCTGGCCTGGCAGTTTCAGCTGGACTGTTACCATTAGAGCAAAGTTAAGATTGAGTTGCATTTAGCTGCATCCAACCTGAGGTGGCATGGTGTGCAAAGTAACAAGCGACCAAGATGAGGCCAGAGTAATAACCAGTGGCTGAGATTAATTCAAGCATTCTATCATTCACTTTTTGTGTACTTTAATGGTTGCTGTACTAAGCGTATGAATTTGTTACAGAATCTTCATGCATATCTCTCTCGTCAGATGCCCATATCCTGGGAACCTCCTGATATGCAACACAGCTCCAGGTCTAGCAGAACTGGTAAAATACACACTTAGTTCAGATCCTCATTGAAATCAAAGTAACTCATAACTAGCCATTCTGTCTTTAGTCACACCTTGAAATAACTGTGAACTCAATTGTTCAAGACATACATTGCAATTGTTGCGGACGCTATATTCAAATAAAGATGAACCAGATTTCCCACGATAGGTGTGCCTGGCTACCTGTAACATTTGTGAATATTCACATCCTATTAAAGACTTATATGGGTTTGGAATTGGCTTGAGAAGTACTTCTGGCCATGTTGAGAGTAGGAAATACAAAAAACTATTTCCTAATTGGTTGTCCCACAATAGAAACATCATGCATATACCCATATGCATCTACAACAGTGAGCACAGCAGTAAATAAATGTTTGCAATCACCTCAGCAACCATAAGCAACATCACCCCAACACAGTAGCTCTGTAATGACCTCTTGGATTTCTTATTACAGTGATATATGAAAACTTACCATACCCCAGCACCCTGGTAACAAGACTACTGATATTGGACTCAGAAAGCACCCTGACCACATGGAACATAATCACAGAGGAAGCTGCAACCATCATGAAGACCATCAACTCCAGAGTCCCATCAGACCCCTGCCTGCAAACAATCTTCAACAAAGGGTCCAACTGAATCAGCATACCTCTCAACCTCATCCTCTACACCTCCATTGACCCAACCACCTCGCTGGAAGCTTGGAAATACACAACCGTCAAAGCCCTCCTAAAGAAGCCCACAGCAGACCAGCCAAGTTTGCAAACTATTGACTGATTTCCCTCCTACCACAACCAGCCAAGGCCCTAGAAAAAGCCATGAGCTCCTAGCTCAAACCAAACCAAACCACAGTACAGAGTACAGAGACAGCCCTCATCATAGCAAAAGATGACATCCGGATGATTTGCAGCCCTCATCGTACTAGACCTCTCTGTGGCCTTCAACACAGTCTCCAAGCCCACCCTGATCAAATGACTGCACAAGGCACAATTAATAGTTAATTAACATTTTATTGATAATTATTTAATTGAATATTAATTATGTAAATTGTATAATAATGATACATTTTTGTTATGTTGTCAGTACAGGTTTGTAGGAGTAATGGGTGGAAAGTTAATTGAGTAATAATTAATCAACAATTAATTATTAATTGTAGTTTATTAAATTTATTATTTGTCCATTATGGAAATAGTACTATGGTTTATTTTGCTTACATTGCAGTTGCAGGATGCTGGGTTTGTAGAGATGTGGGATAGGAAGTTAATTAAGTAATAATTAATGAACAATTAATTACTAAATGGCAATGGATTAATTTTTTAAATATCTGAGTCACAGAATAGTTATAGGTTTGTAGGGGTACAGGGTTGGAAGTTAATTAATTAATAATTGAATAACAATTATTTATTAATTGATATTTATTTTCTAACAGTAACTAAGTAAATTGACTGATTGTTTTTAGTTTTGTAATACATATATTTTTTTGTAATTCTTTTTTTCATATACTGTCATTGATTTTCAAAGATATTGTACAGCTCAACATTAATTGGCATATTGTGTCATATACATCACAGCAATCTCTTGGGCATTATGATGTGTACAACTACAGAATTATTAGGACCTTAATATTTTTTTTACTTTCATGAAATTATTCATATGTGTAATGTGTATAAAGTAAATTATTTTCCCTACTCTTGTTGAGACTGCAGAATGAATAGTAAAATTATCATCTTCATCTATCATCTTCACTTTCCCAGCTGTTTCACTGTTGAACGTGCTTTGTCTACTCAGCATTTTCAAGTCTGAGCTATTGCTGTATATCCATAATGAAGTGAAGACAAAGAATGCAAGCAGTACATCTCTGTTGTATTAAAAAACCTGTTGGTACTGTGTGTGCTGTGCTAAAGAAGTCTGTGATGGGCTGGATTGAGTATAGCTCAAAAATATAAATGCTAAGGAAGCCATGAGACACAGACTTCTCTAGCACAGGTGGAAGCCAATGTTCTGTCCACTGTATTATGACAGCTCAATCAGCCACCTTTTCCGGGGCGGTACCAATGACATCAAAAGCTTGGCAGAAAGATTGCAGAAAAGGGAAACGACTCACCATTGGATACTCAGGGAAGAACCACGCCACCATGGAGCCTGAACTGCAGATCTTCCCCATGATTTTCTATGTCCTGCTCCACCCCAAACACCAACGACAGCGAAGATGTCCACAGTGAGTACTGCGCCTAGCACACAGGGGAAGGGGGGAGGAAAAAGAGAGTGACACACACACACGCGACACGCAACACCCCCACCCCCAACACCATACACACAAGCAGATGCAGTAACATAACATATTTACCCCGTACCCCTCACGAATAATGCAAGGACCACAGGAATAGATGAAAGTGAGTGTAATAATATAAATAAAGTAGAAATACATACATCCAATCTAATAGTATATACATATGTACAAATCAAGGGACACTGCCCAGTCCTTAATGTGTGTGGGCTACAGGGCCGCATTGCAAAGTCCAAGGCTCCACTTAACTCCTGCAACAACGCGGAGAGAACACTGTAGGGGCATCATTTCGAAAATAGGCAGGCACCTCAGGCGGACGGGGAATGGGGGGCACCTCATCCGGTAGATGGAACAACACCACTGGTCTTGGAGGGGGCAACATGCCTTCTGCGTGGCCCTGGGGAGTGCAAGGCCACAGTCTCTCAAGTGGGTGACTTGCCCACTGCTTGGTCCTGGGGAGTGCAAGGCCACCGTCTCTCAAATGGGTGACTTGCCCACTGCTTTGTCCTGGGGAGTGCAAGGCCACAGTTTCTCAAGTGGGTGAACTGCCCACTGCTTTGTCCTGGGGAGTGTAAGGCCACAGTCTCTCAAGTGGGTGACTTGCCCACTGCTTGGTCCTGGGGAGTGCAATGCCGCAGTCTCTCAAGTGGGTGGCTTACCCACTGGTTCTGGAGGGGGCATCGTCCTCTGGGATCTTCATCCTGGGGAGGATGGGTTGAGTGGGTGGCTTACCCACTGGTTCTGGAGGGGGCATCGAGCCTCGCGATGCAGATCTTGGTGAGTGCAAGGTCACAGTCTCTCAGGTGGGTGTCATACCCACAGGATTTGCAGGGGGCAGGCCACACAGCAGCAAATGAACGCAGGACTACACACAGTCCGCCGGCGGTGACGGATGCTCAGTGGTGGTGCTGCTGCTGGTGGTAGTGGGGGGAGGCTCCAGCCCATCCCTTGCAGCCTCGGACAGCTGCCCACTGCTGATGGTGGTGGTGCTGCTGCTGGTGGTGGTGGTGGGGGGAGACTCCAGCCCATCCCCTGCAGCCTCGGGCGGCTGCCCACTGCTGGTGGTGGTGGTGCTGCTGCTGGTGGTGATGGTGGGGGGAGGCTCCAGCCCATTCCCTGCAGCCTCAGACAGCTGAACCGCCATGGTTGGTGGTGGGGGCTCCAACTGAGTCCCAGCACCAGGCCCCTTGTCCTTTCTGCCTGCTGGTGCAGGCCCCTTGCCCTGCCTGGCAGCAGCTGGGAATTGCTCCTTGCCCCTCCTGGCAGCAGCTGGGGATTGCTCCTTGTACTTCCTGGCAGCAGCTGATGACTCCTCCTTGCCCTTCCTGGCTGCAGCTGGGGATTGCTCCTTGCCCTTCCTGGCTGCAGCTGGGGGTGGCACCTTGACCTTCATGGCAGCAGCTGGAGAGGGCTCCTTGCCCTTTCTGGCAGCACTTGGGGCAGGCACCCTTTCTGTGTGGCTTCCTGGTGCCCGGGATCCTTTCCCACCACGAATTGCTGTGGACACTACTGGGTCCATAGACTGGGTGGCGGAGGTGCTTGCCTGGGTTATACACACCCTGGCCAGACGTGCAGGATGTGGGGAGGGGTAGGGAAGAGGCCAATGGTGGACAGGAAAAGCTAGTTAGGGACATTGGGGAGGGAAGAGGGAGAAGGTTTGGGAGTGGAGGAAGAGAGAGTAGTTGTAGGAGGTGTCTGTCTGCTGTGTTTAGGTGCAGGTGCATGGGCTGGATTCTGTTGTGAGGTGGATGGCTGTTGGGTGTCTGAGTGCTTGCGCTTGTGTACTTTGGGAGGAGGGGGCACAGACACAGTGGAGACGACACAGTCGAAGAGTGCCTGGCTGTTGGGGTGGTGTCTGCCAGTAAGTTGTGTGTTCTGATAGGTGTGCTGGTGATGGGGGTTGTGGATGAGGATGTAGTGCATGCAGGTGTGAGTGGAACGGAACTGGGAGGGAGGTGGAAGAGGAGGAGGAGGAGGGGGACACAGAGGAGGCAGTGGATGTTGGTATATCTGTATCTGGATGGTGTTTGTGTGAGTGCCTGTGGGATGAAGTGTGGTGCCTGTGTTTGCCTGTGCCACTCTTGTGTGTTGTCCTGTGTGCATGGTCCTCTGCCTGTGTGCTTGGAATAGGTTGGGGTTGAGGGGAATGGGATTCGTAGAGGAGGTTAGAGGGGGGAGGGGGGAAACAGGGACAATGGCTGCCATCAGAGAGGAGGCCAGAGCCTGGATTGATCTCTGTTGGGCTGCCAAGCCAGTGTGAATGCCCTCCAGAAATGCATTGGTCTGTTGCATTTGGGCTGCCAGCCCCTGGATGGCATTCACAATGGTTGACTGCCCAACAGAGATGGATCACAAGAGGTCAATAGCTTCCTCACTCAGTGCAGCAGGGCTCACTGGAGCAGGGCCTGAGCCGCCTGGGGCGAAGGAGATGCTCACCCTCCTGGGTGAGCGAGCATGGGCAACTTGATGAGGGGCTGCTGGGAGGGCGGTGCTGGTACGGGGGTGGCGGCTGTACCTGTAGATGGGGTGGGCACAGAGGTGTCCGCCACCACCAGGGAGCTTCCATCGGAGGAGGTATCCATGTCCGAACTGTCCCCTCCAGTCTCCGCCGTGGTGCTCCCCTCACCCTCCGTCCCACTGGTGCCCTCAGCATCGGTGGATTCTGCCTCGTGGGTCCTGTGGGATGCAGCTCCCACCGTCGCTGGTGCCTCTGCTCCTCCTCCTGATGATGCTAATGCACATAAGGACAGGATGACAAAACAAAAAAGGGGGGCGAGAAACAAAGGATACACTTGGTCAATGGCTGCACCAACACCACTGTTGGCGAACACACCACCCTCACACACAGGGAACAGCCCTATGCACTATAAAATGCACTACCAGTAACAATGCTAGTCACCAGGGCATGGGGAGGGACACATACCACCAATTGCAGCATACCTGGGACCCACACAGCCCTGCCCAGTAGCGGATGCCTACTACCCAGGTAGGAGGAAATTCACATCAGAACCCTGCCCAACATGGGACCTACTCTGCAATGTCATGCCTCAACTAAGGGCACCCACAGACGCACTTCCCCAACCCGGATACCACCCAAAAGGCATAAGTAGTAATGATGGGCACTGTATTCACCCACTTGTGGCTGCTGTGATGCCCTCAAGTGCCCATCCAGCTCTGGATAGGCTACCACCAGTAGGCGGGCCATCAGGGGGATCAGGGTTCGACGGGCACCCCTTCCTCGTTGGAAGGCCATCTCCAGCTGGGCCTCTGCCGTCTTCCATGCCCAGCGTCTCAGGTCCTCCCACCGTTTCCGACAGTGGGTGCTCCGCCTCCCATACACCCCCAGGGTCTGCATGTCCTTGGCGATGGCACGCCACATACCCTTCTTTTGATGAGCACTGACCTGCAGAGAAAATATACACAGGGAAAGGTAGTAGTCAGACCGTCCTGGCTGTTACACTCATGGCCCACTAAGCCCTTCCCATCCCTATTTGCACACACATGGTCCACCCTACATGCTGCACACTGCTCAGGGCCCATCCACCAACCCCCCCTACACGAGGCCTTAACACAGACCACTCCATGCATTCATGCCCCACAGTGTACTCACCTGTTGGTCTGGAGGCCCATACAGCAGCCCGTACTGGGGTAGGACCCCATCCATTAGTCTCTCCAACTCCGCTGAGGTGAAGGCAGAGGCCCTTTCCCCAGTCACACAGGCCATGGTAAGTTCCAGACACAAGTCACAGCAGCACATGCAAGACTTGCTCTTCCCATGTACTGCGAGCTGGTGTCTTGCAGCAATGGAACATACCTTCCCCCATAGGTCGTTCCACCTCTTCCTGATGTCATCCCTTGTTCTTGGTTGCTGTCTCACGGCAGTGACCCTGTCCACGATCCTCCGCCATAGCTCCATCTTCCTTGCAATGGATATCTGCTGCACCTGTGCTCCAGATTGCTGAGGCTCTCCCCAAATGATTTCCTGCACCATGACCCTTAGCTCCTCCTCAGAGAATCTGGGGTGTTGTGTGAGTAGTGGGTGTGAGGGTGTGTAGGGTGATGTATTGGGGTGTGTGTTGTGAGGTGCGTGGGTCGTGTATAGGTGATGGTGGTGTGTGTCTCTGGTCTTGTCTGTGGTCGTGGTGTCTGTCTCGTGCCAATGGTTTGTATTTTTGAGGGGTTGTGGGTAATGTGGGTATGTGTTTTACAGTGGTGTGGGTGTGTGGGTGTATGGGTGTGGTGTGTGTATGAGTCTCAGGTCTGTGTAGTTTGAATTGTCCAATGTGGTATTGTTTTGTTTGAGTGTGTGCATTTTGAGCGCAGTGGTATGTACTGCCAATGGTTTACTGCCATTGAATGTCTACCGTGGTGATTTGTGGGTCATAATGTGATAGGCGTTGTTCTGTTGGCGTAACGGTGTGGGTTTGGATACCGCCAGTTTATCATTGACCTTTGGTGTGGCGGAATTGTGTCTGTGGCTGAATAGTGACGTGTTGCTGTGTTTGTGTCATAATATGATGAACGGATATCTGCTGCGGCAGCGGTATGTTGGTGGCAGTCAGCATGGCGGTAAGTGGGATTTACCGCCAATGTCATAATGAGGGCCATAGTGTGCACAGAGTCCATGGATTCCCCAGAGGCTAAAGTAGATAATGTGAATGTTCTCTTTTGTGGTAGTATGGTCGAACAGTTAAGCTTATCAGAGGGTAGTGCAAAACATTTGTTGTACACACACAGTCAATAAATGAGGTATACTGTCAATGACTAATTCCAGGCCAATGTATGTATATTGGAAAAATATATTTCTAGAACCAAATGAATTTTGTTGCTGGTAAGTACATTTGCAAGTAAGTAGTGAATATGTGTATCAATAGCACTCTGTTTAGATTTGTCAAAGAAAACAGGTTACAGGCAAGTAACACTTGTCACTTTTAAAAGTTGACAGTGTAATTTTCAGAACAGTCCTGGGGGAAGTGTTAGTGCAGTTTTGAGGTAAGTACTCGACTTACAGTTCCAGTATCTGGGGGTTAGGATGTCCACTGGTTCCGGATAATCCTAAATTTACACCACCAGCAGCACGAGGCCAGCTTGGTGCAGAGGTCAAAGTTGAGGTTAGATTTAGAATGGGATCCTATGGAGACTGGGGACAGGGGTACCTTTAGGGTCCGGTTCTCTCACGGTCAGGGGGGTCCTCCGGATTTAGGCTGCAGGCATCGTTGTGTTAGCCAGGAAGGGTCAACTCAATCCAAGGTCAGAAATGACTAGGGACCTGTTCTGGACAGGTGAGCCACCTGGACATGGGCTGTGGGCGTAGGGTGCAGAGTGGGCAGGACTCGCGGATCCTGGGCAGTTCTGGAGCCCTTCTTCGAGTTTCTTGTGGACAGGGCCGCCGCCTTTGGGACTTCTTGGTCTCCTGGTGGGCAGGAAGTCCTCTGGGGGTTTGGAGAGGTTGCTGGTCCAGCAGGATTTGTTGCCTTCTGGTAACAGGGCTTCTGAAGCTGCAGACAGGCCAGTAGGGCGTGGCCAAGTCAGTTGGTGTCTGTAGTCTTCTCTGCTGGAGTTGGCTTAGCAGTCCTTCTTCTTTCTTCTTCTCTTCTTGAGGTCAACAGGGATCTGATGAGCTAGGTTCAGGAGTGCCCTTAAATCCTAGATTTAGGGGCGTTACAGGGGTTAGAGGGCAGTACTGTGAAACACCTCCACACAGAGCAGGCTTTGTTTCTGGCCTCAGAGAGCATAAAGGCTCTCACCCCATGAGCTCAGAAACCTGTCTTTTAGTGGCCGGCTGGCACAGATGGTCAGCCTTCCACTAAAGGGTTGGTTCAAATACACTGGGCATCTCTAAGATGCCCTATGGGTGCATTGTACAATAAATCCAACACTGGCATCGTTGTGGGCTTCTTGTGCTGAAAAGTTTGATACCTAGGGGCATATTTATATTCTGTGTGTGCTGAATGTGCGTAAAAAAATCTGACGCACAATCGGCGCAAACCGTGCACCATATTTAAACTATGACGCCCCCGAACGCCAAAATTCCGCTGTGTGCGTCATTTTCTGGATGCGGGAAACTGCCTTGTGTTAATGACATGCAAGGTATGTGTTCCCGTCCAAAAAATGACTTAAACACCTGTGCGCCTTATTTATGCTACCACGCAAAAATGACGCACGGCCAGGAGGCGGAGTCAGAAAATGATGCACAGCCCGATTTGCATAAAAAAATAATGCCAGGGTCAGGGCAGGCATTAAAATAGGGCAAACACACCTGTACTTAATGAAAAAACATAGAAGCAACAGCAGAGCTCCAAAAGGAAGACATGGAGGTGCTTTTCATCCAGCATGCACGCAGATGCAGAGCACAGGACCAACAACAGCAGCTTCCACAACACCAGCAGGGACCCCAAAGGCAACACAGAAGGCAGGAGAGGATATTTCGCACCAGGACAACCCTTCTGGGACTCCGCCAACAAGACATCATTCAGAGGTACAAGCTCAATTGGCAAGCCATTCAGCAGCTGCTGCGCAACATTGAGCCACAGTTGGCACCCAGCTTGCAGACACCCCGCACCATTCCACCAGAAACCAAGCTGCTAGCTGTACTCCACATGTTGGCAAGTGGCTCCTTTCAAACCACTGGAGCACCTCCATGGAGACCAGCCATTTGAACTGCCCTGGCAGCTGCCTGGAATAGCATAGAAGCTGTCATTTTATCTATAACACTGTTATACATTGCCGTAAAAATCAGCTGTGTAACACAGCCCTTGGGTTTATGTGTTATGTTCCAACACAGAGGAGAAACACAGTTTTCAGTTTCCACAGTGCTGTTCCACCTTTGACCAGTCTCAGTCTGACCACTGTGTATTTGCCTTGTTAAATTTTTGGATCCTGATTGACCCTGCATCCTGTTAGCCTGGCTGGTTCCTGTCTTTGCATTACCCTAAAGGTTCCTTGTGGCTACATCTGTAACATAGTTGCTTTCCCAGCCCTCACTTTGTTCCTGGGGTATTGTGTCATGTGGGTCTACAATTCATACTCAAATATATTGTATAGCATAATCAGTTTATTTATCGTACCATAGGGGGAACTTGTCTCCAAATAGCCGAATCATGGCCTATCCCTTGTCTGGATTTCATGTATGCATGAGTGACAAATAGTGACAGTGTACCATGGCTGTATGCATGGACTGGGTATGGTGCCTCCAGCACAAAAAACAACGTCAAATAATGTGCATGAAATGTCAACACATGTTAGGACCCTGACAGTCCACACGCTGATTCACATTGCCCCCAACATATTGATGGGGCTTGCGTGGTGAATAGCTGTGAGATTAATCAGCACAAAGGCACTGATGTTTCCAGACGCAGTGGGAATTTGAGAGGCCAACCTGTGTACAAATGTTGTGAGGACACCTGCCGGTATAAGAATCCTGAGACATTAACTTTGACAGCACACCAAGGTTGCCCTGTTGTCAGTCTCATAACATGTCTGCAGTGACAAAGCTGGACTATCCCCATGTGTGTTCTCAATTCCTCATAGGATTTACTTCAATTGATCTGCGAAGAATACTTTGTAGATGCAGGAAATGGCTCCACAGACTCATGACTAGACCTGCACGTAACTGTGACAACAGAGACCCCAATAATGATACAGGCTAAACATGGGCCCACACACATGAACCAGACACCACTGTGCATTTTACCACTGGAAATATGTGAACACGTGCTGCTTGGTCTGCTGGTCCTCCACTGCCCCAGGAGAGAAATGGCTCATTTATATGACTCCAACTGTGGCGTAACATTACATTTGTGTATTATATTTGGGACTCTGTGTCACAAACACGGTATCCACATAGCATTATCCCATGCCTGACTCATGGTGGGTAAACAAACAAGTGCCTAGGAAGTAGTATCCAACATTCCAGACATGTGATGGCTAAGTTTTGGAACATTGCCATGAACAACCGTCTGCTATCTATCCTGTGCATGCTTTGTCATTGGTGGTGCTTATGTTCTAAAAAACCTAGGAAGTGCACACAGCAGTTGTTGCTATGTGTATGACTAACACATGTCCTCTCTCATTTCCACACGGAATAGCATCTGAGGGTTGGACACATTGACTCCACATGCATACAAGGAGATTTGCTAAAATGCATCTTGTGATGGTTACACAGTGGGACAACAACAATAGTAGTAGCCAAATCACACACATTGACCCATAGGCATTGATTTACTGTATTGAGTTGCGTCGCCTTGCTATCCTCTCTTGATGCAAAACATGCCCAAACTGGGTAATACCTAATTGTATCCCACACATTTGGCCATCTATTGAGTCAGTGAAGAGTGCAAATCCGGTACAACAAGTAGAGGATCATGGTCCGCAGTAGTATGATCTGTCACATTTGCCCACACACCGTAATGCCCAATGTTGGTGCAATCAGCCTATCTCTTTATAGTCACAACTGTCATGTACTATTACCAATGAGAAATTACCCAAACCCAGTTAAAGACAGAAATTTTTACGCATATGTATAAAAAAAGACGCACATGCGTCAAAAAATGACTCATATGCGTTGAAATATGACACACATTGCCATGAAACATCCATTGGCCCTGAGCGGTAATTCCCACACTGTACCCCCAGAAATTGGTTAAGTATGAAACATATTTCAAAATATGGATGCAGGGTTATTTCTAAGCATGGGCGTAAAAAAAAAAATTACGCACAGACTAAAGCGTCATAATATTTTGACGCATAACAATAAAAACCACCGCATTTGAGGCAGGAAGTGATGTAATAGGATATCCTGTTTATAGAATTGGTACAGTGGGGATACTTTCACTTTCACTTTGCAGTCTGTGATATTTCCTGACTGTGTGACTGTGCTTTGACTTGTCTCTCTGTGCATTTTGTGAATTTGTCTCCAGTGTGGTCTTTAAATTGTATTTTTGTGTTTCATAACTGTCTGTGGTATCCTGTGTTAGTGTTTTTTTGGTCATTTGTGGTGTCAACATTTGTCTTTGTTGTGGTGGGAGTCTGTTGTGGGTAGTGTTAGTTTGGGGATAGTTGGGCTGTGTTCTTAGTTATTTTGCATTTCCCTGTCCTACTTTCCCTTTATTCTCCTCTGCACCCCTTTATTCCCTTTTTTTGGTGGAAGCATGTTGGGTAGGCCTCGTCTTGGCAGGATGCGAGAGGAGGAGCTGGGTGGCTTTATTTGGCTGGTGTGCCACTTCCTACCCTTAATGATAGAGACAGGTGGTCGTGTGATACAGGGCTATCACACAGAGGCAAGGAGGCTCCGGTGGGCAAAGGTGTTGTACCATCTCAAGAGAATCTACAACACACTACGCAATGACCACCAGCTGAAGCACCTCTGGGCTGACCTTGTTGTCAGGGAGCAAGACCTGCTGGACAACCTGGGGATTCTGATTGGTGTCCCTGTTGGTGAGTACAAATCAGAGTAATGTGCACATTTAATTGCTCTGTAGTGACAGTAGCTGATTTGTTCACATGCTGCAGGCAATGTTTTTGAACATGTGAAATGCTAGTAAACATACAGGGCCATATTTCTACTTTATTAGCACCTCATTTGCGTCATTTTTTGATGCAAGAGCGGCGCAAACTTACAAAATACAATTGTATTTTGTAATTTTGCGCCAACTTTGTGTCAAAAAGCAGCACAAATGCGGTGCAAAAAATGTATAAATATGGGCCACAGTTGCCTGTGAGATATACAATATTTCCTACACATTACCGTCATTTGTTGACGCTACAGCTAGACTAACTTTCAAAACACAACAGGAGCATGTAAATTAGTGCTGGCTTCACGTCAATTGATGATGCCAATGTGGCTCTAACATATGTTTCATGCATGGCCTGTGAGTGTATCAGGAAACAAATGTTTTAAATCCAGATTTTTACAGGTAATAGAGTGTTCCTCGATATTTTGTGATACATGTCAGAACTGGATTCTGACACATACGTAACAAGTCATAGCTGACCTCAGGTAACTTCTTAGACTGATATTTGGAGTTTGTAGTGCCACATTTAAATTAGGGATGGATGGCAAAAGGTATGCACACGGGTTCATATCTCTATGGTTGGTGCAACTTACTATAGCTGTGGCACATCAAATGAAGAAAATGATACAAATTGAGGGCTAACAACTGTCCCTGGCCCTCTGTACATTGTACCTGTGTGTCTTAAATTGGTCTCAGTCACAATGTCTGGGTGACTGGTATTGTAGTCCTCCCGGAAAGTGGCTTGGCATGTCTCTCATGGATACGCATGATGAGAGGAATACACTCCATGAATTAGTCTGCTAACTAATGAAGGAGCATGTTTGCAACCACATGATAGTTAGGGCCACTGCATGTGTGCAGATATGTGTGTCTCACTCACTGGAGTCCCCGGGTCTGTGCATGTTTGCAGTGGTATGTAGGATGCAGTATCATCATGTCTGAAAGGCTTGACTTTCTGAGTTATTATTACACATAGTATTTGTATTTGGAAGTGTTGTACAGTGCACAGACATTGAGCACATTTCTCCCTTCCATGCCTTACAGGTGGACCTGCACCCTACACTATAGGAGAGGTGACTTGATTTGCAGACCCAGACATCTCCAGTAAGTGTTGATATTTCTGTTCTGTGTTGTGTTTGCTGATGATGTGTGATTGACTCCTGTGTGTTGGACACATAGCAAGGTGTGATGCGCTGGTCAATGATCGGTTTTGTTCCTTGAGTGGAGTATCATTTTTTCCCCATCTTTGAGTTGGCCAATCATTAGTGTATTGTCATAATTTGGGATTGTAGGTCAGTCCTGTAGGCACGACAATGTGTATAGGGATGAGTTATGTGGATAAAACGTAAAATCTGAAAATGTAGCAGTGGACCATATTAGTGATTTAGTCAGCAAGTCAGACCCTGACTCTCCCAAATAGGGATCCCAAAGTCTTACCCACAGACTTCAGCTTCCCTATTCACTAATGAACATGTTTGATTTCCTAGCAGCATGTAGTTCCACATGTTGTGCTACGAGTATGAGGCACTTGAGTACAATAGCCTAGGTGTGCATGCAGCTCATGGCCAGAGGTGTGCTTGCATCTATATGCTTGTTGTAAGTCATGGGTTACTGGTAGGAAATGATGTTGACAATGGTCTGCATTTCCAAAGATAAGTATTGATGGGATTGTCCAAGGTTTGGGTGTATCCTAGTTGGACTTCCTCCTTACCTGTGGTGTGCTGGCCAAACCCATGTACAGCTGTCCAAAGCTTCCTGGGTGTCCTTGTTGTTTAAAATTATTTGTTGCTTGTCCATTCCCCCCCCCCCAGGCACGGCCGTAGGGTTGTGAATAGTGTACCTAGGACTGATGATCCAAGTTTAGTACACAGACATGTAAATCTGTAAATCACTTGTCCAAACCTAGGATACCCACTCATGATTAGCAACTGCATTCTATCCTGGTAATTCCATTTACAACTCGCAGATCTTGTGGCCCTAGATTGTCATCAAGAACATAGTATTTTGTTGGCCTGTCAGTGGTGGAGGATTTGCAGCATGATTTTTACCTGACAAATGGCTGAACAATGATGCCAAAGTCAATCCAGTTGTTACCCATCTTTTAGGGCTTTGCTGTGCTGTTTGATGATAGGACATGTGTAGGCTGTATGATGGCATGGGCTCTTTCAGGTACATTAGATGTATTGTCTGACTTACTTCTGGAGCCATTTCACAGAATGAAGTACCGAATGTTTGGTTTTCTATTTGTCTTAACAGCTGCCAATCTGACTCCCATCCAGATTCGAGAGTTTCAGCGTGGGGCAATGCGTTACCGCCACATTCTGGATGTGGAGTCTGGGTTCTGCAGCATGGCAAGGCGTTATCGCCATGAAAGAGTCTCCGGAGTGTGGAGGGCATTTTCCCAAGGGGGGCCTTCTGTGTCCACCACAGCCGCCACCACTAGCACCACCACTGCCACCCAGGTGGCACCAACATTAGCAGGCACCTTTGCTGGACCATCAACATCCACAGCTCCAGGACCTGTCACAGCACCATCTGCACTTCCTTCTACAAACATGGCACCGACAAGGGCCCATACTTCCTCCACTGGCACCCAGACCACCCCTGCTGCAGTCATAGACCCTGCAGCTTTTCACCAGATGCAACGGAACTTGGACCGTGTGTTGCAGAAAATGACCAGGCTGCAGCAGGAGGTGGCACAAGTGAATCGGAGGGTGCGTGCCAACAAAAAGACCCTGCGGAGGGCCAACTTGTAGACCTTATACTCAGCCATGATTCCATCCTCTTTCTTGGTTCTTTAAATTAGTGGGTTTATGGGGCTTGGTGTTAGGTTAGGATAGGCTGTTAGTTTAGTTAGTAGTATTGGGTGGGGGGGTGTGGGTATCATACTTTTTTTAACTGTTTTTTATTATTTGTGTTGACGATGTTTGTGTTTTGGTGTTTAAAAAAAAATGTATTATAAAAAAAAATATATATATATGTATAAATATACATATTTGCTTAGTATAAGATAGTATGTGTTTAGGTTAGTATATGTTGTCCTCCATGTGTCCAGTCTTATAAGGGGGGTGGGGGGGCTGATGTTTAGATCGTTTAGTTAAATGTGCTAAGTAAGTTTAGCTTAGGTTAGTTAGGGACAGTTGTGGGTAATGCGTGGTTAGAGTAATTTAGGTTAGGTAAGGTGTTTCCCCTGGTTTTAGCTTCTGTTTTTACTGTTTAATAAATATCTAGGTAACCCTTTACAGTATGTGTCAAATGCTTGTAGATCAGGGCCTTGGCATGAGTGAACAGTTTCTCTTTTGCATTAGCTTTTGTGTCCCCTGCTGCTACCAATTCCCAACTGAGCTGTTACATTGGCAGCTACACCAAAGCTACTTAGCTAAGATTCGGCCATCCATTGCACCCATCACTCACGGTTACTATGGATCCCAAAGTGTGGTTAATTTGTGATGTATGTTTTCAATGTCACTCACTTTGCTACCAGATTTGGTATTGAGGACACTGTGGTAAGTCTGCCTGAAGCTTGATATCCAAGCGAATCCTTGTAAGGTGAGTGGTAGTATGCTCTCATATAGTATGGTATACATAACTCACACCTATCATTTGTTACAATGTTCAGCCCGGGGACTTATCTGTATGGAAACTCATACACATCCATTCATGCTGTATGATGTGTGTTATGTTAAAATCGGGTCAAATTTCACATGCATAAGTTTTGGGTTGAAGAAAAAATTGAAGGCACTATTTTCTGGCTAAGACATCCATTGAGGAAGCTTTATTCTGTCCAACACAGCAATACGGTGTATAGTTTCTATTTTCCTCAGAAGAAACCCTCAGGAAGGGCAGATGATGGTACAATCCAGACCACTGTGCATAGTTATCAGCCAAGATCCGTTCAGGTGTATTGACAATCAATAATCATTGACCTGAGGTAAACATAACTAATGGCCATCACGGTTGATGTGCCACATTACACAGAGACACATTTGTTGTGTAAGTGCTATTTATTTGAAAGTGCTGTAGTGCTATATGCACATTGTCCTTGATTGTGAGTCCATTAGTGTGACATCTTCCATAGTGATCCTATACAAGTGCAAAAGGACATGCCATTGGACATGCTGGGGTGAAGTGTCAGACAGTGCAGAGGGACAGGATTTGCCAATGAGGTTGTGAGAGACAATCACAGGGCAGGGTGACAAGATAAACAGTGGGCTGAAGAATAGTGCTTGAGTACAGTTGTTGCAAGACTGGCATGTTACAAATAACAGGACCTTGGTAATAGGTGGCAATGTGGCAGGGACTAGTGCTACTGGGTACTCTTACGGGTGAAGGTGATCTGTTCCACGTCTTCATCTTCTGAGATGTGTGTTGTCTCCTCTGCCCTTGGTGGTGGTGGTTGTGAACGGGCAACACACACCTCAGTGTTTGAAGACATGGAGTCAGACATCCCGGTAACTGCCAACTGTGGGGCTATTAAGGGCAGTACTGCAGCAAGTAGGAGCTGCTGGTTCTTAAGAATAGCAGCCACATCACAGTGGTAGGCAGCCAGGTTGGCCCTGAGGGGTTCAATATTGCATTCATGCACGCATTGACAGGATTGTTGTTGTAGGTGTTGGGTCAACTCTATTACAGCTGTGCTGATTTCCTGCAAGATGGTTGTTCGACCTTGCATAGCTGCTGCCTGTTCTTCAGTTGACATCATGCACAAACGCACCCCCTCGAGGCTGGCTGCCATAGTTTGCTTCCCCACCCGCACCTCCTTGGCCAGCTCCCGCTGTACTCCAACTATAGTTCTCTCAAAGCTTGTGCAAGGGTCGTCAGAGTTCTCAGCTGTGTTGGAGCTGGCAGGTTGTACAATTGGGGTGTTGGGTGGGTCCTCTGTAATGGCTGATACTTCTGTGCTCCTCCTTGTGACTGAAGGTGGGGTCTGGAGGGTTCCAAGGACATCTTGTAGGGTCTTCTGGCTGATGTTTGTCAGCTCGTCATCCATGTCATCAGGGTAGTCCTGGACAGGCATATCCGCAGGAGAGCAATCATCCTCTTCAATGAGATATGGTACAATTAGTGTGTCTGTGTTGTGGCATTTGTAATTTGACTTACCTGCCTTCCGATTATTTTCACATTGTGATCATGGTTCCTGTTCATTGTTCCTGTCTTTCATATTAGCATTCTCCCATGGCCTATGCCCCACATGCATGTCACATGTATTGTGGTCAGTTTGTGGACTTGTCAGCATCACATCCTCTAGGTGTTGGTTCAGGCCAAATTGTGAATTGCCACCTTCTTGTCCTACTCAACCCTCCGTCTACTTCCAATCTCATGGTGAGGCCTTTCACTGGCTGTGGGTGGTCTGATGGCACTAGCACCACACTTAACAATCTGGAACTGCCCCAGTCTCTGATCTTTCACATCCACCTGTATGTTGTTGAGATCTAGCATATACTATGTATAGCATTGTTATAGCACGATATAGATGTCAGCATTGGTAATGTCTACTGCTGATGTTGGGGAATGTGTGCTACATTGGATTGCACTGATTGTCCTAGCAGTGTTCCATTTCCTCCTCTGACTGTGCGGGTGTATCTCTGTAACCAGTTACAGGTGTCCTCGCCCCCTCAATGCTGTTGTCTGAGCAGTATGACCTTTGGGATGTTGCATGGTGTCATTGGATCTATAGTGACCCAGGCACAGGGTGGACCCTGACATATGCAGCATAGGTATGACATTAGTGCTGTGTACCTCCTAATGTTTATGACAATGGCTGATGTTTGTAGCAACTATGGACAATCACATTTGACAGGATTGGGACATTTGTATTGATTTCAGGGGATTGATAAAGTTGTCATCATGAACCCTCTAATTTGGGTATGTTTGATCCATGGGGACGTTACTGCCATTAGCTACTTGACCTGCACACACAGCAGAGGTGGTAGTGGCAACTGTTGTCAATGTTACATTCCACTTGCAGATATGGCCGGAGGTTGTTATTTGGGCCCTCGTTAATGTAGGGAGAATATTGGCTGACGTGTGACGGGCTTCCAGTTTAACTTTGTACCCTACCCTCCTGGCCTTGCTTTACCTTTGCAACATTCTTGGCATGGCAGCATACCCCCATGCAAAGGTTGTTGGTGTAGTGTAGTATTGTGCCCCAGGTTTCCTCTGTACAGCCCATGCCCCCGTGCCGTGCCCCTTTAGCCATGCCACTCCCTGAATATCATGACTTCCATGCATTGTGTAGTAGGTATGCCCCCCGGTTGCAATTAACAATTCAGCATTTTTATTTCCCCATGCGACTTACCCTGCAGGTATGTTGTCTTCTGGTAGTCTGCGCTGTCCTGTCCTTGAATCCCAGTTACAATCTCCTCAGGGATGACGGCTGCCACCATCTCCTCCATGTGGTCCAGGGTCTCCAGGGGTGCAGGACTCCCACCTCCAGTCTGCAGTGCTGCCTTCCAGTCCTGGGCATCTTTTCCTTGGTCCTGCACTTGCAGTCATGCCAGTGTTTCTTGCACTCGATGACTGTTCTCTGTACTTCTGCCACACTGTTGATCTTGTCAACAATGTGTTGCCATATTACCTCTCTCCTACTAATTGGCAACTTTGAGGTGACAAACAGTTGGTGCTGGTTCACCAGAATTTCCCACTCCTCTGCACTGAAGCGACACTTTCTTTTCTTCTTCTCCCTGTCCTGGGCCTTGTGTGGGTCCTCCTGGCTGGTTCCTGGTCTATTGTCATCTTCCTGGGGTCTGTGCAAGCTCCTGGGATCCATTTTGGCTCTCCTTAGCACATTTTGCTTTGTTTGTGCCACTTTTTGATGCAATTGCCTAAAAAAATGGTGCGTATCCGGTTTGCGATGTCGTAAACCAGCTTACAGTATACTTAGCCGCGCCACCATTGTTTTCCTTTACGACGTGATGCATTGATTTGAGTAAAAAAAATGACTCACACCTGTGGTTTGTGCCGCCAAGCGTCAAAGTATAAATTTGAAACCCGCACGGCGCAAATAAATGGCATTAGCCGGTGCTAATATTTTTGGCGCAAAACTGCGTCAGTGCAGTTTTGCGTCAAATAGTATAAATATGGCCCCAAACTTCCACGCCTTCAATGAAGCCATCATGGAGCTATGGAGTTTGTGATGACAAACTCCCAGCACATGTACTTAGTATGGCCACACTACACTTACAATGCCTAAGAATGGACTTAGACACTGCAGGGGGATATTGTTCATGCAGCTATGCCCTCACCTGTGGTACAGTGCACCCTGCCTTAGGTCTGTAAGGTCTGCTAGATGGGTGATTTACCTATGCCACAGGCAGTGGTTGGTGGGCATGGCACCCTGACAGAAATGCCATGTCAACGTTACCTTTTTCTCCCAACCAGCACACATAAGCTGCAATGGCAGTGTGCATGTTTTTGGTGAGGGGTCCCTTAGGGTGGCACAATACATGCTACAACCCTTAGTTCCACAAGGGTTCTACAGTTTCACAGGACCCTTGGTACCACTAATACCTTGTACAAGGGTCTTACCAGTGTGATGTGGGTGTGCCAATTGTGGAAACAATGGTACCGTTTTATGGAAAGAACACTGGTGCTGGGGTCTGGTTAGCAGGATCCTAGCACACCCTCAGTCAGGTCAGCATCGATATCAGGCAAAAATGGATGGTAGCCAGGCCAAAAGGGGCACTTCCCTACAGAGAGATTTTTTTTTAATGCTTTGAATTGTGCAGCTGATTTTTCTCATTCATACCACATTTACTTAATATTACCATTCCTGATCTAAGTGCCACTCGGTGGATTTTTCTAAATAACCAGTGACGCATTAGTATTTCCTTCTTTCCATATAGGATTTGGAGCTTTGCGTGTTTTTCAGCTACCTATTATTCACTCTGCATTCTTTTCTCTGGGATAAAAGAAAAGCAGAGGTTCCTTTCTAATGCATTAGGTGTAAGTATAAATTACCAATATGGCACGTTCTCCAAGCTCCGTATAATGAGAAGAAGACAAGTATGACACATAAACAAAGAGTCAATATGTTCCTAGCTCTAGATTACATTCATACATTGGGTTAGTAAAAATGAGAATTGATATAAAACAAGTTTTATGGATACAATAGCTCGACAAGGAGTAGGTAACAGAAAACAGCATAAAATGTGTGTAGCATGTACAGTCGCAGTGTGCATTGAGCTTTTTTTCCAGAATAATGTTTAAGAGTATGCTGAAAGCAGACTCACCCACCTCTGAGCTTAACATCCGGAAAGAAATATATGAAGCAAGTTTTATCAGTGTCATATATCTACAAATCTGACAATGGCTGAAATGGCTTCCATCAGTGTTTTCCTATTTTAACAATCTATCACGCCTTCAGTCAATGTTCTTACAGCTGGGACATAAATCATAAACATTTTCAAACAAGTTAGAAACAAAAATCAATTTTCTTGCTTTAGCAAGTAAATCTTCCGGATTCCAGTGTGCAAAGCTGATATGCTTCAAGCACAAATCTATGCCATGCAAGGCAGGTCACTGAAACTAAATCTCTGCTGTTAGCTTAGCAATCCACAAATCTGCACAAGTGACAACATTCCCCAAGGACGCCATGTCCGTGAGGTTGGACACAATAGCCCCTTTACAAGTATTATTTAAAAAAAAAATTGTTTAGACACTAAACGATTTATCTTCTATAGAAGAAATATATTTATTGCTTGGATAACATGGAATTGTACGTTGTGAGATATTTACAGCATTTCCTACAATTGCACTGGGTGACACGTTAAACAGATTTATATACTGCCACCTGAAATCCTTAGGGTGGTCATCCCCCAACTTTTTGCCTGCCTCCCTCCACTTTTCTGACACTGTTTTTGCTGGTTTTAGAACTCTGTGCACTTAAGCTGCTAAACAGTGCTACATTGCATATGCTCTCTCCCTTTAACATGGTAACATTGGTTTATACCCAATTGGCATATTTGATTTACTTGTAAATCCCTAGCAAATGCACTACATGTGCCCAGGGCCTGTAGATTGAATGCTACTAGTGGGGGGTCTGCAGCACTGGTTGTGCCACCCAAATAAGTAGCCCCTTAACCATTTCTCAGGCCTGCCATTGCAAGGTCTTGGTGTGCAGTTTCACTGCCACTTCGACTTGGCATTTAAAAGTACTTGCCAAACCTTAAACACCCTTTTTTCTACGTAGAGGTCACTCTTAAGGTAGGCCCTAGGTAACCCCATCCCATTGCACTTTCCCCCTATATGTTTGCACTTCAATGAACACCCTTTGAAAAAAAGTCTTTTTTGATTATGTCTTGTATATCAAATATGTTTTTTTAAACAGATACAACCATTGCAAATGAACTATACATAGAATGAGCATAGATTAATGACCTGTAGCTGGCTGTAGTGATCACACCAGGAGTATTTGTCAAATCAACAACATCTGAAAAATGACTAGCCAGAGAGAACAGTTAGTGGACAGTAAGTGGGCATACAAGTGGGAAATACCAGCATGCCATTGCCACACAGATTCCAACCAAAGTCATTGAAATGTAAAGTTACACTGTCTTACCTGTGTATCATTGGAAGTACTGACGAATCCCAGATGTTCTGTTGTCCTCATCCTCATCCTCTGCCTCCTCATCCTCACTGTCCACAGGGTCAAATGCTGCCACAAGGGCATCTCCAGTCTCCTCCTCCTGCAGAAAAGGTACATGGTGTCTGAGGGCCAGGTTGTGCAACATGCAGCATGCCACTACTATCTGGCAGACTTGGGTGAGTAGCACAGGGATCCACCTGTTAGATGGAGGCACCGAAACTTGGCCTTCAGGAGGCGAAAGGTTCTTTCAATTATCCTTCTGGTTCACCCATGTGCCTCATTATAACGTTCTTCTGCCCTTGTCCTGGCATTCCTCACAGGGGTCAGCAGCCGTGATAGGTTTGGGTAATCAGAGTCCCCTGCAAATATTGAGGGACAACATTTAGCCACACACTATCCTATATGGCCAACACCATTGCCATACACCAACAAATACTGGGTGGGAACCAGGGCTCACCTACTAGCCACACCCTGTGCCTCTGTAGTTGGGCCATCACATTTGGGATGCTGCTATTCCTCAGGACAAAGGCATCATGCACCGACTCAGGATACTTTGCATTGACGTGGGAGATGTACTGGTCCACCAAGCATTTCATCTGCACATTCATGGAGTGGAAACTCTTGCGATTCCTAAACACCTGTTCATTCTGGCGGGGGGGACAAATGCAATATGTGTTCCATCAATCGCCCCAGTTATATTCGGGATATGTCCCATTGCATAAAACTCTGCCTTCACCGTGGCCAAATCCTCAACCTGGGGGAAAGCAATGTAGCTGCACATGTGTTTTATCAGGGCAAACAAAACTCTCATCAGCACCATTGAGAACATTGGCTGTGACATTCCTGCTGCCAAGCCCACTGTCACTTGGAAAGAACCATTTGCCAGGGAATGGAGTACAGATAGGACTTGCACAAGAGGGGGGATCCCAGTAGGGTGATGGATAGCAGATGTCAGGTTCCAATTAAGCACACAGCTCTGTGATTGTGGCCCTGTCAAGTCTATAGGTGAGGATAATGTGCCTGTCCACCAGTGTTCCAGTCCATCAGGGGATCTGTACACAGGAGTATGTCTCCATCTCCTATTCATCCACAGCGGTAGGAATCTATGGGACAAAAGAGTGAGGAGCCTGTCACAAACTGAACAATGGAGCCACAACAGTAGTTTGCATTCTGTGAACATGTAATGGGTCAGGGTGATTTCTCCAGTATGTGCCTATTTCTCCTGTGATGCAGCATTATTCCATAGTCCCGCCCCCTTCTGAAATGGCATCTACCACTCCTGTGTGGAGGGACAGGCGGAACTGAGGTAATTCCGCTGACGTTGTGCGCCGTGGCAGGAGGCGGTCGGGAACCGCCGTGCAATTCCTCATTGGTTAATATTGGGCCCTATGGGGTAAAGTGGCCAATGGTGATCTACGCCAGCGGTGATGGTATGCACCGCCGTGGACGTAACCGCCATTTTCTATCTGATTCCTCACTTGTTACCTGACCTTTCATATGAGAGGACCTACACTGCATGTGCTGCTGTGACCTGAGTCTGGAACCTACCATGGCCAGTGTGACTGTGGAAAGTTCCCCAGCCTTCACTTCGGAGGAGTTGGAGAGACTGGTGGATGGGGTCCTACCCCAATACAGACTGCTGTATGGGCCTCCAGACCAACAGGTGAGTACACTATGGGCATGATGCATGTGGCATGCATGTATGGAGGTGTGTGTGATGGCTCCATGTAATGGGGGAGGGATGTCCTCCTGGCTGGGCACACATTGAGTGTTTCGCGCTATGTGTGTCCCAATAGTGCTGCAAACGGGTATGGTGGGGCATATGTGTAACTGGCTTGATTGTTTGTCTAATTGTGTTTTCCTGTGTGTATTGCTTCTGCAGGTCAGCGCCAATCAAAAGAAGGGTATATGGAGTGCAATCGCCAAGGAGGTGCGGACCCTGGGGGTCTATGACAGGAGGAGCACCTACTGTCACAAACGATGGAAGGACCTGAGGGGCTGGGCACGGAAGACGGCAGAGGCCCAGCTGGGGATGGCCTCCCAACGAGGAAGGGGTGCCCGTCGAACCATGACCCTCATGATGGCCCGCTTGCTGGCGGTGGCCTGTCCAGAGCTGGATGGGCACTTGAGGGCATCACATCAGCCACAAGGGGGTGAGTACAGTGGCTATAGAAAGGGGAAGGAGCCTGCACCAGCAGGTTAGAAGAAGAAGGTGCCTGCACCAGCAGCTGTCACAGAGCCCCGACCACCAACCATGGTTGTGCAACCATCGCAGGGTGCAGGGCCTGAGCAGGAGCCTCCACTACCACCACCAAAGTGCAGCCATTGCAGGGTGAATGGTCTGACAGGAGCCTCCCACTACCACCACCACAGTGCAGCCATCGCAGGGTGCAGGGGCTGAGCAGGAGCCTCCCACTACCACCACCACAGTGCAGCATTCACCGCCGGCAGATGCAATGTGATTCTGCCTCCACAGCTGCCGTGCGGCCTGTCCCCTCCAGAAGCAGTGGGGAAGACACCCACTCCAGAGACAGTGGCCTATCACTCCCCAGGACTAAGCACAGGGCATGTTGCCCCCTCCAGAGTCAGTGCTCTTGTTTCTGCATCCAGCTGAGGTGCCCCCCCCTGAGATGCCTGCCTATTTGCCAACTGATGCCCCTTCAGTATTCTCTCCATATTGATGTAGGTAATGAGTGTGGCCTTGGACTTTGCCCTGTGGCCATGTGGCCCCTGTGAACTGAGGTCTGGGCAGTGTCCCTTTTTTGTACATTTGTACATATCTGTAGCATTGGCAAAGGAATTATTAGTATTGTATTGATCTTATTACAATCACTTTTGTCAGTTCCTCATGTCCTTGCATTATTCAGCCAATTTACGGGGATAAATTGTTTTCTTTTGCAGCTGGTTGTGTGTGTATGGGGTATGTGTGGTGCGTATGTGTGTCACTCTCTTTTTCTTTTCCCCCTCCCTTGTTTGCTAGGCATCTGTACTCACCGTCATCGTCTTCGCTAGAATTGGTGTTCGTGGTGGAGCATAACATAGAATATCATCAGAAAAACATGCAGTTCGGGTTCCATGGCGGTGTGGTTCTTCTGTGTCTCCAATGGTGAGTCCTTTTACTTCTGTGCAGTCTTTCTGCCAGGCTTTCGATGGCGCTGGTACCACCCTGGAAAAGGTGGCGGATTGCAGTGTCAAAATATGGTGGGCAGTACTTTGACTTCCACCTGGCTGAAGGCGGTTACCGCGTGGTGCCTGTTGTTTTCGCCCTGGCAGTTGGTGTGGTACTTTCGTTGACTTTCAGAGATCTTTCTGCCATGGTCATAATTTGGCGGTAGTTACCGCCAGCCTGTTGGCAGTATTACCGCCACTTTATCACCGACTGCCAGGGTCGTAATGAGGGCCATAATTTGGATGGACAGACATACAGGTCAGTTCTCACTGCCCATCACCATAGGAAAACCATGGCATTAAGGGGTAGTGAAAACTGCTCAATACCCACTCACCATGGGAGATAACTCCCATTGAGAGGGGGCATTGTTATTTATTTACAGAAAGAAAATACCTCTTTGGGGGTTTTCTCTTTGAAGATACACATTTTTTAACTTTGCTGTATGGGGAGAAGGTTATAATTCATTGGCAGGAATCACCTTCATGGGTATTCCTATCAATACTTGAAATGTCTGCTGGCCTTTAAAAATTTGGTTGTTGCGACCTCTGCAAGAGTGACAGAATAATTTACTTCATCACCCTGGTGGAGGGTAGTTTGGCCACTAAATTACAAATCGGGCCTTAAAAAACAACATTGAAGAGACATAATCATTGCCCACTGAACATCAAAATAGGTACCTTCCCAGAAATATATGGGAACATGAACACAGAAGAGTATATTATAAGGGTATTGCATTGACTTCCATCATAATATAGAGACATGGACCTACAAGCCTGTTGCCTTGAAAGGACAACTCAATATGCATGGTTTTACAAAATCCTTTCATTCATTTAGTTATGTTTTTTTGTATTATTCTGAGTTTTGTTAAGAGCTAAGTGTTTTTTTAGAAGAATGCTAGAGAACCTACAAATAATTGCAAATACAAGCAAGGTTGGAGTCCTACTGAAAGTGAAGAAGCCTTGTCTAAGATCTTCAATTACAACCTTTGTTCTTTGATAAGTTCACGTAGGAAGTCAATCTGAAAAGTTCTGTCTTCAAGAGTTTCTTGAATCTTAAGTGGTTGGATTCTGATCTCAATGAGAGGTTGAGGTATATCCATAGATTGGGACTTGTGATCCTCATTCTGTGTTTTGTTTTCTTGAATGATTATTTACTTAAATAATTGATGTCCCATATATCAGCTGAAACAATTCAAGTAAGGTAAGAAAATGTATTTTTTGCCTGACCACCCCCATTTTGTCTGGACTGATGCTGCTGGTTTTTGGACTGTGCACACTGGGGCTCTGCTGGCCAGAACCAGTACATGTGGCCCCTAAAAAATGTCAATGTTGGCTACACTCCTAATTTACAAATTTAACATACCTGTCAGTCCATAGTATATGGTAAAATATTTATCCAGGGCCTGTAAGTTAAAGGTTGCTAGTGGGCTTCAGCACAAATCTTGCCATCACTAAAGTGACAATACAAAACGTGACTGCAGGCCTACCACCAGTAACCTTTCTGTTCAGGTTAAAATTGCAAATTACTTTAGGCAACTATACATTAATGTTTTACAAAGACCTTAAACATCCTTTTCCTACCTCCCCTTCAGTGATTTGTGGCTTACCTCCATAATCCCTAAACCCACTTGTGGACACCACCAGTGAGCTTATCCCTTTACTCTCAATAAGGTGCAGCTACTACTTACCCTTTTTAAAATATTTATTGCAAATCCACTTCACTGGTAAATTCAGATGAACCTAATTATCTTCAAAGAAGCTTACCCTGTCACAGGCGGAAGTAGCTAACACCTAGGCCTCCCTCTTTCCTTTGTCCCCCTAGCCATTTAAGCACCATGCTCAGTGGCAGAAGAGCCCCTGCCCGAACTTGTTTTGAGTGACCAGATTTTCCTGGCTACATATCTAGGGTGGGGACAAGAGCTCTGCACAGGGGAAGGAAGGTTCTAATGATGTTGACGTTAGGAAGAGAGGGGAACTGCAGGGTTCCTTTCATTAGGACAGCCAGGAAGTGCTGCAAAAGTGGGTAAGGTTACCTCTGGGAAAATGTTCTCTATTGATTGGGGGGGCAGGAGTCACCCCAACCCCAGGCTAGTGTCAAGGATACATTTGGCACCCTGTGTAGCGTCTTTAGAGCACTGGACCTTAGAAGACAAGAAGGGCTGCACTTGCTGTTGAGACCTCTAAGGAGAACTCTAAGGGCTAGACCAGCTACCACAGAACAAAGACGTGGAGCCCAAGGTCTCCTGACCTCCTGTTAAGCAATAGGGACACAAAAGCTGCAAGAATCCCACTTCACTGTAAGAGCCCAGCTTACCTGCCTTGGGCCCTGCTGGTGACTCCACTGAGGGTACATCACTGGTGTACTTGACTTCGCCACAGCTCCCTATATATTTTTCTCCAAAGCAGAAATGCAGTTCATTGGGCCAATGCCAATCAAATCCTTTTCAGCTACAGGCTGCAGCTATGCCCCACTGAGGAAATCCTACTTCCAAAAGAGAGTATAAGTCAAAGGTCTGATGCCAAGCTTGGGACCCAGCGGCAGACTGTTCATGCTCTGAGATTTTGCCTGCCTTCATCAACAGATTCACCAAGACCTCGCCCAACACCGACCCCTTGTAAACAAGCCCATCTTCAGATTCAGCCTGCAACATTGCCCTATTCACTACTCTACCTTCTTGAAAAATGTTCAGGTATGAAGCAGTGGTGGCTGGTGAGGTTTGTGAGTGGTGCGGCTGAGCTTGCTCTGGGGGAAAGTGAGATTGGAACAACATTGTTTTGGGACGTTAGTCATCATTTACCGTACAATTCTTATTCAACAAAAATGGGCTAAAAAGATGCATTTTTAGCCGAATTTTTTTAAAAAAAAATCAAAAAGCAATAGGTACATTTTCTTTCAGAGTGATGTACAGGTCCTAAGTGCCTGCTCTTCCCATAATTTTAACACCACCCAGACCCTTTTCATGGCCTCTCACTCTCTTCCTTCGATATTAGCCTGCCTGACACCTCTGCACTCCATCTTTTAGTGGTTTTTCAGTTGGCCCCTGCCCAGTACCACCCTCATATTCTGCTCATACTTCATGATGGCTTCTTCACACTCCCCCTCACCCGGTCATTCTGCCTCAACACCTCACCCTTCAGTGGTCTTCTAAATTATAACCTCTGCCCCTAACAACTCATGCAGCTTCGCACTATGCCTCTCCACTCTGTCCCCAGAATGTGCTCTCTCTTTCAGCTGGCTGCTTCCAGCTGCTGTTTATCCATCAGTTAAAGCTGAGATGACATTTGTAGACTCATCAGCCTGCTGGTTTGAATGATGCTTTCAGGGATGACTCCTGTGGCAC
Organism: Pleurodeles waltl; assembly: GCF_031143425.1. Taxonomy (NCBI): domain Eukaryota; kingdom Metazoa; phylum Chordata; class Amphibia; order Caudata; family Salamandridae; genus Pleurodeles; species Pleurodeles waltl. The sequence continues at coordinate 818,535,047 of NC_090442.1, forward strand.
ACTATGAAACACGGGAACTCGATCATGTGTGATTCCGATAAAAAATAAAAGGTTTCATGTATGTTGGCTCTGGGGTATGTGGTCGAAGCATATGTAAGGATGTAAGCAGTTGCGTGGTACCCTGTGGCACTCCTGGAACATGGTGGAACTGCAGTGCACCTGCTGCACATTTGAAACTACTCCCCTGGATACAGACAGAAAGTGCATAAGATAATGGGCAAAAACAGAATCCTGGATGGCACTCCCATTCTAAATGCACCTTTCATGGAGCACCCTGAAGATTTACTTACATCATTATTCAGCAGTCACCTGCCTTGGTGCGCAAATAGCAATTTAGAGGTGGCACACAAGCTGCAATCATGCTTTTAGAGACTGGCACTCACTTATTGCTGGCTGCAACCTTCAGTCCAGGAGAAGACACATGCTGCGAAGTAGTCTTCATTTACTGTGACACGCACCTAAAAAACAAACAGCCACATTCCTACTGGGTTCAGTTTGCAATTCCAATGCACAAGACAAGATTTGCAGACAGTGAATGCTGACCCAGCAAGGAACCCACTCTCCCAAAAGGCTATTAACAGAGAGCACATAGCCAAAGAGAGATCCAACAAGCTCCTTGCACCCCACCTCCAGTCACCTACACGTAAAGAAAGCTTGTATGAGAAAATAAATGGTAAGAGGAACCAGCTGAATACATGCTGTGTGCCTCGAGTTAGTGGTCACCATGGAAACCCCATCTAGGATGTTCTGAGGCATTCCTGACTTACTTAACACAAGCCGCCCTTTCTTTTTGGAAGCATTTCTTAAAAGAAAAATAAGAGATACACAGGCAACGTGCACTACTGTGCATCTTCGATACCATCTCCAGCAATAAAAGCCATTCAACTGACCCCGCCTCTTAGACGGTGTTTATGTTCTTACACTCACACTCCTAGACCAAGACTCAGAGAGTGCCCTAGAATCCCTTCTTCAGGAGGGTCTCATCCTGTGCTTCCCTTTCCTTCATCAGGTCAGAGGCCACTCCAGCCCTGCTGTTAGAGGTATCATTCCCTCTACTATCTTGCAGATACTCACAGGCAAGGTACTGGGAAGGTCACTCCTCAGTCTCTCTCAGAGGGCCACAGTCTCCCTACTACCTTGTCGCGTAGGCTCTCATTATCCTAATGAGACTACTGGATTTGGGCGGCAGAATCACTTGCACTGTGGGAGACTGAGTCTGAACCAACTACAGGTGACAACTGTCGTCCTAATCCAGGTTTAGCTCCGCCTAACTAGCACTGCCTGATCTCCACCCAAGAGCAGGGATGATTGGGCAGCCGAGTGCATGACACAGTTGACTCCTCAAGGAAATTGTGGTCACTCAGATCTCATCCGTTTCTCTCAGTTACATTAGTCTCACATATGCAATGACAATCAGAGGCAGAATATAGTTCAATAAGGTTTTATTGAAGTAACTGCATCTTAGATAATAAGGCATGTATTTCAATAACTTGAAAGATAAAGCATGACAGGATTAAAACTGTGACAAGGAGAATGAAGCATAAAGATAACGCTACCCTAGTGTCACTAGAATCGTTAAAATAGCTGCTACCTAGGCTATGTTACAGCACAACATGTTAAGATCTAATTCTGCCCTTCAGGTTCCCCTAGGAAGACATCATCCCTCATACCTGAGCAAAAGGCCTGTTGTCAACATAAGCAGCTGCAGCGAAGCACTCAGTAATCAGCATACAGTCGTGGTCACCTGGTTGGAATCTCCCTCTAACGCACATGGGTCAAAGTAGCGTTTTTATAATAAAACAGCTGATGTTCCAAGAAAGGATCCCCAGGTAGGAGTGTGTATGTTCTATAAACACTAGAGAGAAAGGTGGTCATTACAACCCTGGCAGTCGGTGTTAAAGCGGCGGTAAAACCGCCAACAGGCCGGCGGTAAAAAAAATGGAATTACAACTGTGGCGGAAACCGCCAACATAGACAGCCACTTTAACACTCCGACCACCACAGCGGTACAAACAAACAGTGTGGCGGTAACCGCCAACAGACAGGCGGAGGGCAATGTACCGCCCACACTATTACAACCCACCAATACGCCACCTTTTCCGGGGCGGATTCACCGCGAACAAAACACGGCGGAAACAGGACTTTGAAGGGAAAACGCTCACCTCTACACACCCCACGAGGAACCAGGACGGCATGGAACCGGAGCTCCAAATTTTGCCAGCCTTTATCTTCCTGCTCCTCTACCAGGAGCACGAACGCCAGCGGCGAAGACAACGGTGAGTACTGCACCTACGACACAGTGGAGGGGGGAGGGAAAAAACAGTGACACACACACGCAACACGCAAAACCCCCACCCCCACCCTCACCCACTACAACACACACACAAGTACATGTTGATACATCACGGTTACACCCCTCAACCCCTCCTGGAAGAATGCAAGAACATAAGGAAATGAGTCGAATAATTGTGATATATTCAAAGACATGAATCAAAAATATATACAAATATATACATTTATACTATCTACAATTATATACACCAAGAACACAAGTCCAAGGGATTCCACCATCATAGTCCGTGGATCACTGGGCTCAAAAGGCATGGGCGAGGCACACACAAGATACCCGAACAAGATGGAGAGAACACTGCAGGGGCATTAGTTGGAAATAAAACAGGCACCTCAGGGGGAAGGGAAGGGGGGGCACCTCAGCCGGTTGAGTGCACGACACCAGATCCACGAGGGGACTCCATGCCCACAGTGCAATCCTGGGGAGTTCAAAGCCACAGTTTCTCAAGTCTCTACAGTGGGTGGTTTGCCCACTGTTCAATCCTGGGTAGTGCAAAGCCACAGTCTCTCAAGTCTCTACAGTGGGCGGGTTGCCCACTGTTCAATCCTGGGGAGTGCAAAGCCACAGTCTCTCAAGTGGATAACAGTTTCCACTGGTTCTGGAGGGAGCTTTGTGCCCAGAGTGCTTCATCCTGCCAAGGACTGAGGTAGTGGATGCCTCTCTCCACTGGTTCTGGAGGGGGCTTTGTGCCCAGAGTGCTTCATCCTGCAAGGACTGAGGTAGTGGATGCCTTTCTCCACTGGTTCTGGAGGGGGCTTTGAGCCTAGAGTGCTTCATCCTGCTCATGGCGGTCTCAGTAGCTTCAGAGCTTTTGGCACTCATTGGCCTGCGGTGCTGGTGGCGGCGGTGTCCTGTTCAGTGGTGCTTGTGGCGGTCTTGTCCTGTTCAGCGGTGCTGCTGGTGGCGGTGTCCTTGGCAGCGGTGCTTGTGGCAGCGGTGTCCTTGGCAACGGTGCTTGTGGCGGCGGTGTCCTTGGCAGCAGTTCAGCTGGTGGCGGTCTTGTCCTTGGCAGCGGTGCTTGTGGCGGCGGTGTCCTGTTCAGCGGTGCTTGTGGCGGCGGTGTCCTTGGCAGCGGTTCAGCTGGTGGCGGTCTTGTCCTTGGCAGCGGTGCTTGTGGCGGTGGTTTCCTGTTCAGCAGTGCTTGTGGCGGCGGGCGGTGTCCTTAGCAGCAGTTCAGCTGGTGGCGGTCTTGTCCTTGGCAGCGGTGCTTGTGGTGGCGGTGTCCTGTTCAGCGGTGTTTGTGGCAGTCTTGTCCTTGGCAGCGGTTCAGCTGGTGGCGGTCTTGTCCTGGCCTGCGGGGCTGCTGGCAGTCACCTCCTGGGCAGCGGGGCTGCTGCTGGCGGCCCTGTCTGTGGCAGCGGGGCTGCTGGCGGTCTGCTCCTGGGCAGCAGGGCTGTTGCTGGTGGTCCTGTCTGTGGCAGCGGGGCTGCTGGTGGTCTGCTCCTGGGCAGCAGGGCTGTTGCTGGCGGTCCTGTCTGTGGCAGCGGGGCTGCCAGTGGTCGCCTCCTGGGCAGTGTGGCTGCTGGCGGTCGCCTCCTGGGCCGCGGGGCTGCTGCTGGTGGTCCGGTCTGTGGCAGCGGGGCTGCTGCTGGTGGTCCTGTCTGTGGCAGCGGGGCTGCTGGCAGTCCTGTCTGTGGCAGAGGGGCTGCTGGCGGTCCTGTCTGTGGCAGCTGGGCTGGTGCTGCAGGTCCTGTCTGTGGCAGCGGGGCTGCTGGCGGTCCTGTCTGTGGCAGAGGGGCTGCTGCTGGCGGTCCTGTCTGTGGCAGCGGAGCTGCTGGCGGTCGCCTCCTGGGCAGTGTGGCTGTTGCTGGCGATCCTGTCTGTGGTAGCAGAGCTGCTGGTGGTCTGCTCCTGGGCAGCAGGGCTGCTGGCGGTCTTCTCCGCCGTGCTGATCTTCCCAGAATTGCCGGTTTTACTGTGTCCCTTCCCCACCTTGGATGGTGTCGCAGCTGTCTCCACACTCCCAACTGGACCCCTGGGAGGGGCTTTGGTGGCTGATTTCTTTCCCCTCTCCAGCCGGGCACTGGGCAACTTTTGATGCTTGACAGGTGGGGGACTGTCCGTGCTCTGGCTCCTTGCCACTCTGGCTGCCCTGCTGCCTGGTGCACTCCATAATCCGGTGACTACTGGCACCACTGGTCCCGCCGATGTTGTGGCTGAGGTGCTAGGTTGGGACCTGGAGAGTCAGGCCCTAGGAGACTGAAAGGGTGGGGAGGTGAGGGAAAGAGGTCAAGGTTGGACAGGAAACGTTTTTTGGACACACTGGGATGAGTAGCTGGAGGGGGTTTGGGAGTGGAGGAAGAGGTAGTGGTTGTAGGAGGTGTTCGTTTGGTGACTTTGGGTGAAGGTGCATGGGCTGGAGGCTGTTGTGAGGTGGATGGCTATTGGGTGGGTGTGTGGCTGCGTTTGTGTACCTTGGGAGGTGGCCTCACAGACACACTGGGAGAGGACACAGGGGATGTGTGAATGGTAGTGTGGGTGGTGACTGCACGTGAGAGGGGTGTGGTGGTGTGTGTGCTGGTGATGGACGTAATGGCTGAGGATGTAGTGCATGCAGGTGTGAGTGGAGACGAGACAGGGAGGGAGGGAGGAGGGAGACGAGGAGGAGGGGAACACAGTGGAGGCAGTGGATGTTGGCGTGTCTGCATGTGTGTGATGCTTGCGTGAGTGCCTGTGGGATGTGTGGTGCTTATGTTTGCCAGAGCTTCCCTTGTGTGTTGAGGTGTGTGCATGCTGGTCTGATGGTGTGCTTGGGATAGGCCGAGGTACAGGGGTGTGGGTCTGGGTGGAGGAAGTTGGAGGGGGGAGGCTAGAGACAGGGACAATGGCTGCCATCAGTGCTGAGGCCAGAGTCTGAAAAGCTTGCTGAAGGGCTGCCTGACCAGAGTGAATGCCCACCAGGAATGCATTGGTTCGTGCAACTGCCTCTATACCCTGGATGGCATTCAAAATGGTAGCCTGCCCAAAGTGAGGGACCTGAGGAGGTCAACGGCCTCCTCACTGAGGGCAGCCGGGGTGACTGGGGCAGGGCCTGAGGTGCCTTGGGCGAAGGTGATGCCCATCCTCCTGGGTGAGCGGGCACGGGGCAAAAGCTGAGGGGCTGCTGGGAGGGCGGTGCTGGTAGGGGTGGTGGCAGTTGTGCCTGTAGATACGGGGCCACAGATAGGGCCACCACTGCAAGGGAGCTCCCATCAGAGGAGGAGTCCGTTTCGCTGCTGTCAACTCCTGTCCCCGCCGTGGAGCTTCCCTCGCCCTCCGTTCCACTGGTGAATTCGGAGTCTGTAGTCTCGCCCTCCACGGCCATGTGGGATGCAGCTCCCTCCTGCTCCGGTGCCACTGCTCCTCCGCCTGATGGTGCTAATGCACACAAGAACAGGGAGACCACAAAAAGGGGGGGAGACAGAAGAAAGACATGTTCAGTGCATGCAAGACCGCTACAGTTGGTGGACACGACAGACACAGAAGCCCCCTGCACCACGCCACGCATTTGGGGGCCACTATTCAATCCCTGGGACATGGCTTACAAGGATATAGCCGATTTCTGAACACATAGATGTCACAGGAGCCTGACTAGGTGTAGTTGGCACTGTACCCAGGTGGGGTGGGGTGCCACAGGGCCTGCCTGAAGAAGGGAACTTAACTACCAAACTCGCCCTGGCCTAAGGGAACCCACAGCCCACCTCCCCCACCCAGACACCTCCAATGCGCGCTGAATCAGCAGAATGAGAGTGTACTCACCCCCTTGTGGCTGCTGTGATGCCCTCAAGCGCCCATACAACTCCGGGTACGCCACCGCCAGGATCCTGAACATCAGGGGGGTCATGGTGCGACGGGCACCCCTCCCACGTTGGGAGGCCTTCCCCAGCTGGGCCTCCGCCGTCTTCTTGCTCCAGCGGCGAATGTCCTCCCAATTTTTCCAGCAGTGGGTGCTCCGTCTGTGGTAGACCCCCAGGGTCCGGACTTCCTTGGCGATGGCACGCCAGATGTCCTTCTTCTGGTGGGCGCTGACCTACAGGAATTGTACAGGTGAAAAAGAGTAGTAATTACCAACTGCACCGTCACAGTCATTGGCCCGCATCCCTACCCTTGCCATGACACACATGCACTCACCGTTGTTTCATGCACGCCTCATTCTCACCCCCCCCATCTTTCATCCACACCACTCCACACAGGCATTGCCCATTCAGCATGCTCACAGTGTACTTACCTGTTTGTCTGGAGGACCGTAGAGTAGCATGTACTGGGGGAGGACCCTATCCACGAGTTTCTCCAACTCCTCCATGCTGAAGGCAGGGGCCCTTTCCCCAGACACACGAGCCATTGTCTTTTCCAGACTGAGGTCACAGCAGCACTTGCAGTGTAGGTCCTCTCCTGTCGAAGATCAGGTATCGAGTGATTGAACAGAGCGAAAATGGTGGTCACGTCCGTGGCGGTACGTACATCGTCATTGGCTCCTGGGACCCATAGGGTCCAATGTTAACCAATGCAGGATTGTGTTGCGGTCTTCGACCGCCTACCACGACGGTGTACAACGCCAACGCAGTTACCTCATATCCCCTTGTCCCACCTTACAGGTCAGGCAGCCGCCATTTCAGGGGCCCACATGGCTTTATTTTTGACTGCGTCACACATACCTAGGCCTTGCCTTACCACTCATACAGGCAAATTTAAATTTATAAATATGTTCAGAGTAAGCTATGTTTCCGTACCTCTGATTTAGTTGACTCTGTGCTCACTGTTCTCCTCCATAGGCACCGTCCGCTGGGGCATGTGAGGGGATGGCGGCATCCTCCGGTGTACAGACCGCTGGTGGACCTATCGACAATGGAGGAAAGACATGTGATCATCACCCACAGGCTTGATCGTGCCACAATCCAGGAACTGTGTGCCCAGTTGGAGCCAGACCTGATGTCAGCTATCCGCCATCCCACAGGAATCCCCCCTCTAGTGCAGGTGCTGTCAGTACTCCATTTCTTAGCAAGTGGGTCTTTTCAAACAACAGTGGCCATAGCATCAGGGATGTTCCAGCCTATGTTCTCAAACGTGTTGTCCAGAGTGTTGTCTGCCCTGCTGAAACACATGCAGAGCTACATCGTTTTCCCTAAGGTGGAGGAATTGCCTACAGTGAAAGGTGACTTTTATGCCCTGGGACATATCCCCAGCATCATTGGTGCAATTGATGGGACACATGTGGCCTTGGTACCCCCCGCAGGAGTGAACAGGTGTACAGAAACCGGAAGAGTTACCATTCGATGAATGTGCAGATGGTGTGTTTGGCAGACCAGTACATCTCCCATGTGAATGCCAAACTCCCTGGCTCAGGGCATGACGCTTACATCCTGCGGAATAGCAGCATCCCTTATGTGATGGGGCAACTCCAGAGGCACCGGGTGTTTCTATTAGGTGAGCACCTGGACCCAAATCAGTGGGAATAGTTGTCTGGGTCTGTGTATGTCCCTATGAGTTAGTGTGTGTCTAACAGTTGTCACTCGCCATTTGCAGGTGACTCTGGTTACCCCAACCTGTCATGGCTACTGACCCCAGTGAGGAATCCCAGGACAAGGGCAGAGGAACGCTACAATGAGGCCCATGGGCGAACTAGGAGGATTATAGAGCGGACCTTCGGCCTCCTGAAGGCCAGGTTCAGGTGCCTCCATATGACAGGTGGTTCCCTATTCTACTCACCAACGAAGGTGTGCCAGATCATCGTGGCCTGCTGTATGCTTCACAACTTGGCTTTGCGACAACAGGTGCCTTTTCTGCAGGAGGATGGTCCACATGGAGGTGTTGTGGCAGCTGTGGAGCCTGTGGACAGTGAAGACTAGGAAGCAGAAGAAGAGCACATCGACAACAGGAACACAGTGATCCTGCAATACTTCCAGTGAGACACAGGTAAGATGACAAACCTACCTGCTACATCTAATTTAATTCTACTACCTCTCTACTGTCTGTCATTTTCACCCAGTGTATGGTCACTGAGTTGACACTTTCCTTTACGGTTTCACAGATGTGAGTCCCACTGTGTGACATCTGCTTTGTTTCCTCATGGACTAGAGCTGTGGGACATAGGTATGTTGACATTACATTTGAAAGAGCATTTTGGCACTGCAATTGCTAATGCAATATTTCAAATTCACAGACAGACTCCAGATTGTTTTGTGCTGTAAGGTTGTTTATTTAAGTGCTCAATATTGGAGGGGGTTGTAAAATGGTGAGGGGTGATGGTGGAGGAATTTCCATGGCAGAGTCCAGTCTATTAGTCTCACAGGTGCATTGTCCAAAGGGGCATAGGAAGTGGAGCTGGGGCAGTTTAAGTATGGACAGGGTGACAAGGTGGGACAGAAGGATGACAATCAGGGTGGTCACATTTCTTGGCGGGGTCTTGGCATTGTTCTGTGTCTCTGTCCTGGATCTCAGGGACAGCTTGCGGGGTGGTTCTACCTCTGCTGGGGGTGTGGTGCTGGTGTGGTGGTCCTGTGGCGGTGCCTCCTGTCCACTAGCGCCGGCGTAGGTGGTGGGCAGTTCATCGTGCAGGCTAGTGTCAGGGGCCCCTTGTAGTGCCACAGTGTCCCTCCTGGTGTTGAGGAGTTCCTTCAGCACCCCTACAATGGTGCCCAGGGTGGAATTGATGGATTTGAGTTCCTCCCTGAAGCCCAAATACTGTTCCTCCTGCAGCCGCTGGGTCTCCTGAAACTTGGACAGTATCGTTGCCATTGTCTCCTGGGAATGGTGGGAGGCTCCCGTGATGTTGGAGAGGGCCTCGTGGAGAGTAGGTTCCCTGGGCCTGTCCTCCCCCTGTCGCACAGCAGCCCTCCCAGTTCCCCTGTGTTCCTGGGCCTCTGTCCCCTGAACCGTGTGCCCACTACTACTGCCCCCAGGTCCCTGCTGTTGTTGGGGTGGTGGATTAGCCTGGGGTCCCTGTAGTGGTGGACACACTGCTGCTTGACGTGTCCTGGGGACAAGAGGTATGGGCCCGCTGGGTGGGTTCTGTGCTGGTGTTTCCAGAGGGGGGAAGCTCTGTAGTGGCCTGTGGCTGTGTGAGGGGAACCGACTGTCCTGAGGTCCCAGATGGGCCGGAATGGTCATCTAGATCCAGTTGGACCGAGCTGCTGTCATCACTGTGGGCCTCTTTTGTGGGTGGAGTGGACATGTCTGGACCCTCCTGTCCGGTGACGTTGGGTAGGGGTTCTGCAGGGGTGTAAAAGCATGATTATTGCATCTGTGTGTGCCATGGTGTGCAATGGGTGGGTGACCATGTACCCCAGTGCTTGCATTCCTGTGTAGGACCTTGTGTGATGATGGTTTAGTGGGGCGTATGGGTATGTGCAGTGGCCATGCTTTGGTGATGGGTGTCCATGCTTTGGTGTTACATGCAGGGCTTGATTTTGGGATGGGTAGTTTGTGATATTGGGACATGTGTGAGGAGTAGGAGTGATGGGGGTGAGGGCGAGGGTGGGGGTATGTGATGGCATGCAGGTAGTGTGGGGAGAGTAATAGTAAAGATTTGACTTACCAGAGTCCATTCCTCCAGCTACTCCTGCGAGGCCCTCAGGATGCAGAATAGCCAAGACCTGCTCCTCCCATGTTGTTAGTTGTGGGTGAGGAGGCGGGGGTCCGCCGCCAGTCCTCTGTACTGCGATGTGGTGTCTTGAGACCACGGAACTCACCTTCCCCTGTAGGTCGTTCCACCTCTTCCTGATGTCATCCCTATTTCTTGGGTGCTGTCCCACTGCGATGACCCTGTCCACGATTCTCCACCATAGCTCCATCTTCCTAGCTATGGAGGTGTGCTGCACCTGTGATCCAAATAGCTGTGGCTCTACCCGGATGATTTCTTCCACCATGACCCTGAGCTCCTCCTCAGAGAACCTGAGGTGTCTTTGCCCTGACATGGGGTGGTGTGGGTGATGTGTGGGGTGGTGTGTGTTGTGATGTGTGTGGGGTGATATTTAGTGGTGTGTTGTGTGAGGTGCGTGGATGTTGTGTGAGTGATGGTGTTGAGTGCCTGTGGATGCTGGTTTGTAGATGGTGGTGTCTCTCTGTGGCCTTCAGTCGCAATTCTGGTAGTAAGGGTTTGTGGGTGATGTGGGTTTGTGTTTTCTATTGTATTGGGTGTGTGGGAGTGGTGTGTGTATGTGTATCAGGTGTGTGTATTTTGAATTGTCCAATGTGGTAGTGTTTTGTATATGTGTGTGTATTTGGAGCGCGGCGGAGTGTACCGCCAATGGAATACCACGGTTGAAAGACAGCCGCGTGGATTCGTGGGTCGTGTTAGTGTGGGCGTATTCCTGTTGGCGTGACGGTGGAGGTTTTGCTATCGCCAGTTTATCACTGACCTTTGGTGTGGGGGACTTGTGTGGGTGTCTAGATTTTGTCGGATTCCGGCCTGTGGGTCATAATGACAGTGGCGGAATTCCACGGCTGCGGCGGTGTGTTGGCGGTCTTCTGCACTGCAGTACACGGCTTTTACCGCCAATGTTGTAATGACCTCCAAAGTGTTACCACGTTTGCCGGCAACCTATCTTACTGCAGCCTTGAGAAAAGCACAGAGTGAAAGAAAGGTTTTGTTTAAGAAAGCAGTGCTGACCTAGGCAAAGAACAGCTAGATAGAGAAGATAAAAAAAGACCACAAATGTGGCTATTGTTAAAATAATAAAATGAAGCTGAAACAAATATGTCTAGGTTAAAGTGCATAGCGGAAGGCCTGGGTGCTAAAATAACGTGTATGAAGCTATAACTAAAATGGCTACACAACATCCTCACATATACTCTCATGGCCCTAGGAAACGCATTCACTTCTCTCAAGGACCTCGGGCTCTCACCTCCTTCACAGAGACTGTCACACAAAGCAGGGGCCCTTACTGCTCTTGCAGTGCCTTAGTCTCCTGCCTTTTCACAATCACTCCTATGAGGGCAGGGAGATCACCACTTCTGCTGTCAGGAGACCTCAGTCACTGTCCTCCTCATTGACAGTACCAGGAGGGCTCGGGGGACCCACTGCTGTAGGAAGGCCTCAAAAGTTAATCACTCTTTCCTTGCTCACAGACACTCTCAGGCCAGGATCCAACGACCCCACAAACAAGTATGCATTGTATATATTATCGTGGTCATGACAGATATTATTTTAATCTATTCCAGATCCTAGATGGGTCCAATTACTTAAAAAAATTGCCTAGACTGAGCAGCTGTCACTTTTGTTTACCTTACCTGATGTGGTGATCTGCTGAGTGCCAACTCCATCACAGACACAAAGGACATTAATGAGTCATGACATGAACCTGCAGTGCTGTGCGCAAGCAACACCTTCGGTCTAGCTCACTAGCTGCCAGCACTGCAGTAAATCATGTGTCTGAACAGACACACATGCCACTTTTGCTAAAATGTCATCCAACTCCAGCATTAACTAACTCACACACAGGAAACAGTCTAGACACAAGTCGAGTCTGCACAGACTCAGGCCCTCATTTCGAGTTTGGAGGTAACTGTACCGCTACGCCGACGGTGGTGGTGAGACCGCCCCCAGGCTGGCGGTGCAGACCACCATATAACGACTACCATATAACCCAATGCAACACAGCCAACCTACCATGAGTACCACCACTACGGTCGAGCCGCCTCCAGCGGCAGTAGCCATCTTCAGGCTTGTGGGAACCAAAGTACCGCCCACCATATTATGAGTCACCAGACTGCCAGGATTTCCGGGGCAGGCCGACTGCAACAAAAGCTTGCTGGAAACAGAAAATAAAAAATGAGACACTCATCTCCAGGTTCACAGACGCGACCGCCATGGCAAATGAACTGCAAGTCCTCCCAGCATTGTATCTCGCCATACACCTTCGGGACCAGCGACAATGACAAAGACAACAGCCGTAAGTATGTCTAGCACATAGTGGAGGAAAGGGCAGTGATACACAGCACACATCAAACACACTCCCGGCACGGACAGCAAAGATCACACACACAAATTCAAAGAAAGGTACCGTACCAACACACACATCTACACACGCACACACAAAATATGAAAAAGCCAAGTACCCAATACACAAATAAAGCCAAGTAGATAAGTGCCAAACACACAGCATAACACACACAAACACCACCAACACAATCATACGCATCCATACACAACACCCCATAATCACACAATGACAACTAGACCACAAACACTTTAACACAGTCATAGAGAGGCACGTTGAGAAACACCACACATCCACACACACAAAAAGCTGTATTTAGCAATCACACACAATCAATATCAGTGAACAGACATCCAAACAATAACATAGATGACACGTCACGTACAACCAACATACAAAGGAATCCATAGATGCAGCACCATACACACGGACGCACACACCACCCCATACAATCCCACAAGCAAGCAGTCAGACACATTACAACATGCACATGACACAACCCATCTACCCAGCACATGAACAACAACACAGATACAACCCATACACAAACATCACACACCATTGCACACTGATGTCACACCACCATGTAGAAGGAAACCAGGACAAGCATCTCATCTTGCCAACTACAGCAATGTGGGCAGATGTATTGTGAACCATGATATGAAATATAAACTACATACAAAAAGTGGCAAATAGCAAGATCAATGTGCAGAAGTGCACATAGCACGTAGTCCACATGTCAATGCCCCAATTTGACACCTGACAGTAAATAGGCTTCCACATCATAGGGGCATCAATGTGACAGGCAGGAACCTCAGGGGTTTCGGGGTGGGGCGGTGGGGGTGTCTTGGTTTTGGAAGAGGGGAGTCTCTGTTTGGGCTTGGGAGGGGGACATTCGCAGTGGAGGGGTGGACTTCTTACTGGGTGGAGGAGCAGGGGCAAGACCAGAGTGTGCAGAGAAGAAATGGGAGGTGGAAGGGCCTGGTAGGGGCAGGGGGGCATGACATTTGGGAGAACACAAGGTGGGACAGGAGTAGGGAACTGGTTAAGGGCAGCAAGGAAAATCTTTTTAGATGCACAGGGGTGTTCACATGAATAAGAGATGGGAGTTGAGGTAGAGGGAGTGCTCATGTGACTTGTTAGTGTCCTGTATGTGAATGCTGGTGTATACAATGTGTGCATGTGTGTGGTAGATGTATGTTGGGTGGGTGCGTGGGTCCGTGTGTCTATCTTGAGAGGAGGGCAGTTTAGATGCAGGGAGAAGGAATGGAAGACATGTGAGTGAATGTTGGGGTGGTGTGTGCAAGTAAGGTGGATGTGCTGCAGGTGATAGAGAAGGTGATTGTGATGAGTGCGGATATGTTGTGTGGGGTGGGTGTCTGTGAGTCTGCTGATGTGGTGATTAGGAGTATGACAGGAGTAATGGCAGGATCAGTGTGTGATGATGCAGTACTGGCAGGTGTGGTGGTGATGTGTCTGTAAGGGAGGGAGTGTGGGAAGTGTCTGTTGTTGTATATGCAGATGTGTGTTGTGTGTGTGCATGCTTGTGGGTTCATTTGTGGTGCTTGTGTTTGTCTTTGCACACCTTGTCTGTTGTAGTGGGTGAATGCTGGTCTGTAGTTGTGCCCTGGATGGGTGAAGTGAGAGGGGTTGTGGATTGGGAACAGGTTGCTTGAACGAGGGCGGAAAATGAAGGGACACTGGCTGCCGTAAACGAGGAGGCCAGAGACTGAAACATCTCTGTGGGCCAGATAAGGCACTGTGAATTCCTTCCAGGTAGGCATTTGACTGCTGCATCTGGGATGCCAGTCCCTGGATGGCATTCATGATGGTTGTCTGCCCCACAGAGATGGATTTCAGGAGGACAATAGCCTCCTCATTGAAGTCAGCAGGTCTGACAGGGGCAGGGACAGAGGTGCCTGTGGCGAAGGAGAAGCCCACCCTCCTGAGTGAGCGGGCACAGGCTTCTGGGTGGAGAGCTATAGGGAAGGCAGTGCTGGTGAGGGGAGTGGCAGACAAGGATGGTGCTAGGATGGTCACAGATGGGTCCGCCACTGCTAGGGAGCTGCCATCGGAGGAGGAATCTGAATAAGATGTTGTGGTAACTCCAGTCGCCCCCGTAGTGCTCCCCTCGCCTCCGTCCCATTGGTCCCTTGGCTCTGCTGGTGCCAACCTCCTGGGTCCTGTAGGCTGCAGCAGCCCTACTTGCTGGTGCCCTTCCTCCTTCACCAGATGATGCTAATGCTCACATAGACAGAGGTGGACAGAGAAGGAGGGTGGGAGCGAAAGAAAGGGAGGAAAGGGTAAATACCTACCCATCCACTACACATACAAACAGTACACCCATTTGCCCCGTCATGAAAATAAGAGCCCATATTGCAGTCATGAACAATAGAGCCCTGCAAGCCATAAACAAACTAATCACCTATTACCTCTTCCCTGAAGCCTAGTAACCTGATTGACAATCCTACATTCCTTTCAACTGTCTAACTCACTCATCTATCAATTTAATCCCTGAACATGCCCAACTATATGTCAGTCATTACAGCATGAAACAAATCTAATCTCAGAGGTACTGTCAACACAAACCAAATGAGAGGTATGTGTGAAATACAATTTGTACAGATTTCCAGTGATATTGCAATGATATCAATTTGAATGTAACTACACATACTTGTCATTACCGAAATACAATGCAAACAAGATCACTTTTGACTACTACAGTAGACGCAGGGATGGAGTATGAAGCCAGTCAAATGCCTCAACATCGGAGTAACTCACATGTACAGCAGAATATGTGGTACAGTACCACCACTTCAGTCCCTGCATGGCTTTATATATCTAACGTACTGCATTGCAACATGATTGGGGACATCCAGGACTGTACACTCTCCAAATTCCATCTGAGCTCGTAAATCCAAAGTCCAGTGGGGGGACACAGTAGACAAGCATTCAGAAGTCACCTAACAGTCTTCACTTACCCCGTTGTGGCTGCTGTGCTGCCCTCAAGCGCCCATCCAACTCTGGGTAGGCCACCACCAGCATGCGGGCCGTTAGTGGGGTCAGGGTCCAATGGCCACCACTTCCGCTTTGGGAGGCTGTCCCCAGATGGGCCTCTGTGGTCTTCTGGGCCCAGCATCTCAGGTCCCACCACTGCTTCCTGCAGTGGGTGCTTTGCTAGCTATGGACCTCCAAGGTCCGCACTTGTTTGATGATGGCTCTCCACAACCCTTTTTTCTGGTGGGTGCTGACCTGCAGGGGAAACATTGAGAAAATGGAGGACATGATGTAGATGATACCTATAAAGCAGCAATCTTGGCGACATACAACATACACGGCCCATGCACATTGCCAATACACCAAACACCACAAACACCATGAACTTGCAATACCCCAAATCAGTCATCACATGGCAATATGCACACACATTCGCCGTCAAACACCACCTGAAATGAAAGGCAAAGGACGTTGTACTGACCTGTTGCTCTGGAGCCCCATTCAACTGCCCATAGAGGTGTAGGACCCCTTTTACCAGTTTATCCAGCTGTGAAGGCTGGGGCCCTATCCCCTGCAGTGTGGGTCATCGTGGCTCCAGGATAGAGGACAAAGAAGCACACAAAGGAGGTCTTTCTTACCTGAATGCCAGGAGTCAAGTGAGCTTGACCATACAAAATGGTGGTCACAACCACAGCGGTCATGATTGTCAGTACCAGCGGTGATCTTCATTGGTCCTAGTTTCCCATAGACGTCAATATTAACCAATGAGGAGTTGCACAATGGGTCCGACCGCCTTCCGCCATGACGACTGCCGCCAGCAAAATCAGGTCACTTCCATCTGTCCTCTGCATGCAGGAAAGGCAGCTGCCGTTTTAGAGTGTTACATGACTGTCCCGGGTTCCCACTGCGTCATTACCTGCATATCGCCACAATATGCTTAATTGCAGGTTACATTTTGTCAACACTCACATATGTAGTGGGTGTCAGGTGACATTACCACAGTTGTTACTACATATGTTTGTACTGACAATCTGTATAGTGGAACATATGGAAAGTCTTTGTTTGTATATCACTTCAACCCTGTACACGTCCCTTGTCACAGGTATGGCAATATGAGGCATAATTTGGGTAGGAATGGTGTGTGTAGTAATGTGTCTTTCCGCAACATGACAGTCAACTTATATGACCAATACTTCCGAATTGTCATATGTCAGACAATGGTCACTACATTGTGAGATGTGTTCAGATTGTTGTTTCTCTCCCTGGCTAGATACTGCCAAAATGGGGTGATGAGGAATGCACCAGTTTACCGGCCTCTAGTAGATCTTGAAACCACAGAAGAGCGCCACATCATCATGACCTATGGCTGAACCGTGTGTCCATCAGGGAACTGGTCGCCCAGTTGGAGCCAGACCTCTTGCCAGCTTTGAGAAATCCCCATGCCATCCCTCCAACAATCCAGGTGTTGGCAGTCCTGCATTTTCTGGCCAGTGGCTCATTTCAGGCAACTGTGGCACTGGCTGCAGGGATGTCACAGCCCAAGTTCAATATGGTGTTACAGGATGTGCTGGATGCCCTACTCAAGCATATTAACAGGTACCTAAGGTTCCCACAATGTGCTGAATATAATACTTGTTAAGGCAGCCTTTTACAACATTTCTAATGTCCCACATGTAATAGGGGCCATTGATGGGACTCACATCACCTTGGTACCTCAGAGGGCCAATGAACAGGTCTACAGAAATTGGAAGAGTAGATCTTCGCTCAATGTATAAGTGGTGTGTCTTGCAGATGAATACATATCATATGTGACAGCGAAATTCCCTGGTTCGGTACATGATTCCTACGTCCTCAGGAACAGCAGTGTCCCTGCATTGCTGTCACAGCTACAGGGAGAAAGGGCCTGGCTAATAGGTATGTGTACTGCTGTCCATGTCAGTCATTTTACATCCATCCCTGCACAGTTTGCACTATGCCTAGCACTGTTTCTTATAGTCATATCTCCTTTTCCACACAGGTGCCTCTGGATACCCCAACCTGCCCTGGCTCCTGACACCTGTTAGATATCCAACTACAGGAGGAGAGAACAGGTACAACGAGGCACATGGCCAGAAGAGGCGGGAGATAGAGAAGAATTTCGGCCTCTTGAAAGCCAGTTTTCCGTTTCTGACCGCGGCTGTACCGCCGCGGTCAGAATGCCCATGGGAGCACCGCCAGCCTGTTGGCGGTGCTCCCGCGGTCGTTGGCCTGGCGGTTTTTACTGCCAGGGTCAGAATGACCCCCTTAGTCTGTACTTAGATTATGCATGCATCAAGGTGTGTGTGGAGACTACTGTCTTCCATCTTGGTTTCTGACCCTGAAAGGTTGCTGAATTACCATAAGGGGTAGTGGAAATGAATTGCTGCCAATTATGTGTTTCTTGCTGGTGCCATGACGAAACATCCCTATGGTTGTAGCCAAGTTTATTGACCCTCAGTCTGACTGTTTGGATAAATGTAAGGGACACTTATCGGACTTGTCCTGTTGTATAGGCCTATCATGCTGTATTGTCAGCTGCTGTGTGGCAACTACCTGTTCCTGACTACGCAATGAGGTGATTGTAGAAAATGTCATCTATGAGGGTTCTTTACATTACTACACATGTGTGAGTGACAATCCAGGCCTTTACATATGTCGTATCATAGCTGCTAGGCCAATCATCTTGTGTTTCTGTTATACTAGTGTTGATATATAGATATGGACTACATGCATTACAACACTGAGCCTTATTCCATGCTTGTTTCCCTCTTCAGGTCACATGTCTGTATACAAGCTGATTACTGAAATGCCTGTTGACACCATTGCCACTGGATGTTACTGCAATACTGATGTACTTACACACCTGCTGGAGATTCCTACTACATCTGTTACTTTGACATTCTTGTAGTCCAGATGTGTGAATTTGATTGTTCCTTGTAAATAGAAATGCCACTTTAAACAATGAAGACACATACATCATTACTTGTGCTCATTGGTGTTTATTGAGTGTTTCACATCACAGTTCAGAGGAGTGGGGACGTGATTTCAGTTATAATCAAAGTGGGTGGTCCAGCTGTATGTTTCACAGGTCCTGTATCCATTAGCCTTTAGATGATGGGAACTTGGCATTGGACAGCACAAAAGGGTGACAGTTCATGAGATGGATCACTTCCTGGTTGGGGGATTGGTCTTAGCCTCAGGTCCTGCAGGATGTCTGGATGATTGACCTCTTTTACGGAGGTACCTCAGCTGCAGGGGTAGGGGTGCTGGTGGCCTGTGGGTCCTCCTGCTGGGCCTCCATTCCTGATGTAGAGTGCAGAGGTGTTGTGTGACTACTGGATGGGGCCTGCTGTTGGGAGGAGGACGTATGCAGGATTGTGTTGAGTTCTGGGCCAGGTACATCATCCCTATCCAGTTATCACGGGGATTCCTCCTCTATTGGACCTGCTTCCAGGGCAGGGCTTTCTGTCACTGGCATCCTCTGCTGTGTGGCAGTACTGGGGAGACCTGTGTAATGAGAGGTATTGTGTTACATGATGGTATTGTACTAGTGGTACACGTGGTTGTATGACATCATTGTCTGGATTAGCAGAGCAGTAATGGCATTGACAGTTACTTGACTCCTGCTTGTGTTTGCATCAGTTGAATGTTGCTATGGTTTTATTTTGGTTGATAGTTGGTATTGGTCTTGCTACTGTCATTGCCAGGTACTGGTGTGCATTCCAATTTCTTGTTGGTGAAGGGAGGTGACACGGTTTTACGTGCAGATATACAGATATGAAGTTGATTTAGCAGTCATGCAAGGGTAGCGAGTGTTGCATTGTGGTAGTTTTAGTACTTGCTGCAGTGTGGGGAATCCATGCACTAGGTGGGTCTATGAGGAAATGGTGTTAGTAGGGAGCTGTGTCATGCAAGGAAGGGTATTTGGTCCATAGTGATTTTATGCATGTGAGGGTGGTGTGAGGGAATGACAGGGTGGTTGGGGTACATGCTGTGCAGGGGTACATGGAGGTCGGGGAGTGTAGTTGACTTACCAGTGTCCATTCCACCTGGTACTCCCATCTGCCCCTCTGGGTGTAAGATGGCCAAGACCTTTTCCTCCGACAATGATAATTCTGGGGGAGGTGGTGCGGGCCCACCACCAGTCCTCATGATACGATTTGGTATTGCGATGCCATGGCCCTTATCTTCCCCGTAGGTTGTTCCACCTCTTCTGAATGTTGTCCCTTACGCGTGGATGGTTTCCCACTGTATTCACCCTGATGACGATCCTCTGCCATAAGTCCATTTTCCGGGCTATGCATGTCTGCTGGACCTGTGCTCCAAACAGTTGTGGCTCCACTCTGAAAATTTCAGCTCTTGGCCTGTGAATCATAGTTTTTTTTGTGGCGCCATGGTGGTTGTGTTGTGTTGTGGGTGGTGGGGTGTGTGATATGCAAGGAGGCTGGGTGTGCTGTTTGTTGGTGTGAGGTTGAGTGCTAGGATGTGTGTGTGGTTTGTGGTGTTTGTGTGCAGTGGTGATGTGCGTGTTGTGTTGTTCTTCTGGTTGTGGGTTGTGTGATGCCTGTTAATTGTGACGGTGCCTGTGATATCTAGGTGCAGTGCCTTCTGTCAGTGTGCTCTTGCCTCACTATGTCAGACTTTCTGAGTGCAAGGGATTCTGGATATGTGAGTGGGGGAGGTTTGTAGTGCTCTGGTCTGGTGTGTCTATGTTCATCAGGTATTGGGTATTGGTTTTGTCCAATGTGGTGCAGTGTAATGGTGCAGCGGTTCAGACTGCCAATGGATTGCCACCATGCTAAGACTGCAGTTCTGATTTGTGATTTGTGATTTGGAGGGTGGGATGTTGTCGCCGTGGCAGTGCTGGTGGTGGAAATGCCTCTTTAACACCATCGATCCAGCTGACCGTGTCGGATGTTTGTTATTTTCTTGACGGTGTTGTGACTCTCGACCGCCATCACTGGCGGGCCTTCGGGACCCTCTTTCATGGCGGTCTTTGTTAACGACCGCCAAAGTCGAAATGACCACATCAATTTCTTGGCTTCCCGCCTGCCACACCCTTTCCCAATTCGTCACAGGGTGAGGTGACAATGTTGTCCACTTCTTGATTGACATGGAGGCTTAGCACTATAGGATTGCACCTTAAATGCCCGGGCCAACTTTATCCCCATGTCATCCGTGGGGGAGGCTGGGCCTTGATGCTGCATCTTTGCCAAGCTGATGAACTCACAGGCCTCAAGGCTGTGAGATAGTCAGCCTGGCAAAAACTTGGGCTTTAGCCCTACCCAGGGGAGCAAGAGCATGTAGTGAAAGCTCCAAGAGTTACGTGCCCACAGTAGTGCTACTGATCACAGCAACAATGCTGATGAGTGAGGCAGACAGTGCCCCCGTTCTAGCAACTTACAAGTGTGTTATTTCAAAATTAAAGCACATTTAGCATTGCTATAATTTCTTTTGTTTTTATTGTGAATGTCAATGGGGCAGAGCCCAGATGCCCTTGCACAGAAACTGCAGCTGGTATGAAGGTAACTTTCCAACTGGGACCAATCCAACCTGTGCATATGACCGTGTGATCCTTTGCAGTCAGCCTTAAACCTTACCCACATCCCACCGCCTACCCATCGTTGGCACTTTGTGCTTTTTGCTACTATTATTATTTAAAGCTTGAATCCCTTTTTTGGCTTTTAGTCATTTGGGTTTCATTCACTTCGATAAAATAGTTCCTATTTTTTAGGGCAGACAAGGTTGTGCAATTCCATGTAATATAATAACATGGAATTACCTTAAAATTCATCAATATTACATAGAATCATGCGAGAAGAGTAGTTCAGCATTTAGTGCTATTGTCCTAGAGCACAAATGCCCCCTCACATCCAAAATGGACCTGGCGTTTTATTTTGTAAGAAGAAATAGCACTAAATGCAACCGAAAACAAAAAGCAGCATGCGCAGTCACTCGCTCTTGCTAAATTTGCACTTGGGGTAAGATATTCCTTCAACTTACTCCCATGATTTAGCACTAGTTTCTTGGTGCAAGTGTACCAGTGCATCCAGAATGGATGCAAAAATGCATTTTGCCCTAGGAAAATAGCAGTAAATGCAACAGAACATGAACAGCAGTGCTAAATGTGCTCTTGCGGTGGGATTGTTACCTCCTAATTACTCTTAATTACGTGAGTGAGCATAATCGCGTTATTATCTGTAATTCCGCATCAAACAGTAACAAGGAATTACCAGAAATAACCTGAGAAAATGTAAAATAATTCCTGACCTACTATTTTCATAAATGATAGTAGGATATGTATTGTATTGTGTTTTTGAATTTTTAACTGTTGTGGTACTTCTAAATTTTCTAAACGTTTTCTTAAGGTAACTCTATCTACTTTGTGATAGTTGACAGGTATTGAGCTCAGGTTTAAATTACTGAAACCTTTACTGGTCCAACCAAGTATACTGGTATAATTCCTTTTAGGGGTCTACCATCCACCCCAACTAATAATTAACCTTCTCACAAGTACAATTGTCTCCATTGCTTGTCCTACATGTCCATGGAACAGAATAGGTTCAGCTAAAATTGGTTAGTGGGAGGGTTCTTAGTCCCATGGTTATTCAATGGGAAATAACAGAAGTCTTTGCAGCACTGCATTAGGGTTCACCAAGTCTCATGACTAACCTCCTGTTAATTCAATATAGTGGATAATGAAATGCTTTTTAGTCAAGATTCCTGCTACTGTGAATCGTCTAAGAAACATAATTTATTTGAATGATGAATATGAACTATTCAAGGAGTTGCATACTTCATTGTCTGCTACAAATAAATAACTTCAAAGTGAGAAAGAAGGAAGACTTATGGGAAGCCTAACAAACATTCACCAAAACTAAGTATTTGTGGCACGGCCCATTTATTAAACTTGAGCAAGAGTTGAAAACAGGGATATATCTAATGTTATCAAATTTGTTTTGGAAATAATTGCTAAAAATCCCCATGAAAGATTATGTATCTGATTCCTAAAGGCAAATTCAGTGGGTAAACATAAGTTTGTGACTGACTCTATTTGCCTGTTTTGTGTCTGACAGGAATTTACAGAGGACTACCTGATTGCAGTAAACCAATGTACAGCTCTGCCACAAGTACTGAGTTTCTGGGAATGATTGCAAATTCCCAGAAAATACAAATTTGCACTTGCATTTAAGTGTAAAACTGTGAGTGTAAATTTACAATATCACTGGAATCAACCCCATATGAAGAAGATTCCAGATGTTTCCAGGTTTTCTGCAATTGCGCATAGCATTTGCGGGTCACTTTGGTGTTCGGAGTAAGAGTGTCGGCTCAATAAAAGTTAGCAGCTTGCAAAATCCCAAGCCAATAAAAAGCAACTATCCATTGAGAACAAGAATACCATTAGTTCCTTATCAAAGTGTTCAAACTGTAGCAGTTGAACTGTGGCTCTGGAATATATTGCTATGATAAGGAAGATACTGTGTCTGGGGTTGCTCATAAGCAAACCTTTCTAAGATATTTGGTCCCAGATTGTAAGGCTACTGAACAAACAGAGAAGTAGTTGAATTGATTCAATGGTAAACATGTAAATAAATATTGATTACATGTCTTTTAACAATTCCTGGGTGATCATTGAATCTTACTGGGGTTTTGTCAGCAATATTATTCATAGTGACTAACATTAACAAGTAATTTTATGCAAAGGAAGGAGGTTTGAGACAAATTTACATGGAGAATCAGCTAAACATTATAAACAATCTTTGAAATATCAAAGTTAAATTTTAAATAAAGAAGATACATCATAGCTGAAGACCTCCAGCGGTCTGACGGCACCGCCTGCCAGCCCAGAATGCCGAGGTCTGTCAGAGACACAAACAGGCCTGCGGAGACCATGGGGGTCATTCTGACCTCGGCGGTAAAAGGCCCTTACCGCCGGTCAGAAGACCGCCATAACACCGCCGCGGTTAACCGCCACGGTCATTCTGACCCACAACGGCCAAACCTCCAAAATTCTGTCCTCCACTGCAGCCCGCCACATCAGCGGGCAGCGATAAACTGGAGATGACCAAACCTCCACCGTCACGCCAACAGAAATACGCCCATGCCATTACGACCCACGAATCCACACGGCGGTCATTCAAACGCGGTATTCAATTGGCGGTACACACTGCGGCGGTCAGAATACACACACATCACCAAAACACAGCCACATTGGACAATTTGAAATACACACACCTGATACACATACACACACCACTCCCACACAATCAACCAACTATAAAACACACACCCACATCACCCACAAACCCCTGCGACCATAATTACTGAGAGAAGGAGAGAGAGACACAGCAGACAATCCAAAGCAAGACACACTGAGGCACACTACACCATCACACACACCACATAGTAGCACAAAGCACCACTCACCAACATACTCATCATCACATACACCACCCCTCACCTCACCCACACCACCCCATGGCACCCCAAAGGCACCCACGCTTTTCGGACCAAGAACTCCGGGTCATGGTGGAGGAAATCCTAAGAGTGGAACCCCAGCTCTTCGGCTCGCAGGTGCAGCACACCAGTATAGCTAGGAAGGCGGAGCTATGGCAGCGGATCGTGGACAGGGTCAACGCGGTGGGACAGCATCCCAGGAATAGGGAGGACATACGCAAAAGATGGAACGACCTACGGGGGAAGGTCCGATCGATGGTCTCCAGGCACAACATCGCGGTCCAGAAGACTGGCGGCGGACCCCCACCCACCCCTCCCGAATTCACATCGTGGGAGCAAGACGTCTTGAACATCCTGCATCCTCAGGGCCTCGCAGGAGTAGCCGGAGGAATGGACTCTGGTAAGTCCAATCTCAACTACTATATCCCCCCCACCCCACCAGCATGCCAACCCACACCCCCACCCTCACCCCCAACCCCCCAGCACACATCCTCCCTGACAATGTCTCACCAGCACAACCCACCCATCCCAACACCAACTCCTGCATGCCAACACAAATCATGGGCACCCATCACCTAAGCATGACCACTGCACTAACCCCCCCCCCACTAACTACCCTCACAACACCTCCCTCAAGGGAATGCCTGCACTGGGGGACAAGGGCACCCATAACACGCACGCTATTGTACACACAGAAACAATAACCAAACTCTCTTACCCCATGCAGGACCCGAACGACAACACACCAGCCAGGAGGGTCCAGAAGTGTCCATCCCACCACCGGAACAGGCCCACACTGAGGATAGCAGCTCTGTCGACAGTGAACCTGATGACCAGCCCGGACCATCGGGGACCTCTGGGCAGTCGGTTCCCCTCAGGCAGCCACAGGCCACACCAGACCCGACACCCTCTGCCAACACCAGCACAGCTCCCACCCAGCGGGCCCATGCCTCTGTCTCTAGGACAGCTCAATCAGCGGTGTATCTGCCACTACAGGGCACCCAGGCTAACCCAACACCCCAACAACAACAGGGACCTGGGGGCAGTGGTAGCGGGCACACCGTCCAGGGGACAGAGGCCGGGGGAAACCGGGCAGCTCGGAGGGCTGCTGTGCGACAGGGGGGGGAGGAGAGGCCCAGGGAACCCACTCTCCAAGAGGCCCTCACCACCATCATGGGGGCATACCACCACTCCCAAGAAACGATGGCGACGGTACTGGCCAGGTTCACTGAGATCCAGGCACAGCAGGAGGAACGCTACATGGGGTTCAGGGAGGAGCTGAGAATCATCGGGACCGCAATGGGGACCATCGTCCTGGCCCTCCACAGGATAGAGGACGCGTTGCGGGACCATGGTGCACCACACAGGGCCCCTGTCACTAGCCCGGACCAGGAACAGCCTACCACCTCCGCCGGCGCTAGTGGACAGGAGGTCCCAACACCTCGACAGCCCCCCAGAACCCCACCTCCTGCTGAAGAACAACCACCCCGTAAGAGGAGCCTGAGACCAAAAAAAAAGACAGAGTAGGATGTCAAGACCCCCGCCAGCAGGACATACCCCCTCAAGTCTTCCCACTGTCCCACATTGCCACCCTGTCCAACCATGAACTGCCTATGCTCCATCCTTCCACAGGCAAAAGGACAATGCACCTGTGAGACTGAGAACTGGACTCTGCCATGGATATTCCTCCACCCCCACCCATCACCTTTAGAATCACATGTACCGATATCTAGCACTGTAAATAAATCACATTTTGCACACAAATCTGTTTTGAGTCATGCTGTATTATTGACAAATGTATTACATATTACTGTTCGATTTCTGTTCTGTCAATTAGTCATGACAACATACCAATGTCAATACGCTGTATTTCATGGGCGAACCAAGCAGAAGTCAGGTACTGAGTCAGACAGCACTGAGAAGGGAAGGGAAAGGCAAAAATTAATGAAAAACATCTGTGGGGAACTACAGAAAGTACAGATGCAGGAGGCTATAAGCAATTGTGAAATGGCGTGGGTGATTCTTACCTGTGTGTTACTGGAAATACTGTTGTATCACTCTGTCCCTATTGTCTGTGTCGTCCTCAGAGTCTTCCTCCTCTTCACTCTCCACAGGCTCCACGGCTTCTACAACACCACCATCTGGACCATCCTCCTGCAGGAAAGGCACCTGGCGTCGCAAAGCCAGGTTGTGGAGCATACAGCACGCCACGATGATATGGCACACCTTCTTTGGTGAGTACATTAGGGATCCACCTGTCATATGCAGGCACCTAAACCTGGCCTTCAGGAGCCCAAAGGTTCGCTCAATCACCCTCCTAGTACGCCCATGGGCCTCATTGTACCGTTCCTCTGCCCTGGTCCTGGGATTCCTCACTGGGGTCAATAGCCACGGCAGGTTGGGGTAACCAGAGTCACCTATTAGCCACACACGCTGTCTCTGTAGCTGTTCCATCACATAGGGAATGCTGCTATTTCGCATAACATACGCGTCATGCACTGACCCTGGGAACTTGGCATTTACATGGGAGATGTACTGGTCAGCCAAACAGACCACCTGGATATTCATTGAATGGTAATTCTTCCTGTTCCTGTACACCTGTTCATCGTCATTTGGGGGGACTAAAGCCACATGGGTCCCATCAATTGCACCAATGATGTTGGGGATGTGTCCAAGGGCATAGAAATCAGCTTTCACTGTAGGCAAATCACCCTCCTCTGGGAAAATGATGTAGCTCCGCATGAGTTTCATCAGGGCAGACAACACTCTGGATAAGATCTTGGAAAACATAGGCTGAGACATCCCAGATGACATGGCCACTGTTGTCTGGAATGAGCCAGTGGCAAAGAAATGGAGGACAGACAGAACCTGCACTAGAGGGGGAATTCCTGTGGGTTGGCGGATGGGGGACATCAGGGCTGGCTCCAGCTGGGCACACAGTTCATGGATGGAGGCTCGGTCAAGTCGGTATCGTAGTATTATGTTGCGTTCTTCCATTGGGGACAGGTCCACCAGCGGCCGGTACACGCGAGGATTCCTCCTTCTCATCGCTAGTCCCAGCGGACGGTGCCTAGGAAGGAGAATATGGAGTACAGAGTCAATCCACTCACAGGTACGTACAACACAGCTTGCACAGTACAGGTAAATGTATGGTTTGATATGTTTGTATGTGTGCCATTGCAAGGCCTAGGCCTGTGTGACGCATTAGAAATTAAGCCATGTGGGCCCTTGAAATGGCCGATGCCTGACCTGTGAAGTGGGACAATGGGATGTGAGGTCACTGCGCTGGCGGGGCGCACCGTGGCGGTCGAAGACCGCTGTGCGAAGACGCATTGGTTAACATTGAAGCCTATGGGTTTCAGGAGCCAATGACGATGTGCGCCGGCGGTCGCGGGACGCACCGCCGCGGTACGCACCGCCGCGGGCGTGACCGCCATTTTCTATCTGCTCAATCATTCGAGACCTGATCATCCACAGGAGAGGACCTATACTGCAAGTGCTGCTGTGAACTCGGTCTGGAAGTGACAATGGCTGCTGCTACTGGTGAAAGGGCCCCCGCCTTCAGTTCAGAAGAGTTGGAGAAGCTCGTGGACGGGGTCCTCCCCCAGTATGCGCAACTCTACGGTCCTCCAGACCAACAGGTGAGTACACTCAGTGCACATTGAATGGGTTATGCCTGTGTGGAGGGGGGGGGATGTAAGTTGGTGGGGTGTGGAGGGAATGGGGAGTGCAACGCACGACAGATGAGAGAATGGGAACCATGACAAGGTTGGGGAGGGGGGGGCATGTACTCCAAACATGCAGATATGTGACGGTTTCTCTTTCCCACCCTGTACATGTCAAACAGGTGAGCGCCCACCAGAAAATCGATATTTGGCGTGCCATCGCCGAGGAAGTCCGGAACTTGGGGGTCCACAACAGACGGGGCACCCACTGCCGCAAGAGGTGGGAGGACATCCGCCGCGGAACGAGGAAGACCGCAGAAACACTGCTGGGGATGGCCTCCCGACCTAGGAGGGGTGCCAGTCGCACCATGACCCCCCTGATGTCCCGGATCCTGGCGGTGGCCTACCCTAATTTGGATGGGCGCTTGAGGACAGCACAGCAGACACAAGGGGGTGAGTATCCGCACATTCTCCTATCTGTATGCGCATTGGAGGCGTCTGGGTGGGGGAGGAGGGCTGTGGGTGACATTAGGTCCGCTCCCTTAGGCATGGCCCTGTGCCCCCGCCCCCCACCTCTGTAGGGTGCCAAGTGCAGCTACCCATGCTCCAGCATCACACATGTGCGCGTGTGTTGTCCCTAGACCTGTTTGCCTAGTCAGAAGTACTGAGTAGTGTACCCCAAGTTCGCGACTTAGTGCACGAGGCACCTGTGTCTGTCCTCTCCGCAAAGGGTATTGCTAAGGCATGCACTCAACTTTGTTTAATTTCTCCCCCCACCCTAAATCTTTGTCTTCTTGTGTTTTAGCATCATCAGGCGGAGGAGATTTGGCGTCGGAGCAGGAGGAAGCTGCAGGTCACCAGGCCCCGGTGGGCACTGACACAGACACCGAGGGCACCAGTGATCCGGAGGGCGAGGGGAGCACCACAACGGGGGCTGGTGGAGACACCAGTGACACGGACAAGTCCTCGTTTGGGAGCTCCCTAGCGGGGGCGGCACCATCTGTGCCCCCCGCAACAACAGGTACAGCCGCCACCCAGCGCACCAGCACCGCCCTCCCAGCAGCCCCTCAGTCTTCGCTCCGTGGCCGCCCGGCCAGGAAGGCGCGCGTCTCCTTCGCCCCAGGCACCTCAGCCCCTGCCTCTGTTACCCCTGCTGCCCTCAGTGCGGAGCTCATTGACCTTGTGAGGACGCTCATTGTTGGGCAGACTACCCTTCTGAATGCCATCCAGGGGGTGGAAAGGGAGGTGCATCGGAGCAATGCCTACCTGGAGGGCATTCATTCGGGTCAGGCTGCCCATCAACGAGCGTTCACTGCTCTGGCCTCAGCACTGACGGCAGCCATTGTCCCTGTCTCCAGTCTCCCTCTTCTATCTGCCTCCACCCTTTCTCTGTCTCCTGTACCTCAACCTATCCCATCCACACCATCAGACCAGCCTGCACACACCTCAACACCCAAGAGCAGCTCATCCAAACACAAGCACCACAGAAAACACAAGCATTCACCCAAGCAACACACAGATGCAGACATACCAACAGTCACTACCACCTCTGTGTCCCCGTCCTCCTCGTCTCCCTCCTCCCTCCCTGTGACGTCTACACTCACACCTGCATGCACCCCAACATCAGCCAGTTCTTCCACCACCAGCAAACCCTCCACTACAGCCCGCACACCTGCAGTCACCACCCCCACTGGCATTTACATGTCCGCTGTGTCCTCTCCCACTGTGTCTGTCACCCCCTCTTCCAAGACACATAAACGCAGGCAGACACCCAAACAACAGCCAACCACCTCACCACAGCCTACGTCCTAGTCACCTGCACCCAAGGACAGCACACCTGGCTCTCATACAACCACATCCTCTTCCTCCACTTCTCTCACCACTACTCCTACCCCTTACCTTGGTCCCAAGAAAAATTACCTCTCCAGTTTTGACCTCTTTCCCTCCCCCGACCCACCCCCTCCAACTGGGAAAAGTCCCAAGGGCACCTCAGCCACCACCAGCCCAACTACTACAGTGCAAGTGGTGCATGGCATGTGGAGTCCACCCTTTGGCGGCAGTAACACTTCGGTGAGCAGCAAGGGGACAGCCAGCCCCCCCCCCAGGCAAGAGGACCCGGAAATTGAAGGGCCGCCGTGAGCGGACAGAGACGGCTGCCCCCAAGGAGGTGACTCCGGCCACTTCACCGGCCACAGCAGCCAGGGGAGGCAAGGGCCCGAGAGCCCCATCTAAGGAGCAGAAGGACAGCAGGGCGGAGAGGACAACCACCAGGAGCGCGGAGCAGGAGGGCCCCACAAGCCCCATCCCGGCTGCAAGGGACGACACCAAAGGGCCCAGGACTCACTCCCCGAAGGGGCCTGACACAGCACGGTCGGAGGGCGACTGAGCAGGGTGTCCAGGCCAGGTATGACTCCCTTGACATACTGCAAAAGCACCGCTGAACAGGGCCCCGCCGTGAAGACAGGTACCGCTGAACAGGGCCCCGCTGTGAAGACAGGTACCGCTGAACAGGGCCCCGCCGTGAAGACAGGTACCGCTGAACAGGGCCCCGCCGTGCAGAAGAGCACCGCTGAACAGGGCCCCGCCGTGAAGACAGGTACTGCTGAACAGGGCCCCGCCGTGAAGACAGGTACCGCTGAACAGGGCCCCGCCGTCTCAAGCACCGCTCCGCTGGGCCCTTCCTGTCAAGCACCGCTCCGCTGGGCCCCGCCGTCTCAGGCACCGCTCCGCTGGGCCCCGCCGTCTCAAGCACCGCTCCGCTGGGCCCTTCCTGTCAAGCACCGCTCCGCTGGGCCCCGCCGTCTCAAGCACCGCTCCGCTGGGCCCTTCCTGTCAAGCACCGCTCCGCTGGGCCCTTCCTGTCAAGCACCGCTCCGCTGGGCCCCGCCGTCTCAAGCACCGCTCCGCTGGGCCCTTCCTGTCAAGCACCGCTCCGCTGGGCCCTTCCTGTCAAGCACCGCTCCGCTGGGCCCCGCCGTCTCAAGCACCGCTCCGCTGGGCCCTTCCTGGCAAGCACCGCTCCGCTGGGCCCTTCCTGTCAATCACCGCTCTGCTGGGCCCCGCCGTCTCAAGCACCGCTCCTCTGGGCCCTTCCTGTCAAGCACCGCTCCGCTGGGCCCCGCCGTCTCAGGCACCGCTTCGCTGGGCCCCGCCGTCTCAAGCACTGCTCCGCTGGGCCCTTCCTGTCAAGCACCGCTCCGCTGGGCCCCGCCGTCTCAAGCACCGCTCCGCTGGGCCCCGCCGTCTCAAGCACCGCTCTGCTGGGCCCTTCCTGTCAAGCACCGCTCCGCTGGGCCCTTCCTGTCAAGCACCGCTCCGCTGGGCCCCGCCGTCTCAAGCACCGCTCCGCTGGGCCCCGCCGTCTCAAGCACCGCTCCGCTGGGCCCCGCCGTCTCAAGCACCGCTCCGCTGGACATCGCCATGTCATGCACCGCTGCGCTGGGTCCCGTCGTCTCAGGCACTGTTTATGGTTCACTGTGCCCACCATGCCTCCTCCTTGACCAGTGGACTCTGTAATCCACCTGAGAGACTGTGGCTTTGCACTCCCCAGGATGGTCCAGTGGGCAATCGACCCACTGTAGAGACTTGAGAGACTGTGGCTTTGCACTCCCCAGGATGGTCCAGTGGGCAACCCACCCACTGCAGAGACTTGAGAGACTGTGGCTTTGCACTCCCCACGATGGTACAGTGGGCATGGTGGGTCCTCGTGGATCTGGCGTCGTGGACTCATGTGGCTGTGGTGGCCCCCCCTTCCCCCTGAGGTGCCTGTAGTTTTGACATCGGATGCCCCTGCAGTGTTCTCTCCAAAGGACTCAGGTCTCGTGTGTGGGCTTTGCCCTTGTTTCGCAGAACCTTGGCCCACGGACATGTTAGATTCGTAGGATGTGCAGGACTTGTTACTTCAGTGATACACTGATGTGTATATCTTTTTGGTTTTTGTAAAAAAAAATTCACGGTTGCTCAATTATTTCCAGGTGCTTTTTTTGTACATGAAAATTTATTCCAAATTTGGTTGTGTCATTGTATTTTTAAAGGGTGTTTGTGTGGTGTCACTGTGACTTCCTGCTCTGCATTGGTGTGTACATATTGGGGGGGTCGCATATGTGTATGCCCATAACATTTCTTCCTCCCCCCTCCCGTGTGTCGTAGGTGCAGTACTCACCGTTGACGTCTGCGCCGGAGTTCGTACTCGTGGTAGATGAGCAGGTAGACGAGAGCAGGTATGATGTTCAATTCGGGTTCCATGCTGTCCAGATTCCGCGTGGAGTGTGTTGAGGTGAGCGTTTTCCATTGAAAATGTCTGTTTCCGCCGTGTTTTTATCGGCGGGGCTCCCGCCCCAGAAAAGGTGGCGGATTGGTGGGTCGTGATAGGGTGGGCGGTACATTGTCTGCCGCCTGGCTGTTGGCGGTGACCGCCGCGCTGTTTGTTTGTTCCGCCGTGGCGGTCGGAGTGTTAATGCGGCGGGCTGTGTTGGCGGTTCCCGCCAGGGTCAGAATTGCATTTTTTTGACCGCCGGCCTGTTGGCGGGTTGGCCGCCGCTTTATCACCGACCGCCAGGGTCAGAATGACCCCCCATGTTTCTGCCAGACCCATTACAAGGTAGCACACCACCAATGTGACCGCTGTGGTCCACCCACCACATATCAGGAAACGAACAGTACAAATAGAGGCACTCACCTCCAGGAAGCCGTACATGTTGGGAGCTGCCCTGGATCAACACCTATCCTGCTGCTCCTGACTGCAAAAAGACAAAAGAATCCATGCAGATGAGGATGACAATGACCGTAAGTAAATACACACTCACCTGTGTCAACTGTGAAATATTTAAAAGTGTAACGTAACAAGCCATAAGAGAAGGAGGGGGGTTTGAGGGGCTGCACGCACACGTCACAGCACATTAACACAAACTCACTTACAGCATCAAGGAATACCACTCATACGCAACACACACACACCAGCCGGCTCATACGTTACACATCAATATCACGCATATATGCACGCAACACATTAAAGACTCAGGCTCATACAACCACACACAACACACAAACTCACAACAACAACACAACTACTGTACACATACAAATACAATTCACACACTTACAACAATGGCCACGGACTGGACACACATACAACACACATATACATCCATGTCCCATCATTAACAGAAAATACCTCCATCAAACCACACAAGAATCAACACACATAACACACACACAGCACATAGGATCAACTAGGCCATGCACAATGGACACACACAGAAACATACCAAACACTCAAAGCGACACAGCACAACAAGACCGGTACAGCAATGATGACAGAAGCAAAACCCCACATGGAAGGAGCCTGTACTGGGACACATGCCATTTACAACAAGGCCCAACAACATATACATGAACTGGCCACATTCACAAATCACAGACAAGCATAAGCAATAACAAAGGTATTGCACAAGCATACATATGGGTGAAGGGGAAGCATACAAAGCATAGACCACTCCAGACACCATACAAAACACCAGACTGCCCTGAGGAACACACAACTAAACAGTCACATGCACACAAAGACAAAGCAAAAAAGCACAACTCAACACACTCTATCTCTGCACTGACAAAACTCGACAACACACACCACATGTACACAATAGCCACATCAGGGCACAAGGCATACAACATACATGTCCAAATTGCACTTAACCGCATCAAATACGTACCATTACAAACATAACATATTATCATAACAGAAATATTTATGATACACATACAAACCTAACACTACACACACCCTTCCCTTGGGGGACCACAACACTGCATACAAACCCACATACATCAAACAACCACACATGGATCTCCAAGCAGCACACACACCCAAGTACTTACACACAACCAATGTCAGCCAGGAGCAACATACACCTAGGGAATCAAATGCAGGGCAAAGATGTAACCAACAAACCAAGAACTATTGTCTTTAATGTCACAAGAAAGACAAATGCCATAGTCCAAGGTCATTGGTGAGTCCACAATAGTGCCATAAGCACCTAAGGCACAAAAAGGTGCCCTAGCTTGACTCCTGACTGGTATGTAACTTCCACAGGTAGGGGCATCAAGGGGGCAGCAAGGCACCTCAGGGGACATTGTGGGGTGGAGATTTGGGTTTAGGCTTGTGAGGAGTAGGTTTAGGTTTGGGGTTGGGAGGGAGGGACCTTCTTGGGAAGGGTGGACTTCTTCTTGGCAGAGGGAGGGACATGGGTGCTGGCAGGGGGATAGAGGAGGCCTTTGAGATGGAATGGATGGCCTTTGCGAGGGTGATCAATCTTTTGGGGATGTCATGGGGTGGAGTAGGGAAAAGGTTAAGATTACATAGGAGGACTTTCTTAGACTCTTGGGGATGGTCATCAGAAGGGGGTTTGGGTGTGAAGGGTGAGGGAGTGGTTGTATGATGTGTAGGTGTTTTAACTGCATGTTTGTGGGAAGTGGGCTTGTGGGTGGTGGGTGTCTGTTGGGTTGGTGAGTGAGGGTGTTTTTGTGCCTTGGGCTGAGGGGGGTGGATGTGCTGGGGGATGCAGTGGTGGGTGGGTGGCTGTCTGTTGTGGTGGTAACTACATGTATGGTGGATATACTGCGATGGGAGTGTAAAAGAGTATCTGTGGTTGTGGTGTCTGCAGATGTGGTGACTGGGGTAGATGTCTGAGGATCTGCTGTTGTTGTGTCTGTGGGTATGATGGGTGTGGTGGCTGGATCAGTGAATGTTGATGTGATGTCTGTAGGTGTGCCTGGTGTCGTGTCTGTGATGTTGGGGGTGGAGGGGGTATCAGGGCAGGTTATGACTGTTGATGTGTCTATAGGTGGATGCTGATTGTGTGCATGCCTGTGGTGTGTCTTGCAGTGCTTGTGTTTGTGTGCACTTTCCTTGCCTGTTGAGGTGGATGATTGCAAATCGGTCTGTTTGCTTTGGCTGGGTCAGGAAAGGGGGCATTTGGACTGGGAAGAGGAAGGTGGAGAAGGGACGGGAGACAAGCGGTGACTGGCTACCGTCAGTGTGGAGGGCAAAGACTGAAATGATCTATGTAGGCCAGCCATTGCAATGTGAATGCTCTCCAGGAAGACATTGCTCTGTTGGATCTGGCTTGCCATTCCCTGGATGGCATTTACAATGGTGGACTGACCCACAGAGATCTACCTCAGGAGGTCTTTAGCCTCCTCACTGAGGGCAGCAAGGCTAACAGGGGCTGGGGCAGAGGTGCCTGGGGCAAAGGAGACGCTCGCTCTCTTGCGTGAGCAGGCACGGCTGTGAGAAAGTAGCCTCTTTCTAGAATGGTTACCCCCACTTTTGGCCTGTTTGTGAGTGTGTGTCAGTGTGTTTTTACTGTGTCACTGGGATCCTGCTAGCCAAGACCCCGTGCTCATACTGAAAACCCTATATGTCAGTGTGTTTTTACTGTGTCACTGGGATCCTGCTAGCCAGGACCCCAGTGCTTATAGTTTGTGGCCTAATGTGTGTGTTGTCAGTAGTGCTTAACTGTGTCACTGAGGCTTTGCTAACCAGAACCTCAGAGCTGCTCAGTCCCAGGAAGGCAGAACAAAGCATTTCCTTTGGGAGCAGGGTGTTACACCCTCTCCCTTTGGAAATAGGTGTTACAGGCTGGGGAGGCGTAGCCCCTCAGCCTCTGTAAATGCTTTGAAGGGTACAGATGATGCCCTCCTTGCATTAGCCAGTCTACACCGGTTCAGGGACCCTCAGTCCCTACTCTGGTGCGAAACTGGACAAAGGAAAGAGGAGTGACCACTCCCCTGCCCATCACCACTCCAGGGGTGGTGCCCAGAGCTCCTCCAGTGTGTCCCAGACTTCAGCCATCTTGCTTTGCAAGGTGTGGGGACACTCTGGAGGCCTCTGAGTGGCTAGTGCCAGCAGGTGACATCAGAGACTCCTCCTGATAGGTCCATACCTGATAAGGTAGCCAATCCCTCTCTCAGGGCTATTTAGGGTCTCTCCTGTGGGTTCTGTTCAGATTCTACTTGCAAGTTTCCAGCAGGAATCCTCTGCAACTCCTACTTCATCCCCTGACCGCGGATCAACCGCAGACTGCTCCAGGAACCGCTGTAACAGCAACAAAGTATCTAGAAGGGCTACTTTTCCTCTGCAACTTCAGCTCCAGCCAGCAACTGCAACAGTTTCCGTGGTGTGCATGCTCTAGGGACTCCCTGTCTTCACCTTGCACCAGAAGGACCAAAGAAATCTCCTGTGAAGTGATGGAGTCACTTCCCTGCTCAGGCAGGCACCTTTTAAGTCGACTACTGGTTCTCTTGGACTCTTCTCCTGGTGACAAGCATGCTCCTTGGAACACAGAGGGTGGACCCCATTGACACATACTGTCCTGAGGTCCTGCTGTACTAATTTGGAGGAGGTAAGACCTTGCCTTCCCTAAGAACGACAGTACCACTATGCACCACGTCTTCTTCACCTCCTGAGGCCTCTCTGTACTATTTACAGAATTCCTTCATGCACAGCCTGGCCAAGGTACCCAGCACTCTTGACTACAAATATGTATATTTAAGGAAAGCTCAGTCATGTTGTTATGTTGGCATGCTCATCTCAAAGGAATCCAGGGGGGTACTGTCATCACCCTCTCGGACATGGGCAGACATGTGTTTCGGGAAATTGACCACAGCCAGTGTCTGATGTAAATTTCACATACTGTCGCTGTGGTGTGATGTCAGGGATATCAATTATTTTGGACAGTGTGAAGAAATGTCAGTATGGTGCCACTGATTCCATTGGTATGTTATGTGTGACATGTTTTCACTGTTTCAATTGGCATATCAATGTTTTTATGTGACACTTGTATTGTCACATGCAAATGACACAATGATTGATGAAATATCTTGTTATTTCCTCTCAAATAGTTTTCCTGGAATAAGAAGTGTCAGACAACCTCCTGTGTTCCGTCCACTGGCAGATTTGCAGGCCATGGGGAATCGTTGTGATACAAACTTACTGACTGGATAGGAGGACAATCAAGGATCGCTGTCGGCAGTTGGAGCCAGATCTAATGCCTGCCATCAGTTATCCAAATAGCATACCACTCACTGTGCAAGTCATGTCTGTGCTGCATTTCCTGGTCACAGGCTCTTCGCAAAATACAGTTGCACTAACTGCTGGTATGTCCCAGCCTATGTTCAGTCTTTTCTTGAAGGATGTACTATCTGCACCTGGACAGCTACACCAGTTTTCCTAAACATGAGATGTTTCCAAAGTGAAGGGAGAGTTCTATGGTTTGGCACAAATCCAACAGGTGGTGGGACCCATAGATGGTACCCATGTAGCCTTGGTTCCTCCACATGGCAATGAGCAGGTCTATCAGAGGAGGAAAAGCTTCCATTCTATAAATGTCCAGGAAGTCTGTTTGGTGGATCTCAACATCTTTCAAGTATGTGCCTGGTACCCTGGATCAGTCTATGATGCCTTCATCATGCAGAACAGTGCTACTTCCCAGCTGATGACACGGCTGTACCCAGAGAGGGCGTGGCTCGTTGGTGAGCCACATATGTCTTGTGTGTTAGTAAGCTATGGTCGTCATTACAACATTAGCGGTAAATGCCACCTACCGCAGTGCTGACGGCTGCCAACATACCGTGACCGTGGCGGTATACGCTACAGGTATTATGACCCACACAGAGAAATCCACCACTATACAGACACCCACACAAGCCCGCCAGACCAAAGGTCAGTGATAAACTGATGGTACCAAAACCCCATACTGTTACGCCAACAGGAATACGCCCACAGTATCAGGACCCATGAATCACCATGGAGGTCTTTCAACTACGGTAAACCATTGGCGGTACACACCAACGCGCTCATAATACACACACACTTACAAAACTATACCACATTGGACAATTCAAACTACACACACCTGACACACATAACCCACACACCGACACCTCTATAAAACACAAACCCACATTACCCACAACCCGTTCAATGAAAAAAAAGATAGCTAACAGAGAGAGAGACAAGCCAGGAACACCCACTCAATCTGAGCCACAGAACACCATCACCCATACACCATCCACGCACCTCACAACACACACCACAACATATCACCCCACACATCCTCACATATACCACTCATACCACATTAATGGCACCTCAAAGATACCCCAGGTTTACAGAGGAGGAGCTAAGGGTCATGGTGGAGGAAATCATCCGGGTAGAGCCACAACTATTCGGATCACAGTTGCAGCAGAAGTCCATTGCAAGGAAGATGGAGCTATGTCAGAGAGTCGTGGACAGGGTCAATGCCATAGGGCAGCACCCCCAGAACAAGGGATGACATTAGGAAGAGGTGGAACAACCTAGAGGGGAAGGTGCGTTCCGTGGTTGAAAGACACTAGGTAGCCATACAGAGGACTGGCGGTGGACCACCACATTCTCCCCAAGTTGCAGGAGATCCAGCGGCTGCAGGAGGGACAGTACCTGGGGATCAGGGAGGACCTCAACCACATCCACACCATCCTGGACACCATTGCAGGGGAGCTGGCTGATATGGCCAACACCATGAGGGAGGCAGTGGCACACCAATGAGCCCCTGACACTAGCCACACGGAAGAACAGCCCTACACCTCTGCCGGCGCTAGTGGACAGGATCCCCCGCCACTGGAAAAACAGGCCACCAGCACCCACCCCCTGCAGAAGGAGAACCACCCTGTAAACGGTCCCTGCGATCCAGGCAGAAGCCAGAGAACATTGCCAAGACCCCGCCAAGAAATAAGACTCTCCTGATTGTCACCCTTGTGTCCCACTCTGTTTCCCTGTCCACCTTGAACTGCCATTGCTCTCCTTCCTATGCCCCATTGGACAATGCACCTGTGATACAAATAGACTAGACTCTAACTGGACATTCCTCCACCATCACCCCAGCCCATTGCACATCCCCGTCAACCTCTTAGCACTTAAATAAACACCCTTGGAACAAATACAAGTCTGGAGTCTGTCAATTGATTGAAATATGTATTAGTTCAACACTCTATAAACATTGCAATTCATATGTACAGTTATATATAGATTAGTATGACCTTTAGTGGGCAGCAGTAAACACACCAGGAGCCAGAGTGGGCCACAGAGATCTGAAAATAGAGATGCCAAAGGGTACAGTAAGTGGCCATAGACATAGGGAAATCATGCTGCCATGTCCAATGTCCAACACAAAACTGCAATGTAAAGTGAAATTACAGTGTCTTACCTGTGTGTCACTGG
This sequence comes from Pleurodeles waltl, assembly GCF_031143425.1. Taxonomy (NCBI): domain Eukaryota; kingdom Metazoa; phylum Chordata; class Amphibia; order Caudata; family Salamandridae; genus Pleurodeles; species Pleurodeles waltl. The sequence continues at coordinate 818,573,708 of NC_090442.1, forward strand.
AAGTACTGCTGTATGAGAGAACTTCTGTTGTCCACATCTTCAGCCTCTGCCTCCTCTTCCTCACTGTCCACAGGCTCCACCACTGCCACAAGACCATCTCCAGGCTCATCCTCCTGCAGAAAAGGCACCTGGCGTCTCAAGTCCAGGTTGTGCAACATGCAACATGCAACAATGATCTGGCACACCTTCTTGGGTGAGTAGTACAGGGATCCACCAGTCAGATTGAGGCACCTGAACCTGGCCTTTATCCTCTTTGTTCACCCATGTGCGTGATTGTTACGTTCCTCTGCCCTTGTCCTGGCATTCCTCACTGGGGTCAGTAGCCATGAGAGGTTTGGGTAACCAGAGTCACCTGTAAATATCGAGGGATGCCTGTTAGCTACACACTCACCCTTAGGGACAACCCCATACCCATACACCAACATATACTGGGTGGGGACATTGGGCTCACCTATTAGCCACACCCGGTGCCTCTGGAGTTGAGCCATCACATATGGGATGCTGCTATTCCTCAAGATAAAGGTGTCATGCACAGAGCCAGGATACTTGGCATTCACATGGGAGATGTACTGGTCCGCCAAACACACCCTCTGCACATTCAGAGAGTGATAGCTTTTTCTATTCCTGAACACTTGTTCATTTCTCCGGGGGGGGGGAATGCTACATGGGTACCATCGATGGCACCAATGAAGTTGGGGAAAAGTCCCAGGGCATAAAAGTCAGCCTTCACTGTGGCCAAATCCTCCACCTTGGGGAAGACGATGTAGCTGCGCATGTTTTTTCAGCAGGACAGACAACACTCTGGTCAACACGTTGGAGAACATTGGCTAAGACATCCCTGATGCCATGGCCACTGTTGTTTGGGAGGAACCACTTGCAAGGAAATGGAGCACTGACAGGACCTGCACTAGAGGGGGGATACCTGTGGGCTGGTGGATAGCTGAAATCAGGTCTGGCTCCAATTGGCCACACAGTTCTTGGATTGTGGCCCCATCAAGTCTGTAGGTTAGAATGATGTGTCTGTCCTCCATTGTCGCCAGGTCCACCAGTGGTCTGTACACCGGAGGATGTCTCCATCTCATATTCATCCTCAGCGGTTGAAGTCTAGGGAGGAAAACGGTGAGCAGAGGGTCATATTTACACATCTATTTAAATAATGATGCATCTCTTCATTTACAGAACCAGTATGTGAATCTGAGAGTCAGTTGATGTGCCAATGTCTGCTGTGACGCAGTTAGGTGCCATGGCCTGTGCCCCCCCTGAAATGGCGGCTGCCTGACCTGTGAGGAGGGACAAGTGGAAATTAGGTAATTCTGCTGGCGTCGTGCGCTGTTGCGGTCGGCGGTCAGCGACCGCCGCACAACTTCACATTGGTTAACATTAGGCCCTATGGGTTCCAGGAGCCAATGGCGATGTAAGCCAGTGGTGATGGAACGCACCGCTGCGGAAGTGAATGCCATTTTCTATCTATTCACTCACTTGCTACCTGACCTTCTACAGGAGATGATCTACACTGAAAGTGCTGCTTTGACCTGTGTCTGGAAGCGACAATGGCTCATGTGTCTGGGGAAAGGGCCCCTGCTTTCACTTCAGAGGAGTTGGAGAGACTGCTGGATGGGGGTCCTACCCCAGTACACTTTACTCTATGGTGCTCCAGACAAACAGGTGAGTACACTGTGAGCATGATGAGTGGGCCATGAATGTATGGAGTGTTGTATGTGTAAGCCACATGTATGGGGGGGCTGAGGTGTCCTTGGCAGAGTGCTACATGTATGGTGGTCAATGTATGTGCGTAAGAGGATGGGGAGGGATATGGTGGGCCATGAGTATGACAGTCCGGATGGTATGACTAATCCCTTTTCTGCTGTATTTTTCCTGCAGGTCAGTGCCCATCAGAAAAAGGGTATTAGGCGACCCAGTGCCAAGGAGGTGTGGACCCTGGGGGTCTTTGACAGGCAGAGCACCCACTGCCGCAAATGGTGGGAGGACCTGCACCGCTGGGCAAGGAAGACGGCGGAGGCCCAGCCTGGACTGGCATCCCAACGAGGAAGGGGTGCCCGTCGTACCCTGACTCCCCTGATGTTCCGCATCCTGGCAGTGGCCTATCTGGAGTTGGATGGGTGCTTGAGGGTATCACAGCAGCCACAAGGGGGTGAGTACAAATTCAGAATCATGACTTTGCGCGCATTAAGTTTTTACCTGGGTGGGGATGTGGACCGTGGGTGCCCCTAGGTCAGGAAGAACATGGAAGGGTAGGTCCCTTTTTGGGCAGGCCCTGAAGCACTCCAACCCCAATGGTGTTAGTGGGCATCTCCTACTGGTCAAGGCCCTGTTTGTTTCAGGTGTGCAGCTGATGGTGTTATGCTATGTACCCCATGGGCTGGTGACTATCTTTGTAACTGGTAGTGCATGACCTAGTGCATAGGGCTTCTCCCTGTGTGTTGTTCCTGGCATTGACCAAGTGTATCCTCTGTTTCTCTCCCCATTTTTGTTTTGTCACCCTGTCCTTGTGTGCATTAGCATCATCTGGCGGAGGAGCAGAGGCACCGGCGACGGAGGGAGCTGTATCCCACATGGGCCTGGAGGCCGAATCCACTGACAGTGAGGGCACCAGTGGGACGGAGGGCGAGGGGAACACCACGACAGAGACGGGGGGACACTACAGACAGCGACTCCTCCTCCGATGGAAGTTCCCTGGTGGTGGTGGACACCTCTTTGCCCACCCCAACAACAGGTACAGCTGCCACCCCCTCTACCAGCACCACCCTCCCAGCAGCCCGTCAGCATGTTTCCCATGCCCGCTCACCCATGAGGTGGGCATCTCCTTCGCCCCAGGTACCTCAGGCCCTGCCCCAGTCAGCCCTGCTGCCCTCAGTGAGGAGGCTATTGGCCTCCTGAGATCCCTCACTGTTGGGCAGTCAACCATTCTGAATACCATCCAGGGTGTCGAGAGGCATTTGCAACAAACAAATGCATACCTGGAGGGCATTCACTCTGACGTGGCAGCCCAACATAGAGCATTTCAGGCTCTGGCCTCTGCACTGATGGCAGCCATTGTCCCTGTATCCTGCCTCCCCCTCCAATTTTCTCTACCCAGTCCCAGTCCCCCTCAACCCCAGCCTATTCCAAGCACACCTTCAAACCAGCATTCACCCAAATCAACACACAGAAGTGGCTCAGGCAAACACAAGCACCACACTTCATCTCACAGGCACTCACACAAGCACCATCCCCATGCAGACACACCAACATCCACTGCCTCCTTCTCGTCGTCCAACTCCCTCCCAGTTGCAGTCCCACTACATCCTCATCCACTACCTCCATCACCAGCACGCCCATCACTACACACCCCTCACTGTCAGTCACCACCCCCACATCCATGCACACGTCCCCTGTGTCCTCTCCCACTGTGTCTGTGACCCCTCCTCCCAAAGTACACAAACGCAAGCACACACCCACCCAACAGTCATCCACCTCACAACAGCATCCAGCTCATGCACCTGCACCCAAACACAGCAGACTGACACCTCCTACAAGCACTCCCTCTTCCTCCACTCCCAAACCTTCACCCTCTTCCTGCCCCAATTTCCCTAAGAAGCTTTTCCTATCAAACATTGACCTCTTCCATACCCCTACCCCCGTCATTCACCTCGGGCCAGGGTGGCCAAAACCCAGCCCAGCACCTCAGCCACCAAGTCCACATCCGCTGTGGTGTCTGCAGCTTTCAGGGCCTCAAAGGGGGCACCTGTCAGCCCAGCCAGTGTGCCACAAACCCCTGCCAAGGCCAAGAACATTCCACCATCTGGCAAGGTGAAGAAGTGGACAGCATCCAGAAAGGGGAAGGATCCACAACCACCCAGCAAGGCCACCTCAAAGACTCCAGCTGCCAGACCCAAGGTGACGCCACCATCTGCCGAGGGCAGGAAGGGGTACAAAACACCAGCCAAGGCACTTTAGCCATCGGCGCCTGCAGGTGAAGGCCTGGTGGCTACCAGCACAACCGCCAGCACCACGACCTGCACCGCGGCCAGCACCGCCACCTGCACCGCCGCAAACACCGCCACCTGCACTGCCACCTGCACCGCCGCAAGCACCACCACTGTCAGCAGCAGCAGCTCCAGTGGGCAGCCATCTGAGGCTGCAGGAGAAGGGCTGGAGCCTCCCCCCACCACTGGCAGCACCTGCACCGCGGCCAGCATGCCACCTGCACCACCGCAAGCACCGCCACCTGCACCGTTGACAGTAGTACAACTGCCAGCAGCAGCAGCCCCAGTGGGCAGCCGTCCGCGGCTGCAGGAGAAGGGCTGGAGCCTTCCCCACCACTGGCAGCATCCCACTGTGCAGCCGTAGCTGCAGGCAGATGGACAGTAGCCCTCCCTCCATGGACTATCCTGCATCCTGGTCACTGCAAATCTCGTGGCTCTGACACCCAGGTGAGGGACTGTGACCTGGCAACCCCCAAGTGCTGCATTACTGGGCACAAACCCCCCTCAAGAACCAGACGAGAAAGGCATCCACTCACCCTATGCTTGGCAGGATGAAGCACACTGGGCACAAAGCCTCCTCCAGAACCAGTGGAGAAAGGCATCCACTCCCCCTATCCTTGGCATGATGAAGCACACTGGGCACAAAGCCCCCTCCAGAACCAGTAGAGAAAGGCATCCACTCAACATATCCTTGGCAGGATGAAACACAAAGCCCCTTCCAGAATCAGTGGAACATATCACCCACTTGGGAGACTGTGGCTTTGCACTCCCCAGGCCAAGCAGTGGGCAAACCACCCACTTGAGAGACTTAAGAGACTGTGGCTTTGCACTCCCCAGGACCAAGCAGTTGGAAAACCACCCACTTGAGAGACTTGAGACACTGTGGCTTTGTACTCTCCAGGACCAAGCAGTGGGCAAACCACCCAATTGAGAGACTTGAGAGACTGTGGCTTTGCACTCCCCAGTCCCAAGCAGTGGGCAACCCACCCACTTGAGAGACTTGAGATACTGTGGCGTTGCACTCCCCAGGACCAAGCAGTGGGCAAACCACCCACTTGAGAGACTGTGGCCTTGCACTCCCCAGGACCAAGCAGTGAGCATGGAACCCCCTCCAGGAGCAGTTGAGTGGTACCATCTTCCGGTTGAGGTTGCCCCTCCTTCCCCGTCCCCCTGAGGTGCCTGTGTGTTTTCGACCTGATGCCCCTGCAGTGTTCGCTCCGTTTTGAGGCAGGAGGCAAGTGTGGGCTTGGCCTATGTGTCATAGGCCAGTGGGCCATGGACTATTTTGGTGTGAACATAGTCCCTCATTTTGTAGATATTGTTTATATTGTGCATAGTTTATTTATTTATGAACGTATTTCTCTAAATTTCTAATATTACACTATTTTGACTCTATTCCTTTTGTCCTTGCATTATTCCAGAGGGTTACGGGGTGTATATGTAATGTTGTTGCATGTGTTTATGTGTATGGTGTTGGGGGTGAGGCTGGGGGTGGGGATGTTTTGTGTTGCATGTGTGTGTCACTCTCTTTCCCCCCGTGTACTAGGTGCAGTACTCACCGTGGTTGTCATCACCAGCGTTGGTACTCCTGTATATGAGAAGATACACCAGCATGGGTAACACCTGTAGTTCGGGCTCCATGGCGTCCTGGTTCTTCCTTGAGTGTTGAGAGGTGAGTGGTTTCCCTTCAAAGTACTGTTTCCACTGTGCTTTTGATGGCGTCGGTACCGCCCAGGAAAAGCTGCCGGGTGGGCGGGTTGTAATGGGGTGGGCGGTACATTGTCTCCCACCTGGCTGTTGGCGGTTACCGCTGTGGTGTTAATTGCTACCTGCCGTGGCGGTCGGAGTGTTAAAATGGCTGTCTTAGTTGGCGGTTTCCGCCGTGTCATGATTCCATTTTTGTTACCGCCGGTATTACTGCCGCTTTAACACCGACTGCAAGGGTTGTAATGAGGGCCTATGTCTGCTGTCACGTGATGATGCCCTGAACTTATGTTTCTACCCATGTTGCTTTCCCTTACAATGGTCTCTGCATACCCAAGCTGTCCCTGGCTGTTGACACCAGTGAGCAACCCAACCACGCCAGGGAAAGTCCACTTTAACGAGGCTCAAGAAGGACAAGGCGTGTCATGGTGGAGGCTTTGGGGCCCCTAAAGGCAAGATTGTGCTGCATCAATAAATCTGGTGGAGCCCTCCTCTACTTATCTATTAAAGTGTGTCAAATGATTGTGGCCTGCTGCATGCTCAACAACCTTGCCCTTCGACGACAGATACCATATATCCCAGATGAGGGGGATTTAACAGTGCCACCTTAGTTTGGGGCATTGCAAAGCACAGACTGTGTTAACATACAAATTGTTATGGAATCTTGTAGGTCATGTAAGCCTTCACCTGGCTAATATTCTGGTGTTACACTTTTATCCTTCCAAGTCTCTTCACTATGCCATCCTCATGTGGACATATCTGAGTTGTGTCATTGGAAGAAGGATGGAGCTGGTCTGACATGTGAAGTGGACACGGATTGATGCAGGTAATGTGTTAAAACTAATTGGGGTTCATGAATCCCATGCCCAGGCTGACAGGACAGTGGGAGGACAGAGACCTGTGCTACACAATGGATTTGTTTAACAAAGATAAGTGAGTACAATAGTGTCCTTTTTATGATTTTGTGTCTCTATCACATGTAATCCAGTGCAAACCATTACATCTACCTTCACATTGCCTTGACAGTTATCCTGTGCGACTGGTATGTAGCTGTTATTGTGTTCCCTCTTTGCAGGTCACAGTGCCTGTGCAACAACACTAACATAGGTGTGTCACATGCCTACAGATGTCTGGCCATTGTAAGTGGAACGACCTCTGACTAAGGACTGCAGTACAGTTCTCTGTCTATATAATGGTGTATGTAGTTTTTCTAGACATGGTGTAGGTATGTGATAAGGGTGAAGCTGATGACAGTTTCTACCATTCTATTGGCCTATCAGTAGGACACAGCCTGACATGTCCATGACGTCAGCTACCAGTGTGATAGTACTTACAGATTCCTGAGCAAGAGTAAATGTGTTAATGGACAGACTTGTCTATGACAGGCCTGACAATTGTGCTGCCTGTGAGCTGCACAGTGTAATGACATTTTTTTTGTTGAAAATATCGACTTTAGTATTTGTGTTTTATGGGATCCTCAGCATGGCACTACCTGTGACATGTCCCTCCTGACATCACCTTCTCATGTTTTAATGAGAAGCATGCAACACATTTCACAAATTCCACTCACAGTGGGGATAAATGCTCACAATACATAAATAGTGTTTTAGTACTGTTCATTTTCTTGTGCACAGGATATTGGGCTGATTGTGTGTACAATAAAAAAGTCAAATACTGAAGGGATCAGTCATGGTGGATTTGTCAAAACTATGAGAACATTTCCCATAGGTCTCAAATTTCCGCCACACTTACAATTAAAAGACCCAGTAATTACATGAAGGTTACCAGCATAAGTTGTCCTTATTTAACATTATTAAATATTGGGCACAGTCTAGCTCTGGGAGCATTTACTTGAAAAGTAAAGTCATACATAAATGGTCCCTGAACATTCAATGTATGTTCAATTGAGTGATGCTGTTAAAAGGGACTACATACCCAAGATGCCTTTTATTCTTTGAAGACTAGACGAGAAACAACGTATTCTGCCAGCACAGGGCATTCAATTCCAGTATAAAACAAGCATTTGCAATGCAGCGGGTCTCCCATTTCTCTGAGTTAGAGCCATTGGCAGTTGTAAACTCCCAACTGGACTTTTCTTGCCTCATTAAATGGAAAAACAAATGAGCGCGATCGTGCAGCTAAACAAGCGAGATCGCGCTGCGAAAATAGAGAAAAAGTAGTCCACAAACCGGATGGAAAACAGAGATCCTCTAATGTTTTCAGTACTTGGTCGCTGCTCTCGAGGAGGGCTAACCAACGGAAAAGGCATTACGTATACATGCCTTCCACTAATGAAAGCAAGCAGATTTTAAAAGGCAAGCCCACAAACCAAGGAAAGACACTTACGTGACATGGGTGGGACACCGAGCCCTTTTCTAACTACAACAGCGTCTCGCAAGCGATACGCATGCGCAAGCGAATGCGACACAGGCAAGACCCTGAAAAGGAGCAGCACATGGGGGGGGGGGACCAAGAGCCCAAAATTTTTTTTTAAGCTTGGGCAAAGCCAACAGGTCTTGCCTTTGGGATCTATTATGTGTTTTGTAGTGAAGGTTTTTTTTATTTTTTACATTCAGTAGTGCTGCTTTACAACATGTTTTAAAAAAACACCATCGAAGCCAATAGATCTCACATAGGCGAGACCCATTGGTTTTGTCAATGCTTGTTTTCTTACAGTTAAAACAAAAAGTTCCACAAGTGACAGCACATGTACTGCCTCAGACGAGTCCTAAAAGCTACGATGCTTGCAGTGTCAACATCTAATAGAGTTACAAAGCCCACATTTTAGCACAAAAGTCTGAAATGTTCTATAGCTGTTTTTCCAGTCCCACAGGAACCCTATCTGATTCCGCAGTCTACTCTAACCCATCACCAAAAGAGCAAGGCAGGGATGCTCGCTGACTCAGCATGGTACTTTGGCATAATCACAGGAAGCACCATAAGAAAGCAAGTCATAGCTGAGCTGTGACATTACAAACTGTTACAGAAAGAAGCCTTGTTCCTGTCTCTGCTTGAACTCCATGATGGAAAGATGATACTTTCTACCCCAGCCATCGAAAGAGGTGACTCTTTTGTAAACTGTATCTTCACACAGCGCTTTCCTCTTGTGTACATGCCATTACCTTTTAAACAGGGGGAAGCGCTGTTACAGCTGCTGGTGCCGGGGCGCTCTGATTTGGTGGCCGGGCGGAGGAGGCCCTTCAAGTCACGGAAGCGCTCCCGCTGCGCGGGATGCGCTGTTACAGCTGCTGGTGCCAGGGCAGGAGCCCTTTAACTATTTGGGATGAGCCCGCTCTGCGGGACGCTCTGATTTGCTGACCGGGCGGAGGAGGCCCTTCAAGTCACAGAAGCGCTCCCGCTGCGTGGGCGGCGCCCGGGCAAAGCCCGGGCCAAGGGCGGGCCCGTCCTTCACCCATCATCGCCAGGAAGAGGCTGGACTGGGCCCCCCCCTCTTTAATTCTCCACTGGGGTCCCCCTCGGGATAGACTTGTATAACTTTGTTAACTGAATTACGAGGAGGAGGAAAAGGAAGCCTCAGCTATTCTGGGTTAGAGGAGGGTGTATTGAAACACCATGGTCCTTCCCTGTCTTGTCTAGGTTCTGACAGGGCACCAAGGCCCAGGAGCACTTTAAGAGCCTCTTGTACGCCAGCCATACAAGTGAGGACGTTCTTTTTTATATGACATTTGACTTTTGAGCAATTTGGGAACCAGCGATTATTGTTTGTTGACTGTGACTTTGTATTTTAACCCTAAGCCATCTGATTGGGGTAGTATGTCGCAGTGGACTGGTAAGCCAATTTAATTGGCACTTTTTTACCTTATCTTCCACACTGGAACAAGCTTGATACCATACAAAATATGGGTAAAAGGAAGCATTCAACACTGAATCACCCTTCAAATCTAAAAGATCTATATTAAAATATGTTTCATGTGCGATGGGGATGATAGATAAACAAATTGCTAATGTAGAAGGAAAACTGTCGATATCTAAAGAACAAACTTCCGAATTATCAAAACATTTCCGGATGCCTGACGATTCTACGCATAGTGATCATGGTGTTGTGAATATAGAAGTAAGGCACACAAATGGATTTATTCAAGACACCTCAAATCTGATTTATACCCTGGATGATCTTTCCCCTGTAGCTAAACGCCCAAGGAAACCGGTGGTAGGAATGGTAGATCATACTCCTAAAAAATCGTCAAAGAAAGACGCAGTACCTACCCTGGTAAGACAGCCATTGAAGAAATTATCTAAAAGAAAGCTACAAGTAACTCAGGAGACACGACCCGAACTCTCCTCATAAATCTTCTTGAATTAGTAAATACTCTGAAATCATCTATTGGGTCCTCATTGGACTCTTTGTCAGAGCGCTTAAAAGTGGTGGAGAGTAACCTAGAGGCAGGCCTAAGAATTATAAAGTCCTTACAACCTGAAGACATATATTATGCGAAAAAAGATTCTAGTACACCACTTCTGATTCCAAATTATGAGAGTAATATCCAACCTGCCACGCAAGATAGGACAGATGATTTGAATTTGAATGCAAACCCCCTGATAAAACTACAACCACCACCACCAGTACTAAATCCTAATAAATTACACCTGACCTCAATGCCTTTGACCAAACTACAAACACTTCCACTAGAACCAAATGCTGGATCATTAAAGTCAGCAAATAATATACTACCTAGGGCGGGGATAATCCAGTCTCAGTTAAACTTAGGAGGGAGTCAATATAGTAGAACAAGTTCTTCGAAGCCTATATATACTCCAAGTGACCTTTTACATCTCCCTCCGGAGGTAACTCCATATGAAGTGGTCCTGGCTAATGTCCCATCTGTAGATGACCAACAGCTGAATCATGGTCGGCTTTGAGGAACAAGGCTCTCAACTAGATAGGAACACGCTTGGGCTTCGGAATGGTGGGGGTCCTTTTTGATGACATAAAAATGGTCAGAAGAGTTAAGTGGATAGGAAGTAGTAAGAAAGCACTGGAAGGAGATTGTGTGGTTCTTTAATTTAGATCCCCAGACTTGGTGGATAGAATCATCCACGAATTAGGAGCAAGGCAAGCCACATCTCAAGGAATCTCGCTATTACCCTTGGGATTTTTTTATCAAAGACCTGTGGGATAAAATTTTAAGAACCCACAATCAGTAAGTAGAACATCCTTAACCAGACCAGATCCTATCCCTTCCCGTAACAGATTCCATCCTCTTACAAATATAGAAGGTTTAGATTGACTTAGTATGAATAAGAAAGACCCCTCCTACGAAATGATCCAGGAAGTATATACAGAAGGGCTTGGCATGGCCAAGGAAGATATACCCTACAAAGTGGCACTTGAAAGAAATACAGTAGAAACCCAGTCAAATCAGAGAAATCCCCTCTCAAAAGTAATTAATCTAATAGAGGGTGGCATATCCCCTCCAATTATAAACGACGCGTTCTGTCAACCTCAACAGAAAGCGGAAATAGCCTTACTTTATTGGAACATTGCAGGCCTAACTAATAAGATCAGTAATGAGCTTTGGGTGAATTATTTAGAAGATTTCTCATGCATATGTCTCCAGGAGACTTGGCTACTAAATCCTGTCCATATAAACGGTTATAAGACATTCCATACACCAGCTGTACAGACCAGACATGGCAGGCCAAAAGGATGCTTATGTACATATATCTCCAATAAGTTATGGTTACAGAACTTAAAGATGCAAACTATGAGATCGCATTATCAAATGATAGAGAGTAATTTGGACCAGAAGACTCACTTAGTAATCATCAACTTTTATAATAACGTCCCACCAGGAGAACTTCCTAATACTCTAACGGTGATGGGAGTGGACCTAAAAAAAATATGTGCAAACAATAGACGTGAGACTCTTATCATTTGGGGTGGTGATTTTAATGTCCATTATTGTAAAGAAACCTCGGTAAAGGTATGTGGCTGGGATACTGAAGTCGTTGGTCCAAGACTTCACTTTTCAAATAATACTCAAGGAGATGCAATGAACTTAATGGCTCAAAATTACAACCTGTCTTTTGTAAACAAATTATATTTTGAAGAATCTCAGTTTAAACCAACCTTCAATGGAAGGGGTGCAAATACTGTGATTGATTATGTCTTAATGTCAAACCACTTTGTACACTACCTCACTAACTATATACTTCATGACATTGCAATTAGTGATCACTTTCCTCAGAGCCTGAAACTTTCATTAACTTCCTTCACATCGGCTAAAGCTGATAGGGTCATGCTGGTAAATGACATCGAACTAGCTTCACGCAATGGATACACACTGCGATGGTCCCAGACAGATCCAAAGACTCTATTGAAGCAGATAATATGCAATCACAATCAAGCCTTTGTAGATTGTCTCAGTGAGAACATATATCCAGGAAAATGCTTAAGTGCTTTTATGCAGATTACGCAAGCCTTAAAAGAAGCTCTTACTATTAGAAGAGGATATGTGGGACAGAAAAGGGAAACAGGTTGGTTTGACCATAATTGCACAAAAGCACACAATAGACAAAAAAAGGCGTTAAGTGCCCCAAAAAGATGCCTGACCGAAATACGTATATGCAGACAGGAATATAAGACAGCCATGAAAAAAAGGAAATCTATTCTGAAAGGAACCTTGTGGGAAACCGTACATAAAGCAAGTTTTATGAAGGATAATATCCTCTTCTGGAAAACAATAAACTCTCCTGTGCTAGGGGATAGAGATACCCCCAGGATGGAAATTGCCATCTCGGAAGAGGATTGGATTGCATATTTCTCTAAGATATACTCGCAGTCCAGTGATATAAATCCCACAGATTCTTCAAATGGCCCAGGTCCCCAGGAAGGCCCACGTCTGATCGCAACACCTCAGTTTAGCTTAGAGGAGGTAGTGGAAGCCATAAGCTCAAGGAAAGCAGGGAAAGCGCTGGGTCCTGATGGTGTTCCGATAGATTTATATAAGGCCAATACGCAGTTATGGGGTCCCTTATTGACGCAGACATTGAGGGCCATTTGTACTCAAGGACCCCCATCATCGTGGCGAGACTCTAATATTGTTCCTATATATAAAAAAGGTGATCGCCTCAACCCAGCCTGTTATAGGCCAATCTCCCTACTTGATACATCAGCTAAATTAGCAGGGAGAATTTTATGACAAGACCGGAGGCTCTATTATGCGTTCTTTTCTTACTTTATTTCCAATAGCAGCAGTCAAGAAACTACAACTCCCAAGAGGGTTAGTAACAGACTAACCAATGGGAGTAAAACAAGAACTAATGATGGACCAATCAGCTGAGGCCATAACCATAGAGTGTACACTTGACTGCAAACAGCCCTCTTTTCTTGCTGCTCGCAGTCAAGATAAGTACACTCTTTTGCTCTTCCGTCTACTTATTTGTTTATTTAATTATTTCAGTAAGAATATCGTGTTTTGAAAGTATTTTCTGTCTAGGTATAAGGTGGTCACCTTCTTTGCCGCTTCGCGTCATTTTTATTCCCGTCCCCACCCCCCCCTCCCTCCTTCGGGCTGCCGTTTTTTCCCCTGACGCGCGCGTTAACCGCCGCGCGTTCTACCAGCCTGTGTTCGTCTCGTTCTGTCAGCGCATTCCGAACTCGCGCGTCTGACAGACAAGGCATTCCTGTACCTGCGTGCTCGGCGGCTTCCGAAGCAGCTGTCTCAGAGCGCCGGCTCCGTACAAATTCCTGGCAGTCCGGCCTCCTTCTCCCGACGCGTTGCTTGTAATCTCCGGCCCTCCCTCACGGTCCCGCCCCAGGGGAGGAGTTTTGGCATACACCAGAGAGCTTAGCTTCCCACGATTCTATCCAACTATTCTAACAACTGTTTTTGCTCAGTCATCCTCCCTATTTACAGATAATTATGAATCCTGATACTTCATCTTTAAGCTCTGACTCTGAGGAGAGTGAGGAATCCTTTAAACAGGATTTAAACAAATTTATACAATCCTCAGTGAAAAATGCCTTAAAGGCATCTATGGTTACAATGTCTAAAAACATTGAGAGTTCAGTAATGTCCATGGTGTCCAATCCTATGGCCCATTCTGCGGGGGAATGCAGAAAACGGAAAGTAAGTTCTTCTTTTAAAATAACAAAAGGCGCACATACAGAGAGTGAGCTTGCCTCACACCAGACTGAGGACTTGGTTCCTCCCAGGCCTCCTTCTAAGGAGGGGAATTCTGCCAAAAAGTCGACCTCACAAACAAAATGTAAATCAAAAACGAAACATATTCCAGCGCCAAAAAAGATTGTTATTTCAAAAGTTTTGGACACAGATGACGAGGATATGGACGAATTATCTCTGTCAGATAATCCTGATGATACGTTTTCCCCTTCTTCTCCTCCTCCCAAACGTATCAAATTTGCTTCTAGTGACCCCTCGACCAGTGTTGTTGACGCAGAGGGTGTTCCCATGTTCGACCCGTCCCTCATTCACCATTCTAATTCCACGGAGTGGTTCCCTTTGGATCACGTAGCTGAATATATTTCTTCCCATCTGCGCCTTCCTTTGGACAAACAGACACGCTCCAAACTAAAATCCGAATGTCCTAGACCATCTTTGGACTCTAACATTACCGTAACCCCAGCCATTGATGAGTCACTCATCACATTTTTTACGAAATATGGCAAAGATCCCCGGAAAGGGGTAGACAAAGCCTGGACCACGTGCCAAGATAAACTCCTCGACGTGGTCGGTCCTTTAGCAAGAATACTTGACTTAGCCGAATCGGCCAGATTGGAGGATTCCCCTATCGACCCTTTTGACCTTTCTCTTTGGACCCAAAGAGCCTTTTGCCTTTTGGGCAATGCTAACTCAGCTATCATCCACGAGAGACGTAAGGGTCTCCTTCGCAGAATGGACCCTAAACTGGCTAATCTGGCTACCAGAGATCCCGGCATTCATCCCGATGGTAAACTCTTCGGAGACTCGTTCATCAAGGATCTTAGTCGTTTCGTTTCCACTTTTTCGTCTATTGACAAAGCCCAACAATCTCTAAAGAAGGTTTTTAACCAGCGTGTTTTTTCCCGGGCCGGTAGAGGTAGGAGTCGCTTTACCGGCCGCCAATATAGAAACCAAGGCTCCAGAGGATATTCCAACCCCCCCTATTACTACAATCAAAGAGTTTAAACCCCACTTCTACCCTCAAAGATCAAGGGGTTTCCGCAATCGCGGCCAGCGCATCTCCAGATCGTCCAATACCCCAGGTAAGCCAACGTTCTGGCCCTCCCGTGGGAGGTCGCCTTTGATTCTTCCTTCAAAAGTGGAAGTCAATTTCTTCAGATCCATGGGTGCTTTCCACTATCCAGGGTTATCGCATCGAACTTCTTTCTCCTCCTTACCAATCAGGTCCCCCTCCTCTTCAAAGGTTCTCTCTCGAAATGTCATCTCTAATTTCTTCGGAAATCCAATCCTTGTTAGAAAAAGATGCCATTCAAGGTTGCATCCCAGACTCTTCCGGTTTCATCAGCTCTATCTTTCTCGTCCACAAAAAGAACAAAAAACTAAGACCAGTAATCAATCTAAAATCCTTCAACCAGTTCGTCGTCTATCGACACTTCAAGATGGAGACTATTATCCATCTCAGGGATATTTTACTCCAAGGCGACCTACAAGATGCATACCTGACCATCCCGATCCATCCTTCTCACAGAAAATATTTGCAATTTCTTTGGAATTAAAAAACTTATCATTTTTCCTCCCTTCCTTTCGGCCTATCGTCGGCTCTGTGGTGTTTCACGAAGCTCTTAAAACCGGTTGTATCCTACCTTCGATCCCTGGGCTTCAGACTCATTATCTACCTCGACGATATACTAATTATGCATCAAAGCAAATCCTCTCTTCTGCCTCAACTGCAGATAACATCTACTCTCCTGGCAGAGCTCGGTTTCCTCATAAATCACGAAAAATCTGTGGTGGTTCCTTCACAACAAATAGAGTTTCTAGGCTTCCAAATAGATTCGCTTTCGGCATCTCTGTTCCTTCCCCGTGCCAAGGTTTCCGCAATCAAAAAAGAGTTGGTTTTAACTCTCCAAAAAGACTCTATCTCCCTCAGAACTCTAGCAAGAGTCGTCGGCCTTCTTTCTTCTTCCATCCAGGACCACTTCATTACCGTGCCCTCCAGCGCCTCAAGATTCTACATCTTTGTCGAGGTTTGGCCTTCTCCGACCTCGTGTCTCTAGACCAAGAATCCCAACTCGAAATCCAATGGTGGATATCCCATTTAGAGGCTTGGAACGGCAAATCCATCTTCCCCTCTGTGCCCGATCTTGTGTTAGAATCAGATGCAAGTCTCACGGGTTGGGGCGCCCGTTGTGGCTCGATATCGACTGGCGGCATATGGTCCGCAGAGGAGTCCAGATTGCACATAAATTGTTTAGAGCTTCTTGCAGGCTCCTTTGCTATCAGAAGTTTTACGAAAAACAGAGCAAGTTGCTCCATTCTGCTCCGCATGGACAACATATCCGCGGTTCGTTACATAAACCATTTGGGAGGCACCAGCTCCAGACCCCTTGCTCTTCTGGCCAAGAGCCTCTGGGAGTTTTATCTGTCCCACAAATTTTCCCTTCTTGCCGAGTATCTCCCAGGCTCTTTGAACTCCAATGCAGACTGGCATTCCCGACATATCTCGGATTCCAGCGATTGGAAATTACACCACTCTGTCTTTCGCCAAATAGAAAGGAAATGGGGCCCCTTTCAGGTGGATCTGTTTGCATCCAGACTCAACTCTCAACTTCCTCGTTTCTTCAGTTGGCGCCCGGATCCGTTGGCCTTAGCTACAGACGCCTTTCTACAGGATTGGTCCAGAACCCTCAATTATGCTTTCCCTCCTTTTATTCTAATCAACAGAGTATTAAATCAAGTCAGGCGTCAAAAGACGTCACTTGTCCTGCTAGTCCCCTTTTGGCAATCTCAAGTTTGGTTTCCACCCCTCCTCGAACTCACGGTAGATTTTCCAATCTTACTCCCCTCATTTCCGTCTCTCCTCCTAGACCCTCTCGAACGGCCCCACAATCTGATTCTCAACAAATCGTTAGTCCTATCAGCCTGGTACATTTCCGGCCTACCCAGCGGTCCTTCCCTATTTCGTCAGAAGATTCAGAGCTCATCAACAATGCATGGGCGCCTGGCACAAGGCGAGCCTACAGATCAGCTTGGTCTCTTTGGTCAAGCTGGTGTGTGGGAAAATGTGCTGATCCCTTTTCAGCAGATTTAAACCTAATTATGAATTTTCTAGCGGCCCAGGCGGGTCTGGGTAAATCATATCGTACAATCAATCTTTACAGATCCGCTATTTCTATGAACCATTCTAATATCGATGGCAAACCTATCGGGATCCATCCCTTAATTTGTCGCCTTTTAAAAGGAGTCAAACTCTCAAAACCTCCAACTGCCAAATACTCCCATGTTTGGGACGTTTCATTGGTTCTGAATCTTCTACTTTCTTGGCCAGACAATCCGAGTCTTTCCTTAAAAATGCTGTCTGCCAAACTCACTATGCTTCTATGCCTAATTTCTATCAAAAGAGTTTCTGATGTTAAGTCCCTAGATGTCTCTGCTCGCCAGTTTCTACCTTCAGGTGTTTTATTTCACATTGCCAAAAGCACCAAAACTAATTTACATTCGGTGTTCTATCCTTTTTTCCCTGATAAACCAAAATTATGTGTGGGTCTTTGTTTAAAAGAATACGAAAAAAGAACTGTTAACCAGAGAACGTCCTTCTCTAACCAACTGTTGATTTACTTTCGCAAACCTCACAATCCGGTGACTTCCGCAACCCTGGCTCGTTGGGTCAAATTGATTATGTCCCTTGCGGGAATTGACACTTCTGTTTTTGGAGCCCACTCCTCCAAGGGGGCCATGGCCTCTAAAGCGTTCGCTCTGGGATATAGTTTGGAGGACATTCTCAGGTCGGCAGATTGGTCTAATGATAATGTTTTCAAAACTTTCTATTGTAAACCTGTTAGAACTGCTTCTTCAGTAGTTATTGATAAGCTTTAAACTCGCATAATAGAGCCTCAGGTCTTGTCATAAAATGTAGATTTTCCTAGTAATTTATGACGGAAAGTCTTAATTTTATTAAAGACACGGAGGCAAATATTATCCTACCACTGTACTTTTAATATGTACTTTCTCTTTCCCTCCCAGCGACTCCTGCATTGCCTCCAGCTTCCGGATAACGCTGCTGGCTCCATCATCGCATCTTTCGAGAACAACCAACGAGATGTGTCACCACAACCTTCTCAAGATCATCTACCTTTGCCATCGTACTCTCGGTTTATTGCTGTGGTTCAAGAAGTTTGTTCCGTTTCCTTGGTTTGGGCGATTGTGGGACTCATTTACCCTTTGTTTTATGATTCTCTCTGACTTGCTCGTTCAAGAAAAGAGGGCTGTTTGCAGTCAAGTGTACACTCTATGGTTATGGCCTCAGCTGATTGGTCCATCATTAGTTCTTGTTTTACTCCCATTGGTTAGTCTGTTACTAACCCTCTTGGGAGTTGTAGTTTCTTGACTGCTGCTATTGGAAATAAAGTAAGAAAAGAACGCATAATATTGGCCTCCGTGTCTTTAATAAAATTAAGACTTTCCGTCATAAATTACTAGGAAAATCTACATTATCTTGAATAGACTCCAAACATGGGCGGAAGAAAAGGGTGTTTTATCTCCAGTGCAGTGCGGTTTTCGTACAGGACTAGGTACGGTGGAGCAGGGTCTGAATTTAAGCATTATAATCGGAAAGTACACAAGTATTAGAGAAGGTAATTTGTACTTGGCCTTTATAGATTTATTATCAGCATTTGACTGTGTACTACATGAGAAGCTATGGGACATCCTAAGTAGCACAGGGGTAGAACCAACAATAATTCAGTTCATACGGGATTTGTATACAGGGTGTAGAGCAAGAGTGAGGTATGGATTAAGAGGGGAATGGACTAGGCCTTTTGGCATACATAGAGGAGTGTGCCAAGGATGTGTACTTGCTCCATTCCTGTTTTCAATGTATATAAACAATTTAGAAAGTGAACTGATAAGTAAATGTAAAGACCTTCCCCAAATAGGTAATCGTGCTGTCCCGGCATTACTCTATGCAGATGACGCAGTACTTATGGCCAGGACACCACTAACCCTTCAAAATCTTTAAACCACTTGTATTACTTTTATGAAAGACCTCAGACTTACCGTTAATCGTTCTAAAACTTTTATCATGAATTGCGGTAGGAAACATGGTAAGATTTATAACACCACTATTCAGGAGGGGAGGGTCGAAATAGCTCGGACATTCTCATATTTAGGTATAATGTATGACAGACAGGGTTCTTAGGCACATTGTATGAAAACAAAAAAAGACAACGGCGGCTCTGAGGATTTTTTCAAAAAGGTTAGGGGGATTACCCCGCCGAACATGGTGAAAATCTGCAGAGCCAAGTGCATTCCGGCTGCTATGTATGGGTCCGGTATTTGGGTGTATATTAACTGTAAACTGATCTGATTTTTTCAGATACCTGTTAATGGCACCAAACGGTACATCGTCGTATATTAGTCACGCGGAGTTAGGGGTCTCTTTTTTAGCTGATTTGATAAAGATCCAGCCATTACTATTATGGCATAAAGTTTGGACTTCTGAGCACACCGGATTAAATAAGGCTATCTTATCTGATTGCATGGCGTCAACATATTCGTCAAGGGTCCCCTGGTTGAGATACATTATGACCTTTTTTGAAAATATGGGCAGTAAAGAGTACTACACAAACCCAGATTAATTGGAAAAAAACACCAGGAAGTAACTGAGGGCCTTGACATTAAAGTATTTAGAAGAATTGCGATGGGAGATAGAATCAAAAAAGTCCAGCGTCATGTCTAACCAACTAATTTTGTCTGCTGAGGGCATGCAGCCCTACCTGGTAAATGTGGTAAACCACCAACATCGCTTTGTTCTTACAAGACTAAGGTTAGATACCTTCCATCGCTTAGTAACTTTTCCAACCACGAATGACTGTAGTACCACTTTAAGGGTATGTCCCTGTGACGCAAAGGCATTTCAAACTACGAATCATGTGGTCTTATTCTGCAAATTCTATGCCAAGCAGAGAAAGCGCTTATTAGTGCCCCTTCTGAGATCAATTAATTTGCGCCAGTGTCGTAGTGCGTATGTTAGTCTACAGGTTTTATCTTCTATTGAAATGTGTGGAATTTTGGCTGACTTTTTATTGTCGTAGTTTGGACTCTTGCTCTGAGCAAGACTGCTGGTTTAAAGATAACAGTACTTTTGTTTGTAGGCGACTGAGTCTTTCCTACAACAAGTCGCAACTGTTGTCCCAACCTCACCGGCTCACTAGCAGCACCTCACCAGAAACACAATAGTAAAAGGTGATTTGTGGCAGTCGCTTACGCATGGACTCAAAGTAAGATATCTCAGGGTTGTCGTGGTTAAACGGAGATTACCCTTTTCTCACAGATATATTATGTCTCACACAAACAAAGGCAATAACACAGATGCAGTGAAGTTATAATAGTTTTTATTTAACATAACTGCAATTTGCGATAAGTTGCATGAACTGCAATGATTAGGATGATGAATATACCAAGAAACAGTATTGCGAAGAAGAGAGTCATGGTTATAAAGACCCCCACCATTTTTGCAATATATGAAAGAAAAATATATATATATATATATATATATATATATATGTATGTATAAGATGGAATATGCCCTAATACCCTAATATCCTAATGAGAATAGGCCTAACCTCCTACCTAAAGGAGAGCTGGGTTTGCTAAACCTAATCTGCCAAAACCGTGTCCATGAGTGGAGCCCCCAACCCTCGTTACCTTGGAATGAGGTTGAAATGATGAGGGTTGACACCATTTACGACGGAATCCTTCGTCATTTATTAAAGTTAAAGGTCAAATCAAACACCCCATCCAACACAAGCCTTCTCTCTCTCTGCTTCCTCACCAACTGTCAGATCCCTTGGTTACCATCACTGGGATCTCTTAGTGACAGTTGCTAGGTTCCGTAAGCAGGTTCTATATACCAGATTCTATACACAGAATGCCACACATCTCCCTCCTTTCATTAACAAAAGAAGACATGAAAAATAATAACAATGAAGAGTATCCGATTATGAAAGAGAACTTTTACACAAAGATACCTACGATAAGGAAACATAAGCACTAAACAAAGTCATCTAAAATTTTAGGTCGCTTGATAATTCTTGAAGACTTCCTTGGTGAAAAATGATCGTTGACAAAATCATGTTTTCCCTCTACATCATCACTCACAGATTTACCTTCCCCACAAGCAGACTTCACTTTGACTACCCTTCCAACATTCCATACTTTGTGATCCTCAGTTCTTACAGCATTACCCAGAACTTTCTTAACTACAAGTGGTCTAGAGAATTTTGAATGTTCTTTTGAAAGACCAAAACGAGGATTCTTTACCTTGACAAGATCACCTACTCGAATCACCACTTTCTTGACTGCCCTGCGCATATCAAATCTAATCTTTCTGTCAGCAATTTTTTTCCTCTCTTTTAAACATTTCAACTTATCATTACATACAATTGCAGATTTCAAACCCACCTTGTCATTAACCCATGAAGGACACACTAATGTGTTTGGTTTTCTCCTTCTGAACAACTCAAAAGCTGAAAGGCCTGTAACAGAATGAGGGGTCAACCGATAAATCCTGATTTTACATGACACTTCCTCTTTCCAACATTTATTATTAGCCAAAGCCAAGTGCGTAAAGAAAACTTGTCGCACCCTCGAGAAGGCCTGGCGCAAGGACCACACCGCTGACAACATGACCGCCCTCAAGAACGCTACCCGCGAACACCACCACCTGATCCGCGCTGCCAAAAGGAACTTTTTCACCGACAGACTGGACAAAAACAGCCACAACAGCAGAGAACTTTTCAGCATCGTCAAGGAGTTCTCCAACCCCAACGCCAAGGCAAACGCCATCACGGCCTCACAGGATTTGTGCGACTCCCTCACCACCTTCTTCCACTGCAAGATCAGCGACCTCCACGACAGCTTCGGACACCAGACCCAACCTAACATCACAGAACCCACACCCCCGGCCTTCACCCTCAACAACTGGACCCACATCAACACTGAAGAAACCAAATCCATCATGAACTCTATCCACTCCGGTGCCCCTTCGGACCCCTGCCCTCACTTCATCTTTAATAAAGCCAACCACATCATCGCCCCGCACCTCCAGGCCATCATCAACTCTTCTTTTTCTTCTGCTACCTTCCTCGAATGCTGGAAACACGCCGAAGTCAACGCCCTCCTAAAGAAGCCTACGGCTGACCCGAGCGACCTGAAAAACGTCCGCCCCATCTCTCTCCTGCCTTTCCCAGCCAAGGTAATAGAGAAGACCGTCAACAAACAGCTGACCACCTTCCTGGAAAACAACAACCTGCTCGACCCTTCACAAACCGGATTCCGAACCAACCACAGCACGGAAACCGCCCTCATCTCAGTCACAGACGACATCAGAACCCTGATGGACAACAGTGAAACAGTCGCCCTCATCCTCCTCGACCTCTTGGCGGCCTTTGACACCGTCTGTCACCGCACCCTAATCACCCGCCTCCGCTCCACCGGGATCCAAGGCCAGGCCCTGGACTGGATCGCCTCCTTCCTCTCAAACCGTTCCCAAAGAATTTACCTCCCACCGTTTCGCTCAGACCCCACCGAGATCATCTGCGGCATACCTCAAGGCTCATCGCTCAGCCCGACACTCTTCAATGTCTACATGAGCCCCCTCGCCAACATCGTACGCAAGCACGACATCATCATCACCTCCTACGCCGACGACACCCAACTTATACTCTCCCTCACCAAGGACCCCGCCAGCGCCAAGACCAACCTACAAGAGGGTATGAAGGACGTCGCAGATTGGATGAGGCTCAGCCGCCTAAAGCTGAACTCTGACAAAACGGAAGTCCTCATCCTCGGCAACACCCCATCCGCCTGGGACGACTCCTGGTGGCCCACGGCCCTCAGCACTGCACCGACCCCCACAGACCACACCCGCAACCTCGGCTTCATCTTGGACCCCCTTCTCACCATGACCAAGCAAGTCAACGCCGTGTCCTCCGCCTGCTTCCTCACCCTCTGCATGCTCCGCAAGATCTTCCGCTGGATCCCCGCCGACACTAGAAAAACCGTGACCCACGCCCTCGTCACGAGCTGCCTGGACTACGGCAACACCCTCTACGCTGGGACCACCACCAAACTCCAAAATCGCCTGCAACGCATTCAAAACGCCTCGGCCCGCCTCATCCTCGACGTACCCCGCAACAGCCACATCTGGGCACACCTGAGACACCTGCATTGGCTCCCAGTCAGCAAAAGGATCACCTTTCAACTTCTCACCCACGCACACAAAGCCCTCCACAACAAGGGACCGGAATACCTCAACCGACGCCTCAGCTTCTACTTCCCCACCCGCCTCCTCCGTTCCTCTGGCCTCGCGCTCGCTGCCGTCCCTCGCATCCGCCGCTCCACGGCGGGTGGGAGGTCTTTCTCCTTCCTGGCAGCCAAGACCTGGAACTCACTCCCCACCAGCCTCAGGACCACCCAGGACCACTCGGCATTCCGGAGACTCCTAAAAACCTGGCTTTTCGAGCAGCAGTAACCCCCCCCTTTCCCCTAGCGCCTTGACAGCCGCACGGGTGAGTAGCGCGCTTTATAAATGTTAATGATTTGATTTAATGAATAGTTTCTTTTAATACTCTATTTAACCTCTCTACCATTCCATTGGTTTCAGGATGATAAAGAGAAGTTTTCTTATGTTTAATGCCTCTTTCACTCAAGAAGCGTTCCATGTCTTGTGAGACCAATTGTACACCATTATCAGTCAGAATAGAAGAAGGAAACCCTTCTCTATCGAAAATATCATTAAGAAAACGTATTACATTGCGTGTTTCAACAGAGTTAGTGATTTTGAATTCGGGCCATCTTGAATACATATCCATTAATACAATAATATATTTATCAGAGCCAGAATATCTAATCGGACCCAAAATGTCCAACAAAATTTCCTGCCAAGGTTCTTTTGGTAGCTCCCCTCTTTCATGGGTTGAGTTCTACAAATTAAAGTCTTGTCCGCATTGGAACACTCCGCACACTCCCTAACACATCTTTCAATTGATAAGTCCATACCTGGCCACCAATACATGAGTCTTAACCTCTCTTTTGTTTTGGAAATACCAGGATGACTCTCATGAGCCATGGAAATTAATTCATCTCTCAACTTCTTTGGAGGAACAAGCCTCGTTCCTCTCAATAAGAAATCACCTTGAGTTGATAACTCATCTCTGACTCTCCAAAAGCCGCATTACTGTTGATCATTCTTCTCAGTACCATCCCAACCACCTCTGACTTTGTTAATAACTTTCTGTACAACTTCATCACCTAATAACTCCAATATCCAGTCACTTTCCTTAATTATACCATCCCTGATCATGCACACATCAAAGTCATCCCCACAATCCAAGGAAGTATCCTCAGACTTCATATCATCATTTACCAACCTTGAACAACAGTCAGCCAGGTTGTTTTCAATCCCAGGTATGTACTGCACACCAAACGTAAATTCCTGCAAGGCCACTACCCATTTTCTGATTCTACCAGAAACAGCATGTTAGAAATGGGGTCTTTGGTTGACAGTCAGGTTACCCCCTGTTCAAGCAAGGACCCTCACTCTAGTTAGGATAAAAGAGAATCACCCTCAGCTAACCCCTGCTTACCCCCTTGGTAGCTTGGCAGAGCAGTAGGCTTAACCTCAGAGTGCTGGGCGTAAAGTATTTGTACCAACACACACAGTAACTTAATGAAAACACTACAAAATGACACAACACCAGTTTAGAAAAATAGGAAATATTTATCTAGACAAAACAAGACCAAAACGACAAAAATCCAACATACACAAGTCAAGTTATGATTTTTTAAAGGTTTAAAATAAAAAGAGTCTTTAGGTAGTTGTAACAACACACTAGCGCTGCTAGCGTGTAAATGTACCTGGTTTGCGTCAAAAATAACCCCGCACGGGCTGTGCGCGTCGAAAATAACCCTGCACGGTTATATGCGTCGAAAACAACTCGGCACGGCGATGCGCGTCGAAACAGCCAGCCACGCGACGGTCCGAAAGTCCCGCGGCGCAGGTTGCGATCTCTCAGCCTTCGTCAGCGATGCTGCGCGTCGTTTCTCCTGCTCCGGGCGTCGATTCTCCGGTCGCGTTTCCTGCGGCGTCGTTTCTCAGCTGCGGAGCCGGCGTCGCGTCGTTTTCTCAGCCGCGATCGGATTCGCGACGATCTTTTCTCCGCACGGCGCTCGGTGCATGTATTTTTGTCCTTGGGCTGCCAGCCTCTCCTTTCAGGGTCCCAGGAACTGGAAGGGCACCACAGAGCAGAGTAGGGGTCTCTCCAGAGACTCCAGGTACTGGCAGGAAGAAGTCTTTGCTATCCCTGAGACTTCAACAACAGGAGGCAAGCTCTACATCAAGCCCTTGGAGATTTCTTCTTCAAGATGGAAGGCACACAAAGTCCAGTCTTTGCCCTCTTACTCTGGCAGAAGCAGCACTGCAGGAAAGCTCCACAAAGCACAGTCACAGGCAGGGCAGCACTTGTTCCTCAGCGATCAGCTCTTCTCCAGGCAGAGGTTCCCCTTGATTCCAGAAGTGTTTCTAAAGTTTGTAAGTTTGGGTGCCCTTCTTATACCCATTTTAGTCTTTGAAGTCACCTTCCTTCAAAGGGGACTCACACCTTCTTGTGAAATCCTGCCTTGCCCAGGCAAGGCCTCAGACACACACCAGGGGGCTGGAGACAGCATTGTCAGAGGCAGGCACAGTCCTTTCAGATGAGAGTGACCACTCCACCCCTCCCTCCTAGCAGAGATGGCTAATCAGGAAATGCAGATCACACCCCAGCTCCCTTTGTGTCACTGTCTGGTGTGAGGTGAAAAACAACCCAACTGTCAAACTGACCCAGACAGGGAATCCACAAACAAGGCAGAGTCACAGAATGGTTTAAGCAAGAAAATGCTCACTTTCTAAAAGTGGCATTTCCAAACTCACAATCTCAAAATCAACTTTACTAAAAGATGCATTTTTAAATTGTGAGTTCAGGGATCCCAAACTCCACCTGTCCATCTCTTCTCTAGGGGAATCTACACTTTAATCATATTTAAAGGTAGCCCCCATATTATCCTATGAGAGAGAGACAGACCTTGCAACAGTGAAAACGAAATTGGCAGTATTTCACTGTCAGGACATATAAACCACATTACTATATGTCCTACCTTATCCATACACTGCACCCTGCCCTTGGGGCTACCTAGGGCATACCTTAGGGGTGCCTTACATGTAAGGAAAGGGAAGGTTTAGGCCTGGCAAGTGGGTACACTTGCCAAGTCGAATTTACAGTGTAAAAATACACATACAGACACTGCAGTGGCAGGTCTGAGACATGATTACAGAGCTACTTATGTGGGTGGCACAACCAGTGCTGCAGGCCCACTAGTAGCATTTGATTTACAGGCCCTGGCACCTCTAGTGCACATTACTAGGGACTTACTAGTAATTCAAATATGCCAATCATGGATGAACCACTTACATATAATTTAAACAGGAGCACTTGCACTTTAGCACTGGTTAGCAGTGGTAAAGTGCCCAGAGTAACAAAAACAGCAAAATCAGAGTCCAGCACACATCAGCAACCTGGGGAACAGAGGCAAAAAGTTAAGGGAGACCACGCCAAGGATGAAAAGTCTAACACGTGTCCCCCCCAGCTAAAAGTGGGGAGCAACTACCCAACCTCATGGGAGTTCTCATCACTAAGGCGGAAGAACCTGGACAGACCATCAGCATTGGCGTGTTCTGTACCGGGTCGATGTTCCACCGTAAAGTCCATCCCCTGTAGGGAAATGGACCACCTCAACAGTTTTGGGTTCTCACCCCTCATCTGCATTAACCATCTGAGGGGTCTGTGGTCGGTCTGAACTCGGAAGTGAGTCCCAAACAAGTAGGGTCTTAGCTTCTTCAGTGCCCAGACCACAGCAAACGCTTCACGTTCTATGGCACTCCACCTACGTTCCCTGGGTAGTAACCTCCTGCTAATGAAGGCTACGGGTTGATCTAGGCCCTCTTCATTCAGCTGTGAGAGTACTGCTCCAATACCATGCTCTGAGGCGTCTGTCTGTACAACAAACTCCGTGGAGTAGTCAGGCGCCTTCAGCACAGGTGCTGTGCACATGGCAGCCTTCAGGGCATCAAAAGCGTTCTGGCAAGCCTCTGTCCAGATCACTTTCTTGGGTTGCTTCTTAGAAGTCAACTCAGTTAAGGGGGTAACAATGGTACCATATCCCTTAACGAACCTCCTATAGTATCCTGTGAGACCTAAAAAGGCTCTCACTTCAGTCTGGGTCTTGGGAGGCTCCCAAGCCAGAATCGTGTCAATCTTAGGCTGTAGGGGTGCCACCTGGCCACTCCCCACCTGGTGTCCTAAGTACACAACAGAACCCTGCCCTATTTGGCACTTGCTCGCCTTAATAGTGAGGCCTGCCTTCTGCAGGGCCTCTAACACTCTCCAGAGGTGTTGCAGGTGTTCCTCCCATGTGGAACTAAACACAGCAATGTCATCCAGGTAGGCGGCACTGAACTCATCCAGTCCTGCCAACACCTGGTTGACCAACCTCTGAAAGGTGGCAGGGGCATTCTTCATCCCAAAGGGCATCACATTGAAGTGGAAGTGCCCATCGGGGGTAGAGAATGCTGACCTCTCCTTTGCCCATTCAGTTAAGGCAATCTGCCAGTACCCAGATGTTAAATCAAACGTACTGAGGTACTTGGCAGCTCCTAACCGATCAATGAGCTCATCAGCTCGGGGGATGGGGTGTGCGTCAGTCTTGCTGACCGCATTGAGACCCCGGTAGTCCACACAGAACCTAAGTTCTGGAGTGGCACCAGGAGCAGTAGCCTTTGGGACCAAGACCACTGGGCTGGCCCAAGGACTGCTGGAGTGCTCAATAACCCTTAGGGCTAACATTTTGGAGACTTCCTCCTTAATGCAAGCCCTCACCCTGTCAGTCACCCTGTAAACCTTATGTTTAACAGGTGTACTGTCCCCAGTGTCCACATCATGTGTGCACAGGTGTGTGACTCCTGGGATCAGGGAAAACAGTGAGGCGAACTGTCCCAGCACGTGGCGACAGTCCCTCTGCTGTTCCTCAGTCAGGGAGGGGGAGAGGATCACTCCCTCCACAGACCCATCTTTCTCTCCTGCAGACAGGAGGTCAGGAAGAGGCTCACTCTCTTCCTCCACCCCGTCATCTGTCGCTAGGAGCATGGATAGCTCAGTTCGCTCAAAGTGGGGTTTGAGGCGGTTGACATGTAGGACCCTCAAGGGGTTCCTGGGGGATTGCAAGTCTACCAGATAGGTGACCTCGCTCTTTCTTTCCACCACCTCAAAAGGCCCAGTCCACTTATCTTGGAGAGCCCTAGGCTCTACTGGTGCCATGACCCACACTTTTTGTCCAGGCTGAAACTCAACCAGAGTGGCATTCTGGTCGTACCACCGTTTCATGTCCTCCTGGCTTGCTTCCAGGTTCTCCTGAGCGAGACGCCTGAAGCGGGCAGTCTGGTTTCTTAGTGCCAGCATGTAGCTAAATACATCCTGGGGTGGTTTACTAGGAGCTTTCTCCAAAGCCTCCTTCACCAGACTGAGCGGTCCCCTCACAGGGTGGCCATAGATGAGCTCAAAGGGGCTAAAGCCAAGCCCCTTTTGAGGCACCTCCCTGTAAGCGAACAGAAGGCATGGCAAGAGGACGCCCCACTTACGCCTCAAGGGCTCTGACAGGCCCTGAATCATGCCTTTCAAGGTGCGGTTGAATCTCTCAACCAGACCATTACTTTGGGGGTGGTAAGGGGTGGTGAACTTGTAGGTTACCCCACACACCTTCCACAGAGACTTCATATAAGTGGATATGAAGTTTGTACCCCTATCAGATACTACCTCCTTGGGGAACCCCATGCGGGTAAAAACCCCCATCAAGGCACGTCCCACCACGGGGGCGGTGACCGTCCTTAGAGGAATAGCTTCTGGGTACCGTGTGGCATGGTCCACCAAGACCAGGATGAACCTGTTGCCCATGGCTGTCTTGGGATCCAGAGGCCCCACAATGTCAATTCCTACCCTTTCAAAGGGAGTACTGACTACCGGTAAAGGTTGGAGGGGAGCTTTGCATTTCCCCCCACTCTTGCCACTTGCCTGACAAGTCTGACAAGATCTACAATAAGCAGCTGACTGCTTGTTCATCAAGGGCCAGTAAAAGTGGGAGCCAAGCCTCTTATAGGTCTTGTCCTGCCCTAGATGTCCTGCCAAAGGCACATCATGAGCCAAACCCAGTAGGAAGGTCCTGAAGCCCTGGGGTACCACCAGCATACGAGCTGACCCCGGCTCAGGAACCTTAGGCTCACTATACAGGAGGCCATCCTCCCAATAAATCAGGTGAGTACCTGGCGCCCCGCCAGCCGCCTGGGCTGCAGCCTGCTGCCGCAGCCCCTCAAGAGTAGGGCACTCCTTCTGCGCTGTGCAGAATACTTCCCTGGTGGGTCCCCCTTCCTGCTGCCACTGCGACAGCTCAGGGACCTCCCCCAGTTCAGCCACCTGTTCCCCTGTAGGTTCCGGGGCATCACCCTCAGGCTCTGCCTCCTCCCGGACCGTGGGAACTTCTGGGGCGGGTTTCCCGCGCCTCCGGCCTTTCCTCTTCTTGGCGGTCCCCTGGGCCACTGTTTCAGGCTCCAGGGGCTCTTGACTACCCTGATTGGCTGCCATAGACCGGGTGGATACGCATACCCACCCAGGCAGACCCAACATCTCCAAGTGAGACCTGTGTTCCACCTCCTTCCAAGGGGAATCTTCCAGGTCGTTGCCTAGCAAACAATCAACAGGCATGGTTGGACTCACAGCTACTTTCCAGGAACCTGAGACCCCCCCCCATTCAAAGGGAACCTGCGCCACTCTGCAGAGGCGCTCAGAGTTATCTACTGCAACTACTTGGTGAAGTACCCGGGGATCAATCTGCTCTTCAGACACCAGGTGACTCCTCACTGTAGTCACACTGGCTCCTGTGTCTCTTAGAGCCTCCACCCTCTGTCCATTGATGGTCACCCATTGCCTGTACTTCTTAGTGTTATCAGGCACTAGGTTTCTCTGGACCATCTCACTGTCACCTAGTGAGACAAGGGTCATTTCGGCTGGTTCCCACCCACCTGAAACCAACTCCTCCCCAAGCGCTACACTGGCCAAACCCTGGGACGGTGCACCAGTGGGTGCCGGTGTACTTTTGGGGCATTTGGGGTCCCCCCTCACATGACCCACCTGGTCACATGAATAGCACTTACGTAGGGGACCACCTGCCATTGGCTTCCCTTTGGAGAACCATGGCTTCTTTTCACTGGGGGGTTGGGAATCCTTACCCTGGGAATCAGTTTGGGGCCCTTTAGAGAACTCATCCTGTTTGCCCTTACCCCCCCCCTTTCTTCTGAGAGGGACCCTGCCCACCCTTGGCGTGGTCTCCCCCATACCTCTTCTGGACCCTGGTGCTCTCCCAGCGGTCCGCTTCCTGTGCAAGCTTCCTGGGGTCAGTCAGCTTGCTGTCAATGAGGTGCTGGCGCAGCTCTGGAAAACATAAACTGTACAAGTGCTCCCAAGCAATTAAATTGTAAAGCCCCTCATACGTGTTTACCTTACTGCCCTTCACCCAACCATCCAGTGACCTGCAACAAGAATCAACACATTCCAACCATGTTTGGGATTCCTTTCTCTTGTAGGATCTAAACTTCTCCTTGTACTGCTCAGGGGTGAGACCATACCTGGTAAGTAAGGCCTCCTTCATGGCAGGGTAGGTGAGACTCTGAGCATCCCCTAAGGCCGTCAGTGTGTCCCTCCCCTCTGCCTCAAAATGCTTCCACAGGGCTGCCCCCCAATGAGCTTCAGGGACCAGGTTCATGTGGAGAGCTGACTCATAACCCTTGAACCACAAGTAGATATCATCCTCCCTCTTATAATCCCTCACAAGGTCTTTTGGGATGTGTACCCTTCTCTCAGGCTGCACTGTAGAATTGCTGCCACCATCCCTACTGGACTGACTCCTCTGATCAATCTCTTTTAAACTGAGCTCATGAGCCATGTTTATCTTCCTTTCCTCAAGGGCCAGCTTTCTCTGTTCCACCTCAAGGGTCAGCTTTCTCTGTTCCCCCTCAAGGGTCAGTTTTCTCTGTTCCACCTCTAGACTGAGCCTTTTCAACTCCAACTGGTACTCCCTCTCTGCCTGTCTGTCCTGTAACTCTCCAGGTGTCAGACTCTTGGAGGACACACTGCTACCTGCCCTGGAGATTCTCCCCTGAGACATAGCAGGCCCACCCACTACATCAGTGTGAGTGACTTGCAACTCCTCTTCCCCCTCTGGCTCCTCATCTGTGTGCCCCTCAGCTGCTTTGGCTGTCACCCAGGCCCTCAGCGCCTTTTGCAACTCATCCTTCTTGGATGAGCTCTCAATGGGACAGCCAACATTCCTACAAAACTGCTTCAACTGAGCCACCTTGTAGCTCTCCAATTTCTCCAAATCAAAAGCAGTTTCAGCTAGGGCATCTCCAGACTGAGACATGATGAGAGGTTAAAAAAAATATGCACAGTTCCAAAAACAGAAAAGCAAGTTCTCAAATGAAGTTTCAGCAAAGTCAATCCCGGGATCAGTGAAAAAAAAGAAACTGAATGCAGAGAAAAACAGTCCAAGTAAAAAAACAAAAATCACAAGACTAGTAGTATGTGGTCACGTAGTGGTCTGAGATCAAAACAGTAGTGTACACTTAATTACTGTATGTCAAGTACAAACACAAGTCCAAATCCCGACCGCTGGTCACCAATCTTAGAAATGGGGTCTTTGGTTGACAGTCAGGTTACCCCCTGTTCAAGCAAGGACCCTCACTCTAGTTAGGATAAAAGAGAATCACCCTCAGCTAACCCCTGCTTACCCCCTTGGTAGCTTGGCAGAGCAGTAGGCTTAACCTCAGAGTGCTGGGCGTAAAGTATTTGTACCAACACACACAGTAACTTAATGAAAACACTACAAAATGACACAACACCAGTTTAGAAAAATAGGAAATATTTATCTAGACAAAACAAGACCAAAACGACAAAAATCCAACATACACAAGTCAAGTTATGATTTTTTAAAGGTTTAAAATAAAAAGAGTCTTTAGGTAGTTGTAACAACACACTAGCGCTGCTAGCGTGTAAATGTACCTGGTTTGCGTCAAAAATAACCCCGCACGGGCTGTGCGCGTCGAAAATAACCCTGCACGGTTATATGCGTCGAAAACAACTCGGCACGGCGATGCGCGTCGAAACAGCCAGCCACGCGACGGTCCGAAAGTCCCGCGGCGCAGGTTGCGATCTCTCAGCCTTCGTCAGCGATGCTGCGCGTCGTTTCTCCTGCTCCGGGCGTCGATTCTCCGGTCGCGTTTCCTGCGGCGTCGTTTCTCAGCTGCGGAGCCGGCGTCGCGTCGTTTTCTCAGCCGCGATCGGATTCGCGTCGATCTTTTCTCCGCACGGCGCTCGGTGCATGTATTTTTGTCCTTGGGCTGCCAGCCTCTCCTTTCAGGGTCCCAGGAACTGGAAGGGCACCACAGAGCAGAGTAGGGGTCTCTCCAGAGACTCCAGGTGCTGGCAGGAAGAAGTCTTTGCTATCCCTGAGACTTCAACAACAGGAGGCAAGCTCTACATCAAGCCCTTGGAGATTTCTTCTTCAAGATGGAAGGCACACAAAGTCCAGTCTTTGCCCTCTTACTCTGGCAGAAGCAGCACTGCAGGAAAGCTCCACAAAGCACAGTCACAGGCAGGGCAGCACTTGTTCCTCAGCGATCAGCTCTTCTCCAGGCAGAGGTTCCCCTTGATTCCAGAAGTGTTTCTAAAGTTTGTAAGTTTGGGTGCCCTTCTTATACCCATTTTAGTCTTTGAAGTCACCTTCCTTCAAAGGGGACTCACACCTTCTTGTGAAATCCTGCCTTGCCCAGGCAAGGCCTCAGACACACACCAGGGGGCTGGAGACAGCATTGTCAGAGGCAGGCACAGTCCTTTCAGATGAGAGTGACCACTCCACCCCTCCCTCCTAGCAGAGATGGCTAATCAGGAAATGCAGATCACACCCCAGCTCCCTTTGTGTCACTGTCTGGTGTGAGGTGAAAAACAACCCAACTGTCAAACTGACCCAGACAGGGAATCCACAAACAAGGCAGAGTCACAGAATGGTTTAAGCAAGAAAATGCTCACTTTCTAAAAGTGGCATTTCCAAACTCACAATCTCAAAATCAACTTTACTAAAAGATGCATTTTTAAATTGTGAGTTCAGGGATCCCAAACTCCACCTGTCCATCTCTTCTCTAGGGGAATCTACACTTTAATCATATTTAAAGGTAGCCCCCATATTATCCTATGAGAGAGAGACAGACCTTGCAACAGTGAAAACGAAATTGGCAGTATTTCACTGTCAGGACATATAAACCACATTACTATATGTCCTACCTTATCCATACACTGCACCCTGCCCTTGGGGCTACCTAGGGCATACCTTAGGGGTGCCTTACATGTAAGGAAAGGGAAGGTTTAGGCCTGGCAAGTGGGTACACTTGCCAAGTCGAATTTACAGTGTAAAAATACACATACAGACACTGCAGTGGCAGGTCTGAGACATGATTACAGAGCTACTTATGTGGGTGGCACAACCAGTGCTGCAGGCCCACTAGTAGCATTTGATTTACAGGCCCTGGCACCTCTAGTGCACATTACTAGGGACTTACTAGTAATTCAAATATGCCAATCATGGATGAACCACTTACATATAATTTAAACAGGAGCACTTGCACTTTAGCACTGGTTAGCAGTGGTAAAGTGCCCAGAGTAACAAAAACAGCAAAATCAGAGTCCAGCACACATCAGCAACCTGGGGAACAGAGGCAAAAAGTTAAGGGAGACCACGCCAAGGATGAAAAGTCTAACACAGCATCTAACCCTTTTTTTTCAAAAATTTCTTTTAATGGTTTATGGTCCGTTCTTACTATGAAATTGCTACCCCACACAAATTTCCTCAGTTTGTTCACCGCCCAAAACACAGCCAATGCCTCCTTCTCGATAACTGAATAGTTTAACTCTGCCCCTTTCAAGGACCTTGATAAAAAAAGTATTGTTCTTTCAACACCACCATATGTTTGTATCAAGACAGCCCCAAGACCTTTGACACTAGCATCCGACATTATTACTGTATGCTGTCCCGGTTCAAAACTATTTAAACTAGCAGCAGATTTCAAACTATGCTTTAATGAGACAAACTCCTTTTCACACACCTCACTCCAGTCAAAAGTGACACCTTTCCTCACCAACTGTCTCATACAAGCAGTCTTATCAGCAAAATGATCCACAAATTTACTGTAGAACTCAGCCATGCCAAGAAATCTCACTATCTCATCTTTTGAGGAAGGACTAGAAAAATTAATAATGGTATCAACCAATTCTTTTTTTGGTTCAATACCCTTGGAAGAAATTTTGTGACCAAGATAATCAATTTCACAAAGATTAAATTAGCATTTTCCCGCCTTTAAGGTCAAACCGCTCTTTTCAAGTCTCTGGAGAACTTGGCGTACTCTTTCATTGTGTTCTTTCTCATCTCTACCATATACAAGAATGTCATCTTTGTATACTTTGATACCTTGCAGTCCTCCAAGCAGTCTTTCCATGGCACGTTGAAAAACAGCTGCAGCCGAAGCTAGGCCAAATGGCATACGAATAAACTTATAACTGCCAAAAGGGGTGATGAACGCCGTCAAATCCTGAGAGTCTTCATGTAAAGTGATCTGGTGGTAGGCAGATGTCAAATCTATAGAAGAGAAACAATTTGCACTTCCTAATAAAGATAACATTTCATTAATGTTAGGCAAAGGATAATGATCCACCACTATACACTTATTCAATTCTCTCAAATCAATGCAAAGTCTTGGTTCGCCATTAGCCTTAACAGCCATGACCACTGGAGCCAACCACTCAGTAGCTTCCACTTCCTTGATAATGCCATTCAGCATAAGTTTATCTAATTCTGTCTTCATTTTCTCTTTGACCATTAAAGGCACACTTCTTACTTTGCTGACCACAGGTATGGCACCCTTCTTCATCTTAATTTTATGTACATAACCTCGCATACATCCAAGTTTGTTTTGAAACAGATTTGGAAATTCTTGTTCAAATGATGTTCTCGAACTGATAACATTGAAACACCCATTATGTTCCACCGAATCAATGCATACCTCATTTTTCAATCTTACAGATGGAGATTCATTGGGGTCAAGATACACCTTGAGATCTCTCTGATGAAACCAACTAATGAGAGAATCACCTCTCATGGAAACATAGATCTTACCAACTGTAACCCTATCTTTGAATTGGATTGAGCCAATAAAGTAACCCAATAACTTAATAGGTTTTCCACCATACCCTTTAGGTGAAATATCAGGCTTGAAAAGAACCACCAAAGCTCTGAGATGTTTTTCAAAAAGAACTCTTGGAATAAGTGTAATTTTTGCTCCCGAATCAAACATCATGGGAATATTTACTCCCTCAATTTGTACAGACTCTATTGGACCACCGTTACCTTTTTTGACCTTTAAAACAAATTCTTCACAAAAATCATCATCTTCTAAACTTATTTCTTGAACCCTCTTTTTCTTTATGACTACACTCCTACAACACAAATAACATGTCCTTTCTTGCCACATTTTTTGCAAGAAGCTTTCCATCCAACACAACCTTTAAAGTTGGCATAATGACCCAGTTCTCCACACCTATAACACCTTCCCTGGAAATTTTCTTTCTCCTTAATGACTTTTGAACTCTCTTTGACCAACCTCTGAGATTTCATCCTCTCTTGTGAGTTCTTCTTATGACCGACAGTATGTACATCACTCTCTCTTTCAAATAGATTAGTCCTCCTAATTTCTTCAACACAAGCTGAACTATGTTCATGCATTTTAGCAATACCAATCACTTCACTCAGAGGAGGATTATCTTTGTTCCAAAAAGATTCTCTTGCTTTCTCAATTCTACAACCCAACATAATCTGGTCTCTTAACCTCTTCTCATTATTACTCCCAGAACTACATGAGGAGGCAAGTTTCCTGAGAACTGTGATGTATTCCTCTACAGATTCACCTGGTTGTTGAGTTCTTTTACCAAAGTGATACCTTTCTAAAACTGTTGAAACTTTAGGTAAATAATGTAAATCTAGTTTTTTGATACAAATCTCAAAGTCATTGAGCTCACTCGCAACATCCACAGAAAGTTCAGGAAGAATTTCGAAAACCTCCTGGCCCTCCGCCCCTAGACAGTGTAACAAGAGTGACATCTTGCGCTCAGCACTCAAAGAAGTGCCACAAACTCTTGCATAATGTGTAAATACATCTTTCCATTTCTTCCACGGAATCTGTGGTTCACCAGGGGAGGGTAAGAAGAATGGAGGGCAAGTAACATTCTGCATGATGAATGGTACTATTAAATAATATTTCAATACAAATTTTAAACGTTATACCACTCTATGACTTAAAACTAGAACTTTTAAGAATATATATATAGATTACAAAGTAGAACATAGAACATAAATGAGCACATTCATAAAAATCACAATGCTAGCTCTAGAAGGTACTTTCCCACGACTCTATTCCTTCTTCAGCGCAATAGCGCCACCTACTGACACTTCAAGCGTCTAAGTTCACGTTGTTCAAAACTGTCAAGAACCTTTTTGAAATTAGCTCTGCGCAGCTCCGTCGTATGGCAGTGCCGCGCCCGATCGGATGGTGGCGCGTAGACTGCTTGAGCCAGTCTGCGCAGCTCCGTAGTATGGTAGTGCCGCGCCCGATCGGATGGTGGCGCGTAGACTGCTTGAGCCAGTCTTTACGCTGCGGCCGTACCGGCACAACGAGCGCCTCGCCTCAAAGAGTTCTTGTGCTACCGAGTGTGCACGGGGAAGGATGGCAGCCTGAGGAGGAGCGGGCCCCTCCTCACGGATTCCGACTCTTCTTTCACCGGGGCAGCAGCGACAGGGGCCGCAGCCACCTCTTCAGGCGCAAGCCTCCGGTTCACGGAGAACAGCCCACGAAGACGGATTCACACCTCCGGTCCGGTCCACTGGTCTGGATGCGACCAGGCAGAACTAAATGCTACCACACTCTTTCACGGAGAGCAGCACAGAGATGGAGAACAGCAGCATTGAAGGTAAGTTGAAGAAGTTGTGTAATAAGTCTCTGCCACACAACCAATGCGCATCGTCACGGTGTTTTCACCAAAGTTCATCGAAGATTTCACACAACTTACAAATCCAGTCGTGTTGGGGTGTTGACACTTCACAAGGTTGGTTCCTCTACCTCGTCGCCAATGAAATGATGAGTGTTGACACCATTTACGACGGAATCCTTCGTCATTTATTAAAGTTAAAGGTCAAATCAAACACCCCATCCAACACAAGCCTTCTCTCTCTCTGATTCCTCACCAACTGTCAGATCCCTTGGTTACCATCACTGGGATCTCTTACTGACAGTTGCTAGGTTCCGTAAGCAGGTTCTATATACAACCGTGTCCATGAGTGGAGCCCCCAACCCTCGTTACCTTGGAATGAGGTCTCTATCTCAGACTCCACAGGGACACGAAGACTGGGTCAGCATCAAGACGACTGCAGCATCGGTATCAGCGATGGTGGCGATGCCCTCTGGTCGGAATCCCTCTGATTATCTGCCTAAAGTGTGATGTATTTATACAGATCTACAAGGTCCCCTGACGTAGGTGTATTCCAAAACAATAGATAACAGGCATGCTTGGGACGGCAATTAATATCAACAATCCCTCGAAAGTATAGAGAGGGAAAATCCCTAAGTGTGAACACCTACTGTTTGTTTGTCTTTCGTATTTGAACTTGACGCCTTGGCGCAGTGACACTGATAATAAAACTCATAACAAATGGCCTAACTATAAACAAGGCAGCCATCTTAGAAGAAATAAATAATTAAATGGGCTAAGACAGAGCAAGCTAAGTAGGTTAAAAGTCACTAGGTGACGGGGGCACGAGTTTACAAGCCTACGGCTAAGCTAACTCCTGCTATCCCGTTAAAACAAACTAGGATTCACTACATTATGTTCTGTACTAACTGTAAGAAAGGATATGGGGGTAGTGGTGTAATCTTAATTAGTTTATTTGTATACTTGTCAATAGAAAATTTGATGATATGTATTTTAGCTTTGTTATTTATTCTCTTACTATGTCATTCTATTTATTGTGCTATTATATTTAGATGTGTTTTACTTGATACTTTTATGACTTGCTGAAAGTCGAATAAAGTTTGTACTACTATTAAAAGGCGTAAACTGCACAACATTGTGGTTAAGAAAATCACACTGAAGAGTTGACTTTGCATACAAATCTTTATTTAGCAAGAATGACAGAAGGACTTACACAAGTAACATAGGGCCAGATGTATCATACAACCGATTTGCGATTCTCAAATAGCGATTTTTAAGAAATAGCTATTTCAGAAATGCAAAAAGTTATGTATGATTTTTGCGATTCGGTAATAGCGATTTCCTAAAAATCGCAAACGCTATTACCGAATAGCAAATAGAGAATCTGTCCCCATTCGCACCTATGGGCCTATTGGCCCATATCTGCGAATATTTTGCATTTCCAAAATTGCGATTTCTTAACCAGAAATCGCAATTTTGGAAATGCAAAACTCCAGGGTGCTGGGGGCCTAAGGCACCCTCTGCTGCACCCCAAAAAAATTGGGGGGACATGTAAGGTGCACACATGCAAAAGGGCATGTGTGCTTTACATGTACATTTTAAAAATGCATTTTAAATGCATTTTTAAATTTTGCACATGGTTACCACCAGGTTCAACCTGGTGGTAAATAGCGATTCCTAAATGCCCAAATCACATTTAGGAATGGCTTCATACATGTGCTAAGAAATCGCAAATAAGGAATCCTTATTTGCGATTTCTTATTTAGACAGGGTCGCAATTTTAAGGAATCGCTAATTTTGCGATTCCTTAAAATTGCGTTCAGAATGTCTTTCACATATTCTGAACTGGCATTTTGCATTCGCAAACGGGCATTCGCACCGTTTGCGAATGCAAAAAACCTTGATACATCTGGCCCTAAATCTCCTTAAAACACAATGTTTGACCCAAACACTTGGGTATCACAGTAAGGCTTCTTTCAAACATTGCCACTTAATTCCATTTCTTCTTGCTGCTTCGAGTGGAGACAGTGCACTCTGTGCTTTTCACACCCAAGTATTCCCCTAGAAGCTGATTGAAAGTGGATGCCAAAAACTCCCTTTGTGGTAATAAATGAATGTCAAGGCAGTTTGCAATGTTAGTTTGATTTAGTCATGAACAGTCTGCAACTTTGTGTCTGTAACTTAACCCTACAGTGGCGCGACACTACCATTATGGCACATACTGTGCCTATTTAGCCCATATGCCAAATCCATGGGCTCAGTACAGATCCACAATTAAAAATAAAATTAGCATAGTCCACGAGACGAGTGCAACACATAGCAAAATAGCTTAGTTTGAGGGTGAGAGAGGTAGGAGGGTATGCATGAATGTGAGATTGTCAGGAGGACCTAGCCTTTCACCGTTCCGGAGTTAATAGGTAATAACAAGATGTATTCTTGCAGTGCTACAAAACGCATAGTGGGTCAGCAAGCGTCTAATTTAACAATTATGTGTACTGTTTGTTATATCGCAAAAATTATAAATGTACGTCCCTAGTAAACATGTTTGTACCCAATAGCCTTTTTGGATTACTGTAACAGCTACGAAGTCAGCCTCAACCTTTTGGAGTCTCTTTAGAGCAATACTTATTTGTATTTACTAAAGGAGATGGATCCCAGTTTTCTTCCCCATGCACTGACATCTGTCCACCTTTTGGATACCCTTCTTTAATGTTACTTCCGTTGGAGAAGCACTGCCATACCTTGGTGACCTTATTTTACTTGCAAGTGAACTATAAACAGATGTTAACAGCCAGAGGTGTGAAATCCAACAACTGGCGAAGATTCGCAATTGTGATCACACCACGGTGGCCCCTAAGGAGTTGACTTATTTATTGAAAAAGTGACCTGCTCGCTCCCAGGCTTCTAGAACGCATTCGCATAGCGTCTATGAGGAGCACAACCTGGTGGTCTCACAGTCTGGGCAGACTCTGAAAGGAAAATGACAAACAGAAAACACAATGTGCTGCTCACGCGTGATGTTTGTGTATGGATCGGAGTACGAAGCAACAAAAAAAAAATGCTGGATTCAAGGTTCGAGTCTCTGCATCGGCTCAATAGCCTGTGACCCTGGACAAATCAAAATCTACTTGTGCCTCAAAAAGCCGCCTTTTGCCCACTGGACAAAGTGCATTAACCAGACCGCCCCCAAAAGTCCTGCATGAGTGACGAAGAAAGTGCAGCTGACCAAAGTAAGAATGCCTGTGACAGGGGCACATATCACCTGCCCCACATCCCCCAGCCCCCGTGTTTACAAACAAGAGAGCCTGTGTCCATAGTGAACTCACAGACCCGCTGCACTCACCCAGAGGAGACAGACTGGCAGAGGTCTGCACCCGCAGGGAGCTCAGAAGGCCGGCACAGTTAACAGCGAAAATAGAGAAAAAGTAGTCCACAAATAGGACGGAAAACAGAGATCCTCAAATGTTTTCAGTACTTGGTTGCTGTGCTCGAGGAGGGCTAACCACCGGAAAAGGCATGAGGTATATATGCCTTCCACTAATTAAAGCAAGCAGATTTTAAAAGGCAAGCCCACAAACCAATGAAAGACACTGACGTGACATGGGCGGGGCTCCGAGCACTTTTCTAACTACTAAAGCGTCTCGCAAGAGATATGCAGGCACAAGCGCATGCGACCTATGCTCGACCCTAACCAGCGTGGCCCACGTGCTCAACACTTGTTATTCCTCCTGTCGACATTGAAGTAGGTTTGATTCAGGATGTCCCGAGCGAGAGTCTAAATTCCGAGTCACTCGTGCTGTAAAGATGAACATGTACCACTTTCCTTTTAGAAACGTTTCCTGAAGAATTCTAGTAAAAGGAGCATTATTATCCACTCCTGTGATTGCAGCTTTGAGATAAAGATATCCGTGGACAGTAAGCCACGTTATTTGTGCAGTTTCGTGATTGTCTTTATAGATCGTGCAATGATTATGTTTCGCCAACTTAAGTTGCATGAGTGTACTGCTATTTGTTCCTTAAATATAACATTGGGCACAATGTGGTTTTAGTGAAATCGCAAGCTACGAACTATTGATACAGTGATTGTGTGTTTTATGTTCATTAGCAGGAAATGACTTATTTGAAAGCCTCTGTGATTCATACAAATTAGATTTTTAGGTGAAGTTTCAATTTAATCTGTGATTTGATGAAAAGAGTGAGGATTAACTCACTCACTTAAAGAATATTTTCTAGGACACAGTGATCAAGCTTAAGCAAGGGTAAAAAGAAAACAACACAAGAGAAGATCATTTTCCTTACAGGTGAGAGAATGAGTAAATCATGGTACAGTATCTGCATAAATAGGAAAGTGAGTATTAGTGAGTGAAGAAGTAAATAGTGTTTGTTCTTCTTTTAGGTCTCCCTCCCAGCTTCACCCTTACTGTCCTTCCTTCCCTCACTTGATCACTTCCATTGACTGTGCTATAAAGGCTACCAGCAGTGGGAGATATAAAGAGGTGGACTTCATTTGGCAGCTCGCTTTTGTCTGGCTGACATAATACCAAGCCCACAATTATATATCCTCCTAATCATCAAGCTGCAACATGGCCACCTTAGATGATGTGTTGCAGGCTCTGTCCATTTTCCAGCAGTACATGGCAGCCTCTAGATCTGAGACAGCTGTGCTAAAAGAGAGATTAGATTGCATTCAACAAAACTCTTTTGATGTGGGAAATTGATTCACTTCCACTCAGACTTGGTCTTTGGGGAATCAAAACCCTTCTACGGGGTACAGCCATCAGTGTCAGTATAAATTTCAACTCCTATTCAGTTAGCTGCTCCAGGGAGATTCACTGGAGAGGCTAGCAGAGTACAGGTTTTCCTTATCAGGTCCAGCTACATTTTAATTATAAACAGAGGGCATTCTGACCAAACAGTCACAAGTGGCAATTTTGATTTCTTATTTGGGAGAAGGTTCTGCTCAATGGGCAGTATAATATGTTCAATGAAATGACATTATTTCCATCTGAATTTGAAAAAGTTTTTGATTGTCGAGCCCAATCATTCTTGGCAGATTGAGAGTTATTAGAACTTAAGCAAGGCAATAAAGATTTAGGCTCTCATTATGACATTGGCAGTAAATCCCGCTTACCGCCATGCTGACGGCCACCAACATGCCGCCGCGGTGGCAGCTATCCGTTCGCCATATTACGACACACACACCAATCCGACAGAATACTACCACATACACAAATCCGCCAGACCAAAGGTCAATGCTAAAGTGCAATACCAACACCCACACCATTACGCCAACAAAACAACACCCACTACATTATGACCCATGAATCACCACGGCGGTCATTCAACGGCGGTAAACTATTGGAGTTACATACCCGGCGCACTCAGGATGGACACCCACATACAAAACAACACTACACTGTTTAATATCAAAAACATACACCTGAACCCCATACACACACCACACCCACCCACCCACACCACTATAAAACACGCACCCACAATACCCACAATACCCACAACCCCTTACGAACACCAATTGCTACTACAAGATTGAGAAGAAGAGCACAGAGACAACTAGACATACATAACACTCACACCAATACATCCCTCACGCACT
Source organism: Pleurodeles waltl (assembly GCF_031143425.1). Lineage (NCBI taxonomy): Eukaryota > Metazoa > Chordata > Amphibia > Caudata > Salamandridae > Pleurodeles > Pleurodeles waltl. The sequence continues at coordinate 818,616,390 of NC_090442.1, forward strand.
TCACATCACACACCCCACTACATTATTCAACACACTCTCACCAACGCACACCACACAACACCCATGGCACCACGAAGGCATCCCCGTTTCACTGAGGAGGAATTAAGAGTCATGGTGGAGGAAATTGTTAGGGTAGAGCCACAGCCGTTTGGAGCACGGGTACAGCAGATATCCATTGCAAGGAAGATGGAGCTATGGTGGAAAATCGTGGACAGGGTGAACGCCATGGGACAGCACCCAAGAACAAGCGATGACACCAGGAAGAGTTGGAACGACCAATGGGGGAAGGTACGTTCCATTGCAGCAAGGCACAAGCTCGCCATACAGAGGACTGGATGTGGACCCCCATCTCCTCCCCCACAGCTCACAGCATGGGAGGAACAAGTCTTGGCAATGCTGCATCCTGAGGGTCTTGCTGGAGTAGCTGGAGGACTGGACACTGGTAAGTCAACATCTACTACCTATAACCCCCCATACCTGCATGTCATCTCACACCCTCACCTTCACTCCCATCACTCCACTCCATCCCACACACTGCACCTACATATATGACTAACCCCAATGCCAAGCCCTGCATGCCATGCCAATGCATGGACACCCCTCCCATCCCTGCATGGACACCCATCACAAAAGCATGCACGGCATACGGAAACTAACATAACCACAATTAATCACCATACACAAGCAAAAGCTGGCAGAGCAATACAAACTATAGAGGGGAAACCAGGAATGTACAAATGTCATACACATAAAGCATAGAACATCATTTACATCCCCACAGGTACCCCGGCCAATGTCAGTGGATAGGAGGTGCCACTACTATCCAGTCCCACAAAAGAAGATGCCCCCAGTGATGGCAGTAACTCTGGAATTCAGGATCTGGATTACCTACCTGGCCCATGAGGGACCACTGGACAGCCAGTCACCAAAGCACAATCACAGTCCACCACAGAGCCTCCCCCATCAGGATCCAACACCACAGCACCCACCCAGCGTACCCACACCTCTATCCCCAGGACACGTCAATCAGCAGTGTGTCCACCTGTACAGGGACCCCAGGCCACACCTCACCCTCAAGACAATCAGGGACCTGTGGTCAGTGGCAGTGGGCACACTGTTCAGGGGACAGGGGCACAGGCCAGCAGGGACACTAGGAGGACTGCTGTGCACCAGGGGGAGAACAGGACCAGGGAACCGACTCTCTAGGAGGCACTCTCCGAGATCCTGGGAGCCTTCCACCATTCCCAGGATACGATGGGCCAGATCCTTGACAACGTGCAGGAGAACAGGAGGCTGCAGGAGGGACAGTACCAGGGGATCAGGGAGTACTTGCAGGCCATCAACACCACCTGATCTCCATAGCAGGGGTACTGGCAGACATGGCCAACATCAGGAGGGAGGCAACAGCACACAAGTGGTCCCCTGCCACTAGCCAGTCCACTGAACAGCCCTCCACTTCCACTGCCGCTAGTGGACAGGAGGACCCGCCACAGGAGACCCACAGGCCACCAGCATCTCTCCCCCTGCAGAAAGTGAACCACCACGCAAACGTTCCCTGCGACCCAGACAGAAGCCAGAGACAATTGCCAAGACCACCGCCAGGAAATGAGACTCTCCTGATTGTTCCCCTTGTGTCCCACACTGTCACCTTGTCCACCTTGAACTGCCTTTGCTACCCTTCCTATGGACACTTGGACACTGCACCTGTGCTACAAACAGACTGGAACAATACCCTGGACTTTCCTCCATCATCACTCCATTCCATTGCACTTTCCCCTCAATTTCTTAGCACTACAAGAAACACCCTTGGACAAAACTCGACTACTAGTATTTCATGTATTGAAAATTTGTATTTATGGAAACAGCTACAGCCATTGATAATGAACTGTACATTGTGATAGCATAGAAATAATGACCTGTAGCTGGCTGTAGTCAGCATATCAGTACACAGTTGTTATATCACCACCATCTGTAAAATGACAAACCATAGGTGACAGTAAGTAAAGGTAAAAGGAAGTTAATGCCATCATGCCACAGCCACACAGAATACACCAATAGTCATAGAAATGTTAAGTTGCAATGTCTCACCTGTGTGTCATTGGAAGTACTGATGGATAACTGATGTTCTGTTGCCCTCATCCTCATCCTCAGCCTCTTCATCCTCACTGTCATCAGGGTCTACTGCAGCCACAGGGTCATCTCCAGTCTCCTCCTCCTGAAGAAAAGGTACATTGCGTCTAAGGGACAGGTTGTGCAACATGCATCATGCAGCATGCCACTACTATCTGGCAGACCTTCTCAGGTGAGTAGCACAGGGATCCACCTGTCAGATGGAGGCACCTGAACCTGGCCTTCAGGAGGCCGAAGGCTCTCTCAATGATCCTCCTTGTTTGCCCATGTGCCTCATTATAACGTTCTTCAGCCTTTGTCCTGGCATTCCTCACAGGGGTCAGCAGCCACAATAGGTTTGGGTAACCAGAGTCACCTGCAGGTATTGAGGGACAACATTTAGCCACACACTGTCCTATGAGGTTAACATCAGAGGCATACGCTAACATACACTGGGTGGGGACAAAGGATCCCCTATAAGCCACACCCTGTGCCTCTGTAGTTGGGCCTTCACATTTGGGATGCTGCTATTCCTCAGGACAAAGGCATCATGCACCAACCTAGGATACTTAGCATTGACGTGGGAGAGGCACACCATCTGCACATTCATGGAGTGGAAACTGTTATGATTCCTGTACACCTGTTCATTCTGATAGGGCACAAATGCAATATGTGTCCCGTCAATCTCCCCTTTAATATTGGGGTTATGTCCCATTGCATAGAATCCGGCCTTCACAGTTGCCAAATCTTCCACCTGGAGAAAAGCTATGTAACTGCACATGTGTTTTACCAAGGCACACAGCACTCTTGCCAGCACAATTGAGATCATTGGCTGTGACATTCCTGCTGCCAAGCCCACTGTCACTTAAAAAGAACCTGTCACCAGGAAATGGAGCACTGATAGCACTTGCACAAGAGGGGGGATCCCAGTGGGATGACATATAGATGAGATCAGGTAAGGCTCCAACTGGGCACACAGCTCTGTGACTGTGGCCCTGTCCACTCTATAGGTGAAGATAATGTGCCTGTCCTCCAGTGTAGCTTAGTCCACAAGGGGTCTGTACATGGGGGTATGTCTCCACCTCCTATTCATCTGCAGAGGCAGGTATCTAAGGGACACAAGAGTGAGTAGGCTGTCACAATTTTAACAACTAAACCACAACAGCAGTCCACATGGTGCACTTATGTATTGGGACAGTGTAAATTTCGAAGTATGTGCCTATTTAACCTGTGATGCAGCAATTGTTGATAGGCCAGTTCATACCCCCCTGAAATGGCAGCCGCCTGCCCTGTAAAGAGGGACAGGTGGAAGTGAGGTAACTCTGCCGACATTGGACATCGTGGCGGTAGGCGGTCGTGCACCACCATGTAATTCCTCATTGGATAATATTGGGCCCTATGGAGTACAGTGGCCCATGGGGATGTACACCGGCAGTGACGGTGTACACCGCTGCGGACGTGACCGCCATTTTCTATCTCAATCCCCTAGGGACCTACCATGGCCGGTGTGACCGGGGAACGGGCCCCAGCCTTCACTTCAGAGGAGTTGAAGCGACTGGTGGATCGGGTCCTATCCCAGTATGGACAACTGTATGGGCCTTCAGACCAACAGGTGAGTACACTTCGGGCATGATGCATGTGGCATGGATGCATGGAGATGTGTGTGAAGGCGTCGAGTAAGGGTGGCGGGATTGTCTGTTGGCGGTGTACATGTTGTGGGCTGGCCTATGTGTGTGCCAATGGCGATGGAATTGGGTATGGTGGGCCATTTGTGTAACTGGCTGGACTGTTAATTTAATGTAGTTCTCCTGCCTGTATTAACCCTGCAGTTCAGCGCCCATCAAAAGAAGCAAATATGGCATGACATCACCAAGGATGTGCAGACCCGGAGGGTCTATGGCAGGCGGAGCATCCACTGTCGGAAATGGTGAGAGGACCTGAGATGCTGGGCACGGAAGACCGCGGAGGCCAAGCTGGGGATGGCCTCCCAAAGAGGAAGGGGTGCCCGTCAGACCCTGACCTCCCTGATGGCCCGCATACAGGTGGTGACCTACCCTGAGCAAGATGGGCGCATGAGGGAATCACAGCAGCCACAAGGTGGTGAGAACAGTGGGTATCATTACATATTTTGTCTGGTGAGGCGGTATCCGGGTGGTGGTTGTGTGTTAGTGGGTGCCTCTAAGGCCAGGCCAAATATTGCAGAGTGGGTCATCTCTAGGGTAATGGTAGCATGCCAAATACAGGTAACCTAGCTTGTTAGTATTCACTTTCAGGCAGGGCATCGTGGGTCACCGGTATGCTGCAGTTGGTGGTGTGTGCTCCTAATCTTGCCTTGGTGACTAGCTATATCACTGATACTGCAATGCATATTGCTTAGGGATGTTCCCTGTGTGTGAGGGTGATGTGCATGCCAATAGTGGTGTTGGTGCAGTCATTAACCAAGTGTATCCTTTGTCCCCCCCTTTCTTGTTTTGTCATCCTGTCCTTGTGTGCATTAGCATCATCTGGCGGAGGTGCAGGGGCACTGGCGACAGAGGGAGCTGCATCCCACAGGACCCTGGAGGCAGAGACTACCGACGCCGAGGAAACCAGTGGGACAGAGTGTAGGAAAGTACCATCTTGCCTGCCATGTTTCCCCCATTTTCACTGTATATATGTTTGTTTTTGCCTGTGTCACTGGGATCCTGCCAGCCAGGACCCCAGTGCTCATAAAGTGTGCCCTGCATGTGCTCCCTGTGTGGTGCCTAACTGTATCACTGAGGCTCTGCTAATCAGAACCTCAATGTTTATGCTCTCTCTGCTTTTCAAATTGTCACTGAAGGCTAGTGACTAATTTTACCAATTCTGATTGGCAAACTGGAACATCCTTATAATTCCCTACTATATGGTACCTAGGTACCCAGGGTATTGGGGTTCCAGGAGCTCCCTATGGGCTGCAGCATTTCTTTTTCCACCCATAGGGAGCTTAGACAATTCTTACACAGGACTGCCACTGCAGCCTGAGTGAAATAACATCCACGTTATTTCACAGCCATTTTACACTGCACGTAAGTAACTTATAAGTCACCTATATGTCTAACCCTCACTTAGTGAAGGTTAGGTGTAAAGTTACTTAGTGTGAGGGCACCCTGGCACAAGCCAAGGTGCCCCCACATTGTCCAGGGCAATTTCCCTGGACTTTGTGAGTGCGGGGACACCATTACATGCGTGCACTACATATAGGTCAATACCTATATGTAGCGTCAACATGGTAACTCCGAACATGGCCATGGAACATGTCTAGGATCATGGAATTGTCCCCCCAATACCATTCTGCCCCCCCTGGACACTTGTGTGACTCTTGGACTTGGTCCCCTTCCTTTACAGGTCCTCAGGTCCAGGAATCTGTCTTCAGTGCTTTGCAGTCAGTTGCTGTCCTCGCAGAATCCCTTATCTCAACTTTACTGTCTTTCTAGGTAGTAGGGTAACTTTACTCCTACTTTTCTGGGTCTTTGGGTGGGGTTTTTTGGACACCCTTAGTGTTTTCTTACACTCCCAGCGACCCTCTACACACTACACTAGTCCTGGGGTCCATTTGTGGTTCGCATTCCACTTTTGGAGTATATGGTTTGTGTTGCCCCTAGGCCTATTGTCTCCTTTTGCATTCTATTGTGTTCTACACTGTTTGCACTACTTTTCTAACTGTTTACTTACCTGATTTTGGTTGTGTGTGTATATTTTGTGTATATTACTTACCTCCTAAGGGAGTATATCCTCTGAGATACTTTTGGCATATTGTCACTAAAATAAAGTACCTTTATTTTTAGTAACTCTGTGTATTGTGTTTTCTTATGACATAGTGCTAAGTGATATAAGTGGTATAGTAGGAGCTTTGCATGTCTCCTAGTTCAGCCTAAGCTGCTCTGCTATAGCTACCTCTATCAGCCTAAGATGCTAGAACACCTCTAATCTACTAATAGGGGATAACTGGACCTGGCACAAGGTATAAGTACCACAAGGTACCCATTATAAGCCTGGCCAGCCTCTTACACAGAGGGTGAGGGGAGCATCACGGTGGAGACAGGAGGAGACGACCCAGAATCAGATACCTCCTCCGATGGGAGCTCCCTGGTGGTGACGGACACCTCTGTGATCACCCCAGCTGCAGGTACATCCACCAACCACCGTACCAGCACCTCCCAGTGGCACCTGAGTGAGTTGCCCATGCCCGCTCACCCAGGAGGGTGGGAAACTCCTTTGCCCCAGGTACCTCAGTCGCTGCCCCAGAGAGCCCTGCTGCCCTGAGTGAGGAGGCTATTGACCTCCTGAGATCCATCTCTGTAGGGCAATCAACCCTTGTGAATGCCGTCCATAAGCAGCAATGCAATGCATTCCTGGAGGGCATTCACAGTGGATTGGCGGCCGAACAGAGATCGATTCAGGCTCTGGCCTCCTCTCTAATGCAGCCATTGTCCCTGTTTCTACTGTCCCCCCTCCAATTGCCACTTCCCAGTCCCATTCCCCTCAAACCCAACCCATCCCAGGCACACATACAGACAAGCATGCACACAAGGCAACACACAAGAGTGGCACAGGCAAACACAAGCACCACACTCCGTCCCACAGGCACTCACGCAAACACCATACAGTTGCCGACACGACAACATGCACTGCCTCCACTGTCTCCCCCTCCTACTCCTCCACCTCCCTCCCAGTCACATCCACACTCTCACCTGCATGCACTACATCCACATCCGCTACCAGTATCACCACACCAAGCAGAACTCACACCTCACTGGCAGACACCTCCACAACAGCCATGCATGCGTCCCCTCTGTCCTCTCCCACTGTGTTTGTCCCCACCTCCTAAAGGACACAAACACAAACATTCACACACCCAACAGCCACCCACCTCACATCAGTATACTGCCCATGCACCTGCACCCAAGTCCAGCAGACATACACCTCCAACAACCACTCCTTCATCCTCCACACACTTCCAACAACCACTCCTTCATCCTCCACTCCCATTACTCCTCCCTCCTCCCGCCCCACCATCCTTAAAAAACTTTTCCTTTCCCAATTTGACCTCTTCCCTACCGCTCCACCCCCCGTCCTGCCCGCATGGGGAAGGTACCAAGGACCCAGCCCAGCACCTCAGCCAAACAGTCCACGGGGACAGTGGTAGCACCACCTACTCGTGGTGGTAAGGATACCACACCTCCATCATAGAAGGGGAAGGAGCCAGCACCACCAGGGAAGAAGGAGAAGGGTCCTGCACCACCTGTGAAGAAGGGGAAGGAGCCTGCACCACCTGGAAAAAGGGGAAGGGGCCTGTACCGCCTGCGAAGAAGGGAAAGGAGGCTGCACCACCAGGCAGAGAGGGTAAGATGCCATCCACCTCTGCCAGGAAGGGTAAGGGATCCATGACCCATGTATAGGAGGAGACGAAGCACTCTATGCCAGCGGAGGCTGTCAGGTTTACACCACCCCGCCTGCCAGCTGTGTATGTGCAGCCATCAGAGAGTGCAAAGGCTGCCCATGAGGCCCCTCCATCCACCACCACAGTGCAGCCATCCGAGAGTGCAAACGCTTCCCAGGAGGCACCTCCATCCACCAGCACAGCTCAGCCATCAGAGAGTGCAGAGGCAGCCCAAGAGGCACCTCCAACCACTACCACAGTGCAGCTGTCACCGCCAGCGGACACCATGTAGGCCACACTCCTGGGGCTGCTGTGCGAGTAGCCCCCCTCCAGAACCAGTGGGCAAGTCACCCACTCCAGAGACTCTGGCCTTGCACTCCCCAGGACAGAGCAATGGGCATGCTGTCCTCTCCAGAACCAGTGGGCAAGTCACCCACTCCAGAGACTGTGGCCTTGCACTCCCCCGGACAGAGCAATGGGCATGGAGCCCCCTCCAGAACCAGTGGGGAAGTTCCCGTAAACGGCTGAGGTGCACCCCATCCCCCTGAGGTGCCTTCCCACTTGCAAAATGATGCCCCTGCAGTGTTCTTTACGGGTGTGTCAGGATACAGGTTGGGCCCTGTGGCCTTGTGTGCCCTTTTGACTTTGGATTGCCTACTGGCCCTTTATGTACATCTGTAAATATATTTGGTTCATGTGGTGGGTTTTGCTATGCTAATACAGTGTCAGTACTCCAGCAATGTGGTCCGTGTTTTATTATGCCATGTGCCATTGGTTTAAGTGTGCAGCTCTTTGTGTGTATGATATGTGTGGATGGTGTGTATGGTGCGAGTGAGTGCCACTCTCGCTTTCCTCCCACACCCACTTGTGTGATAGGTGGCTGCACTCACTGTCATCATCTTCATCGGCGTTAGTGTTCCAGGTGGAGCATGACTTAGACTTCTGGGCTCTGTTTCCGCCAGGCTTTTGTTGGCTTTGGTACCACCCCAGAAAAGGTTGAGGTTTTGTGTGTCTTAATATGATGGGCGGTACTTTGTCTTCACCCTGGCTGTTGGGGGCTACCGCTGTGGTGACTGTTGTTTCCCCTGTGGCAGTTGGTGTGGTACATTGGCAGTCTATGGGAGTTATCACCGCCATGGTCATGATTTGGCAGCACTTATTATCGCCACTTTATAACTTACTGCCAGGGTCATAATGAGGGCCTTACCGTCTTGTTTAAATAGTTTTCAAAGGTTAGTGGCTGAAACTGAATGGTCAGAGGCTAAACTAGGTGCTCTGTTCCATCAAGGTCTGCGAGACGAGCTTAAAGATGTTATTGCCAATATCGAGTCAGCCAAGAACATATACAGATCTTATCAATCTAACTTTAAGACTTGATCATCGTTTAAATGAAAGGAAAGGAGATGAGAGAAAGGGAAAAAGACCCCCAGTAAAGTTTGAACCTACCAAAAATGTACCTATAATCATAGACAACCTGACTGAACCAATGGAGGTCGGAATGATTAGAGCATCTTTGTCCAAAGAAGAGAAAGAACAATGATGAAAGAATGGGCTCTGTCTTTATTGTGGACGGAAAGGTCATTTTGTGATGGATTGTTTGTTAAAACCAAGAACAAAAATATAAATCCCAAAATTGCAATAGTCAAAACAGAAATCAATAGTTCACAGGAAAACTAAAGAGTTCCAGAGAAAAAGCAGAGAAACCCTTGAACAGTATAACCGTCTCTTCTTTGCAAATGAATAGAGTTGCAGGAATAGTTTTTTTAAAGGTATCCCTGCAAATATTTCTTGAAGAAGAATGAGTGTTGAAGCCATGATTGATTCAGGAGCTACTGGACATTTTGTATATAAAGGGTTAGCAAATACCGAGCAGATTTCTTTGACACACCTGGCAGACATGGCCAACATCAGGAGGGAGGCAACAGCACAAAAGTGGGCCCCTGCCACTAGCCAGTCCACTGAACAGCCCTCCACTTCCACTGCCGCTAGTGGACAGGAGGACCCGCCACAGGAGACCCACAGGCCACCAGCATCTCTCCCCCTGCAGAAAGTGAACCACCACGCAAACGTTCCCTGCGACCCAGACAGAAGCCAGAGACAATTGCCAAGACCACCGCCAGGAAATGAGACTCTCCTGATTGTTCCCCTTGTGTCCCACACTGTCACCTTGTCCACCTTGAACTGCCTTTGCTACCCTTCCTATGGACACTTGGACACTGCACCTGTGCTACAAACAGACTGGAACAATACCCTGGACTTTCCTCCATCATCACTCCATTCCATTGCACTTTCCCCTCAATTTCTTAGCACTACAAGAAACACCCTTGGACAAAACTCGACTACTAGTATTTCATGTATTGAAAATTTGTATTTATGGAAACAGCTACATCCATTGATAATGAACTGTACATTGTGATGGCATAGAAATAATGACCTGTAGCTGGCTGTAGTCAGCATATCAGTACACAGTTGTTATATCACCACCATCTGTAAAATGACAAACCATAGGTGACAGTAAGTAAAGGTAAAAGGAAGTTAATGCCATCATGCCACAGCCACACAGAATACACCAATAGTCATAGAAATGTTAAGTTGCAATGTCTCACCTGTGTGTCATTGGAAGTACTGATGGATAACTGATGTTCTGTTGCCCTCATCCTCATCCTCAGCCTCTTCATCCTCACTGTCATCAGGGTCTACTGCAGCCACAGGGGCATCTCCAGTCTCCTCCTCCTGAAGAAAAGATACATTGCGTCTAAGGGCCAGGTTGTGCAACATGCATCATGCAGCATGCCACTACTATATGGCAGACCTTCTCTGGTGAGTAGCACAGGGATCCACCTGTCAGATGGAGGCACCTGAACCTGGCCTTCAGGAGGCCGAAGGCTCTCTCAATGATCCTCCTTGTTTGCCCATGTGCCTCATTATAACGTTCTTCAGCCTTTGTCCTGGCATTCCTCACAGGGGTCAGCAGCCACAATAGGTTTGGGTAACCAGAGTCACCTGCAGGTATTGAGGGACAACATTTAGCCACACACTGTCCTATGAGGTTAACATCAGAGGCATACGCTAACATACACTGGGTGGGGACAAAGGATCCCCTATAAGCCACACCCTGTGCCTCTGTAGTTGGGCCTTCACATTTGGGATGCTGCTATTCCTCAGGACAAAGGCATCATGCACCAACCTAGGATACTTAGCATTGACGTGGGAGAGGCACACCATCTGCACATTCATGGAGTGGAAACTGTTATGATTCCTGTACACCTGTTCATTCTGATAGGGCACAAATGCAATATGTGTCCCGTCAATCTCCCCTTTAATATTGGGGTTATGTCCCATTGCATAGAATCCGGCCTTCACAGTTGCCAAATCTTACATCTGGAGAAAAGCTATGTAACTGCACATGTGTTTTACCAAGGCACACAGCACTCTTGCCAGCACAATTGAGATCATTGGCTGTGACATTCCTGCTGCCAAGCCCACTGTCACTTAAAAAGAACCTGTCACCAGGAAATGGAGCACTGATAGCACTTGCACAAGAGGGGGGATCCCAGTGGGATGACATATACATGAGATCAGGTAAGGCTCCAACTGGGCACACAGCTCTGTGACTGTGGCCCTGTCCACTCTATAGGTGAAGATAATGTGCCTGTCCTCCAGTGTAGCTTAGTCCACAAGGGGTCTGTACATGGGGGTGTCTCCACCTCCTATTCATCTGCAGAGGCAGGTATCTAAGGGACACAAGAGTGAGTAGGCTGTCACAATTTTAACAACTAAACCACAACAGCAGTCCACATGGTGCACTTATGTATTGGGACAGTGTAAATTTCGAAGTATGTGCCTATTTAACCTGTGATGCAGCAATTGTTGATAGGCCACTTCATACCCCCCTGAAATGGCAGCCGCCTGCCCTGTAAAGAGGGACAGGTGGAAGTGAGGTAACTCTGCCGACATTGGACATCGTGGCGGTAGGCGGTCGTGCACCACCATGTAATTCCTCATTGGATAATATTGGGCCCTATGGAGTACAGTGGCCCATGGGGATGTACACCGGCAGTGACGGTGTACACTGCTGCGGACGTGACCGCCATTTTCTATCTCAATCCCCTAGGGACCTACCATGGCCGGTGTGACCGGGGAACGGGCCCCAGCCTTCACTTCGGAGGAGTTGAAGCGACTGGTGGATCGGGTCCTATCCCAGTATGGACAACTGTATGGGCCTTCAGACCAACAGGTGAGTACACTTCGGGCATGATGCATGTGGCATGGATGCATGGAGATGTGTGTGAAGGCGTCGAGTAAGGGTGGCGGGATTGTCTGTTGGCGGTGTACATGTTGTGGGCTGGCCTATGTGTGTGCCAATGGCGATGGAATTGGGTATGGTGGGCCATTTGTGTAACTGGCTGGACTGTTAATTTAATGTAGTTCTCCTGCCTGTATTACCCCTGCAGTTCAGCGCCCATCAAAAGAAGCAAATATGGCATGACATCACCAAGGATGTGCAGACCCGGAGGGTCTATGGCAGGCGGAGCATCCACTGTCGGAAATGGTGAGAGGACCTGAGATGCTGGGCACGGAAGACCGCGGAGGCCAAGCTGGGGATGGCCTCCCAAAGAGGAAGGGGTGCCCGTAAGACCCTGACCTCCCTGATGGCCCGCATACAGGTGGTGACCTACCCTGAGCAAGATGGGCGCATGAGGGAATCACAGCAGCCACAAGGTGGTGAGAACAGTGGGTATCATTACATATTTTGTCTGGTGAGGCGGTATCCGGGTGGTGGTTGTGTGTTAGTGGGTGCCTCTAAGGCCAGGCCAAATATTGCAGAGTGGGTCATCTCTAGGGTAATGGTAGCATGCCAAATACAGGTAACCTAGCTTGTTAGTATTCACTTTCAGGCAGGGCATCGTGGGTCACCGGTATGCTGCAGTTGGTGGTGTATGCTCCTAATCTTGCCTTGGTGACTAGCTATATCACTGATACTGCAATGCATATTGCTTAGGGATGTTCCCTGTGTGTGAGGGTGATGTGCATGCCAATAGTGGTGTTGGTGCAGTCATTAACCAAGTGTATCCTTTGTCCCCCCCTTTCTTGTTTTGTCATCATGTCCTTGTGTGCATTAGCATCATCTGGCGGAGGTGCAGGGGCACTGGCGACAGAGGGAGCTGCATCCCACAGGACCCTGGAGGCAGAGACTACCGACGCCGAGGAAACCAGTGGGACAGAGTGTAGGAAAGTACCATCTTGCCTGCCATGTTTCCCCCATTTTCACTGTATATATGTTTGTTTTTGCCTGTGTCACTGGGATCCTGCCAGCCAGGACCCCAGTGCTCATAAAGTGTGCCCTGCATGTGCTCCCTGTGTGGTGCCTAACTGTATCACTGAGGCTCTGCTAATCAGAACCTCAATGTTTATGCTCTCTCTGCTTTTCAAATTGTCACTGAAGGCTAGTGACTAATTTTACCAATTCTGATTGGCAAACTGGAACATCCTTATAATTCCCTACTATATGGTACCTAGGTACCCAGGGTATTGGGGTTCCAGGAGCTCCCTATGGGCTGCAGCATTTCTTTTTCCACCCATAGGGAGCTTAGACAATTCTTACACAGGACTGCCACTGCAGCCTGAGTGAAATAACATCCAAGTTATTTCTCAGCCATTTTACACTGCACGTAAGTAACTTATAAGTCACCTATATGTCTAACCCTCACTTAGTGAAGGTTAGGTGTAAAGTTACTTAGTGTGAGGGCACCCTGGCACAAGCCAAGGTGCCCCCACATTGTCCAGGGCAATTTCCCTGGACTTTGTGAGTGCGGGGACACCATTACATGCGTGCACTACATATAGGTCAATACCTATATGTAGCGTCACCATGGTAACTCCGAACATGGCCATGGAACATGTCTAGGATCATGGAATTGTCCCCCCAATACCATTCTGCCCCCCCTGGACACTTGTGTGACTCTTGGACTTGGTCCCCTTCCTTTAAAGGTCCTCAGGTCCAGGAATCTGTCTTCAGTGCTTTGCAGTCAGTTGCTGTCCTCGCAGAATCCCTTATCTCAACTTTACTGTCTTTCTAGGTAGTAGGGTAACTTTACTCCTACTTTTCTGGGTCTTTGGGTGGGGTTTTTTGGACACCCTTAGTGTTTTCTTACACTCCCAGCGACCCTCTACACACTACACTAGTCCTGGGGTCCATTTGTGGTTCGCATTCCACTTTTGGAGTATATGGTTTGTGTTGCCCCTAGGCCTATTGTCTCCTTTTGCATTCTATTGTGTTCTACACTGTTTGCACTACTTTTCTAACTGTTTACTTACCTGATTTTGGTTGTGTGTGTATATTTTGTGTATATTACTTACCTCCTAAGGGAGTATATCCTCTGAGATACTTTTGGCATATTGTCACTAAAATAAAGTACCTTTATTTTTAGTAACTCTGTGTATTGTGTTTTCTTATGACATAGTGCTAAGTGATATAAGTGGTATAGTAGGAGCTTTGCATGTCTCCTAGTTCAGCCTAAGCTGCTCTGCTATAGCTACCTCTATCAGCCTAAGATGCTAGAACACCTCTAATCTACTAATAGGGGATAACTGGACCTGGCACAAGGTATAAGTACCACAAGGTACCCATTATAAGCCTGGCCAGCCTCTTACACAGAGGGTGAGGGGAGCATCACGGTGGAGACAGGAGGAGACGACCCAGAATCAGATACCTCCTCCGATGGGAGCTCCCTGGTGGTGACGGACACCTCTGTGATCACCCCAGCTGCAGGTACATCCACCAACCACCGTACCAGCACCTCCCAGTGGCACCTGAGTGAGTTGCCCATGCCCGCTCACCCAGGAGGGTGGGAAACTCCTTTGCCCCAGGTACCTCAGTCGCTGCCCCAGAGAGCCCTGCTGCCCTGAGTGAGGAGGCTATTGACCTCCTGAGATCCATCTCTGTAGGGCAATCAACCCTTGTGAATGCCGTCCATAAGCAGCAATGCAATGCATTCCTGGAGGGCATTCACAGTGGATTGGCGGCCGAACAGAGATCGATTCAGGCTCTGGCCTCCTCTCTAATGCAGCCATTGTCCCTGTTTCTACTGTCCCCCCTCCAATTGCCACTTCCCAGTCCCATTCCCCTCAAACCCAACCCATCCCAGGCACACATACAGACAAGCATGCACACAAGGCAACACACAAGAGTGGCACAGGCAAACACAAGCACCACACTCCGTCCCACAGGCACTCACGCAAACACCATACAGTTGCCGACACGACAACATGCACTGCCTCCACTGTCTCCCCCTCCTACTCCTCCACCTCCCTCCCAGTCACATCCACACTCTCACCTGCATGCACTACATCCACATCCGCTACCAGTATCACCACACCAAGCAGAACTCACACCTCACTGGCAGACACCTCCACAACAGCCATGCATGCGTCCCCTCTGTCCTCTCCCACTGTGTTTGTCCCCACCTCCTAAAGGACACAAACACAAACATTCACACACCCAACAGCCACCCACCTCACATCAGTATACTGCCCATGCACCTGCACCCAAGTCCAGCAGACATACACCTCCAACAACCACTCCTTCATCCTCCACACACTTCCAACAACCACTCCTTCATCCTCCACTCCCATTACTCCTCCCTCCTCCCGCCCCACCATCCTTAAAAAACTTTTCCTTTCCCAATTTGACCTCTTCCCTACCGCTCCACCCCCCGTCCTGCCCGCATGGGGAAGGTACCAAGGACCCAGCCCAGCACCTCAGCCAAACAGTCCACGGGGACAGTGGTAGCACCACCTACTCGTGGTGGTAAGGATACCACACCTCCATCATAGAAGGGGAAGGAGCCAGCACCACCAGGGAAGAAGGAGAAGGGTCCTGCACCACCTGTGAAGAAGGGGAAGGAGCCTGCACCACCTGGAAAAAGGGGAAGGGGCCTGTACCGCCTGCGAAGAAGGGAAAGGAGGCTGCACCACCAGGCAGAGAGGGTAAGATGCCATCCACCTCTGCCAGGAAGGGTAAGGGATCCATGACCCATGTATAGGAGGAGACGAAGCACTCTATGCCAGCGGAGGCTGTCAGGTTTACACCACCCCGCCTGCCAGCTGTGTATGTGCAGCCATCAGAGAGTGCAAAGGCTGCCCAGGAGGCACCTCCATCCACCACCACAGTGCAGCCATCCGAGAGTGCAAACGCTTCCCAGGAGGCACCTCCATCCACCAGCACAGCTCAGCCATCAGAGAGTGCAGAGGCAGCCCAAGAGGCACCTCCAACCACTACCACAGTGCAGCCGTCACCGCCAGCGGACACCATGTAGGCCACACTCCTGGGGCTGCTGTGCGAGTAGCCCCCCTCCAGAACCAGTGGGCAAGTCACCCACTCCAGAGACTCTGGCCTTGCACTCCCCAGGACAGAGCAATGGGCATGCTGTCCTCTCCAGAACCAGTGGGCAAGTCACCCACTCCAGAGACTGTGGCCTTGCACTCCCCCGGACAGAGCAATGGGCATGGAGCCCCCTCCAGAACCAGTGGGGAAGTTCCCGTAAACGGCTGAGGTGCACCCCATCCCCCTGAGGTGCCTTCCCACTTGCAAAATGATGCCCCTGCAGTGTTCTTTACGGGTGTGTCAGGATACAGGTTGGGCCCTGTGGCCTTGTGTGCCCTTTTGACTTTGGACTGCCTACTGGCCCTTTATGTACATCTGTAAATATATTTGGTTCATGTGGTGGGTTTTGCTATGCTAATACAGTGTCAGTACTCCAGCAATGTGGTCCGTGTTTTATTATGCCATGTGCCATTGGTTTAAGTGTGCAGCTCTTTGTGTGTATGATATGTGTGGATGGTGTGTATGGTGCGAGTGAGTGCCACTCTCGCTTTCCTCCCACCCCCACTTGTGTGATAGGTGGCTGCACTCACTGTCATCATCTTCATCGGCGTTAGTGTTCCAGGTGGAGCATGACTTAGACTTCTGGGCTCTGTTTCCGCCAGGCTTTTGTTGGCTTTGGTACCACCCCAGAAAAGGTTGAGGTTTTGTGTGTCTTAATATGATGGGCGGTACTTTGTCTTCACCCTGGCTGTTGGGGGCTACCGCTGTGGTGACTGTTGTTTCCCCTGTGGCAGTTGGTGTGGTACATTGGCTGTCTATGGGAGTTATCACCGCCATGGTCATGATTTGGCAGCACTTATTATCGCCACTTTATAACTTACTGCCAGGGTCATAATGAGGGCCTTACCGTCTTGTTTAAATAGTTTTCAAAGGTTAGTGGCTGAAACTGAATGGTCAGAGGCTAAACTAGGTGCTCTGTTCGATCAAGGTCTGCAAGACGAGCTTAAAGATGTTATTGCCAATATCGAGTCAGCCAAGAACATATACAGATCTTATCAATCTAACTTTAAGACTTGATCATCGTTTAAATGAAAGGAAAGGAGATGAGAGAAAGGGAAAAAGACCCCCAGTAAAGTTTGAACCTACCAAAAATGTACCTATAATCATAGACAACCCGACTGAACCAATGGAGGTCGGAATGATTAGAGCATCTTTGTCCAAAGAAGAGAAAGAACAATGATGAAAGAATGGGCTCTTCTCTTTATTGTGGACGGAAAGGTCATTTTGTGATGGATTGTTTGTTAAAACCAAGAACAAAAATATAAATCCCCAAATTGCAATAGTCAAAACAGAAATCAATAGTTCACAGGAAAACTAAAGAGTTCCAGAGAAAAAGCAGAGAAACCCTTGAACAGTATAACCGTCTCTTCTTTGCAAATGAATAGAGTTGCAGGAATAGTTTTTTTAAAGGTATCCCTGCAAATATTTCTTGAAGAAGAATGAGTGTTGAAGCCATGATTGATTCAGGAGCTACTGGACATTTTGTAGATAAAGGGTTAGCAAATACCGAGCAGATTTCTTTGATAACCAAGATCAATCCGGAGATCGTGTTGGCGGTAGTTGGGAGTACACTTTTGTCAGGCCCCATTAAGCATGCTACTAAAGAGTTAGACATTCTCATTGAAGAAACACATTTTGAGCAATTACAATTTAATGTCATAGACGCCCCTCAATATGGTGCAATGTTGGGACTTCCATGGTTGGAAAGACAAAACCCTACTATAGACTGGGTGACTAAGACTGTACAATTCAATTCTGAATTAGGTAAAAACTTTTGTGACAATAACAATAGGTTGGTTGTGAAAACACTAACTATGTGTCATAGGATTGCCTGCGCAACTGAAAAGGATATGGAGCTTCCTGCTGAATATGAAGAATTCAGATGTGTTTTTAGTACTCAGGAAGCAGAATAACTACCACCCCATTGGCAATATGATTGTCAAACTGATTTAATACCTAGGGCCGTAGTGCCTTGTTGTCGTATCTATGTACTTTCAGAAAGTGGAAATGAACACTTAAGGAAATATTTAGATGGTTCTTTGACAAATGGGCTTGTTAGACCCTCCGAACCCCCAGCAGCATCACTATTGTTTTTAATTTCCAAAGCCAATGGGTAATTAAGAACATGTATTGATTATCGGGCTTTAAACAAAGTAACTCTGGGCCATATGTACGAACACATTTTCCCATTGACACAGAATGGGAAAAACCCTTTGCTACATCTGGCCCTATATCCTTTGCCCCTAATACCAGTGTTGCTAGATGAAGTGAAAAAGGCTGTGATATATACCAAATTAGATCTTAAGGGAGCATGTTACTTGGTCAGCATTTACAAAGGTGATGAGTGTAAAACAGCCTTCCACGTTCCTCATGGGCTATTTGAATATAGTGTATTGCCATTTGGATTTACTAACTCACCAGCTGCATTTCAGGTTTTTTAAAATTATGTTTTACATGAATTTCTGGATATCTTTGTGATTGTCTATATTGACAATATTTTGATTTATTCAAATAATGAAGAGGAACATTACCACCATGTTTATACAGTTTTGCAGCCTCTTCAAAAGCAGCATTTGTTTTGCAAACTCTCTAAGTGTGAGTTTCATACATCCAAGGTTAAATTTTTAGGATTAATATTATATCCGGATGGGTATGAGATGGCGGAAAGAAAGGTACAAGCTGTTAAGTACTGGCCAAATCCTCAGAATGTTCGTGATGTACGATGTTTTTTAGGTTTCACTAATTTGTACAGGCGCTTCATTACCCATTTTTCTAGGTTGGTTGTACCCATCACAAAATTAATGAGAGAAAAATACTCCCTTTACGTGGCCTCAAGAAGCAAATGATGCTTTAATGCAATTGAACAAAACGTTTACTACTGCTCCCATTTTAGCGCCTCCAAATTCAGAGGAACATTTTATTATAGAAGCAGATGCATCCAACTGTGCAGTAGGAGCAGTATTATCACAACAAAATGCTCACACTGGACAACTACATCCAAATGCATGAAAATTAAATGAGGCAGAGACACATTATATTATTGCTGAGAAACAACTTTTGCAATTTGAGATGCTTTCGTGAATGGCAACACTATTTAATGGGAGCCAAACATACCATCACAGTATATTCGGATCACAGGAATTAACAATTTATGAAATCAGAAAGAGCATTATCCCCTTGTCAACTGCGTTGGATGATGTTTTTTGTTGAATTTTGATTTCATAGTAACCTATAGACCTGGAGTAGTAATAGAAAACCGGATGCTTTTCCAGACAAGGCTCTGCGATGATTCTCCCTGATGACCAACCATGAGCAGTCATTAATCCAGATAAGGTATTTTGTATAGTTCAAGTAGAAGATTTTTGTTTTGCTGTAAAAAAAGCAATAAAATCATCCAAGTAGAAAAATGGATCTCAAATCATTCTGATTGGAAATTGATTCAAGGAATCCCAATGAAATAATCACAGGTGTTAGAAAACTCCAAAAAGTGATCCGCTGATGTCATTCAGCTTGTTGTGCAGGACACAATGGATTCAAGAAAACTCTGGAAAGAATATGTAGACAATTTTGGTGGCCAAAGATTTGTCAAACAGTAGAGCATTTTGTATGTACCGGCGGAATTTGTGCTCAAAACAATCTGATCATTCTAAACCACAAGGTCTACTTCAAACATTACCCACACCAGAAATACCTTGGGAAAATATCTCAATAGACTTTTTTTTTAAAGTAATTCTTTATTGATTTTGTGGCATATTACCATATCATATTACAGTATAGCGACCTTGAGGAGGAAATGATTTCCTCTATAACATCTATAAACAATGATATCAAGCCACAAACAGGTATGCTATTGAGTCATAGGATACATATAGGATAACAACAGCATTTACATTTGGGGTCTACAACGAGGATCAAGCAAAGCAGTCCGTTTTCCAGAACATCATTGAACTAGAGACTCTAGGTGAGGCAAGGCAGAGGGCTGTCTTGTAGACCGTACTCTATAACCTATAAAGTGAAGTAAAGAGAGGCCCATTGGTCTCTGTCTAGGATATAGGACTGTAGGCATCCCGGAGTATGACAATAGCGATGTTGAGGGAGGAGGCAGGGCAACAGGCATGTCCGATATCTAGGTGCTCACGTCTATTATGGAGGAGAGAGGCGGTATACTCAGGAGGGGCAAAGAAAGAGGAAGGAATCAAAAGAAGGAGGAGACAGTGAGTGAAGAGGAAAGAAAATGAGACATTAAGTAAGTAAGTAAATGAGGGAAAAGATAAAGAAGCCCAACAGGAATGGGTACAGTGGAGAGGGAGAGGAAGGAAGAGGGAAAGAAGAACTAAAGTGAGTAAGTAAGTAAGGAAGGAAGGAAAGAAGGAAGGTAGGACGAAAGAAAGAAAGAAAGAAAGAAAGAAAGAAAGAAAGAAAGAAAGAAAGAAAAAAGAAAGAAAGACCGTTGGGGGGAGAGGAGAGATTAGGTGAGGGGGGAGTGCCGTTGGAGGGTAGCAAAGGGCCCCATGTAAATGGTCCAGTGTGTATGAGTACGATCTTAGAGGGGAAAAAAGACATAGAGCCTGATTACGACCTTGGCGGAGGGGATTAGTCCATCCCAAATGTGACAGATACCCCTCACGCCACATTGCAAGTTCCATTATATCCTATGGAACTTGTAATACAGTGGACTGGACATCTGTCACATTTGGGACAGAGTAATCCCCTCCACCAAAGTCGTAATCTGGCCCATAGTGTGGATTGGAAAGGACTGCTGAAGGTCTAGGGAGGTGCTGAGGGGTCTGTTTGACTATGATGATTTTCAGTGCTACTAAAGGAAGGGCCCAGGTTTGCATAAAGACCTTCATCCTATCTTGTAGACTGTGTATAACCCGTTCCCATGAGGCAGTTTGGTACATTGCCGTGAGCCATTCATCATGGGTAGGGGCAGGGTCGCGCGCCAATGTTGGAGGATACACAGTTTGGCTGTGGCTAGCACCATGTGTAGTAGACAGGTTTGTGACTGAGAAAGACTTTGCATCCCGCCTGTATCATGCAGAATCATTAGGGGCCGGGGAGGGAGGATTTGGTTGGTATGGTTTCTCATAACGTGTTCCCCACTGAATCCCAATAAGATTGTATGGAGGGACAGTTGCATAATATGTGGAGCAGGTTGCAGTGGGCATGAGGGCAGCGCCAGCAGTTTGCATGTGATGGGAGACCTGCAGCCCTAAGTTTCTGAGGTGTCCAGTGCCAGTCATGTAGGGTTTTAAAAAGACAGTATTTCATCTGAGCCTCCAGTGCACTGTTAATCTCCAACCTTCCCAGTCAACTGTCTCACCTCCAATTACCAAATTGGCATTAACCGAGATTGGTGCTTTATCATGTATCCTCTTGTCTATTCCCAAAAGGCGGTTAGCTCATCACCATGATTGCAACATGTCCTGTATCATTGGGTTGGCAGGTTGGGTCATGGTATCCCCAGTCCTTGCGAGTTCTGCAGCAGTGTGTGTTCGATTGCCACCCACAGCGGTAGGGTTTGAGTCCCAGGGAGCAAGTAGGCGAGTTGGGAGAGGTGGAGGGCCAGTGCATAATTTTCTACAGAGGCTCGGCCCAGACCGCCGCTCACCTGGGTGGATATGAGTTTGGCACAGGAGAGTCGGGGACGCATTAACCCCCACACAAAGGCTTGTAGGCATTTGTCCACTGCTCGCAACATGGGGAGGGGAACTTGCATGGGTAGAATTCCTAGGATATAAGTTTAGCATGGCAAGGTTAACATGCAGACTGCCTGCACCCTCCCCCAGAGGGATAGGCCTAAATGGGACCACTTCTCAAAATTCCACTTAGTGCGGATCAGTAGTAGTTCCAGATTGTATATCAGCATTCGGTCGAGGCCTCTGTTGATGTAAAGCAGCAGATATTTGAGGCGTGATTGTTTCCAGTGGATTGGGAAGTCCTGTGTCGCATCCCATGTGGTCGCTGCAGACAGAGGTAATGCTTCACTTTTGTCCCAGTTTATTTTGTATCCTGACAGTACTTCAAGGTCAGTTAAGAGGTCTCACAATGCCAGAAATGAACTGGTAAGGTCAGTAAGTATAAGTAGGATATCATCTGAGTAGAGATATATTTTGGAACAGCCACTGAAAATGGGGATTCCAGCAATGAGAGGCAATTGACGGATAGAAGCTGCCAAGGGTTCAACCTCTAAAAGGAACAGTAAGGGTGACAATGGGCAGCCCTCTTGAGTCCTGCATTTGATAGGGAATGGTCTGAGGGGAATCCCCAGCAATTGACCTGTGCCCTGGGGGAGTCATATTGCCAACAGACTATATTTATGAACTTGTCACCTAGCCCAAAGTGTTGCAGGGTCTCAAGAAGGTACCACCAACCTATCCTGTTAAATGCTTTCTCTGCGTCCAGGGAGAGGGAGAGGTGTAGTGAATCCTAGTTCGTTTTAATGGGATAGCAGGAGTTAGCTTAGCCGCTGGCTTGTAGACTCGTGCCCCCATCACCTAGTGACTTTTAACCTACATAGCTTGCTCTGTTTTAGCCCATTTAATTATTTATTTCCTCTAAGATGGCTGCCTTGTTTATAGTTAGGCCACTTGTTATGAGTTACATTATCAGTGTCACCGTGCCAAGGCATCAAGATCAAGCACCAAAGACAAACAAACAGTAGGTGTTCACACTTAGGGATTTTCCCTCTCTATACTTTCGAGGGATTGTTGATATTAATTGCCGTCCCAAGCATGCCTGTTATCTATTGTTTTGGAATACACCTACGTCAGGGGACCTTGTAGATCTGTATAAATACATCACACTTTAGACAGATAATCAGAGGGATTCCGACCATAGGGCATCGCCACCATCGCTGATACCGATGCTGCAGTCGTCTTGACGCTGACCCAGTCTTCGTGTCCCTACGGAGTCTGAGATAGAGACCTCATTCCAAGGTAACGAGGGTTGGGGGCTCCTCTCATGGACACGACTTTGGCAGATTAGGTTTAGCAAACCCAGCTCTCCTTTAGGTAGGAAGTTAGGCCTATTCATATTAGGGTAATAGGGCATATTCCATCTGATATATCTTTTTCATGTATTTGCAAAATGGTGGGGGTCTTCATAACAATGACTCTCTTCTTCACAATACTGTTACTTGCTATATTCATTATCCTAATCATTGCAGTCCATGCAACTTACCGCAAATTGCAGTTATGTTAAATAAAAAGCTATTATAACTATACTGCATCTGTATCATTGCCTGTGTTTGTATGAGACATAATATATCTGTGAGAAAAGGGTAATCTCCGTTTAACCACGACAACCCTGAGATATCTTACTTTGAGTCCATGCATAAGCGACTGCCACAAATCACCTTTTACTATTGTGTTTCTGGTGAGGTGCTGCTAGTGAGCCGGTGAGGTTGGGACAACAGTTGCGACTTGTTATAGAAAAGACTCAGTCGCCTACAAACAAAAGTACTGTTATCTAAAACCAGCAGTCTTGCTCAGAGCAAGAGTCCAAACTACGACATGGCGCCACCAACGATGGTGTTTAGGAACTAATTTACGGATACACTGACTATCACTGTCTCACAGACAACAAGTACCCTACGTACCATTATACGGAGACGTCCGTGGTCTTTGGGAAAATCCTCCTCAGCTGAACAGGTCACACCTAATTAAGCTGTAGGTTGTTCGAGCTCGAACTCATTAAAAGGAAAAACTTCCCCTATTTGGTGTTCCGTTTCTCTAAACAACTTCCTGCAAATGCTAGACATGCACTTACACAACATTTATTTGCGCATGGCCTTACAGAAGAGGGTGGGGATGTTACTCTGATAATAGAAGCAACTGAAGCATACCAAACAGAAACGTTTTACTGTTGGGTCACCTTTCCTGAGGCTGACCAAAGAACGCACACATTTCACACATATGAAATTGCGAACGTGCCTGTACGGCACGAAGCATACCAGTATCATGAAATATCGCTCACATATCAAGAGCATCAAAACTGGTTTGAAGGCGCCCTACCACATGTACTACGAAGAGTGAGGCTAGGTCCATTAAGTAATGAGGGCCCTACGTGGCCACTGTTTGCCACATATACACCTCACCCAGGCATACAGAATATGCTGATCGCAGATTTACGAGTATTATATAATGAATTAGTGGCATTATATAGACGATTGGTTCAGTTCGTAATGCGAACATTGAACACAACACCAGCGCGTCCAGCACCGCCAGTAGCCGGTGGTTATCAATTGGCTACTGGGATTAATCCACAAACAGTGCATACTATTATGGGTAAAGTGCCCACGGAACGGGAAAAAATACCGTTCTGGATTGCCCAGAAAACTAATCAGCTGGAAGCTGCGTTTCCCCATACAGGACCACAGGAAAAACATAGGCTGCTCACTATGTGCTTGCCGTTTGGGATGGTTCCCTCTGTGGATGACTGCGCCACATGGGGTACAGTCTTCGCTGCCATATATACTACCACACATGGTACCCCTACACTTGCCAATATACCGGAAGTGTTAAAACAAATACAAAATGAACATGGGGCTGCACCGGCCCTGGATCTGGGGATGAAATTGATGCGTAACTTTGACGCCGTCTCCTCGATTATACTGAGTAACATTAAAGGGGAAGCGGTAGCACTGGCAATACGCCAGCGTCTCCGGGAAACTCCAAATTTGGAACAAGAGAGACAGCTACCGAAAATAATTTCTGATACTTCTACTAGTATAGGACGGGATAGTTTGGGAGCCAAGCCTAAAAAATTGGAGTTACACAGTACTTCCCATAAGGAGGGTACGTAGCAGGCACAAGAGGGCACTAAAAAGCGCTGGGACAAACAAAAAGATTTTAAGGACAAAAGAAATAAGAAAGCTGATTCTCCACATCCGGAGTACTCCGAAAGGAGGTATAATCTCAGAAGTAGGGAGAACATTAGAACTCCAGACAGATATACTGATTCACGTCCCTCTCGTTCCTTTCTGGACGCACCAGATAAACGTAGCGAGAGAGGGGGCTGTCAAGATCGACGTCCGGAATACGTGAAAGAAAAGAAAGACTCACCACAGTCTACCATTAAAAAAATAGAAAAGATTCTGCAGCAAAAGCCACAGTTTAAAAAAAAGAATGTAGCAGCACTGACAGTTAAAAATGCCGGTAATATTGAGAACGCTGTTGAGGAACAAAACGTGGGCAGTGACTCTGTTAGACAGCGCGGCAGAGGTCACGATATGTCGCCGGAGTCTGAAAGATCGTCTGGATGCGACAGCAACTAGCGATTATATCGCGGTTGAAACAGCGGATGGCCGCGTTCTTCCCCCCGATAGGGTTTATGATTTAACAATTCAGATAGAGGGAGACGTGGAACGCACTATTAGTGTGATATTTTGGGATGAACTTACTAGTGATATCCTACTGGCCAAGAGAGACTGGCCACCTGAACACGTCCGCAAGCTCCCGCATGGGGAAGATGTCATTTTGCCTTCTCTCTCCGATCTTGTTCCCGATGCAGCAAAAGAAGCCTATGCTGCTGAATGGGCTTTAGAGCAGGCACCTGCACTATACCGTAATCATGTAGGTTGGGACAAGGACTCTCCTTGTCATGTTATTCCCGTTAGGTCTACACCCCAAACACAGCCACAATACCCTGTTAAACATGAGGCGAAAGCTCCGGTGATGGAGATACTGTCACAACTTGAGTACCATGGAGTGATTGAGCCCTGTACATCGGCGATGAATAATCCATTATTCCCTGTTGCAAAGCCAGATCATTCATATAGAATAGTGGTTGATTATAGACATTTGAATAGTCATACACGCACATATGCTATTCAAAACTCCCACAGCACAGCACTGATAAATAATATAGTGCGTAAAAAGTATAAAACAACATTGGATATATCTAATGGATTTTTTTGCCAGAATTTAGCGCATGAGAGTAGGGACCTAAGTGCATTTTCATTTGGCTCCCAGAAACGCTTTTGTCGTTTACCTCAAGGCTATAAAAATAGCCCAGGCTTGTTTTCAGCCCTTGTAACATCAATTTTGAACAAAATTGATTCCGATGCTTTGTCCTATGTGGATGATATCTATCTCACTGACGACGCCCTCGACATTCATCTTGCGAGAGTCGATCGGATCATTTTGGGGTTTGCAGACCTGGGGTATAAATTCAATTTTAAGAAAAGCAAGATAGCCTTTCTTAGTGTGTTATTCCTGGGATATGAGCTATCTAACGAAGGGAAGAGCCTGGCCCCGCACTTTCTAGAAAAGTGTGCTCAACTACAGCCTCCCAACACACTTAAGAAATTACAGTCATTACTGGGTTTCTTCAATTTTGGCAGAACATACATTCTAGATTATGCAGAACGCATCAAGCCACTTTATGACATAATACAGCCCAATTTTTCTAGCAGACGATGGACCATTGAACACACACATATCCTTAGGGATATGCAACGAGATATGCTCGATGCTAAACACTTACACACACGTGACAATAAAACAAATTTGGTCATCAGAATAATTGCTGGAGCACTTGGATTTACTTATGTCACCTTTAATGAGGATGACACAGTGCCGATAGCATATAAATCACATTTATATTCCAATGCTGAAAAGCGTTTTGCACCTACAGAAAAGATTTTGACAGCAGTTCAGATGGCCGTCATAAAGGAGAGGCCACTTGCCCAGGGGAAACGCATTATTGTTGTCTCCCCGGTGCCGGCCTTAGAGGCGGTCACTAAAGCGAGCGTTCCGAACGCTAAGGCACTACATCCACATTGGATTCAATGGGCAACATCTCTGACCGCCACTAATGTCAATTATGTATTCGATCCCAGACTTCAGACGCAAGAGTTTCTTCAGTATGAACAGGAGTACCACGTTCCTCTAAATATTTTGCCACTAGACAGTTATGATACTATCATTTATACTGACGGATCAGCACAACTGGCTGTAGGTACTAAACATCAATACTCGGCAGCTTGCGCAGCCGTGTGTGGAGTGATGGAAGATGGAGTTTTCCACCCTCACAATACCTACATGCAGACCCTAGGGGACTGCACAGCCCAGTTGGCTGAGTTTAAAGCTCTTCTTCTAGCGCTCGAACATACTGAGACAGGAAGCCAGACTTTGATAGTCTGTGATTCACATTACTGCGTCCAGTCATACAATGAATATCTCAATCATTGGAGACTCGGGTTTAGAGATTCCAAGGGGAACACCATTAAACACAAAACATTGTGGGGGAGGGTGGCTGATCTTAAGGATAAGCTGCCGTGTGTCCATGTAGTTCATACATTAGGACACCAGCGTGTAGGAATACACATTGCCGGTAATACATTGGCTGATGAAGCAGCCAAAGCATCAGTAGCTATGGCTTCTGTGGCTGCAGTAACTTGTTCTCGGACGAGGTTGGATAATGAAATACTGATTGCCGTTAAAGCTTCGGCTGCAGGCAAGACCCTTCCGAAAGGATACCCTACAAACTATACTTACCATATCAGTGCACAGAATGTTGCTTATACATCAATTCCTGGGGTTGGAGATCGAGTGATCCCCAATGAAGACCAGAGATTAGAGCTGATTACAGCAGCACATGAGGGTGTCGCTTCTGCATATGCTGGTTTTCATGCCACGATAACAATACTACAGCAAAGATACTGGTGGCCTGGTCTATGCAGACAAACTAAACAGTATGTCCTTTGCTGTGACATATGCCAGCAGATTAAGGGCTCTAATATCAAACGCCCTCCGCAGACATCCCTCTCAGTGTCAGACAAGCCACTTCAGTGTGTGTACCTAGACCATTGTGGTCCCTTACAGCCTGATTGTGCATACAAATATATTTTAGTGGCTGTGGATTCCTGTTCTAGATTCCTGTGGGTATGGCCACAGCGGTCGGCTGACGCCCTGACTGTTATAAAAGATTTGCTGATCTTTATCGGTACAAGTGCGGTTGCAGCATTCCATTCGGACCAGGGCCCTGCGTTTGCCTCAAAGGCATTCAGGGACACCATGGGGACGATGGGTGTTGAACTCCATTGCTCCTCACCATACTATCCCGAGGGAAATTCGGTCGTGGAGAGGCGGAATCGTGATCTAAAGCAATCCTTAACAGCTCGAGTATTAGGTTCAGGCCGCAGTTGGTTACACCACCTGTATGGGGTCCAGAGAGCACTGAATAATCTGCCAAGACGGTCCTTGGGGGGAAAGTCTCCATATGAGGTTCTCTTTGGGATACCTATGTATGTCCCAGATCTTGATGCCTTTGGTATGGTGGCAGCAGAAATTCCATTTGTCATAAAAGAACGTCTCACTGTTTTACAGGAGCTTCAACGATTTCGTGATGATAGATCATCTGCAAGTGCTGCCACCTTAGGAATAAGGGAATTGGCGAAAACTTCGACTGGCTGGATTCCTAACGTTGTGGATCTGGTTCGTGAGAAGATCGCTGTGAAAAAGGAGTTCGGTCCATCATACAGAGCACCTGTACCTGTCTTGGGAATAAAAGGCACCAGGACTGTCATCCTACCACCATTGTCTGGTTCTAAATCGAATAGATTCATCTCCATTGATGACATCAAATTACACCATGTGGCCGATTCTCCACAGTAGACCAGGAGGTCCCTTGGGTGGTTCCCGATCCCCTCTCACTACCCAAAAGGACATCCATCTACATAGTAGGATGAACATCACTGCTACTGACTATGCAAGCATGTCGACTGCTGTTCCAGACACTTCCTCGACCATGGGGAGGGCGGAAAATGAACTTTTGTTGGTTCCAGTCACATCTTCGGTGACCACCCCACTTCAAGATTTGGCTGTATTTTACACAAACACTTCCACGACTAATGATGTTGTCTATCAAGAACCTCCACGAGCGGTGGATCAGAATTCAGCGGGTGCTGTGTTTGCAGAGACTTCCTCTGGCTATTTCATTGACATTGATGATTTTTCTTCAGATTCATCCTCAACTCTGTCTGACAAACTTTCAAAAAGTAGTAAGCTGTATCGATGGCTTAAAAAAAAGAACTATTTGATATACCCATGGAACTATCTATGGTTCTGTTTGACATTTATTGCATTATTTTTATGGATTGGTTTTGTGACTGTTTTTTTTTTGCTGATTAATGGTCACTATATTCCTAATCGCTCCTCTGTGGAGCCTGTTGATGTAATCATTCTTCACATAAGGTCCGACGAGATTTGTCCCCTGTAAATATTACAGCTATACCAATTACTGATGGGATTGTGTGGGACAAAGTTCCATTCGATATATACGGGCCTACGGAGATAATTCAAATACCATACGTGTTAAAAATTTCAATGTTTGATGTTATTACACCTAATGTTGTATCTGATGATTGGGATGTCCAAACAGTTACTTCCACGCTAGCTGACATGAAGGACTATTCCGCTTTTGGAAGTGATGATGTATATGATTATACAATGAATTATGGGGAAATGTTCTGCTATAACAATTGGTGACATCACTACCTACACCTTGCAACTAGATATAGGCCTCTCTTGAACTACACACAGTGGGAACACTTCCACACCAGGGGTGGGGAATCCAAAGTATTACAGCGGTAAATTTACATACTTTTCTGGGCATGATACAAGGAAAGCAGAGTCGTATTATTTTAAAATACCTCCGGCACATATTGGTAAACTTTTGCTAACAGATACAAAACTGATTTATTGAGATCCCTTTGTTTCCTGGCTCTCGCTAGAGGGTTATGAATATTGGAAAAACACTATTGGTTTTAAAAGTGTATGGGGAACACAAGATTGGCAGGTACAGGGTAGAGAGGCTTTTTTTCGGGCATGCCTGATTCCTGTGCAAATGATTTTCTTAAATGACACTATAGAGCAGACATCCTGTCTAGGGTTAGCAAAAATTAAAGACATGAACACACCCAGTATCCCTACTCCTACAAAATTTAAAGATTGGCAACACTTTCTTAATGTCTCAGAAGACAGACTAGATGCAATGGTTAAGGCTGGTGCCTATAATTCTTCACTTTCTCGTCCCGGCGGGTGGTTGGTATGGCCCACCGACACTGATGAGTGTCAAACGCTTTTCTTGAATTCTTCAAGGGGTTTTTCCATTCACAGGCCTGACCCTCGCTTTCTATCAAGTCAACATACAGGTATAATTACAATATACAGGGTGGGTAAGCTGTGCCAGCAATGGGTGCAGACAAACACGTTAACAGCGGTTAAGAAACACCTGAACACTCTTTCTGACAGTATAGACTTACAGGATTTCCTGTTAGGTCCTAGAAAACAACGCTCGAAACGGTTTTTATATGCTATGTACAATGAAATTTGGAAACTTTCCCAGATTGAGGCTGCTGCACGTTTAAGGCAACTCGATAAAGAAAATTTGGAAAAAACATTAGCTGTTGTCGACAATGGCATGAATACGCTGTCCAACAGGATTTATACACTATCGAATATAGTGTTGTCTGCTATTGATATCACTCAGACAGACTTGTCCCGGTTATATCATGGGCAAACGCAGCTGCGTTCCATCATGCAGCTGGGTTGGACATTGCAGACACTAAAAAGTGGCCACATTCCATGGAGGTACATCAATGGGAGTGAACTATTTACTGCTTTTAATTTTTCCAGGGAACAAGAGACATGCCTGTTATCTATTGTTTTGGAATACACCTACGTCAGGGGACCTTATAGATCTGTATAAATACATCACACTTTAGACAGATAATCAGAGGGATTCCGACCAGAGGGCATCACCACCATCGCTGATACCGATGCTGCAGTCGTCTTGACGCTGACCCAGTCTTCGTGTCCCTACGGAGTCTGAGATAGAGACCTCATTCCAAGGTAACGAGGGTTGGGGGCTCCTCTCATGGACACAACTTTGGCAGATTAGGTTTAGCAAACCCAGCTCTCCTTTATGTAGGAGGTTAGGCCTATTCACATTAGGGTAATAGGGCATATTCCATCTTATATATCTTTTTCATGTATTTGCAAAATGGTGGGGGTCTTCATAACAATGACTCTCTTCTTCACAATACTGTTACTTGCTATATTCATTATCCTAATCATTGCAGTCCATGCAACTTACCGCAAATTGCAGTTATGTTAAATAAAAAGCTATTATACTATACTGCATCTGTGTCATTGCCTGTGTTTGTATGAGACATAATATATCTGTGAGAAAAGGGTAATCTCCGTTTAACCACGACAATCCTGAGATATCTTACTTTGAGTCCATGCGTAAGCGACTGCCACAAATCACCTTTTACTATTGTGTTTCTGGTGAGGAGCTGCTAGTGAGCCGGTGAGGTTGGGACAACAGTTGTGACTTGTTGTAGGAAAGACTCAGTCGCCTACAAACAAAAGTACTGTTATCTAAAACCAGCAGTCTTGCTCAGAGCAAGAGTCCAAACTATGACAAGGGCTTCATCCTACAATTCCCTGGTGGTCCAAAGTGAGTGCGCATGGGTACGCAGATGATTTCTGGAGGACCGTCCAGGTACAAAACCCACCTGGGTGTGGTCAATGAGGGATGGGATCACTTTTCTGAGGCGAGCCACCAGGACTGCTGCCAGGATCTTGGGATCTCCATTGAGGAGGGAAATGGGCCTGTAACTGCCACAAAGTAAAGTGTCCTTCCCCGGTTTAGGGAGAACCACTATGGGCTAAGGGATCCTGTTTGTTCTGCCCCTCGTAAGGTCTCATACAACAAATCTATGGTCTGCCGTCCCGTCCATATGAAGAATTCCGCTGGAAAGCCGTCTTAACCGGGGGCTTTATGGTAAGGGAGTTTGAAAATTGTCTGAGTGATCTCTTCCTTATCTATTTCACCCTCCAGCAGTCCCCTGCCTTCGTCAGTGAGACAAGGAATTTGGGTGGTCTCAAAGAACATCTCAAGGCGGACACAGTCCACCTCTGTTTCAGGCGCATGTAGAGTCTGGTAGAAGTTCCCAAATTCACAGACTATTGCCTGAGGGCCATGTGAGGTCTGGAGAGCTAGGATGGCTAATGCCACTTCCTGTTGGCGTAGTTGTACTGCCAAGAGACAGCCTGCCTTTTCACCTTGCTCATAGTGATGCCCCCACATTCGTTGTAGTGCATATTCCACCTAGGAGGTGTATAGGGCTTTGAGTTCCATATTGGCCCATTCCAGACGACTGCATTCAAGAGGGGAAGGAGTCATAGTGTACTCGCACATATATGTCGCTATTGTGGTCTCCGGTTCCTTTTGATGAGAATGCAATTCGGCATTGGCGATGGCGGCTTCTCTCATGATCTGATCCCATATACTCGCTTTCGCAGCCGCCCAGAGCATCTAGGGGTAGGAGACCAACCATTTGTTGTCTAATAAGTAGATTGAGACGTGGGAACGTAGCTGGTCTTTGCCCCGCAGCATGCGATATCGTGAGGAGTTCAGGCACCAGGCTTGCAGTTTAGAGCAGCAAGTCCTAGGTTAGGTGCAAGTTGGAAAGGTGAGTGGTCCGACTGAGCAGCTTCTAGGATTTGGGACTCTCTGAACGGGGGGGGTCATTCGGTGGGATATGAAAGTGTATTCCCGGTCAGTCGGGTGAGAAAGGTGCCAGTGGTCTACTAGGCCATGTTCCGTTAACATGTGCCCCAATAGCTCCCTGTCATTGTTGTTGCTTATGTCTAGCCTACCTTTGTGATCAAGGAAAGCATTGCGGGCCAAATTCCAGTCCCCTCCCAGCAAGTATTGGGAGACGCCAACCTCCGTCAGAAGACAATTGAGGTGAACAAGAAAGAGACGTTTTGAGCCCATAGGGGCATATGTGGACCCAACTCATATCGTGCGGTTTCCTAGTTTGAGTTTGGCAAGGATGTTGCAGCCTTCAGACCAAGGTTTAAGGATTTTGAAGCACAAAGCTCTGCGGAGGAGGATTGCCACTCCACATTTTCTAATGGAATCAGAACTTTCTTCCAGCGTCTGGGTATTGCTGCTGTAGAGCACCCAGCCTACCCAATTGCAGCGCAGCTTTTCCAATTCTAGGTCGGTTTCCTGTAAGAGCGCATTGTCTGCTCTTTTGGATTAAAGATAAGACAAGACCTTCTAACATTTGATGTAATGTGTGTAGGAGGCTGGCCTAGTTTGTAGTGACTACCACAGGTACTTACACCTTACACCAGGTCCAGTTATCCCTTATTAGTGTATGTAGACAGTGTCTTCAAGCCAGGCTCCCTAGTGGTAGTGTGGATGAGCAGCCAAGTCCTAACTAGGAGACATGCAAAGCTCATGCATTATCACTACAGTCATACAGTACTTACACACGTGAAAGAATACTCAGTGGTACAAAAATAAAGGTACTGAATTTTGGTGACACACTTGCCAAAAGTACCACAGCGACTTTACTCCCAGAGGAGGTAAGTCAAATACACAATATATACACTAGTATCCAAAAACAGGTAAGTAAACAATTAGAAAACAGTGCAAATAGTGAAAATCACAATAGTCAGAAATGGGCCTAGGGGGAACAAAAAATATATACTAAAATAGTGGAATGCGAATGTCGGTTTCCCACCTAGGCAAGTGTAGTGTGTAGAGGGGCGCTGGGAATATTAGAAAACATGAAAGGTAAGTAATAGAACCCACCCCAGAGCCCAGTAAAGCAGGAGTAAATCACAGTAAGTTTCCTAGAACGCACAAGAACACGTAATACAAGATTTTGCAAGAAGAGAATGCAAGACACCAGTGATGGATTCCTGGGCCTGAAGACCTTTGGAAGAAGGGGACCAAGTCCAAGAAGCACTGAAGAGTCCTGGGAGAACAAGAGCCCCAGCTAACTCATATGAAGGTGCAAAAGAAGAACCACCAGTAAAGAACAACAGTCAGTACTTCACCCAAGTAGATGTATGTGGGTTCCTGGTTGGTGCAGATGATGTCCCACACTAGATGGATTATTGCAGTTTGGTTTGCGTCGCTGGATTCTGCCAACAAGCCTTGGCATCTGCAAAGCTCGCGGTTAGTGGAAAATAGTGGTGCCCGGGAACAGGAGGGACCTGGTGGTCTCTACCATGGAGGGGAGACAGAGGGGGCTTTCAGCAACTCAGAGATCCCTCAGAAGACCAGGCAGCATGCACAGAAGTCCCACAGCCTGGGGACAAAGAAAGTGCAAATGGAGTCCCATGCAGCACTACACAAAGGGATCCCATGCCGCCGAAGAACTACTCAGGAAGCTGTGCGTCACAGGAAGGAGTGCTGGGGGCCAGAGCTATGCCATGTATGAAGAACTTTGTGGAAGGTCGCACACAAGCCTTCAACTGTAAGTCATGTGGTGCATGGGGGTACTGTCTTGTGTGGGAGGCAAGCTATTACCTCCACTAAAGTTGGACAGCTGGACGTCTGGACCATCTGGACCACTTCAGTCCACCACCTGTGTTGCTGGATCCAGGCAGTTCTTCAGGAGAAGGGACCCACGCCACCGGTCGTCGCTACAGACAGGTGCCCGCTGAAGCAGGCAAGTGACTCCTTCACTTCAAGGGAGATTCCTTCGTTCTTCTGGTGCAAGCTGAAGACAGGCAGTCTTCGGAGGATGAACGACCTGGAAACAGTTGCAGTTGCTGGCAGGAGCTGAAGATACAATGTTTCAGAAGTCATCTTTGCTTCTTTGTTGCAGTTTGTAGAGTTCCTGGAGTGTCCAGATGCAGTTTTGTCAGTAAGAAGGTGAAGTAAAGAATGCAGAGGATTCCTGCTGGAGTCTTGCAATCCGAATCTGAGGAAACACCCAGAGGAGAGACCCTAAATAGCCCAGAAAGGGAGATTGGTCAGCTACACAGGTAAGCACCTATAAGGGGACGTCTCTAATGTCACCTACTTGCAATGGCCACTCAGATGCTCCCAGAGTGCCCTGCCAACTTTGAATCGAAGATGGAAAAACCCACGGACACTCTGGAGGCACTCTGAACAACACCCCTGTGGTGGTGATGGACATGGGAGTGGTCACTCCCCTTTCCTTTGTCCAGTTTCACCCCAGAGCAGGGACTGGGGTTCCTTGAACCAGTGCAGACTGGATTATGAAACGAGGGCACCATCTGTGCCCTTCAAAACATTTCCAGAGGCTCTGGGAGGCTACCCCTCCCATGCCTGTAGCACCTAGGTGTAACACCCCTCTCCCAAAGGAAATCCTTTGTTCTGCCTTTGTGGGTTTGAGCTGCTTGAGCAACAGAGGGCAGAAACCTGTCTGTGAGGTGGCAGCAGCTGGGATTGCCTGGGAAACCTCAGAAGGCTTGCATTGGAGTACTGGGAGTCCACTGTAGAGTCCCCAGAGTGCATGGAATTATACAATCAATGCTAGAATCAGAATTGGGGTATAATTTCAATATGTTAGACACCTTACATGGCCATATTAGGAGTTACCATTGTGAAGCTGGACATAGGTTTTGACCTATGTCCAGTGCATGCGTAAAATGGCATCCCGCACTTAGGAGATCTGGGAAAATAGTCCTGGATGACGAGGGGGCACCTCTGCAAGTGCAGAGGTGCCCTCACACAAAGGTACTCTGCACCTAGCTTCCAGGGCTGGAAGGCATGACATATAGGCGACTTATAAGTGACCCTGTGCAGTGTAAATGGCAGTGAAAGGGTGCATGCACCATTTCACACAAGCTGCAATGGCAGTCCTGTAGAAGCCTTTGCATGGGCCCCCTACGGGTGGGAAAAGAAATTCTGCAGCCCATAGGGGTCCCCTGAAAACCCAATGCCCTGGGTATCTAGGTACCCTATACTAGGGACTTATAAGGGGTGACCAGTATGTCAATTTGGAATGAAATACTGGGTTACCAGTATGCAGTGACGAAATTTAGAGTAGAGAACGCATAAACACACTGACAAACATGCTAAAGATGGGGATAACATGCAAATAAGAGGACAATGTGTAAGGCTATTTACGTTCCACTTTATATCATCTTCAGTGGTAGGGTGTTCCATGAACCTGTGAACTGGCGTGCAAAAAGCTGGGGTATCTGCAACAGGCGTTATGGGTTGCAAAAGAGAAGCTGGAACGGCAGGTGGTAGGGTGGGTGGATGGAAGAAAGGGGTACGTTAGAGGACCCTCGGTCGGATAAGAAATGGATAGACCAGTAGGAGTGAAGAGAAAGAAGGGAAGGGTTAGCAAAGATTAAGCATCAAAGGGAGAAAAGGAAACAAAGGAGAAGAGAGAGAAAAAGGAGTGGGAGGAACAGGGAAATGGGGAAGAAAAGTAGTGGTACACCAAAGCTGGTTCTAAGACGAGGAGGATAACCTTGTGAGAGCCCCAAAAGCGTTAATCCGCAGGTCTAAACTTGTTTAACCAACACACTGGGTACAGCTCGTGGGCGGGGAGCCAACGAGTGGAGCAACATGGATGGGCCAGACCATTGTTGGTGGAGGGGGCCGGGTTTGTGAGGGAGGAAGGACAGATGGCAGGGGGGTCCCGGAAATGGAGTTAGTATATCACAGTGCCTTTCAATACCCCCAAGGTTATATGGGGAGAGATGGCGAGGGGCGGGGTCATAAGGGCACTAAACCAACTCCCCTGTCTCTCTGAAAGCAGCTGGGTGATAGGGTAACATTGTTGTGGTGTCCAGGATGCCCCATCGGTACCTGACAACGACATGGAGGGAGCGAAATCGGGGTGTGGGTATAGAGCAGGGGGGCCATGAGCCCCATGTGTGTTCATCAGGGTCTGTGGTGGGGGAGTTGCAATACCATTGGTGGGGTGGAGAATAGGGGACACACTCCTATGTGGATAGCGGAATTGGTCAGACGTTGCAGGCGTCGGCCAGCTGTCCAGTGGTATATAGTTGATCCCGTAGCCTACGCTGCCTACGCCGCAGGACAGGGAGGCTGGGATGGACTCAGATCTAAAGATAGTACTGGGCACAGGGTAAGGGCAGGAAGGGGCGGTAAAAGGAGGGGCAGGGGGACGAATGAGGAAACTTTGAGTCGGACATTGGGGAGTTGGAAAATTAGGGAGTTGAAGTATTGTAGAATTGGAGAGGTGGAAAAACTGGAGTCCTGGAGAATGGCAGGCATGTCATGGCATGCTAAATAGGAAGTGGAGAGTGAGGCATGATTATATGGTGGGTCTACGTTTCACGTTGGCTAAACTTATACTCCAACTCAAGGCTGTGGCGGTGAGCGCTAACACGTTACAGCCCATTATAGTCCACTGCCGGGTGGGGTTCTGAACCAGGCTCCCCCATTACAGGTCAGGATCCCCTCTTGAAGCATAGTTGCAAACCTGTGTTATACTTGACATGTCGATGCTTTAACACTATACAATAGAACAGGAGTCATTAA
The DNA here is from genome assembly GCF_031143425.1 of Pleurodeles waltl. Classification (NCBI taxonomy): domain Eukaryota; kingdom Metazoa; phylum Chordata; class Amphibia; order Caudata; family Salamandridae; genus Pleurodeles; species Pleurodeles waltl. The sequence goes on from NC_090442.1 coordinate 818,653,598, forward strand.
TCATTAATATGTTAACTACAAACAAATCATAAGGGAAAACACAGCTAGCAAGAATCCTGCATTAGAACAATGGTAACAGTATCTGAAAGGTGCAGGTGAGATGCTTAGCTGACCATCGAGTAGATGTCCTAAAGATTCTCAGGGTTGCAGGTGAGGACTGCAATGTCTTTAGTGAGCCCTGGGGGATCAGTCTGCTGGAGGCAGGGGCTTCAATGGGGATCTCGACTTGTCCCTGCATTGGTCCTGAGTTAGGCCCACCAGCGCTTGGAGAGCATCGACCCTGCCATCCTGGGACCTCGGCGGACATTCAAAGGTCCTTCCCCTTTTCTGTGACATGGGAATGGCCATGTGGTCGTTGGTGGTGGTTTGAAAAGAGGATGCTTCAGCATTGGGGGAAGCTGCTTGCAGTCTCTTGGGGGTCCTGTCCATCGGTTGAACACTGAGGCTTTCCAAATATATTCTCAGGTCATTCGGTCGTGGAAATCCCTGGACTTGCCATCTTTTGTTATCCACATGCGGGCAGGCTCAAACAAGTAAAAGTTGACATCCTGGTTTTGCAAGTGTGGTATAAGGGCCAGGAGCGCTTTCTGTTTCTCTTTGGTTTCTGGGGAGAAATCTGTTGTTATCTATATTTCATAACCCTCATAGGAATACGGACGGTAGGTGCCCCCAGCATTAACAATTGGCGCACTTGTTTGTGTCTAAGAAAGCACACTATAATGGGGTGCGGTTTCCCAGATGTTTCTGAGTGAAGAGGGCCGATCCGGTGGGCACATTGGAACTCCAGTGTGGGGGAGAAGGCGAGGCCTGTGAGGCCGGAGAGTAAGTCTGTGAGAAAGGTCGTAATGTCCGTGCCTTCCTCACGTTCTGGTATTCCAAAGAAACGGACATTATGTCTATGACTCCTGTCTTCGAGATCTGTGAGTTTATTCTGTAGGAGCTGCAGTTTCTGGTGGTCGTCTGACATGGCATCTATCCTGTCCTCCACTTGCGTGAGGCAATGATCGAACTCCATCACCCTGTCCTGAAATCCGGCGATGTCTGCTCTTATCGATTTAGTTTTTGTAGTCAGCTTTGTGATTTTAGAGTCTATGGCTTCCAAGCGGCGCCCCACTGTGGTGATTTCTTGCAGTATGCAGTCGATGGTGTTGTCTGAGCGTGTGTCTTCCAGGGTGTCACTGGGGTCTGAGCTGGTAGGAGCAATGGAGGCAGCCATGGGCCGTGGTTGCAAAATAGCTTCAGAGAAAAGCAATTGACGGGTGGATTTATCCGAGGATTTACCAGTAGGCATTGCTGCTCAGGGTGTCTGGTGCTGTCAGAGGGTCTAGGAGGAGGGACCAGCTGACCCGGATCTGGCCACCCAGCTGCGTTGGTGAGAATGGTGGCACCAGCCTCAGGTCCCCCCAGTGAGGCCCGTCCGGACACGAAGAGCAACTCCCAGTGTTTCACCTGTTTTGATGGGAGCGGAGGGGGGTATGAGGTGAGGCCATTAGACCAATAGGCGTACCGCAGTAATTGAGGTACCACCCGTCCAAATGGCTGCATATGCGTGGCTGGCTCTCTGGGTGTGACGAAACTACGCATGAGTGGGGCCATTGGCAGCACCTCCGTAGACTGTGTGTTCACCCAGGTGGAGGGGTGGATGCTGCTATGGGTCCGGTGTTGTGGAAGCATGCCCTCTGTCTCCAGGTCATCCTCAAATACCCCCGTGGCTGGTGGGGAGTTGCGGTTCCTGACACCTCAGGGGACCACTAGGGCAGTTCCGTAGTGCTTGGCATGAGGGCCTGGCCGACAGGTTTAGACCAAGTAGGTAGGCAGATGAGCTGCCAGTTCACTGCGGCATTTCCTTCTGTTACGAGCAGCAGGCCATGGGTGTCCAGGCCTGTGGTGTCTCACAGTTCCGCAAACCCAGGTGTCTGCTCAGGGCCACCAGTGCTTACTAGGTCGCTGCTGCCTCTCCGACTGTCTTCCACAGTCAACCGACATGTTAAGGGTCCCGGTGGTGGCTCCATGGTAAGGCATGGGCAGGAGACAGGTGCAGCATCAGGGAAGGGTGACGCTTTCTGTTATGCCCTGTGGCCCAGTCAACCTCATCGGGCACTGGAGCCTCCCCCTTGGACTCCACCACCCTCCAGGCAGATGGGCGATTGGGATGCCGGATCACCATGGCACCACCTCGTCACCTGTGTCAGGCAGGCCGCAGAAAATTTAACCCGCGCCATTCTCCAGCTCTGCGGACCCAGGTGCTAGCCAGGAGGCCCCAAAACTTGTTTGGATGTTGCGGTCTTTCTGGAGACCCTCTCCTCTCAGAGGCACGACCCTCCAATCGTAGGGATGGGTAGGGAGGGAGAGAGGAAGCCTCCAGTGGCTCATCAGCTCTGCCGCCACCTCGTATCTCACACCGGAGCGCCAAGCTCGTTCAGCAAGCGGCCATTCGTCCCATGGCCAGACCACGCCCCCCATCTCAATAGATTTTGAGATCTCCCCCAGTATGGCAAGTACCTGGCCCATTAGGCCTTGGGATTGCTGGTAAGCTCCTAAGACTTGGGAGATTGTTTCTTGGCAAGAACTGTCCCAGCAGCCTCAAGGCTCTGACCTCCGCCATCCCTCCCACACCACCTACCCCCACATTGCTGTGCCCTTGGCACAGTTTGGCCACTGCCATTAGTGCCAGGTCCATTATTGTCAGGGACTTGGAGTTGTGACTCTGATACCTGGACCTGGGAGACACAAGATGGTGGCAACTGTCCTTGGGACCCAGGTTAGTGGGTGCTTGGTTGCCTATGATGTTTGGGTCGATGAGGGCAGAGTGGGCTGAGGGTAAACACCTGGCCAGGTTCCCCAGATGGGCTATATGTGTCCTCAATGTCCACGCAACCAGGAGTGGTGTTCTCACTGAGGTCTTCATCCAGGGGGGAGAGAGAGTCTCAGGTGTGGTTTGAATGGTCCCATTGGTAGGTATATCTGTTGAAGATGTGAAATAGACTGTTACTGGTTATATTGTGACATGTGCCATCTTTTCCTAACAGTTAGTTATGCTTTGGGTCATATGCAGGTTGGCCTTGCTTGATGCCCTTATGTGACAGGGACCTCAACTTTCAATATCTTGGAGCTGCCCTTTGGGCTTTCTGTGGATTTTATTTCAGGTCACCTTGCTACGGGATGTCTGGGTATCTTGGCACTTGTATGTCTGTTCATAGACCCATATCTTGGCAGCAGTGGAGCATGATTGGTTTCGTGCTACCTCCCAGTTAGGTAAAGAACATGTTTAAGTTAACAGACAGCTGCACATTGTCATGTGGACACTGATGTGGACATCAGATTTTGATTGACCATTCTACCTGGCCATGTGAGACAGGTAACACCAAGTACAACACAATGCATAAACATGGGTTTTCCCCAGTTGAGTACAGTTCTATGGGTGATGGGAGTTAGAAGGGCCAGAGTATCAGTGGACACAGTAGTAGCAAGGTGTAAGTAGTAGTGTAAGTAGTAGCCCAGTGGCAGCTGTCCTTAGCACTCCTGTCATTAGGTATCCTATGCCGGCAGACTACAATTATGAGCCCCCAGGTGCGTATAGTTCTATGGGTAATGGGAGATAGAAGGGACAGAGTAGCAGAGGACACAGTTGTAGCAGTGTGTACATGGTTTTGTATAGGCAGCTGTCCATTGCATTTTTGTCATTCCCTGTCCCATACCCACAGTGTATACTGATATGAACCATTCATTTGAGTATTCTCCATTGCTAGTTTTCTGAGCATGGCTATTGCAAACTGGTACACAGTTGTGGATTTGTTTATGGTGAAACAGTGCCTGCTGGGAGTTTCAGTGCTATCGGTCCTTGCAATACCAACACCACACCCAGATACTGTGCCCCTCTGTGCATTCTTGCCACATGTGAGATGAGACTGGGTTCTTTGAACAGTTGTTCACTGCGGTGGTGAGTGGTGTTACAGTGAAGTTGGCAAACTGTGATCAGGGAGCATGCATGCAAATACATTTGGGGGACAATGTTGGTGTATGGTTTTACCCAACGCCACTTCCCTAGGTATTCTTGTCAGCCCCTCAGGATGCAGGATGTCCAAGACTTTCTCTTCCCGTGATGAGAAGTGTGGGGGAGGAGGTAGAGGACCACCGCCAATCTTGTGTACCGCCAGGTGGTGCCTGGCAGCCATGGAATGTTCCTTCCCCCTGAGGTCGTTCCACCTCCTCCTGATGTCCTCCCTTGTGCATGGGTAGCTGCCTACAGAATTGATCCTGTCAATTGTCCTTTGCCACATTTCCATTTTCCTAGTGATAGTGGTCTGCTGGATTTGTGCTCCAAAGAGTTGTAGCTCTGCCGTAATAATATAATCCTCCATCAATCTTATCTCATCATCTATGAAACAGGGATGTTTTTGTGGTAACATGGGGGTGGGATCGAAGACAACTTTTAAGAAATGGGGTGTAGATGCCGTGTGGTAAGGGGCTGATGGATATGACATGGGGTGTAGAGGTGCTATTGTGTGTGGTGGGTGTATTGTGTGGGTGCATTGTGTGGGTGTGGGATATGTGGTTGAGAAAGTTAGAAGGGTACCTAGTCCTTGTTTTGGGTATTGTTTCTTGCCTCCGTCTGTGTGTGATGCAGTAGTTGCAAAGGACTGTGATTGTAGTCAAACAACTTGTCTCATGAAAGGAAGGCTTTCTTGTTCTGCAGTCTCTCACGAGTAACAGCTCCTTTATACTTAACAAAACAAGTGTCTGCTCTTATATCAATTTAAATTTTGTGTAGTATTTTCCTTTTATTTGACTTTCACATGAATGGTGATATTATACAGAAATAAAAAAAAATAAAAAATACTTGAATATCACTTTAGCAACCAGTCCATTAAAGATAAATGGCATAGTACCTTTACCTGGAAAAAGAGCCAAGGGAACGGTCATGAGACTGGTTGTGTTCTGATGTCCTCCTCACATTTGTTAGAACTTTACAACTTGTGGTATCAAACAGAAACAAAACTTTATTTTGTATTTATAAATAACTTTACAAAGGCCCACAGGATAATTCTTACAGTATAACTTGGAAGGTGATACTGAAGTTTTTTGCATTCTGAACAAATACATTTTTCTTTCCCTGGCTCATCCCTCACCCTAGGCCTCTGAAAACAGTGCTGAAAGAGGTTGAAGAGTTCCATCAATGTAATGTTTTTTTTTAAATTGATGCTGCAGAAGAATTTTCAAACTATGCCACAAGCAGAAAGCTTTTGATAAGATTAGTTTGGTGCCCAGTTGAAGACTATCCCAGTTGGAGGACCCTGAACACACTGGAAGAGTGGAACCTAAGTTCTTGAACACAGCTGAAGAGTAAAACCCAGAAAGAATATTTATCTGATCAGCAAGGAGTAAAGCCAACCACCTGCTCGCACCTTGGGTGTGTCTTTTGTAGACTGCAGGGGCCTCAAACCCTGCAGTTGATCCTCAAATCCTGTGGTATAGCAGGTAATCCTGTAATGCTGACATTCTGTAGTGGATCTTTGTTGAAAATGGCCTTGCTGCAGGGTCACCCCCAGACTTTTTGCCTTCCTCCTTCTCTTTTTCTGGCATTAGGACGCTGCACACTTTACCACTGCTAATCAGTGCTTAAGTGCATATGCTCTCTCCTTAAAACATGGTGACATTGACTCATACCCAACTGGCTTATTTATTTACTTGTAAGTCCCTAGTCAAGTGCACTACATGTACCCATGGACTGTAAATTAAATGCTACTAGTGGGCTGCAGCACTGGTTGTGCCACCCACATAAGTAGCCCCCTAACCTAACCATGCCTCAGGGCTGCCTCTGCAGTGCCTGTGTGTGCAGTTTCACTGCCACTTCGACTTGGCATTTAAAAGTACTTGCTAAGCCTTAAACTCCCATTTTTCTACATATATGTCACCCTAAGGTAGGCCCTAGGGAGCCTATGGGGCAGGGTGCTATGTAGGTAAAAGGCAGGACATGAACATGTGTATTCTATATGTCCTGGTAGTGTAAAACTCCTATATTCATTTTTACACTGCTGTGAGGCTGGCTCCTTTCATAGGATAGCATTGGGGCTACCCTCATATACTGTTTGAGTTGTAGATCCTGATCTGAAAGGAGAAGCCAGGTAATATTTAGTATGGCCAGAATGGTGATACAAAATCATGCCTAATGGTGAAGTTGGATTTTATATTACTATTTTAGAAATGCTACCTTTAGAAAGTGAGCATTTCTCTACACTCTCCAATCCACGTCTGGCTAGGTTTAGTTGACAGCTCCCTTGTGCATTAACGCAGACGCACTCCAAACACAGGATACTTAGCCTCACTTGCTTGCATACATCTGCATTCTGAATGGGTCTTCTTGAGCTGGGAGGGTGGAGGACTTGACACTTACATGTCAAAGGACAGTAGTCTGCCCTCACACAAAGGACAGCCACACTCCCTACTGGGGCGGTGGCAGACAGGATGGAACTGAAAGGGGACCTTGGGCACTTCTAAGCAACTCTTTGAAGTCCCCCCCACTTCAAAAGCACATTTGGGTATTTGAGTAGGGTCTCTGATCCTAACAACTCAGACACTTCTGAGGTAGACACTCTACCTGACAAGACACTTCCTGGAGAAGAGAACCTGAAACAGAACCTGCATCTGCCAAAAATAACTGCATGGCTGCCAAAAAGACTCACCTGACAGCTTTCTGTGAAGGACTGCTACCTTGCTGTTGCCCTGCTGCCTTGCTGCTCTATGGCTGTGGTGAGAAGTGCTCTCCAAGGGCTTGGATAGAGCTTGCCTCCTGTTCCATGAAGTCTCAGGAACAAAAAGACTTCATCTCTACAAGAAGGACTCCTTGTGCAGTGAAAAGCGACGTACAGCTGACAGAAACGACGCACAGCCTGCATCGCCGTGAAACAATTCAGCACTCGCCAAACTGGAACGATGCAGCCCAACTTCACAATGAGAAGATCGATGCAGCACCAGCGTAGCGACTGGAAATTCGACGCACGGCCCACTGGATCGACACACAGCTAAGCTGGAACGACGCAGCCTGACTTCCAGAGAGGAATTGACACAGCCCCTGCCGTGCGGTAGAAATCTCCACGCAGCACCCAATGGATCGACGCAGCCCCTGTGACTTTGTCCTGTCAGCGCCGGAAATCCATGCATAGTCCCCGGGTCGTCCGAAAATCCCAAAACCCGAAGAGGCTCCACAACCGAGTGCCGGAAATCAACGCACAGCCATCCCTGCGTGAAAACTAAACGATGCATCACTGTGTGTGGCCTGAGAAATCGATGCAAACCTCCCTCTTTTCCACTCATCTCATCCTCCGCAGTTCATTGCGGAGATTTTAAACGCAAACCAGGTACTTTGTGCTTGAAAGAGACATTTATTGATTTTAAAAGACTAAAGATACTTTATATCACTTTTACAGTGATATCTCAACATATACTTATTGTATTTTAATCGTTTTGACCTGCATCTTATCAGATAAATATTATATATGTTTCTAAACACTGTGTGGTGTATTTTTGTGTTGTTATACTGTGTATATTGCATGATTTATTGCACAAATACTTTACACATTGCCTTCTAAGTTGAGCCCTACTGCTCAGTGCCAAACTACTTGAGGGTGGGCAGAGGATAATTTGGATTGTGTGTGACTTTCCCTGACTAGAGTGAGAGTCCTTGCTTGGACAGGGGGTAACCTGAATCCCAACCAAAGACCCCATTTCTAACAATCCTAAAATCCTAATGTAGCTTGGAACTCAATGGAACATACTGCCACTACTTGGGGTGTCCACAGGGTAACACTTTTGGTTGTGCTAATGATGGTGGGTGGCATGAATCCTGTTGCACCAGCACTGATGACATCCTGAGAGGCAGTGTCCTGATCAAGGGGTTGATGGAGCGGTCAGTAATATCCAGGACCAGAGGGGCAAGAACCTGTGGCAAGCCATGTCATCCTTTCCATAGATGTTGAATTGTCATTTTAAACTACTGGAGTGTATAATGAATAATCATTAAAAGATCACGAATGAGTACCCCTAACTAAGCCCCAGTTTGATAACCATTTTGAAAACACATGGTTAATTTAGTGTCTTTTTTGTTAAGTATGTACTTCTCTGTTCTATTTAACTTAATTAGTATGTCTCACTAGTGTACTGCACTGTCGCCACTCACTATTCTGTGGTGCCAATGTTATGTCAAAACGTGATGTTTCTGACCAATTCTAAGAGTACTATATAGTTTTCAAACCAATGATTTCAATGTTTTTCCTCATGATGATGTATTCTTACTCTAAAAATGCAGACAATTATAGACTATTGTGCAGTTGTCATATAGTGCATTTATTGACAATTTGAGTCTTTGAAACGTGAAAGATTGATCCTTCTGGAGCCTTCTTTTTTGTGTAAGTGTTATAGATTATCCAGGTCTGCAGTAGTGGATTAGTACATCCGTCATAGGGCCAGGAACTGTATTGTCAAAGGCCAGTGTTATAGAGGCTAGTGTTGTTCTGTGACCAGACCACATAATGCCATTCAACTGAACACTATTTCACAAACACAGGTTACTTGCATTTCTACAAATCTTCTTTTTTTAACCTGCAATTGTCAGCGTGTGATGCATCTGCGCTTGCTCTGTGTGGCCCACAACTCGGCTGCACTTTACATTCGGCCCTAAATGAAGAGAACTTTTGCTATATAAAAGGCAAGGAGACCCCTAGCTAAGGCTTTGCTTTCTGCCGGTCGGCGACGAGGAGCTGCTGCAAGGTGTTGATGAGGGGCTACACTGGCACCAGCTCCAGATCCAGTCCTCCCTCCTTTCACTGTCCTCAGCAGCCCAGGAGCAGGGGGCAGAGGGAGGCAGAGAGCCAGGCCACTGGCAATGGGGACCCTGGACCCAAACAGCATTCAGCCTCAGGTCAATCTGACCCTTGGTTTGCTTTCTATGTGCACTCAGGGGCCGGCACTGGGCACAAACAGTTTTTGCACATGAGAGGGGTCTGTGCTTGGAAAAAAGATTGCTTGTAGGCAGAGGTCCACTTGAAAAGAACTTGTCTTCCCAGAGTCCCTGAGAAAGTAAGTGGTCTTATGGGGTACGGTGCTGAGGCCAACAGGGAGAGCTGGAGATCAGGGCAGCATCAGCTGCTGAGTGGCAGTCCATCAGCTCCCACCACATGGAGATCTGTATGGTCTGAGAGAGTGCCTTAGAGCCCAGTGACAAGCAAGGCTAGGCACTTTGTGAAAATACCAGGCTGCTGGTGATGAGCTGGCTTGCTGCTTCCAGTGCTGGGCCCTAAAGAAAGGGCAGCCTGATGCTGTGTGTAAGTGCAGAGGAAGTGATTGCAAGGCTGGTGCAACACAGGGGGTAAGCTTGGTACTCCGAAGCAAGTTTGTGAAGGAGGGCAGTTGGTGAAGGGAAGTGTTTAGGTGTGGTTGAGAGCAGCAGGCACCAGACTGATGGAATGTGTCAGCACAAGAGGCTTAAAATGGCAGCTTTCACTGCCATTTCGGCATACCCTGGCCTGAATCTGCACGATCTCTGAAGAGCTAAGCAGGGTCGGACCTGGTTAGTGGTACTAACCAGACCCAACCCTGCTTAGCGCTTGCAAGATCAGGCATATTCAGACCAGGGTGGTAGGGCAGGTGGCATTCCGCTGCACATGGAACTCCCTGGAATTTTGCAGAGTAGAACTCCATGAGCGCCACCCACCCCTAATATAGGATACAATAATATCACCAAAATAAATAAACTATCATTAATAAACATAAAAACATAAAAATTACTAGTTTATACATTCAAAAGACTGCTAAAGTCATCAAACAAGATATAAATATGTTTTAATAATAACAAAAATATATTACATTACCAAAATAACTATAAATCACCCCAAATAAAAACATAACTAAATACAATATATTTACTTAAACATGTATACAACAATCCAAATACTAATAAATATGTATAAATAAAACAAAAATCTAAGGTATCAAACTTTATTTTAAACTTTATTAATACAACATAAATTAGCGCATAACTGAACAAAAATTCAAACCAAAACAGAACTAATCAATAAAATTAAACTATATAAAACAAACTTAACCAATAAATTCACACCAACAATTAAATCAAAAATATAAAAGGCACACAAATTTTAACAACTTAATGCTCCAAAAATGACAAAAGCTGTAAGAAAAGGAAGCTCTCTGACCGGAACCTTAAAATAGATGTATATAGCTTGAAAACTACCTTGCAAAGTAAGTAAAACTTATTCTTAAGCTAAAAGTTACTTTTAATTAAAATTAAAGTTTTAAGATAACAAATGATTAACAAAACACAATACTACTTCTATCTTTTTACTCGTACTTACTATAAGAATATATTCCAACACGAAAAACGTGTTAAGCTACCGGAAAACAACACCAGTCGCAAACGAGAAAAAAGACATAAAAGAAATAAGTAAATGCAAATAATTATAAAACAGAAACTCACACTGAAATGGAAAAAATATATATAATGACCTCACAATCTACAAACTACTAACAAATCCACATTTAAATTGAAAGCAATGCTCTTTTTTTTCTACCAACTGAAAATTGAAAGCACCTGTTCCACATTACAACATTTCCAATGGAAAAGCTGCAAAGAAACTATGAATCATCTAAGAAGAACACACCCCTAGTATAAATAAGAACTAGTTGCATAATTTATATGTAAATAACAAACATAAACATTTAAAATTGTAATTCCTTATGCAATTATACTATTTTCTGACATAATGACAGAAAGAGCAAGATGTAGCACAACACAGAAAGGAAAGCAATTATTAAGCCATATGGGCTGCACCTACAACTAAGAAAGTACATCAGTGGAAACAGTAATGCATGCTGTGGATGACAGACACTAGCTCCCAACACAAATCCTAACGATAAATTCTCTAAAGTCCCCCACAGACCAACCGCCAGCTGTACCCATTTTAAAATGTTTAACTGCACACACTGAAAAAGCACAATGTTGCACCTCTGGCCCCTAAAAGGCATCAACATATCAAAGTACTTGAACACAGAAAAATCACACATAACAAATAACACTTCTTGTTATATCACAACTTAAACAATGATGATAAATACATCCTAATGTTTCTACAGCAGATAACTTGCCAAACCTAAAGGCCTGATTACAAGTTTGGTGGCCGGACCGCTAGACCGTCATAGTGGCGGCCGCAAAAAGACTGCCATGTTGGCAGTCATACAGACCGCCATATTATGAGTTCCACAGGCAGGACAGACAAAAGCCAGCCAAAAAACAAATACCACCAGTACAGTACCAGCGTTCCCCCAAGTCTCCTGATAAAAATGGTACTTTTCTTGTGTGGGTAGGCCTAGCGCCCGTGACAGGAAATGCCCCAAAACACAATATCCCAGCAGATAGGGTGACTGTATTTTGGAAGGACCCTGTGGCAAGGAAGTGCAACAATGCCATTACGTGTGTAATGGGTGGCATGCTATTTGGATGACAAACAGCAGGCATCAGATCTGGCTCCAACTGATGACAGAGATTCAAGATTGCTTGACTATTCAGAGAGTAGATGTGGATAATGTGTCTTTCTTCCACGGCCTGAAGGTCTGGCAGTGGACGGCAGACAAAAAGATGCATGATCCTTCCCCTCCCTGGGTACCTATGTAGGACCATTAATGAGTTTAGCTATCACTCAATTTGTCCCTTGCAACATACATTATGCATGTCAATGACAAACTGAGACCAGGCATGTCATAAGTGAAGGACATGATACACAGTACATATCACCACTGTCAATGACACAGAATAAGCATGTTTCCCCCTTGCTTTGAAACAAATGTGGACACATCATCTATCTGGACAGCAAGAATATGTGCATGATACTTTTCACTTGGACTGTGACTTAATTTCACAAGACTTTAATTACCTGGGATTGGGGGGCTGTGCCACAAAGCAAGTTGCCATATGCGCCAAGCAATGAACAAAAATTAAGTCCAAGTTGAAAGACCCATGTGACAGGACAAGGTAAGCAATTATAATTTGTTTTAACATTTGTGACACGTTTTTGTTAGCCATATTCTGCATTTTATGCCTCTAAAATGGTGACTGCCTGACCTACTCTACTGGACATTAGGAACCACCTGTGTCTGCAGTAAGAAGTCGTCATGGTGGTAGGCAGTTGCTACCATGTCGGACACAGCCATGGGCTAATGTTGTTTCGAGTGCCGGTCACAGGCCAATGGCTGTGTCCGCTGACAGTTGGGGCCGCGTATGTGGCAGACGTGACCTCCATCTTCTGAAAAATCCCTCACTTGACTCCTGAGGGTGCTGCCAGCAAGACCTCTACACCCTGAGCTGCTGTGTACCCCCTCTTGGAGCAAGCATGCCATGTCCAACAGGTGACAGAGGCCCTGCCTTCTCCCAGAAGCTGGAAAGGCTAGTGGAGGAGGTCCTACCTTGGTATGAACAGCTTTATGGTGCACCAGAGGAACAGGTAAGTACCTCACGTCCATTTTTCTCACTGTACTTCACCATATTTCCCCTTATCACAGCCTAGATTGTGCCCATGTGTGCCAGATTGTAAAGTTATAGAAGTGGAGTCTATGTGATATCAATGGGAGAGTCAATGTGCATGTAACTGTGTTTAGTGCCAGATGTTGATTCCTTATACTTTGGTGTGTTTGTCTGTTTTGAGTGTACCCTGCTGTACCTTATATTGGATGCACAAAAATAGGTGAGGTGACATCACAGCCATCCCTGTCCATCACTTGACACATGGATGTTGTCAATGTGAGACACCATGTATTTGCATGACAGGATGAGCTGTGTATGAATTTTGTATATGTTATGTGTGTGTCAAGTGAGCTATGTGTGTTTTGCCACTGAGATTTCAAACCACATCTGGCCTTACTAAACTGTTATTTTGAAGGCATATCCTGACTCATTTTTCCCTTTAGGTTGTCACATATACACCACATGCAAAATTGTTTTTGGCTACCTGATGTACTGTCATGCAGGGATGTGTTTAGGAATGGAGTTCCATGTAGGTTCTGTCTGCTCAGCCCGCAGAGACCAGGGTCTGTCAAATGTATCTCCCAGTATGGGTCCAAGTCTAAGCTGGTGTTGAGTAATTTTCACTATTCAATTGGAACACTGTGCCCACTCCCTGTATCTTAGTATATCCTGAATGCAACTTACTGAGTTTCTTTCCCTGATGAGTATGTAAATGATTTTAGTGGGGAGCCAAAGATCTGTGAATAATGTGCATTTGGCAATACTGTCAAAGTGTGCCTCTGATTCCTCACAGGTCCCTTACTCCCACACCCCTGTGAACATCATCACACAGGTCATAAGTGTCCTGTTCAGGCATAAATGATAGTCCCACAGTGTGGACCCATGATATGTGACTCATTTGTTTGGTTACAATGCAGAAAATTGATAATGCATATCTTTGTTGGATGCCTTCTCTGTAGGATGAACACATATGTCCAGAAGCTTGTTCTGTGGTACAGGTACATGATATAGAACCCCACCCCCGGAGGTGGCATGGGTATGCATTTGTCTGTCCACATGTCCACACATGGACAGATTAGACACCATGCCAGTCTCTTCATCGTTACCCATGTGTAATGTTTGAGTTTGTACTCTGGCAGTAGCCTGTAAGAACTGCATGCAGCGAATCATTCTCACATAGTGTGAGTGTATTAATGCATACATGCCTAAGGAGTGTACCTTTTAGGAGCCACAGAGGTGTGTTGTGTCCCATAGTTCCTCAGCTCTAAGTCAGATTGCTAGAAAATGTCCCACAAGATGTCAGTTGGCCTACCTAGTCAGTGAAGGACCTGAGCGGAGTGGAGGGTTGGTCTGCAGATTGGAAAGTGTTTGTAGTCATGTTCCTGTACTCAGAGGCTGGTATGTGGCACACTTGGGCAGTTTGGGTGAAAAAGATTGTTCATAGCTTTGTGTACTCATGTGTATCTGATTCAGCCATTTTGATGGGACTTCTGGTCATCATTTCTTGTCTTGCCTTTTGCATCCATGCAGGTCAACACCCATCAGAAGAAAGGGATTTGGAGAAGCATTGCTTAGAAGGTGCGGGCCCCGGGGGTCCATAGCTGGCGGAGCACCCGCTGCAGAAAGAGGAAGAAGGACCTGAGACGCTGGGCCCAGAAGATCGCCGAGGCCCATCTGGGGTGTTTGTCCTCTCAAAGTGGGCGGGGTGCACGTCGGACCATGACCCCCTAATGGCCCACATTGTGGTGGTATCTGGCCTGCAAACCCCGATGTCCCAGCAAAAATCTTCTGAGTTGATCATTTGCTTTTGCAGGGACTAATGCTTGTTTACAGAGACCACTGCTTGTTTGCAGAGACCAATGCTTGTTGAAACTAATGCTTGTTAGAGACCAGTGCTTGTTTGGGAATATGTGTTGTGGAATCCTCAGGCATCCCTATCACTCAGACTGGGTGTGGCTGGATGCAGCAGGTACTTAAACCACACCCGGGCTGAGTGAATTGCTTGCTTTAAAGGTCACAGGATGCAGAGAAGGAATTTCTACTCCTCCACTTTTGATCTTCACATGCTGTTCTGTCCAGCATTTTGGAGGCCACTTCTGGAAGAAGAAGAGACCTAGGGAATTAACCCTTAAAAGGCGGTAATGCACTGCACGCGATTTAAAAGCAATTATTGCAAAAACTTGATACTTGCTGACTTGCTAAGCCAATGTTGCATGATGCAACACTCCTAAAAGGGCACATCTTTGAGTTTTAAGGTCATTGGGATGTTTGCCACTTGCCATGCTATTACATTAATTGTAGTTGTTTGCATTATACCACAGAAAGGAGTTTCTATTGAACAACTATGAAAAAGATATACTGTGAATATGTTTATTATCACTTAGTTTATTGTGGCATTGCTATTGTTGCTAGCGATACAATGTACTGTGAATATGGTTATTATCACTGAGTTCAAAGTGGCATTGGCAATATTTCAAATTGTTTCTGGTGATTCTGATAATTCTGTGTTTGGCACTTAAATGAAGTTGAAGCTTATCTTTGCCATGCTCAAAATTATGCTGTGATGTAACAGTGATAAGCTGGCTGTTCTTGAAGTTGAACCCTATGTTTTCATAGTAATACAATGTGAACCGTAATCCTTGATATTAACCCTATGTTTTCAGTGTGATTGATTTAAACACTGAATTGCATTCCTCACAGTACTAGCAGAGTACAATGATTAACCTACAAGTATCTGAGTATCTAATTTCCTGAGAATTTGTTCTTATTGTTGCTGCCTATGTACATGTCTATGAGTCAAGTGAGTCAGCATCTTGGGAAATCTCATCAAGGTGAAACATGCAAGATATCCACTGAACATCAAGGAACATCCAGGTAGGTTTAATTGAGGTGACAAGGGACTAATCTGGGATCACAGTGGGAGTAGTTATAGACAGTATAAGAGGTTTAAGGCTATTATTTAATTACAGGTAATCCACATTGTTTCAGAAAATTCCTAGAGAGAGGGAGAGCCCTCAAAAGCAGAAAAGGGGACCCCTAACAGGTATATTTAGCTTGCGCTTCATAGTTTAACAGTAGAGTATACATGGGTTATGAGTTATTCATTTTTTGATTGATGTGTAATTTATCATAGGAAAGACCGACTCTTCCAGAACTATCACTAGGCATCTGGATCCAGCCCTGTGACTGCAGTGTTTCTCTCCTTCTCCCATCCATCCCCTTTCCCCCGATCATCTGTATTTAAGTGGGAGACTTGCAACATTTTGGTGGAATTGGGAACAAGTAGCTTGGTCAACATTGTGTCTCCATGGGACGAACAGGTTAGTGCTTGACAGGTGGTGCACTACCCAGAGCTGCATGGGCATTTGAATGCAACACAACAGCGATAAGGGGGTGAGTAGACAGCAATGTCTTGGCTGTCCCATTGTCAGATGATTGAGTGGGGTACTGACTGCTCCTCCTAACAAATTTGGATGAGCCATGTGTTGCACAGTAGATGGTAGATTGTTTGTTTTGTCATGTCATGTGTGTCAAATGGGTGTACCTTGACTTCTGAACCTGGGATCTGGTACAAACCTGGGGGAACCCTCAAGCAACTTTCTCTTCAGGACCACAAATGGTAGAGAATAGTAATCTTTCATGTACTTTTTGTTTTAGTGGATGTAATCTCTGACCCATAGGTCACTTCCCCTGAAAGTCACAAACAAAAGGTAAATGGGTTATTGATCACTGTCCTCTGCCATGTGTCTGGCATGTGTGTGTAGACATCTGCCACTCAGAAGCAAGTTATCTTCAGTGTATGATGTGTGCTGCTGCCTCACTGCAGTTTGTAATGTGTATGTTCCCAGCATAGATGTGACATGGTTTACATGGTTAATGGTTTGCAGATATAACAAACTACTTTCGCTTTGTAAGTAGGGAATGTCAGTTGAGTAGAATTATGTCCTATGACTGCAGCCAACATTCCTTGTGCCTACATGTCAGCATATGTTATTTTCTCTTTAAGAAACATCATTATTCTACAATTGAATACATGTTCTACCATGTTGATGGGATGATGTCTGTGTTCCCTCACATATGTGCATGGAAAACTGTTAGTGGAATCGTACTTTTACATTGCTGGTCCATTTCATATCATGGCGCAGACAGGAATGTATCAACATTGTTTATTGTCTGACAGATACCTTCATGCATCATAGTATGTCATTTGGCATGTAAGACTAGAGTAGCAATGAGAGACATGGCATGTAGGCCCAGACTGTGGAATCACTCTGTGATTATCTGCACTGCACATACATAGTGATTGAGGATTGTTCCCTGACTATTGTCATGCATCATAGAATGACTATGCAGTGATGTTGACATCACATGTATTTAGGTTCTGGCATTCATCCACAGACAGATACCAGGGCTGGCATGTCTAAGATGTGGATAGTGATGTTGCTTCTCATTGGACAACAGGTTGGGGGTCCTTCTATTATTACTTGAAAGTTCTGTGTCTCTCCAACATGGAAGATAAAGATGTGTACCACCAACGCACTCAGATGATGTCATTGTAATAGTAGTCAGACCTTAGTGGTTGCTATCCTGGGGCTGACTGATTCATTGTTGTGTGCATTCTGGAGACATCTCTCCCCGACATATTGGACCTGACATCAATGTTGTTCCTTTCCATGACACATGGAAGGCTTATCTGAGTGACAAGAACACTACCTCCCTGACTCTATTGTGACAGGTGTCACTTTTTGAGCTGTACATTGTTGAAATGTGTCCATTGTGGCAATGGTATTTCCATGTCAATGATTCGAGGATATTTCACTTTTGTATCTGAGGTAGCTGGATTTCATTGGCATCATCTCAAATTGTTGGTACATCATGTAAGTGCAAAATAGATGTGTGCATAAACGTGCATGTGAAAGATGGTAAGATACTTTACAAAGGGATAGTATTGTTGGCTATGAGTTAACTGAGGTTTGCTGCATAGGGTGCAGCTGTGAGAATGGAGAGGCCATCCAGTTGCTGTATGGTTATTGTGGTAACACAACTTCAGCCATGCAGTTTTTAATTGGCTGGGCTCCTGATTAGCCTGTGGGTAACTTTGGTTAGTCCAGATGGCATGCATGCATATCTTACGGCATATGAATGTGCCACTTTGGTAAAATGTTTTGATGAAGCCTACTTGACATGATGGTATTGTTTGTAAATCAGAGTGGTGATTGAAGAGTGATCATGTACATGTTATGACCCTATTTCTCATTATTTTTTCAGGATCAGCACAGCAGGTGAAGGAGATGGGGCACAGCCGTGAAGGGAAGCATCTGTCCACGGGACCTCAGACCAATGTTTGCAGGCAGGGAGGGACACAGTGACCAGAAGCCTTATCATCAGATTTCTCCTCCAGTGGTCACTCCCTAGTGGTGGTGGAAACATTGGGGACCCCCCAGTACCATCCTTGCCCACCTCCCCCTATTCTATAACTGCCACCTAGCTGGCCGTGCCCACTCGCCCAAAAGGGTGGGCATCTCCTTTGTTGTAGGCACCTCCACCCCAGCCCCTGTAACCACTGCTGCTCTCAGTGAGAAAGCTATTGACCTCTGTGAACGATCTCTGTGGGTCAGACTGCCATTGTAAATGCCATCCAGGGATTGGCAAGTCAGCTACAAGCGACTAATACATTCCTGGAAGGCATTCATGGTGCAATGTTTGGTCTAAAGAGCTTTGACCTCCACACTGATGGCAGCCAGTCACCTCTCAGCTTCTGTCCCCTCTCCACCTCCCTCTTCCCAATTCAAATCCCCCTCCCCCTACCTACCCAAGCACACAAACAGATCCTCATTCATCCACCTCAACAGACAAACATAGCACACACAAACACAAGCACCACTAGACACACCAGCACTTATACAAACAACATCTACCCACAGTCATAGCAACATTCACAAATTCCCCTGACACCCCCACCACCGCATCATCACACACACAAAATCAAGCCTACCTACAGATACCACTGCAACAGTCACTGACACAGCCACCACAAACATCCTACCTGCAGACTCCACCCCAGCAGAGCCTCAGACATCCACCATAAGCACCACACCCGCAGACACCACCCCAACAGACTCACACTTCCCTACCATGGCATCCCCCAGCACTTCTAACCCCCCAAACCCAAGACACTTAAGCACCCTAACTAACCCTCCCAACAGACACCCACCACACACAAGCATACCTCCCATTAGCATTCACCCAAGACATCCACACCTACGGAGCCTCCAACCACTCCCACAAACTCCAAATCCTGTCCTCCTTCTGACCGTCCCCGTGTATCCCCCCAAAAATGTTTATTTGACCTTAGCCTTTGCCCTGTTCCCCCATCCCAGACCCTGAAGGAGCCACCCATTTTTCAATCCGTCCCTTCTACCTCCAAGGCCTCCCCCGCACCCCTTGTAAGTAGCCATTCATTATCCCCCCAAAGAAGCCCAACCTTCCTAAAAAGAAGCCCACCCCACCCTCCCAAGAAGAAACCACCCCTACCCAACTCAACACCCCCCTCTCAAATCCCTGAGGTGCCTCCCTGCCCCCTTGATTCCCATTCCTGTGGAGGTTACATAACAGTCAGGAGTGAACTTTGGGCACAACAGTGTGCTATTGTTGGCAATTGTCATGGACTGGCCAATGGCCTTTGGACAATCGTAGTTGTTCTAGTTAATAAACCCAACAGTTGTTCTGCTTTGGGTACACCCTTGTCCTGCAATTCAATTTCTATCTTTAAGTTTTCCCTGAGTGACTTTGGTTGTCCGCCTGCAGTTGTGTGTGTTTCAGCCTGCTTGCTGCTCCAGTTGCTGTTCTCAGTATTTGAGTTTGTGTGCAGTGCTGTTGTCCCCCAGGAGAAGGATATATGTTGTATGTAAAGGTATGTGTGTGTGTGTAAAAGCTGTGGTGGTGTCATGGCATTATGCACTGTTTGGTATGGTAAGTATTTCTTATTGTGATGTCCAATGTGAGCATGTATGGTGTTAGACTGGTCACTCTGATCTGGCTTATGTATACATATAAATAGTGTCATCTTGAGTCTTGCATGTGCAGACATAGGGGGTTATTCTAACTTTGGAGGAGGTGTTAATCCGTCCCAAAAGTGACGGAAAAGTGACGGATTTACCACCAGCCGTATTACGAGTCCATTATATCCTATGGAACTCGTAATACGGCTGGTGGTATATCCGTCACTTTACCGTCACTTTTGGGACGGATTAACACTCCTCCAAAGTTAGAATAACCCCCATAGTCTGTTGAATTGTGCTATCTCTGTTAGCATTTGCCTGTGCATGTGCCCATTTAGGTGTGTTTCCCTTGTAGAGGTTTGTCCCATGTAGTAGGGGTTATATGTGTTTTGTTGACTTTCCCTTCCCCATAGTTTGGATGGCCATAACAATTGATTTTGGAATTGTTGGTCAGGCCATTTCATGTGGAGAGGGCCTGTTCAAAGTCTTATATGTCTCAGTGCAGTCTCCTTCCCTGTTTGTCCCAGATGGCCCCATCCAAATTGTGTAGGTATGGTTGTTATGTTGTTCTTGGTGTATTTGTCTCTCAGTGTTATATGCATGCCATTGTGCTTCCAATGTGATGTGATGTGTGTTGTGGATGTGTCTATTGCAGGGCTGTTTACTGGTGGTGGTGGTTGTGTTCTATGCCACATTGATAGATATGTGTGTGTTGTATATGTGTGGACAGTCCCTGGCCAGTGTGGAATATAAGTGTGCGAGCTGTATTTGCATATGTGCTGTAGGTGTGTTGTTGTTGCTGTGTGTGACAATGTTGTGTAGCCTTCAGTGTCCCTGTTCCTGAGCTGTGTGGCTGTGTGTATATGTGTAGTGCTGCTGTGCAGTAAAAGTGTGAAGGCCAAATGTGTGTATGGTATATGTGTTTGTGTCTGTGTTCATGTTTGTCAGTGGGTGTGTGTTGTATAAGTCATGTATATCTGAGATGAGAATGGAGCACACATGAGCAAAGTTCATGGGTTATCAATTCTATTCATGGATCCTTAAATTTAGAGACTTTAAGCAACACACGTAAGTAAAGCAAATGTGGCATCAATATAACAAGTGATAATTACAAAAAATATATCGTTTCATTAACAGATTTAATATACAAAATGCAAATATAACACAATTCCATGAAATAATATGTAAATAGTTGTGATAAGGCTAATACTATACAAAACTAGTGTTACACCTAATCTGAACAATGTTATCTCACACATTGCATATTTGAATCAATGGTAAAACATTTCGGGGGTCATTCTGACCTCGGCGGTAAAAGGCGATTACCGCCGGTCAGAAGACCGCCATAACACCGCTGCGGCCGCGGGAAACCGCCACGGTCATTATGACCCGCAACAGGCAAACCGCCAAAAACCCGACATCCACAAAAGCCCGCCACACCAACGGGCAGCGAAAAACTGGCGATGACCAAACCTCCACCGTCACGCCAACAGAAATACGCCCATTCCATTACGACCCACGAATCCACGCGGCGGTCTTTCAACCGCGGTATTCCATTGGTAGTACACACTGCCGCGGTCAAAATACACACACAGCTCCAAAACACTGCCACATTGGTCATTTTGAAACACACACACCTGATACACATACAAACACCACTCCCACACACCCAACACAATATAAAACACACAGCCACATCACCCACAAACCCCTACGACCACCATTTATTGACTAAGGCCAGAGAGAGACACCACCAGCTAGTACAGAACATTCACAGGCACATAACACCATCACTCACACAACATCCACGCACAAAACACCACACACCACCACACTCACCACACTCATCACCACAAACGCCACCCCACACCTCATCCACACCACCCCATTGCACCCCAAAGACACCCCAGGTTTTCAGACGCTGAACTCAGGGTCATGGTGGAGGAAATAGTTCGGGTAGAGCCCCAGCTCTTCGGGGCACAGGTGCAGCACACCACCATTGCCAGGAAGATGGAGCTATGGCAAAGAATAGTGGACAGGGTCAACGCTGTGGGTCAGCATCCACGAAATCGGGACGACATCAGGAAGCGGTGGAACGACCTACGGGGGAAGGTGCGTTCCATGGTATCCAGACACAACATCGCGGTGCACAAGACTGGCGGCGGACCCCCACCTCAACCCCCAGAATTTACAACATGGGAGGAACAGGTCTTGGCGGTCCTGCATCCTGAGGGCCTCGCAGGAGTAGGCGGAGGAATGGACTCTGGTAAGTCTAATCTCAACTACTTCATCCCCCCCCACCCACCGGCATGCCAAATCATACCCCCACTCTCCTCCCCCACCCCCATCACACATCCTCCTTGCTAATGTCTCACCATCACAACCCACCCATCCCAAGACCAAGCCCTGCATGCGACCACAAACCATGGACACCCATCACCTAAACATGCCCACTGCACATACCCATCCCCCCTCAAACCACCGTCACAACAGCCCCCACAAGGGAATGCCAGCACTGGGGTACACGGGCACCCACCCATTGCACGCTATGGCACACACAGAAGCAATAACCATACTCTTATACCCCTGCAGGACCCGAACGCCACGACACCGCCCAGGAGGGTCCAGAAATGTCCATTCCACCCCCAGAAGAGGCCCACAGTGATGTCAGCAGCTCTGTCTCCCTGGACCCAGATGACCAGCCCGGCCCATCGGGGACCGCGGTTCCCCTCAGACATCCACAGGCCACAGCAGACCTACCCCCCTCTGGGAACACCAGCACAGCACCCACCCAGCGGGCCCATGCCTCTGTCTCCAGGACACGTCAATCAGCAGTGTGTCCACCACTACAGGGCACCCAGGTTAACCCACCACCCCAACAACAACAGGGACCTGGGGGCAGTGGTAGTGGGCACACGGTCCAGGGGACAGAGGCCCAGGGAAACAGGGGAACTGGGAGGGCTACTGTGCGACAGGGGGGGGACAGGCCCAGGGAACCCACTCTCCACGAGGCCCTATCCTCCATCATGGGAGCATACCACCGCTCCCAGGAGACGATGGCGACGGTCCTGGCCAGGTTCCAGGAGATCCAGGTACTGCAGGAGGAACAGTTTATGGGGTTCAGGGAAGAACTCAGAAATATCAGTTCCTCAATGGGCACCATCGTTGTGGCTCTCAATCAGATTGTCAGCACATTGCGGGACCATGTGGCACCACAAAGGGCCCCTGTCACTAGCATGGACCAAGAACAGGCTACCACCTCCGCCGGCGCTAGTGGACAGGAGGCCCCGACACAAGAACAACAGGCCACCAGAACCCCACCCCCTGCAGAAGGAGAACCACCCCGCAAGCGGTGCCTGAGATCTAGGAAGAAGACAGAGTAGGATGCCAAGACCCCCGCCAGGAAAGGACACCCCATGATTGTCATCCCACTGTCCCACATTGTCACCCTGTCCAACCTTAAACTGCCCCTGCTCCACCTTCCACAGGCAAATGGACAATGCACCTGTGAGACTGAAAATCTGGACTCTGCCATGGACATTCCTCCACCATCACCCATCACCGAATTGCAACCATTACCCAAAAATGAGCACTTTAATAAACACACTTATTGCACAAAAATAATCTGGAGTCTGCCTGTATTTTTGAACAAATGTATTACACAGAACTGTGCCAAAATGTCCAGTTACATTGTGATGACAACATACCACTGTCACACAGCTGTAGTCCATGGGGAAACAAAGCAGAGGTCACAGAGTGGGGCCCACATCTCTGAAATTGGAAGGGAAAGTCACAACTCAGTTAACATACACTGGGGGGAAACTCAGACAGTAGAGAGGCAGGAGACTTTAAGTAAATGTAAAATGCCGGTGTTGATTCTTGCCTGTATGTCATTGAAAATACTGCTGTATCACTGTTTCCCTGTTGTCTGTGTCGTCCTCTTCGTCTTCCTCCTCTTCACTCTCCGCAGGCTCCACAGCTGCCACAACACCACCATCTGGACCATCCTCCTGCAGGAAAGGCACCTGGCGTCGCAAAGCCAGGTTGTGAAGCATACAGCAGGCACACCTTCTTTGGTGAGTACATTAGGGATCCCCCTGTCATATGGAGGCACCTAAACCTGGCCTTCAGGAGGCCGAAGGTCCGCTCGATCACCCTCCTAGTACGCCCATGGGCCTCATTGTACCGTTCCTCTGCCCTTGTCCTGGGATTCCTCACTGGGGTCAGTAGCCAGGACAGGTTGGGGTAACCAGAGTCACCAATTAGCCACACACGGTGTCTCTGAAGTAGTTCCATCACGTAAGGGATGCTGCTATTTCGCATGATGTACGCGTCATGCACTGACCCAGGGAACTTGGCATTTACATGGGAGATGTACTGGTCAGCCAAACAGACCACCTGGACATTCATGTAATGATAACTTTTCCTGTTCCTGTACACCTGTTCACTTTCTCTGGGGGGTACCAAAGCCACATGGGTCCCATCAATGGCACCTATGATGTTGGGGATATGTGCAAGGGCATAGAAGTCACCCTTCACTGTAGGCAAATCCCCCACCTCAGGGAAAACGATGTAGCTCCGCATGTGTTTGAGCAGGGCAGACAATACTCTGGACAACACCTTGGAAAACATAGGCTGAGACATCCCTGATGAAATGGCCACTGTTGTTTGAAATGACCCACTTGCCAAAAAATGGAGTACTGACAGCACCTGCGCTAGAGGGGGGATCCCTGTTGGTTGGCGGATGGGTGACATCAGGTCTGGCTCCAGCTGGGCACACAGTTCCTGTATAGTGGCTCGGTCAAGCCTGTATGTCAGTATGACATGTCTTTCTTCCATTGTCGACAGGTCCACCAGCGGTCTGTACACGGGAAGATTCCTCCATCTCCTCCCAAGTCCCAGCGGACGGTACCTAGGAAGGACAACATGGAGCACAGAGTCAATCAACCCACAGGTACGTTCCCACAGCTTGCACAGTACACGATTCTCAATGCATTGAATGGCTTGTATGAGTGTTGATGCAAGGCCTAGGTATGTGTGACGCAGTAGAAATTAAGATATGGGGGCCCTTGAAATGGCGGCTGCCTGACCTGTGAAGTGCGACAGTGGGATGTGAGGTCAATGCGTTGGCGTGGCACACTGTGGCGGTAGGCGGTCGAAGACCGCGGCGCAAAGCCGCATTGGTTAACATTGAACCCTATGGGTTTCAGGAGCCAATGAGGATGTGCGCCGGCGGTCGCTGTACGCACCGCCGCGGTACGCACCGCCGCGGGCGTGACCGCCATTTTCGATCTGCTTAATCACTCGATACCTGATCATCCACAGGAGAGGACCTATACTGCAAGTGCTGCTGTGACCTAGGTCTGGAAGAGACAATGGCTGCTGCGACTGGGGAAAGGGCCCCTGCCTTCACTTCTGAAGAATTGGAGAAACTCGTGGATGGGGTCCTCCCCCAGTATGCGCTACTCTACGGTCCTCCAGACCAACAGGTAAGTACACTGGGACCATGCTTTGTGGCCAATGCCTGGGTTGAGTGGGGTGAATGAAAGATGGTGGGGAGGGGAGCGAATGAGGCATGCATCAAACGAAAGATGAGAGCATGTGCCACATGGCAAGGGTGGGGATGGGGGGACACTCACATCGAGCATGCAGAAGGTGATGTTTGTTTCATTTTCTCCCCCTGCACATGTCACATAGGTCAGCGCCCATCATAAAATTGACATTTGGCGTGCCATCGCCAAGGACGTCCGGACCCTGGGGGTCCACAACAGACGGGGCACCCACTGCCGGAAGAGGTGGGAGGACATCCGCCGCGGGAGCAGAAAGACCGCAGAGGCTCTGCTGGGGATGGCCTCCCAATGTAGGAGGGGTGCCAGTCGTGCTTTGACCCCCCTGATGTCCCGGATCCTGGCAGTGGCCTACCCCGATTTGGATGGGCGCGTGAGGACATCACAGCAGAGACAAGGGGGTGAGTACAAGCACATTCTGCTGATTTTGCGCACATTGGAGGTGTCTGGGTGGGGAAGGAGGGCTGTGGGTATCCCTAGGCCAGGGCGTTTTCTGTAGGCTAGGCCCCTCCGTTAGGCATGGCCCTGTACCCCCGCCCCCCACCTCTGTAGGTTGCCTAGTACAGCTAATCATGGCCCTGTCTCACCTATGTGTGGAGTTGTCGTCCATAGGCTTGTAGGCCATGTCCCACGGATTGAGTAGTGTACCCCAAGTGCGCGGCGTAGTGCAGGGGGCTTCTGTGTCTGTCCTCTCCGCCAACGGTAGCGGTAATCCATGCACTCAACATGTCTTTCTTACTCCCCCTCCCCTTTTTTGTGGTCTTCCTGTTCATGTGTGCATTAGCATCATCAGGCGGAGGAGAAGTGGCATCGGAGCACGAGGGAGCTGCATCTCACATGGCCATGGAGGGCCACGCAACTGACTCTGATTTCACCAGTGAGACGGAGGGCGAGGGGAGCTCCACACCGGGGACACGTGGTGACACCAGCGACACAGACACGTCCTCGGAAGGGAGCTCCCTTGTGGTGGCGGCAACATCCGTGCCCACCGCAACAACAGGTACAGCCACCACCCAGCGCACCAGCTCCGCCCTCCCAGCAGCCCCTCAGCCTTCGCCCAGTGCCCGCTCACCCAGGAAGGTGGGCATCTCCTTCGCCCCAGGCACCTCAGGCCCTGCCCCAGTTACCCCTGCTGCCCTCAGTGAGGAGGTCATTGACCTCCTGAGGACACTCATTGTTGGGCAGTCTACCCTTTTGAATGCCATCCAGGGTGTAGAAAGGGAGGTGCAACGGAGTAATGCATACCTGTAGGGCATTCATTCGGGTCAGGCTGCCCATCAGCGATCGTTCAACGCTCTGGGCTCAGCACTGACGGCAGCCTTTGTCCCTGTCTCCTGCCTCCCTCCTCCAACTTCCTCAACCCAGTACCACTCCCCTGTACCTATGCCTATCCCAGACACACCTACAGACCAGCCTGCACACACCTCAACACCCAAGGGAAGCTCATCCAGACATAAGCACCACACATCACACAAGCATTCACACAAGCAACATCCACATGCAGACATGCCAACAGTCACTGCCTCCTCTGTGTCCACCTCCTCCTCGTCTCCCTCCTCCCTCCCTGTGACGTCTCCACTCACACTTGCATTCACAACATCTTCAGCCACTACGTCCATCACCAGCATACCCACCAGAACACTCCGCACATGTGCAGTCACCACCCCCACTACCATTTATACGTCCCCTGTGTCCTCTCCCAGTGTGTCTGTCACCCCCTCTTCCAAACCACACAAACGCAGGCAGCCACCCACCCAACAGCCATCCACCATCCAGCACAAGCACCTGCACCCAAAGACACCAGACTTCACTCTCCTACAACCACATCCTCTTCCTCCACTCCCATACCCACTACAACTACCCGTCCCTGTCTTACTAAATTGCTTTTCCTTTCCAACCTTGACCTCTTCCCATCAACTGACCCACCCCCTCCATCTCATAAGGCTCCAATCAGCACCTCAGCCACCACAAAACCTGGACCTACAAAGACAATAGTCCAATGATTGTGGAGTCCACCACCTTCAAGCCCAGCTACTTTGGCTAGGAGTAAAGAGACGGCCAGCCCACCCCCTGCAAAAAAAGCCAAGAAAGCCAGTGCCCGGCGCGAGAGGCCAAAGACAGCAGGCTCCAAAAGCACTACCCTGGCACCGTCTGGGAGTGGGGTGCCACCTGGCACACCGGCAAAGGGAGGAAAGGGCCACAGACGAGCAGGGAAGGGTGGCAAGGGCAGCACGCCCGACAAGTCCAGCCACAGCCCAGCTGCCCAGGAGGGCCCCACCAGCCACAGCCCAGCTGCCCAGGAGGGCCCCGCCAGCCACAGCCCAGCTGCACAGGAGGGCCCCGCCAGCCACAGCCCAGCTGCACAGGATGGTCCCGCCAGCCACAGCCCAGCTGCCCAGGAGGGCCCCGCCAGCCACAGCCCAGCTGCACAGGAGGGCCCCGCCAGCCACAGCCCAGCTGCACAGGAGGGCCCCGCCAGCCACAGCCCAGCTGCCCAGGAGGGCCCCGCCAGCCACAGCCCAGCTGCACAGGAGGGCCCCGCCAGCCACAGCCCAGCTGCCCAGGAGGGCCCGCCAGCCACAGCCCAGTTGCACAGGAGGGCCCCGCCAGCCACAGCCCAGCTGCACAGGAGGGCCCCGCCAGCCACAGCCCAGCTGCCCAGGAGGGCCCCGCCAGCCACAGCCCAGCTTCCCAGGAGGGCCCCGCCAGCCACAGCCCAGCTGCACAGGAGGGCCCCGCCAGCCACAGCCCAGCTTCCCAGGAGGGCCCCGCCAGCCACAGCCCAGCTGGGCAATGAAGGAGCGCCAGCCACAGCCCAGCTGGGCAATGAAGGAGCGCCAACTCCAGCAACGCTGAACATGGCAAGGACTGCCAAGGCAAGCACCGCTGAACAGGGCCCTTCAAGTCAAGAACCGCTGAACAGGGCACCGCCATCTCAAGGACCGCTGTACAGGGCACCGCCATCTCAAGAACCGCTGAACAGGGCACCGCCATCTCAAGAACCGCTGAACAGGGCACCGCCATCTCAAGAACCGCTGAACAGGGCACCGCCATCTCAAGAACCGCTGAACAGGGCACCGCCATCTCAAGGACCGCTGTACAGGGCACCGCCATCTCAAGAACCGCTGAATAGGGCACCACCATCTCAAGAACCGCTGAACAGGGCACCGCCATCTCAAGAACCGCTGAACAGGGCAACGCCATCTCAAGAACCGCTGAACAGGGCCCTTCAAGTCAAGTACCGCTGAACAGGGCCCTTCAAGTCAAGAACCGCTGAACAGGGCCCTTCAAGTCAAGAACTGCTGAACAGGGCCCTTCAAGTCAAGAACCGCTGAACAGGGCCCTTCAAGTCAAGAACCGCTGAACAGGGCATCGCCATCTCAAGAACCGCTGAACAGGGCCCTTCAAGTCAAGAACCGCTGAACAGGGCATCGCCATCTCAAGAACCGCTGAACAGGGCCCTTCAAGTCAAGAACCGCTGAACAGGGCCCTTCAAGTCAAGAACCGCTGAACAGGGCACCGCCATCTCAAGAACCGCTGAACAGGGCCCTTCAACTCAAGCACTGCTCCGCTGGGCACCGCCGTCTCTGCACCGCTCCGCTGGGCCCTTCATCTCAAGCACCGCTCCGCTGGGCCCGCCGTCTCTGCACCGCTCCGCTGGGCCCTTCATCTCAAGCACTGCTCCGCTGGGCCCTTCATCTCAAGCAGTGCTCCTCTGGGCACCGCCGTCTCAAGCACCGCTGGCCCATTGGCAGAAGGGGCAGGCCCGCATCTGTGTCGGGCAGGGCTGCACGAAGCACTCTG
Organism: Pleurodeles waltl; assembly: GCF_031143425.1. Classification (NCBI taxonomy): domain Eukaryota; kingdom Metazoa; phylum Chordata; class Amphibia; order Caudata; family Salamandridae; genus Pleurodeles; species Pleurodeles waltl. The sequence continues at coordinate 818,682,499 of NC_090442.1, forward strand.
GGCCCCATGCCTCCTCCAGAACTAGTGGAGTCAGTAATCCACTTGTGAGACTGTGGCTTTGCACTCGCCCGGATGGCACAGTGGGCAACCCACCCACTGTAGAGACATGTGAGACTGTGGCTTTGCACTCCCCAGGATGGCACAGTGGGCAATCCACCCACTGTAGAGACTTGTGAGACTGTGGCTTTGCACTCCCCAGGATTGAACAGTGGCCATGGAGGCCCCTCGTGGATCTGGCGTCGTGGACTCATCTGGCTGACGTGCCCCCCCTTCCCTTCCCCCTAAGGTGCCTGTAGTTTTGCTATCTGATGCCCCTGCAGTGTTCTCTCCATTGGAGCCGGGTATCCTGTGTGGGCTTTGCCCATGTGTTTAGGCCCATTGGCCCACGAACAATGGCTGATACCCAATTTGGACTGGACAATTTACATATGTATATATAGTTATAGATGTTTGATATATTTTTTTACTTAGCCGTACAATATACTTCAAATTTCATGATAATTTCTTTTTGTCTTTGCATTCTTCCGGGGGGTTTGGGGGTGTCACTCTGAGTTGTTGCTCTGCATTGATGTGTATGTAGTTGTGGGTGAGGGTGGGTGTGTCGCGTATGTGTGTCCCCGTCATTTTTTGCCTCCCCCCTCCCCTGTGTCGTAGGTGCAGTACTCACCGTTGTCTTCTGCGCCGGGGTTCGTGCTCCTGGTAGAGGAGCAGGAAGACAATAGCTGGTAGGATGTGTAGTTTGGGTTCCATGCTGTCCAGATTCCTCATGGAGTGTGTAGAGGTGAGCGTTTTCCGTTCGTAATGTCTGTTTCCACCGTGTTTTTATCGGCAGGGCTACCGCCCCGGAAAAGGTGGTGGATTGGTGGGTTGTGATAGGGTGGGCGGTACATTTTCTCCCGCCTGTCTGTTGGCGGTGACCGCTGTGCTGTTTGTCTGTCCCGCCGTGGCTGTCGGAGTGTTAAAGTGGCAGTCTCTGTTGGCGGTTTCCGCCAGGATCAGAATTCCATTTTTTTTACCGCCTGCCTGTTGGCAGGTTGGCCGCCGCTTTAACACCGACCGCCAGGGTTGGAATGACCCCCTAAATCTCTAATGGTAGTGCCTTTCTTGTGGATCATAGTAGGTTTGGCAGATAGAACATGTTTCAAAGTGTTGTCAGTATGTAGGACGTCCCAATGTTTGAAAAGGATTTTGTAAATGTCCTGACTATTTTGGCTATATGGGGTGCAAAATGACACTGATCTCTTAGATGTAGGTTTCTTTTTCTTACAGTTTCTCAAGAGGGATGATCTCGGCAACTTATTGAGCTTTTTCCTAGCACTGTTTATAGTTAATCTAGAGTAACCTCTCTGGATGAATCTGTTCTATAACTTGTTAAGTTCTAATTCACAAAGTTTGTTGCTACTACAATTTCTTTTTACTCGAATCATTTCCCCAAAGGGGATAGCATTTATTTGTGTGGTGGGATGAGAGCTCTTCGCATGTAACAATGCTTTACAGGCAGTGGATTTGCCATATAGGTTTGAGTGTAGACAATTATTTTCTACAAATATTTCCAGATCCAAAAAATGTATCCGATCCTTGTTATATTCATATGTCAACTTGATGTTAAAATCGTTATTGTTAATATAATCTACAAATTCCACCAAAAGTTGTTCTTCACCAGTCCAGATCATAAGTATATCATCAGTATACCTTCCCCAAAAGAAAATATGGTCTGTCAAATGGGAAGGACCATTCAACCACACATGTACTTTTTCAAAAAGTCCCACATATAGATTTGCATACGAGGGCGAAAAGCGTGAGCCCATCGCAACCCCTTGTGCCTGCTTATACCATCTCCCTTCGTGAATGAATACATTGTTTTCAAGTATAAACCCAATCATCTCCAATAGCATGTTTGTGTGTCCCAGATAGGAGGCAGATCTATTCGCCAGAAAGTGTCGAATGGCTTCCAGGCCTCTGTTCTTGGGTATACAAGTATATAGGGAGCTGACATCTAAGGTTACCCAAGTCATTTCAGTTGACCATGTGATGTCCTCTAGTTTCATCAGAACATCCTGTGTGTCTTGCAAATATGAAGGGAGGTTTCTGACAAATGATTGCAAAAAACTATCTATATATTTTGAGAGTGTTTCAGTGGGCGAACCTATGCCCGAGATGATGGGTCTACCTGGTGGCGACATCTTGTGTTTGTGGATTTTAGGAAGTATATATATACATGGTGCCTTGGGATATGCATTGAAAATATACCTATACTCTGCATCAGAGATTAGGCACTGTTCTAACCAGCCATGTAATAACATATCCAAATCACTAACAATTCGAGATAGAGGATTTTCCTTCAATTCTAAGTACGACGTATTATCCGCCAATTGTCGGTTGATTTCACTAATATAGTCTAATCTATTTAGGATGACTATATCTCTCATGTCAGTGTGATAACTTGGGTTTTTGTACATGCATGATAATCATTGACTATCTTCAATTCTGGTCGCTTATGGCACCATTCACAACTTTCTCATTCTGAAAACGACTGCTATCAATTTGCATGAGGGCATGGTGTCTATCGGTTCACTGTTGTGTCACTTCCGGTCCTGTATTTGGTTTGCAATAGTACCAACACTGATTGGGGGCACCTAGAAGGATGGTTGTTGTCTGTTTTAAATTTTATTTACAATTTGGTGATTGTTGTGGCATCATGGTATATTTTAATTAATCATCATATATTTTTACTCTGTGGAATGACACTCGTAGTGTCACTATGATGTTGTTGTATTGAGGCATTTGTGTAATACTGTGTTGATAATAAGTCGAACAACCAGTGGTAAAACGGGTTGTAACAAGTGATTGTATCATTTGTCTTGTCAGCCTTGATAAAGTCCTTCAGAGAACGAAACACGTGTCGGCTGAATTTGGTTGAATTTCAAGATCAATTCTTTCATTTTGGATGGAAAGGAAAAAGATGAAACATCTTACCGACTGAATTGGGTTGAATTTTCAAGATCAATATTTAGTTTGGATGGAAAGGAAAAAGATTAAGGGGGTCATTACAACCTCGGCGGTCTGCATGGCAGACCGCCGAGGTTGTGGGCGCCAGAATACCGCCATTGCTGGCGGTATGGCTGGCTCCCTATTTTGACATTTCTGCTGGGCCAGCGGAAAAGTCACATCAACATTGCCGCCGGCTCGTAATTGAGCCGGCGGCAATGCTGATGTGCAGCGGGTGCAGTAGCACCCGTCGCGCATTTCACTGCCCGAAATTCGGGCAGTGAAATGCGCGACGGGGCTCTGCCTGGGGGCCCCTGCACTTCCCATGCCAAGTGCATGGGCAGTGCAGGGGCCCCCAGGGGCCCCCTGAGTCCCCTTACCACCAGCCTCTTCCTGGCGGTGCAAGCGCCAGAAAAGGCTGGCGGTAGGGGAGTCATAATCCCCAGGGCAGCGCTGCCCTGGCGGATTATCACCGCCGAGGCTAAAATGGCGGTATACCGTCGGCCCCGGCGGTGCGACGCCGCGTTCCAAATACACCAGGAGGCACCGCCAGCCTGTTGGCGGTGCTCCCGTCATGGGTCATAATGACCCACCATATGTTTTACCATTGATTCAAATATGCAATGTGTGAGATAACATTGTTCAGTTTAGGTGTAACACTAGTTTTGTATAGTATTAGCCTTATCACAACTATTTGTATATTATTTCATGGAATTGTGTTATATTTGCATTTTGTATATTAAATCTGTTAATGAAACGATTTGTTTTTTGTAATTATCACTTGTTATATTGATGCCACATTTGCTTTACTTACGTGTGTTGCTTAAAGTCTCTAAATTTAAGGATCCATGAATAGAATTGATACCCCATGAACTCTGCTCATGTGTGCTCCATTCTCATCTCAGATATAAAAGATTCTTTGTTGTACAAGTTTTCTTGTTCCACTATACATACTGGACAACAGGTATGTTTAGAATGTATTGAGCACCTGTACAATACCTTACATTATAGGAAAGTGCGGCCTCTATTAGGTTTTCTGTTGTCAACCAGCTTTCCCAATGAAGTAGATTGTATAAGTCATGTGCCTGCTGGCCATGGCATTACCCTCCTATGATGTGTTTGCCGACGCTAAAAGCTGTCGACATTGATGTTGAATTCGTTCTCTTTCAATGAGCAGCAGCAGTGCTATGATTTTTGTGAATGGCTCCATGCTAGCCAAAGATTTATAAAGCTGCCTGTAGGTGAGGGTCTCCCTCCCCTTAAATTGTCCATTTCTGCCAGCTTGTGCACGGTGGTTAGACCGCCATGCTCCCACTGGCAGTGTGCATCCTCCTAATGGGTCCAGTGGAAACACTGTCTATGCTGGCCTGTTTGTGTTTCCTTGTGACCGTGGCAGTCTGTACTGCTTGACGGTGCCGGTGGACCGTTATTGGTCTTGTGTTTGTACTGTCGCCTAGGCTCTCATTAATCTAATGAGACTGCTGGATTTGAGCGGCATAATCACCTGCGGTGTGGGGGACTGAGTCTCAACCACTACAGGTGTCACCTGTTGGCTTAATCTGGGTTTTGCTCCGCCAAACTAGCGCTGTCTCATCTCCACCCAAGAACAGGGATGATTGGGCAGCCGAGCTCATGACACGATTGACTCCTCAGGCAAATTGTGGTCACTCAGATCGCATCCGTTTCTCTCAGTTACATTAGTCTCACATATACAAGGACAATCAGAGACAGCATATGTTTCAATAAGATTTTAATGAAGCAAATGCATCTTATATAATAAAGCATGTACTGCAATAACCAGGACGATGAATCATGACAGGATTAAAATTGTGACAAGGAGAGTAAAGCATAAAAATAACGTTACTATGTTGTCACTAGAGTCATTAAAATGATTCCTACCTAGGCTATATTAGAGCACAGCATGTTAAGCTCTAGTTCTGCCCTTCAGGTTCCCCTGGAAAGACATCATTCCTCATACCTGACCAAGATGCCTGTAGTCTACAGAAACAGGTGTAACAAAGCATTCAGCAATCAGCATACTGTCATGGTCGTTTGGCTTGAATCCCCCTCTAATGTGTAGGGGACAGAGAAGTGTTTTTATAATAAAACAGCTGATGTTCTATGAAAAGGTCCCTTCCTAAGAATGTGTATGTTTATATGAACATCAGAGACAAAGGTGGTCATTCTGACCTCGGCGGTAAAAGGCGCCTACCGCCGGTCAGAAATCCTCCATAATCCCGCCGCGGTCGCGGAAACCCGCCACGGTCATTCTGACCCGCAGAAGGCAAACCTCCGAAAATCCGACCGCCACAACAGACCGCCAGACCAGCGGTCGGCGGAAAGGTGGAGGTGACCAAACCTCCACCGCCACGCCAACAGAAATACGCCCATCCCATTACGACCCACGAATCCACGCGGCGGTCATTCAAACGCGGTATTCCATTGGCGGGACACACCGCCGCGGTCAGAATACACACAAACGAACAAAACTCAGCCACATTGGACGATTTGAATCCCACACACCTGATACACATACACACACCACTCCCACACACACAATACAATATAAAACACACACCCACATCACCCACAAACCCCTACGCTAAAAAATTCTTAAAGAAGGCAAGAGCGAGACACCAGCATCCAAAAAATAACAGCCACAGCCACTCAACACCATCACCCACACACTATCCACACACAAAACAACACACACCACCACACTCAACTCACTTAAATACACATACTCCACCCCACACATCATACACACCACCCCATGGCACCCCAAAGACAACCCCGCTTCACAGGGTCATGGTGGAGGAAATCGTTCGGGTAGAGCCCCAGCTGTTCGGCACACAGATACAATACACCAGCATTGCCCGGAGGACGGAGCTATGGCAGAGGATTGTCGACAGGGTGAACGCAGTGGGACAGCACCCCAGAAATCGGGAAGACATCAGGAAGCGATGGAACGACCTACGGGGGAAGGTGCGTTCCATGGTATCCAGGCACAACATCGCCGTGCAGAAGACTGGCGGAGGACCCCCACCTCAACCCCCACAATTCACATCATGGGAGGAGGAAGTCTTGAACATCCTGCATCCTGACGGCCTCGCAGGAGTCGGCGGAGGAATGGATACTGGTAAGTTGAAGCTTCAATACTGCTTCCCTCCCACCTGCATGCCAAATCAGACCCCAAACCTCACCCCCATCCTCAAACCCCACCCTCACCCCCACCCCCATCCTCACCCCCACCCTCACCCCCACCACCATCCTCACCCCCACCACCATCCTCACCCCCACCACCATCCTCACCCCCACCCCCAGCACACCTATTCCCTGCCAATGTCTCACCATCACAACCCACACATCCCAAAACCTAGGCCTGCATGCGTCCACTAAGCATGGACACCCATCACCAAAGCATGCCCAATGCATATACACATCCCCCCCACAAGCCACCCTCACCAAAGCCCCCACACACGAATGCCAGCACTTGGGGACACGAGAACCCACAGATACACCCATATGCGACACATTTAAACTATAACCATACCTCTATACCCCTGCAGGACCCGACCGTCAACACACCGCGGCGGAGGGGCCAGAATTCTCCACACCCCCCACCCAAGAGGCCGTCAGCGATGACAGCAGCTCTGTCGACCTGGACACCGATGACCAGCCCGGACCATCGGGGACCTCTGGACAGTCGGTTCCCCTCACACAGGCCCAGGCCACTACAGACCCAAACCCCTCTGGGAACACCAGCACAGCTCCCACCCAGCGGGCCCATGCCTCTGTCTCCAGGGCGCGTCAATCTGCGGTGTGTCTACCACTACAGGGCACCCAGGATAACCCACCACCCCAACAACAACAGGGACCTGGGGGCAGTGGTAGTGGGCACACCGGCCAGGGGGCAGAGGCCCAGGGAAACAGGGCAACTCGGCGGGCAGCTGTGCGACAGGGGGGGGAGTAGAGGCCCAGGGAACCCACTCTCCACGAGGTCCTCACCACCATCATGGGAGCATACAACCGCTCCCAGGAGACGATGGCGACGGTACTGGCCCGGTTCCAGGAGATCCAGGTGCTGCAGGAGGAACACTATCGGGGGTACAGGGAGGACATCAGAGCCATCAACACCACCCTGGTTACCATGGTAGGGCTGCTGCAGGACCTCGTAAACAGCAGGGCGGACACTGAACAACACCCAAGGGCCCCTGCCACTAGCCTGGACCAAGAACAGCCATCCACCTCCGCCGGCGCTAGTGGACAGGAGGCCCCCGCACAGCAGCAGCCCACCAGACCCCCACCTCCTGCAGGAGAAGAACCACCCGGCAAGAGGGCCCTGAGATCTCGCAAGAAGACAGAGTAGGATGTCAAGACCCCCGCCAGCAAAGGATACCACCTGATGTCATCCCACTGTCCCACATTGTCACCCTGTCCATCCTTGAACTGCCCATGCTCCATCTCTCCACAGGCCTCTGGACAATGCACCTGTGTGACTGTTACTCTGGACTCTGCCATGGACATTCCTTCACCATAGCCCCCACCCACTTGAAACCACCCATCCCATTTTGAGCACTTAAATAAACACCTATTTTGCACCAAAATATCAGGAGTCTGGCTGTGATTTCAATAGATTGTAATTGACATGACAGTGCAAATATGTCCTTGTACATGGTGAAGTCAACAAACAGCTGCCACAAAGCTGTAGTCCATGGGGAAACGAAGCACAGGACTCGTAGTGGGGACCCCAGATATGAAATAGGGAGGGAAAAGCCAAAACTCAGTCATCATACACTGGGGCAAATAGACAGGCAGCAGAGATGCTGGAGAGTAGTTAACATTTACTAAATTATCTTTGAAATGTTACCTGTGTCCTATTGGAAGTACTGTTCAATGATTCTGTCCCTGTTGTCTGTTTCAGCCCCGTCGTCTTCCTCCTCGTCACTCTCCTCAGGTTCCACCGCTGCCACAACACCACCGTCTCGACCATCCTCCTGCAGGAAAGGCACCTGGCGGCGCAAAGCCAGGTTGTGAAGCATGCAGCAGGCCACGATGATGTGACACACCTTCTTAGGTGAGTACATTAGGGATCCACCTGTCATATGCAGGCAGCGAAACCTGGCCTTTAGGAGGCCAAAGGTGCGTTCGATCACCCTCCTAGTACGCCCATGGGCCTCATTGTACCGTTCCTCTGCCCTGGTCCGGGGATTCCTTACTGGGGTCAGTAGCCACGACAGGTTGGGGTACCCAGAGTCCCCCACTAGCCATACACGGTGTCTCTGTAGCTGTTCCATCACGTAAGGGATGCTGCTATTCCTGAGGATGTAGGCGTCATGCACTGACCCTGGGAATTTGGCATTTACATGCGAGATGTACTGGTCAGCCAAACACACCACCTGGATGTTCATTGAATGGTAATTTTTTCTGTTCCTGTACACCTGCTCCCTGTCTCTTGGGGGAACCAAAGCCACATGGGTCCCATCAATGGCACCAATTACGTTGGGAATATGTCCAAGGGCGTAGAAATCACCCTTCACTGTAGCCAATTCGCCCACCTCAGGGAAAATGATGTAGTTCCTCACGGATTTCATCAGGGCAGACAACACTCTGGATAACACCTTCGAAAACATGGGCTGAGACATCCCGGAAGCAATTCCCACGGTTGTCTGAAATGACCCACTTGCCAAGAAATGTAGTACTGACATGACCTGCACCAGAGGGGGAATCCCTGTGGGTTGGCGGATGGGGGACATCAGGTCGGGCTCCAGCTGGGCACACAGTTCATGGATAGTGGCACGGTTAAGACGGTAGGTCAGGATAATGTGGCGTTCTTCCATTGTCGACAGGTCCACCAGCGGTCGGTACACGGGAGGATTCATCCGTCTCCTCGCCCAACCCAGCGGACGGTGCCTAGGAAGGACAACATGGAGCACACAGTCAAGCAACCCACAGGTACGTACTCACAGCTAGCACAGTATACGATTCTCTATGCAGTGAATGGCGTGTCTGAGTGGCTATGCAAGGCCTAGGCCTGTGTGACGCAGTTGAAATTGAGCCATGTGGGCCCTGGAAATGGCGGCTGCCTGACCTGTGAAGTGTGACAATGGGATGTGAGGTCAATGCGCTGGCGTGGCACACCGCGGCGGGCGGCGGGCGAAGACCGCGGCGCGAAGCCGCATTGGTTAACATTGAAGCCTATGGGTTTCAGGAGCCAATGGCGAAGGGCGCCGGTGGTGGCGGGACGCACCGCCGCGGTACGCACCGCCGCGGACGTGACCGCCATTTTCTATCTACTTATCCACTTGCGACTTGAACTTTCACAGGAGAGGACCTATACTGCAAGTGTTGCTGTGACCTCGGTCTGGAAGGGACAATGGCTGCTGCGACTGGGGAAAGGGCCCCTGCCTTCACTGGAGAGGAGTTGGAGAAACTTGTGGATGGGGTCCTCCCCCAGTATGCGCTACTCTACGGTCCTCCAGACCAACAAGTGAGTTTAATTCAATATGGATTTGGGGCCACTGGCTGGCTTGGGGGCCTGGCGGGGATGGGGGGCATGTTGGGGCTGGCGGGGGGCCTGGCGGGGATGGGGGGCATGTTGGGCATGGCGGGGGGCCTGGCGGGGATGGGGGGCATGTTGGGCATGGCGGGGGGCATGGCGGGGGGCCTGGCGGGGATGGGGGGCATGTTGGGCATGGCGGGGGGCATGGCGGGGATGGGGGGCATGTTGGGCATGGCGGGGGGCCTGGCGGGGGGCCTGGCGGGGATGGGGGGCATGTTGGGCATGGCGGGGGGCCTGGCGGGGGGCCTGGCGGGGATGGGGGGCGTTGGGCCACTGGAAAGGAAAATGCTGAGAAACTTGAACGTGGTATTTCTCCCTCCCTGTACGTGTCACATAGGTCCGCGCCCATGAGAAGATCGGGATTTGGCGTGCCATCGCCAAGGAAGTCCGGGCCCTGGGGGTCCACCATCGACGGGGCACCCACTGCCGCAAGAGGTGGGAGGACATCCGCCGCGGGACCAAGAAGACCGCCGAGTCTCTGCTGGGGATGGCCTCCCAACGTAGGCGGGGTGCCTGCCGTCAACTGAGCCCCCTGATGTTCCGGATCCTGGCGGTGGCCTACCCTGAATTGGATGGGCGCGTGAGGGCAGCACAGCAGACACAAGGGGGTGAGTACAAGCATTATCTACTCTGTTGTCGCGCAGTGGAGGTGTCTGGTTGGGGGAGGAGGGCTGGGGGTCCCCCTAGGCCAGGGCGATATCTGTAGGCTGGGCACCCCCGTAAGTCCCTGTGTCCCCAGCCACCACCCTCAGTAGTTTGTCAGTACAGCCATCCCTGGGCCGTGTCATCCATGGGTGCAGTTGTCAACTCTAGGCGTGTAGGGCATGTTCCACGGAATGCGTAGCGGACCCCAAGTGCGCAACTTAGTGCAGGGGGCATCTGTGTCTGTCATGTCCGCTAACTGTACCGGAGATCCATGTACTCAATATCCCTTTATTTCTCTCTCCCCCACCCCTTTTTGTTTGTCTTTCTGTGCTTGTGTGCATCAGCATCATCAGGCGGAGGAGAAGTGGCATCGGGGCAGGAGGGAGCTGCATCTCACATGGCCCAGGAGGGCCATGCCACAGAGTCAGACTGGACCAGTGAGACGGAGGGCGAGGGGAGCTCCACGACGGGGACGACTGGACCCTGCAGCGACACGGACACGTCCTCGGAAGGGGGCTCCCTTGCGGGGGTGGCACCATCCGTGCCCCCCGCCATTACAGGTACAGCCGCCACCCAGCGCACCATCTCCGCCCTCCCAGCAGCCCCTCAGCGTTCGCCCCGTGCCCGCTCTGCCAGGAAGCCGGGCATCTCCTTCGCCCCAGGCACCTCAGGCCCTGCCCCTGTTACCCCCGCTGCCCTCAGTGAGGAGGTCATTGACCTCCTCCGAACGCTCATTGTTGGGCAGACTACCCTTTTGAATGCCATCCAGGGGGTGGAGAGGGAGGTTCATCGCAGCAATGCGTACCTGGAGGGCATTCATTCGGGTCAGGCTGCCCATCAGCGATCGTTCCAGGCTCTGGCCTCAGCACTGACGGCAGCCATTGTCCCTGTCTCCTGCCTGCCTCTACTAACTCCCTCCTCCCAGTCTCCTGTTCCTCTGCCTGTCCCACCCACACCATCAGACCAGCCTGCACACACCTCAACACCCAAGAGAAGCTCATCCAAACATAAGCACCACAGATCACGCAGACATTCACACACGCAACATTCCGATGCAGACATGCCAACAGTCACTACCACCTCTGTGACCCCCACCTCCTCGTCTCCCTCCTCCCTCCCTGTGACGTCTACACTCACACCTCCATTCACCTCACCATCAGCCAGTGTTTCCATCACCAGCACACCCTCCACTCCAGTCCGCACACGTGCAGTCACCACCCCCACTGCCATTTACACGTCCCCTGGGTCCTCTCCCACTGTGTCTGTCACCCCCTCTTCCACACCACACAAACGCAGCCACCCACCCACCCAACAGCCATCCACATCACGACAGCCTATCCCTCCTGCACCTGCACCCAAAGACAGCAAACGTGACTCACCTACAACCACATCCTCTCCCTCCACTCCCATTCCCACTGTACCTACCACTCTCCATTGTCCCAAGAAGCTCTTCCTCGCCACTACTAACTTCTTTCCTGACCCTGAGACCCCCCCTCCTTCTCGTCGGGGTAAGAAGAGCACCTCAGCCACCACCAGCCCTGCAGCCCCCTTGACAAGGGTGCAGGGGTATTGGAGCCCGCCAGCCCGCATGTCTGGATCTTCGCCCAGCAGCAAGGGGACAGCCAGCCCACCCCCTGGGAAGAGGAGCAGAAGGCGGAAGGGTCGCCGCAGGAGCCCGCCTTCTACATCCCCCCCGGACACCACCCAGAGACAGTCACCAGCCACAGCTCCAAAGGGAGGAAAGGGCCACAGGCCCACGACTAAGGAGGGCAAGGGCAGCAAGTCGGAGAGGTCAGGCAGCAGGCCTGCTGCCCAGGAGGAGCCCACAACCCCCATAGCCGCTGCCCTGGGAGGAACCGGCACAGCTGCCCCGAGAGAGCCCACCACCCCCATAGCCGCTGCCCAGGGAGGACCCAGCCCAGCTGGCCAGGAGGGCCCCACCACCCACAGCCCAGGTGGGCAGTGAAGGAGCACCATCCCCGCTGCCCAGGAGGGCACCACCAGGCAATTAGCAGTTGGCCATAGACCGGCCGCCGTCTCCAGAACTGCTGAACTGGGCCCCGCCGTCTCCAGAACCGCTGAACTGGGCCCCGCCGTCTCAAGAACCGCTGAACTGGGCCCTTCAAGGCAAGGAGCGCTGAACTGGGCCCCGCCGTCTCAAGAACCGCTGAACTGGGCCCCGCCGTCTCAAGAACCGCTGAACTGGGCCCCGCCGTCTCAAGAACCGCTGAACTGGGCCCTTCAGGGCAAGGAGCGCTGAACTGGGCCCGCCGTCTCAAGAACCGCTGAACTGGGCCCTTCAAGGCAAGGAGCGCTGAACTGGGCCCCGCCGTCTCAAGAACCGCTGAACTGGGCCCCGCCGTCTCAAGAACCGCTGAACTGGGCCCCGCCGTCTCAAGAACCGCTGAACTGGGCCCTTCAGGGCAAGGAGCGCTGAACTGGGCCCCGCCGTCTCAAGAACCGCTGAACTGGGCCCTTCAAGGCAAGGAGCGCTGAACTGGGCCCCGCCGTCTCAAGAACCGCTGAACTGGGCCCCGCCGTCTCAAGAACCGCTGAACTGGGCCCTTCAGGGCAAGAACCGCTGGCCCTTTGGCAGACGTGGCAGGGCAGGATCTGTCTCGGGCAGGGCTGCAGGATGTCCTCTGGCCAACATGCCTCCTCCAGTGGCAGTGGAGTCTGTTATGGACTGTTTGGACTGTGGCTTTGCTCTCCCCAGGATGGCCCAGTGGGCAGGCCACCCACTGTATGGACTGTATGGACTGTGGCTTTGCTCTCCCCAGGATGGCCCAGTGGGCAGGCCACCCACTGTATGGACTGTATGGACTGTGGCTTTGCTCTCCCCAGGATGGCCCAGTGGGCAGGCCACCCACTGTATGGACTGTATGGACTGTGGCTTTGCTCTCCCCAGGATGGCCCAGTGGGCAGGCCACCCACTGTATGGACTGTATGGACTGTGGCTTTGCTCTCCCCAGGATGGCCCAGTGGGCAGGCCACCCACTGTATGGACTGTATGGACTGTGGCTTTGCTCTCCCCAGGATGGCCCAGTGGGCAGGCCACCCACTGTATGGACTGTATGGACTGTGGCTTTGCTCTCCCCAGGATGGCCCAGTGGGCAGGCCACCCACTGTATGGACTGTATGGACTGTGGCTTTGCTCTCCCCAGGAGGGCCCAGTGGGCAGGCCACCCACTGTATGGACTGTTTGGACTGTGGCTTTGCTCTCCCCAGGAGGGCCCAGTGGGCAGGCCACCCACTGTATGGACTGTTTGGACTGTGGCTTTGCTCTCCCCAGGATGGGCCAGTGGTCATGGAGTCCCCTCGTGGATCTGGCGTCGTGTACTCAAGTGGCTGAGGTGCCCCCCCTTCCCTTCCCCCTGAGGTGCCTGTCCTATTTTCTTTCTGATGCCCCTGCAGTGTTCTCTCCGTGGAGTTCTTGTCGTGGGACTGGGCCTTGCCCCTTTGCACAGGACCCCTGTGATCCACGGACAGTGGTTGGACTACATTTAGTAGCTGTATATATTTTGTACATAGTTTATTTATTTATTGGGATTAATGGTGTACATATTTCAATATATCTGCCCGTTTATGATCTCTTCTTTTGGTCTTTGCATTATTTCGGAGGGGGGTGGTTTGTGGGTTGTGACAGTGATCTGTGGGAATGCATTGATGTGTGTGTTGTAGTGGGTGTGGGTGGGTGGGTGTGTGCCGGTAATCTTTTCCCTCCCCTGTGTCGTAGGTGCCGTACTCACCGATGTCTTCCGCGCCGCCGGGCGTGCTCCTGGTATATGAGCAGGAATAGGAGTGCGGGGATGACCTGCAACTCTGGCTCCATACTGCCGGAATCTCGCGTGGAGTGCGTAGAGGTGAGCGTTTTCCCGTTCGTAGTCTGTTTCCGCCGTGTTCTTATCGGCGGTGCTCCCGCCCCGGAAAAGGTGGCAGATTGGTGGGTCGTAATAGGGTGGGCGGTACTTTGTCTGCCGCCGGGCTGTTGGCGGGAACCGCCACGCTGTTTGTTTGTACCGCTGTGGCGGTCGGAGTGTTAAGTTGGCGGGCTGTGTTGGCGGTTCCCGCCAGGGTCAGAATTGCATATTTTAGACCGCCGGCCTGTTGGCGGCTTGGCCGCCGCTTTATCACCGACCGCCAGGGTCAGAATGAGGGCCAAAGTGTTACCGCGTTTACCGGCAACCTATCTTACTGCAGCCTTGAGAAAAGCACAGAGTGAAAGACATTTCTTGTTTAAGAACGCAGTGCTGACCTAGGCAAAGGACAGCTAGATAGAGACAAATAAAACAAGACTGCAAATGTGGCTATTGTTAAAATAATAAACAAAGCTGAATATAATATATCTAGGGTAAAGTGCACAGTGGCAGGCCTAGTTCACTAAAATAACATGCATGAGCTATAACTAAAATGGCGGTCCGCTCCTCCAGACTTTTAGCGGTCAGACTGCCACCACCGACATGGCAGTCACAGGACCGGTAAACTCGTAATGAGGCCCTAAGCCATTGTCAAACCTGTATAATGAATGGGACCTTCAAAATGTGCCCCAAACCATTCACTCGGAAATACACATATACGGTGAATATCACAACTCAAATATCCCTTTTATTCATGCCCTACTACCAAATAAGCAAAGTAGCCCTTACTAGGAACTCTTTAAACCACATTAAACATAAAACAAATAGCTATTACTCACAAAAAACAATCAGAGACTTTAAACAAACCATGATTTAACAACTTTAAATGTTTCTCCTCACACAGCCATGCAAGGTTTTCCTACCATTTCAATCAAAGCATATGGAGACATCTGCAACAATCTGCACTAAGGGCCTGATTACGAGTTTGGCAGTCCCTCTGCCAGATGACTACAGCAGCGGTCCCACAAAGACTACTGAGCTGCTGGCCTCCCACCCGCTGTATTACAGTGTATGTAGCCTGAACCACCAACCACGCCAATGGAGTGGTGACCACCAGCAATGTTGGCAGTTAACCACCAAGCTGATTACGAAAATACAGTAATACTGGTGGTCCCCTTGCAGCAGTTTCCTGACAGCGGTAGGCCGTTTCGCCATACTTTCAGTGAAGCACCAGAACAATGCCGTTGGATTAGTTAAAAATCAACACAGCTGACATCCATTGGCCAAGTCACACTATAAAACGTACCCCATCTTAAACCATGATCCTTTGCCTGTGCACAGCAGCAGAGCAAGACCAAGACCAAATATCATTTTTTTTTGTGTGAAATAAGGCAGCCCTTTCTTCCCATCCTATTTAACACTTTTCAAACACTTTTATTTTATTTTCCTATTATCACGTGTCTTGCTTTACAGTCGTTGTCACCCACTTTAATTTATAGTCATATTACACTCAATCCACTTTTTTCTGAGGATGAGTTGACAGTCATGGTGGGTGAATTCATAACAGTACAGCCACAATTTTTGGAGCCCAAGTCCAATATACTCCTCTCAATAGGAAAATGGAAATGTGGCAAAGGAAAGTTGACATAGTGAATGCTGTAGGCAGCACCTTATGCACAAAGGAAGAAATTAGGAAGAGGTGGAATTACCTCAGGGGAAAAATGTGTTTCCCGACCTCCAAGCATCACCTGGAGGCCCAGAAAACTGGTGGTGGTCCTCTCAGCACCCCATTACAACTCTTTCACTGGGAGGAGATGGTCTTGGCCATCCCACATCTTGAGGGCTTGACAGGAATATCTGGGGGATCAGAGTCTAGTAATTTACATCTCAACACCTGTCACAACATTTAAAAGTCCTGTATGCTCTCATCCCAGCTTTTGACATTGACTGTCTATCTACTTTCCTAACATGACTACAATTATCATGAAGACCTGTTTCTGTAACTCAAACCAAGAAGCTTTTGTGCTCTTGCCCATTTTCACTTGTTTGCCATGTCACAACTGATGTTCACTTATCATGGAGTTTACCATTTGTCTAGTGTTGGGTGTTAGAAGGTGACATGACTACAACTACCATATAGGCTTGTTTCCGTAACTCAAAACAAGAGGCAATTGTGATCCTGCCCACTTTGACTTGTCTGACATCTTACAACTAGAGTAAATTGTTTGTCTAGTGTTGGGAGGTAGTAAGGGGCATGACTAAAACTACCATGAGGCCCTGTTTCTGTAACACAAAACAAGAGGTGGCTGCCTGCTTGGCTTGATGTTGCCCTTATTTCCTCAACCAAAACTATTGATAGCATGAGTGACACCATACTAAGGGCCAGATTTAGTAAAATTGCTCAGCGCGGTGCTGTGCTAAAATTGGCAGAACCGCGCTGCATAACTTTACAAACGCAGGGAAGCTCTGTATTTACTCAAATACGGCACACTCCTGTGTTTCCCCCTACGCCAGTGCTAAATTTAGCTGCCAGCTCCACAGCAGGCATCCTTGCACCATAGTGCAAGGGTGTCTGCATTAAGAGGATTGATTGTTAATGTGCAGGAAGGTGCTCCTTCCTGCGCATAAACAATCTACAGTGGCAGTTTGACACTTCTATGTGTGCTCCAGAATGAAGCACACATAGGAGTACCAAATAGTCATTTTTGAGTGATTGTTTATGTGCAGGAAATTGACCCATGGCTAGGGTGCAGTGTATGCTAAAGGCGGGACATGTACTGATGTGTGTTACATCTCCTAACAGTGAAATACTGCCAAGTTAGGTTTTCACTGCTGCAAGGCCTATCTCCCTCATAGGTTAACATAGGGACTCCCTTTTAAAATATTTTAAGAGTAGTTTCCTTTTGAGAGCAGATAGAAATGTGGAGTTTGGGATCTCTGAGCTCACAATTTAAAAATACATCTGTTAGTAAAGCTGGTTTTTAGATTGTTAGTTTGCAAATGTCACTTTTAGAAAGTAGCCATTTTCTTGCTTTAACCATTCTGTGATTCTGCCTGTTTGTGGATTCCCTGTCTGGGTCAGACTGACAGTTGGGATGTTTGTGAATCTTCTGTAGACAGTGACACAAAGGGAGCTGGAGTGTAGCCTCGATATCCTGATGAGCCATATAGGCTAGAGTGTAGGGAGGAGTGGTCACTCACACCTAAAACGGCTGTGCCTGCCCTCACACAATGCAGTCTCCAAAGCCCTGATGTGTGTCTGGGGCCTGGCCTGCGCAAGACAGGATCTTTTGAACTACAGAGATTTTCCTTTGAAGTTTGCCTACTTCAAAGGCAGAAAGGGGTTTAAGTAGTTCGAACTTCTGGAATCAAGAGGAACCTCTGAAGAGCTGAGGAGAAGTGCTACCCCTGCCTCTGACTGAGCTTTGTTGGCCTTTCCTGCAGTTGGTGCTTCTGCCTCCGAAAGGGGACAGAGACTGGACTCTGTTGTGCATTCCTGCTTTAGAGGTATCTTCAAGGGCTTGGAATAGAGCTTGCCTCCTGTTTTGAACCCTCAGGGACAGCAAAGGCTTCACCATCCAGTTTAGAGTCTGCATGCTGTGGACTCTAGCTTGCCAGAGGGTGCCATTCAAATTTCTGGGCCCCTGGAAGTGAATTTCTGGTAAAATCCTGTGAAACTGCACCAGACGACGCCATGCAACTTCTCTAAGGACGCCGCTGCACGGAACCCACAATGCCGCCTGCACCTGAAGCCCTAAACCTCACAGAAGTGCAATGACCCCAAAGACTCCGTAGGCTGATCCACACAACTTTGCTGAGACCAGAGTGTCGTAACACTGATGTTCGTGACACCCGACTCCGTCGCGGCGCCTGTGAGCCCATGACGTGAGCGCAACCCAGTGAGGTCACCGCGCAGCAACTTGACTTCGCCGGACTTCATTTTTCCCGGAGGTAACAAGGGGCCAACACCCCGCAACCGACGCCGCCTCACCGCCACCTCTCTGCAGTAAGGACCCCACACCGCTGCGCAACACCTCTGCTCCTCTGCCCCATAGCATGGGAACCGATGCCACTTCGGATCCAGCAAAGCCTCACTCCCCGACTCCTTGCACCTGCCTGCTTTCTACTTGTCTTACAAAGGTACTGTACCTGGGGGTCCGTACGACTGCATTGTTGGAAACGACTCCGTCACGACGCTGCTTAACATCAAATTGCAGCATTTGTGCCTCTAGGCACTGTTTTTGTGTTTTATGTGCTAAAATCATATTTTTCATGGTATATTGTGGATTCTTATCGTTTTGGTCTTGTTAATTTAGATAAACATTTGCTAATTTTCTAAACCTGTGTTGTGTCATTTTGTAGTGTTTCACTGTATTACTGTGTGTGTTGGTACAAATGCTTAACACATTGTCTCTGAGTTAAGCCTGCATGCTCGTGCCAAGCTACCAAGGGGTTGAGCAGGGTTAACTGAGTATGATTCCCCTTTACCGTAACTAGAGTGAGGGTTCTTGCTTGGACAGGGGGCAACCTGACTGCCAATCAAAGACCCCATTTCTAACAAATACTATAGTTTCAACAGCTAAAATGGTGGATGACTGACCTCGCATATTGAACTTTTGGAAGCTGACGCCTCCAGCGGAGGTTGACTGCATTGGGGGAGGTTTCATCCTCAGTAGACACAGCAATAGACTAATGTTGATTGTGATGATCGCGGTCCAATGACTAGTATCAATACCTCCTTTGCTTTAGGTGCTGGCCACTACCTCTGGGAGCAATCATGCCAGGTCAAGCAGGTGAGAGAGACCCTGCCTTCTCTTCAGAGGAACTGGAGAAACTGGCTGAAGAGGTCCTTCTCCTGTATGATCAGCTCTGTGGCTCACCAGAGGAACAGATTTCTATCTCATATACACATTTTACTCTATCCTTTCCTTTCTCACAGGCTACAAAGTACCTCTAGATCTTCGTTGTGTTGCAGTCATATATCTATGCAAGTATACCTAGGAAATATTTGATTATCAGATAATGGTAAATGATAAAATAACTGTATTTGCATTACAGCATGAGCTGTGCATCTATACTGTTAGAAGCAGTTGAGGATGAGGTTAGATATGTGTACAGTCCCACATATCAGTCAGTCCAGATCAGGCCTCTCCAAACTGTTGTCTGATTGGTAGCTAAACCCTCACCAGCCCCTTCAGGGTGCTGCACAACCTTAAGCTCACACATTGGATGCAAAGATAGTGTCTAAAAGTGGAGGGAGGCAGGCAGAAAGTTGGGGGTGACCACCCTAAGGTTGTCGGGACTAACATGAGTCTTCCCCCAGCTGAAAGTGGAGAGAGCTACCCAACCCCTTGGGAGCTCTCATTACTAAGGCGGAAGTATCTGGAGAGACCATCAGCATTGGCGTGGTCATTCCCCGGGCGATGCTGCACGGTAAAGTCCATCCCCTGTAGGGAAATGGACCACCACAAGACTTTAGGATTTTCACCCCTCATCTGCATGAGCAATCTGAGGGGCCTGTGGTCTGTCTGAACCTGGAAGTGATTCCCAAACAGGTATGGTCCTACCATCTTCAGTGTCCGGACCACAGCAAATGCTTCTCTTTCAATAGCACTCTACCTCTTTTCCTGTGGTAATAGTCTTCTGCTAATAAAGACTAATGGTTAGCCTAGGCCCTCCACATTCAGCTGTGCTAGTACCGCCCCTATGCCATGCTCTGAAGCATCTGTCTGCACAATGATTTCTTTGGAGTAGCCAGGTGCCTTGAGCAAGGGTGCCGTGCACATGGCTTCCTTCAGGGAGTCAAAGGCTTTCTGACAAGCCTCTCTCCAATTCACCAACCTAGGTTGCTTTGTGCATCTGAGTTCTGTTAAGGGGGCCACCATGGTGCTTTAACCCTTAACAAATCTGCAGTAGTATCCGGTGAGACCTAAGAAGGCACTCACCTCTGTCTGGGTTCTAGGTGGTTGCCAGGTCTTTATTGTTTCAATCTTGGTCTGGAGGGGCTGCACCTTGCCACCACCTACTAGGTGTCCCAAGTACACCACGGAACCCTGCCCATTCTGGCACTTACTGGCCTTGATGGTCAGGCCTGCCTGTTGCAAGGCCTGAAGCACGTCCTTGAGGTGGAGCAGGTGTTCCTCCCAGCTGGAACTATAGACGGCGATGTTATCCAAGTAGGCTGCGCAGAAGGCATCCTTGCCAGCTAGGATCCCGTTAACCAACTGTTGGAAGGTTGCGGGGGCATTTTTCAGTCCAGGGGGCATACTCTGAAGTAATGACCCTCAAGAGTAGAAAAAGTGAATCTCTCTTTTGCCCCCTCAGTCAAGGGGATCTGCCAGTACCCTGACATGAGGTCAAAGGTACTGAGGAACTTGGCAGCGCCCAGCCTGTCTACGAGCTCATCAGCTCGGGGCATGGGGTGGGCATCTGTATTTGTGACAGAGTGGATACCCGATAGTCCATGCAGAACCTAAGCTCAGACTTGGCACCGGGAGCGGCAGCCTTGGGAATCAACACCACTGGGCTGGACCAGGGACTGCTGGACTTCTCAATCACCCCAAGAGCCAGCATCTTGGCAACTCCCTCCTTGATGCTGGACCTCACCTTATCTGACACTCTGTAAATGTTATTCTTCATAGGAGGACTATCTCCTATGTCTATATCATGGACGCAGAAGGGTGTGAGCCTAGGGTTGAGGGAAAACAGGGAAGAAAACTGCTCCAATAACTCGTAGCAGTCTCCTCTCTGATCTAAGGTCAGGGAGTCAGAGAGATTGTCACCCTCCACTGACCCATCACCTTCCTTGGCATAGAGGAGGTCAGGGAGAGGCTCACTCTCCTCTTCCACACCCTCATCTGTCACCAGAAGCATGCTGACTTCAGACCTCTCAAAATGAGGCTTCAGTCTGTTCTGATGGAGCGCCCTTATGGGGTTTCGAGGGGACTTGTGTTCCACTAAGTAAGCGCCCCCCCCTTTCACTCCTTGATCTCGAATGGGCCAGTTCAGAAGTCCTGGAGAGCTTTAGGCTCTACTGGCTCCATTACCCATACTTTGTCTCCAGGTGAGATTTCTACCAGGGTAGCCTTCTGGTCATACCATTGCTTCATCACCTCTTGACTGGCCTTGAGGTTGCTCTTGGCCTGTTTCCAGAAGTGTTGCATTTGGTTGCGGAGAGCTAACATGTAACTGACCACATCCTGGGTAGGTTTCCTGGGAGCTTTCTCTCACCAATCTCACTATGCTTAGGGGTCCCCTGACAGGGTACCCATACAGAAGTTCAAAGGAGCTGAACCTCCCTCTTTCTGGGGCACCTCTCTATAAGCAGAGAAGGCATGGCAAGAGGACATCCCATTTGCGCCTCATGTCGGCCTGTGATCATGCCTTTTAGGGTCTTGTTGAACCTTTCCACAAGCCCATTGGATTGAGGATGGTAAGGGGTGATAAACCGGTAGGTCACCCCACACACATCCCACATGGACTTCATGTATGCAGACATGAAGTTTGTGCCTCTGTCAGACACACCTCTTTTGTGAATCCCACACAGGTAAATATCCCCATCAGAGCTCTGATCACCACCGGTCCAGCCACTGTCCGTAGAAGGATCACCTCTGGATAACAGGTGACATGGTCCACCAAAACCAGGATCAACCTGTTGATTAGAGCAGTTTTGGGTTCCAAGGGACCAATGTTGTTAATGCCCACCCTTTCAAAGGGGGTGCCAATGACCGTGAATGGGACCAGGAGGGCCTTGAGCCTTTTCCCTGTCTTCCCACTAGCCTGGCAGGTTGCCCAGGACCTATAAAAAGCATTTGAGGCCACCCACATTTGGGGCCAGTAAAAGTGGGTGACAAGCCTGGCGAAGGTCTTGTCTTGCCCCAGATTTCCCACCAGGGGATGTCATGAGCCAAACCAAAAAGGAAGGTCCATTAGCACTGGGGGACCACCAGCACATGTTCTGCCCCAGCTTCCGGCACCTTAGGCTCACTGTAAAGGCGATCTTTCTCCTAATATATATGGTGATCGCCGGAGGCAACCCTGCTGCCTGTGCCGTGGCCTGTCGCCTCAAACTCTCAAGAGTGGGGCACTCTTTCTGCGCTTTGCAGAGTTCCTCCCTGGTTGACCAACCCTCAAATTGCAAGCCAGCAAGCTCAGGCAGGTTGCCAAGGGCGGCAATGTCCTCCCAGTTGGCTCAGGGGCCTCCTCCACTGGGTCCCTGTCAACCACCGTGGGCACTTCTGGGACCGGTTTCCCTTGCCCCTCTTCTTTGCAGCTGTCTGGGCCATTGTTCCAGGCTCCAGATGTCCTTGACTCCCTTCCCGGGCAGCCATGGACTCTGTGGTCATGCAGACCCATTCAGGCAAACCTAACATTTCCATGTGGGACCTCAGCTCTATCTCTTTCCAGGCAGTATGCTCAAGGTTGTTGCCTAACAGACAATCTACAGGCATGGAAGGACTCACAGCTACATTTAGAGCTCCAGAGACCCTCCCCACTCAAATGGAACGAGAGCCACCGGCAGGTGACTCTCACGATTGTCAGTGACTACGACCTGGTGGAATATATTGGGGATGACCTGCTCTGCTACCACCAGCTGACCCCTGACAGTGGTCATGCTGGCCCCTGTAACACACAGAGCCTCCACCCTTTGCCCATTAATGGTGACCCACTGCGTATAGTTGGAAGTATTTGCAGGCATGTGGGCTTTTGGAACAATTTCCTCATCTCACAAGGACACTAGGATTACCTCTATCTGTTCCCCAAAGCTGTCTGGGACGACCTCATCCCCGAACGCTACGCTAGCCAACTTATGTATCCGCCCTCCAATGGGGGGCTGTGCCCGCACTAGACACTTGGAGTCGCCCTTGAAGTAACCGTGCTTGGTGCACTCTAAGCATTTGGGTACAAACTTCCCCTTCTTCTTGCCAATGAACCCTGGCTTCTTTTCAGAATCAGGTTGGAACTGGTTACCACCACCCCCTGTGAATTGTTTTGGGGGCCTTTTGAGAACTCCTCATCTCTAAGTCTTTCTTCCCCCTCTTTCTTCTGGTGGGAACCCTGACTACCTTTGTGGGTGTCCCCCAGATACCTTTTGAACTTCCTAGGTTCAGTCAGCTTACTGTCAACTAGGTGCTGGCACAACTCTATAAAGCAAACACTGAGCATATGCTCTCTCAGGATCAAATTATACAACCCCACATATTCATTTACCTTACTGCCTCACACCCATCCATTCAGTGCCTTACTGGAAAAATCAAAGAAGTCTACCCATGTCTGTGTTGGCAGTTTGGTGCTGTCCCTGAACCTCTGATGATATCTCTCAGGCGTCAGCACAAGCTTGGCAATTAAAATGTCCTTCATGAGTGGGTATGTGCTGCGGTACTCTGGGGGTAATGTGAGGAATGTGTCTTTTCCAATGACTGGAACATGTTTCCACAGACCCGCTCTCCATTGATCTTCAGAAACCCATTGGGCCCTTAGAGCATCTTCAAACGCATCAGACCATTAATCAATGTCATCTCCCACCACATAACTTGGTACCATATCTTAGGGCATGCAAGCCTTCCTTTCTCCAGCAGGTCCTCCATGTGTGCTGCCACCATCACTGCTGGACTCAGACTGCCCAGACTTGAGGTCCATCTCTTTGAGACTTAGTTCGTGAGCCAGAAGAAGTTTATTTTCAGCTAAGGCTCCCTTAACCTCAGCTTGCTTGGCTTCTCTCTCAGCCTTCCTCTCCTCTGCCTCCATGTTTATCCTTGCCATTTGCAATTGAAATTCTCACTCCTCCCTTCTTTCCTCTGCGGTCAGGCCGTGGCTAGAGACAATGCTCCCTGATTTAGCTGGGGCACCATTCCAGCGGTAACATCCCCCACTGTTGGTGGCAAATCTTTTGATGCTCCACCTCAACATTCTCTTGTGAATGGGCTTCTGCCCTGCAGAACCCTTTCAGCTGGCTGACAGTGTATGTCTCCAGGTTAGCTAGGACAAACTGTCCAGCTCCTACTTGAGACCCAGCCAGAGAGTTAAAATGTCAAGCAGAAAAAACGAAATTGTAGAAAAAGAAAAAATAAATCAAGTTAACCTTTAACTGTGGGTAGGTAGTGTACACATAGTTATTGTATGTAATTGCACAAATACACTGCTGATCATAAATGTTAGAAATGGGGTCTCTAGTTGGCAGAGGTATACATTCTTGTCCAAGTAGGGACTACAATCCTAGTCAGGGTAAGTCACACACAATACAAATTATCCTGTGCCCACCACACAGGTTTAGAAAAATATAAGATATTTATCTGAGTGAATTAAGGTCAAACCGATCAAGTACAAGTTGAAATATCACTTTTGTAATCATAAGAAGAGTCTTGTCTTTAAAAGGCAACAAGTGTCTCTTGCAAGAATGCCTGGTATGCGTCAAAATTACACCCACGGAGACCGCAGAGGAGGAGATGCGAGGTATACGAAGGGTGTGCATTGGATTTCCGGGCTCACAAAGACGTTACATCGATTATTTTCCTTGTGGCAAGGACTTTGCGTCAAATTCCAGTGTCCAGGCTTGAATCATCTTTGTGATGTGGGGTCTTTTGATGCCCAGGGACGATGCGTGGGAATCCTGGGTGTGCAGGACAAAGTCACAGGTGCTGCATCGATCCAGTGGGTGATGCGTTGGAATTTCTGTCACACGGCAGGCTCTGCGTCGGTTCCTCCCGCAAGAAGTCGGGCTGTGTTAGTCCTGCTGGGCGATGAGTCGATCCAGTGGCTGTGCATTGAACTTCCGGTCTCAACACTAGTGCTGCATCTATCTCCACCTGGGAAGCCGGGCTGCGTTATTCCGGTTTGGCAATGTGGTGATTCTTTCACCGCTAGGCAGGCTGTGTGTCGATTTTCGCCACACAAGGAGTTCCTTTGCAGAGATGAAGTATTTTTGGCCCTGATATTTCAGGAAACAGGAGGCAAGCTCAATCCAAGCCCTTGGAGAGCACTTCAGCAGAGCCAGAGGTCAGCAAGACAGCAGGGCAACAGCAAGGCTGAAGTCCTTCACAGCAAAGCAGGGCAGGTGAGTCCTTTGGGCAGCCAGGCAGCTCCTATTGGCAAGTTGCAGGGTCTGCTTCAGGGTATCTGTCCCAGGAAGTGTCTAAGTTGGTAGGGTCAGGGACCCAGTTTATATACCCAAACGTGCCTTTGAAGTGGGGGAGGCTTCAAAGAGTGGTTTTGAAGTGTACAAGGTCCCCTTTCAATACAACCCTGTCTGCCAGGGTCCCAGTAGGGGGTTTGGCAGTCCATTGTGTGATGGCAGGCCACTGTCCTTTGAAATGTTAGTGTCAGGCCCTCCACCAATCCAGCCCAGGGAGACCCATTCAGTATGCAGATGTGTGCAGGTGTGATTGAGCATCCTGTGTTTGTGGTTGTCTGGGTGAAATGCCCAAGGGAGCTGTCAACCAGCCCAGCCCCGACGTCGATTGGAGACAGGCTGTAAGGCACAGAAGGATTTTAAGTGCAGAGAAATGCCCGCTTTCTAAAAGAGGCATTTCTAAAATAGTAATACAAAAATCCAACCTCACCAGTCAGCAGGGTTTTGTATTACCTGCATTACCATTCTAGCCATGCTACATATGACCTGTCTACCCCTTTCTGATCAGAACCTACCATTCAAACAGTATATGGGGGTAGCCCTAATGTTAGCCTATGAAAGGAGCAGGCCTCACAGCAGTGGAAAACAAATTTAGGAGTGTTCCACTACCAGGACACATAAAACACACAAGTATATGTTCTGCCTTTTATCTATAGAGCACCCTGCCCTGTGGGTTATCCAGGGCCTACCTTAGGTTGACTTATATGTAGGAGAAGGGGAGTTTCAGGCTTGACAAGTACTTGTAAATGCCAAGTCGAAGTGGCAGTGAAACTGCACACACAGGGCATGCAATGGCAGGCCTGAGACATGGTTAAGAGGTTACATTGATGAGGAAGTAAGCATTCATCTAAGTGATTAGCAAATGTTTATTTGTGAAGGTCCATTCACTGACTGTTGACATATATCAGGGTGTGACATGCAGAAATGTAGGAATCATATATGTGTGTCTATACTCAGTAATGCAATGGAATTTGTATTTGTATGACAAAAAGGTACAGTGATGTGCCTTCCCATTAGTAAACAGATTAAACCACCTCTTCCGGTAATGGAGCTTCGCTGAGCCTCAACAACCTTGAATGTACTACTGGCTTTTAGTTATGCAATGTAAGACAGGTGTTCTCTCCAGTACCAGTCTGGACTGAGGATTTCTGTAGGCCTAGCTCATTCATTATGCTGTGAATGTTTGTAGACCAATCGCCCAGACATTTTGCCCAGCTTGTCTCCTGTCTGCTTTTTTGTCTACATGTGATACATAGCAAACGTACATATGTACAACTTTGAAGAGGTTATTCTGACAATGTGCCATAGGGAAGTTTCAACAGTGTGACATTAGTTTTTCCATGCCACTTTATTCCTGCTACTGTTCATATTGCTGCAACACAGCTGTACCATCATTAGATATTAGGTATATGAACATTTTTGCAGGGCTTTGTGTGGAATCTGTTGGAAAGAATTTGTCATTGCCATACTCTTTGATAACATCAGGTTACCTAGGTATGCTACAAGAGACAAACCAGTCAAGGTGATGAGGTATCCTACTTGATACATGGGTATTGTAATCATGCAACTTCACTCGTGCAATTGGAGCTGTCTGTGAATATGATTTTACTGTGAGCAACTGTTTACAGGTCATGTAGCATGCATGCATGTGGTCTTGATAATGTTGAAGCCACTTTAGTGGACTTTGTAGCTGGATTTTTATGTAGATTTTAGAAATGTTCTTTGATAAAAGCTGTTGGACAAGTATGTAATGGCACATGCAATAAACTTATTTGTGTTTGTCAGTTCAGCATCATCCCAGTCACACTGAGGAGACGGGCCGACATCTGGCCATGGTATCTCTTTTTGTGACACAACAGGCATGGAGGGAGTCAGTGGCCCAGTGGACCCTCCCTAGTGGTGGCAAAACACACAGGACCAGTTTCTACATCATCCTTGTCTGCCATCTTATCACCATCTCCACCCTCCCTGCTGCTCCCCACCCAGTTGGCGGGGCCCACTCATCTAAGTGGGAAGCCATCTCCTTTGCTCCAGGCACCTCACCCCGCTGTCCTGAGTGAGGAGGCTGTTTGCCTCCTGGGAAATATCTCTGTGGATCAGAGTGTACTACTAAATGCCATCCATGGGCAGAGCTGCAATCTGCAATAGATAGTGTTGACTTCAAAATCATTTACAATGCTATGTCTTCCCTACAGAGGTGTTTTCAGGATCTGGCCCCCTCCCTCACGGCAGCCTTCCACCCATCCCAAACTTGCAGCCCATCTCCTGCGTCTTCCCCATCCAGTTTTCCTATTCCCATGTCTGTCCCAAGCACACTCCCACATAAGTATGCATATACATTAGCATCTCCAAACAGCACATGCAAACATAACACACAAAACACACAAGCATGCAACCAATCACCAGACACTCACCCCCTCACAAACACCACCACCCCCATACCCACAGATACCATGATACCCCCTGACACTGCACCTGCACCCACAGACCCATCCACCATCCCCAACGTTCCACAGATACCACAGACAACACACCCATAGACCCATCTACCACCCCAGCATTAACCCATACGCCACACTCACACCCACAAACCAGTCCACCACCGAGCAGTCCCCCAGACACCACATGCACAGACCCATCCACCACCACCAGCATTACCCCAGACACCACACTCGCACCACCAAACCCAACCACAATACCCAGCACACCCAGCACATCCACATCACACAAAAATGCAAATGCCCACACTTACCACACACTAGACACCTATAAAAAACAAACATGATACTTAAGACACACAGATAGCAGCACCAAAAATACACCTACCCACACCTGACACTTCAACTCCCTCAACCTACCAACCTCTAATCCCTCAAGGACATCCTACCCCAAGAAAAGTTTGTTTGCCCTTGACCTTACCCCTGACAAACCCAAACCCGCTCCCAAAGCCAAAAGGACCTCTTCCACACCCCAACCCATCCCTCCCCCATCCAAAACCTCCCAAATATAAACTGATCCCGCATCACTAAATCCAGCCATACCCCACAGAAAAACAAAACCCCTCCTAAAACTAAGGACACCCCTCCCAAAGATAGGACCACTCCTCCCAAAAACTAAGGACACCTTTCCCAAATTCAGGCCCACCCCTCCAAAGACTGAAGCCACCCATCCCAAAATCAACCCTATCCCCCCAAATGACATCATTGAGTTGCCTGGACTGCCCACTGGATGCCCTTTCCTGGGGAGGCTCCCATGGCAGCATCACGAGAGGCAAGATTAGTGGCACAACAGTGTGCTAGACCACACATTGTTATTTTGGACTGGCCATTGACCTTTACTTTACTACATGTGTTAAATATTTAACATAAACCACAATTGTTAGTTTTGTCATGCATTAGTCCTGCCAGTACTTTTCTACCATTTTGATGTCCAGGAATACTTTGGGATGTATGACTATAGTTTGTTTGTTTCACTCTGATTAATGATCCATTTGATGTGATTGGTATGATATGACCTTTGAACCAGTGCTGGAGTCACCCAGGACAGCATGTTCATTGAATGACTGTGCAGGATGTAATCCAATTGGCACTGACATTGCATTGGGTAGTATTTCATATGGTAAGTAATTAATCTTGGCTTGGCAATCTCAACATAATTTCGGATGCATTTCTCCCTCTGATGTAGGTTGGATATGTGTTTACTGTGTGCAAGCTAGAGATTTGTTATCCACACATGGAGGTTGGTTGTTTAATTGCTATATCTTTGTATACATTTTAATGGACGTGTCCATTTTTGTGTTTGTACCTTGCATCTACTTTATCTAAATGTGTAACACATGCTGTCACTGCTTTGTTTGCTTTCATGACTTGTACTTACGCATTTCCCACATATGCATGGCACTTGGTTATGCTATTGATTGTCCTTGATATACTTAAAGCCACAGTTCCTGTGAAAAATAAAAGTTTTGAGGCATGTGAATTGTGGCTCAGGGCAAAGGCCTTCCATGGGTCCCACTTGTGGAGGCAAACCTAATCTTCAGAAAGTCTTTACATTGTGATTGTTGAATGTTTCTCACAGTGATCATTTTGAATCCCATTTGCCTAGCTTTACCTTGAAAAGTGAGCGATATGTGAGAGTACATTACAGAGATTTAGCAGAGAAGGTGTGTTTCAGTTTCGTGGCACATCCATCAGTAGCAGCTCCTCTGCTATGGTGGAGGAGCGTCTCCCCGCCTGCGAGCAGCAACAGCTGCAAATTCTTTAACAAAGAACGTATAATAAACTAAGTTTATTATCATTTTGTTGTTGAAGGGGCGGGGCATTGGGATGACGACCACTGAGGGGAGTACACTGTGCACTCCTCTTAGTGCATATGTGTGTTTGGCTGGCCAAACACACATGCGCACAAGGGCTCCTCCAGCCCAGCCCTGTGTTGCCGGGCTGTAGAGAGCAGGCACAGGCTCCAAGTCTGCCTGGGAGATCCCTGGTTGGGTGCTCACAGCCAATCCTAATGCTGTTTTGAGCAGCGTCAGGATTGGCCACAGGGCAGGCTGGGAGCCTGTGTCTGCTTGCTGTTGAGGAGACAGAATAGCGGCGGCGCGGTGCTGCCAGGTGCGGCGTGCATGTAAGTTTTTTAAAATACATTTTTTTATTTGATTAATATTCCCCCTGCATGCCAACCCGCCCCTAGTGACCCCTGCGAGCCGCGACTGACATCCATACAGATGTATCTTTGATATCACAACAGGACCTAGCATGTGAACTTTGTGACGGTATCACTTAGATTAATAGGTGGGATGTTGATGAGGAGGTGTTGTTGTGTGACACAATTTAATGCACACATCACTATCCCTGATTATGAGATGTGCACACATATTGAGTGTGCCTGCCCAGTGTCAGTGACCGGGACAAAGAGGGCATCAAAAGATGTGATTAGTTCATACATTGAGAACAATTCAGAACAAGGGCCCACAAAATATATTTCTCCCAAGGACCCCAAACCCCTTGCCAGATCCATGGTGGGGCATCTATTAGTGGTGGAGGTGATGGAAACTGGTAAGAGTGTAGCTTTGTCTGCAGCAGTAGTCCGTGTATGATCCGCTCCATGGTAGCACAGGATGTGTGAAGCTGAGTACAGGTAAGCTTCTGCCTTATATCTCCCCCTTTTAACCAGCTCAGATGTGGTGGTTGAACCACCACAGTCACATCGGCTTGAAGGCACTTTGCAATTAGTTCAGCTGTAACACTGGTGGTCGGCCCTCCAACAGACATATTGGCCTATCCAGCTACAGTCAGTGGCAGCAGTCTTTCATCTATGTAACTGCATGCCTCGTAATACAGCGGTCAGACCGCCAACACTGCGGTGGTGAATCTGACACCAACCCCACGGTGGTATCAAGACCGCCAAACTCAAAATCAGGCCCTTAGTGTGCAATATGCTACAAAAAGTAAATTTGTCTTTGATAGTACTAGCCTCTGTCCCTCTTCACAGAGGTAGCTAACCACTACAAGTTACTAATAGAAATCCCCTTGAACACAAACTAAAGCCCCTAATGGAATATTGTGAAGGCACTTGAGTTGGCAGACCACATTGCCCAGGACACAGATGCCAACCCATATTGCAAATACCGTGGTGGAATGTCTATGACAGCACCTTGGCGTAGGAAGTCAAAACAAATAATAGAGTAGAAGGATGGCACAATACAGTACAATCTACACTAGGCAAAACCCAACCTGCACTCTAAAATGTATTGAAGCCGTGCAAAATGATCAGTGCTACCAACAACTAAAAGTGGAGCAGTCTGTAACCTAAATTGCAACACAAATTAGCAAGCAAACCAAAACAATGTATGTTGTGCTACAATTTAAAGTAAAACTCTTCATAAACAACAAGAGTACATCATTTAGAAATATTAGCAAAAAGCATATTATAAAATAAATACTAAGATACAAAACTCCCACAGAAGTATAGCATAATCCTTAACATTACAAATTGTTTTTATATAACTAATAAACATAATTTTTAATATACCAGTCAAAATGTTCAATACAAATACAAATTTAAAGAAGACTGATAAAATAAAACTAAACCAAATAAATTTAATGTGGTTTACTCTGCTGTTGCTGCATCCTGTGTAGCCATTAGTCAAAAAGTATATTCCACCAGGAACTGGAAAAATTATTTCCAAAAAGCCCATAAAACCGGGAAATTAACTGATCCAATAGAGATCTATCATAGCAATCCAAAGTATCCAGGTACCATAAAAGAAGCTTCAAAACCCTGAGTCCTAAAGGGGTACTAATGGACTGATTTAAATCTAACATTCACCTATGGGCCCCAATGTTAACAATCTATTTTAACAAAGTTTCTAAGCATAGTCTCCACAGCACTTGGTCTAAATCGGTTACCGTTCCTTTATACAAAAATAACTCAAGGGACAATCCTCAGACCTATTTCATTGATCAACTCCAAGGTCAAAATTTTAGGCTAAGTGCTCCTATTCAGATTAGCAACTTGGGCCAAAGAACAGGTAGTGCTATTAGATGCCCAAAATGGTTTTAACCAGTCAAAGGTACTATAGATCAATGCCTAATTAAAATGATCTTTAAATTACGGACCCGGAGCCGTACACTTGGATATTATGTACTTAAGTTTCGCCTTTTACAAGGTTAAAAGAGACAGGTTGTGGTGCATTATGCTGGACATAGGAATTTATTAAAATGGTTTTTGATTTTTACATGACTTACATCTTAATATAAATGTCTCTGCCAGGTATGGCCTGAATGGAGAATGCACTGAGCACTTTACACGTAGCAGTGGCATCAGACAAGGTTGCATATTGGCCCCTTTTTTATTCACTCTATGTGAGAAAGTAGCCTCTTTCTAGCCTTGTTACCCCCACTTTTGGCCTTTGGCCTTTTGGCCTGTTTGTGAGTGTATGTCAGGGTGTTTTCACTGTCTCACTGGGATCCTGCTAGCCAGGGCCCAGTGCTCATAGTGGAAACCCTTTGTTTTCAGTATGTTTGTTATGTGTCACTGGGACCCTGCTAGCCAAAACCTCATTGGTTATGCTCTCTCATTTATTTCAAATTGTCACTAACAAGCTAGTGATCAATTTTACCAATTTACATTGGCTTACTGGAACACCCTTATAAATCCCTAGTATATGGTACTAAGGTACCCAGGGTATTGGGGTTCCAGGAGATCCATATGGGCTGCAGCATTTCTTTTGCCACCCATAGGGAGCTCTGACAATTCTTACACAGGCCTGCCACTGCAGCCTGAGTGAAATAACGTCCACGTTATTTCACAGCCATTTTACACTGCACTTAAGTAACTTATAAGTCACCTATATGTCTAAACTTTACCTGGTAAAGGTTAGGTGCAAAGTTACTTAGGCCCTCATCCTGACCTTGGCGGGCGGCGGAGGCCGCCCGCCAAAGTCCCGCCGTCAGGTTACCGTTCCGCGGTCGAAAGACCGCGGCAGTAATTCTGACATTCCCGCTGGGCTGGCGGGCGGCCGCCTTCAGGCCGCCCGCCAGCCCAGCGGGAAAGAGGCTTCCACGATGAAGCCGGCTCGGAATCGAGCCGGCGGAGTGGAAGCTGTGCGACGGGTGCAGTTGCACCCTTCGCGTATTTCACTGTCTGCGCAGCAGACAGTGAAATACATTTAGGGGCCCTCTTACGGGGGCCCCTGCAGTGCCCATGCCAGTGGCATGGGCACTGCAGGGGCCCCCAGGGGCCCCGCGACCCCCCCTACCGCCATCCGGTTCCCGGCGGGCGGACCGCCGGGAACTGGATGGCGGTAGGGGGGGTCGGAATCCCCTCGGCGGCGCAGCAAGCTGCGCCGCCTTGGAGGATTCCAAGGGGCAGCGGAAAACCGGCGGGAGACCGCCGGTTTTCCTGCACTGACCGCGGCCAAAGCGCCACGGTCAGAATGCCCTGCGGGGCACCGCCGGTCTGTCGGCGGTGCTCCCACCGACCCTGGCCCCGGCGGTCTAAGACCGCCGGGGTTAGAATCACCCCCTTAGTGTGAGGGCACCCTGGCACTAGCCAAGGTGCCCCCACATTGTTCAGGGCCAATTTCCCTGACTTTGTGAGTGCGGGGACATCATTACACGCGTGCACTACATATAGGTCACTACCTATATGTAGCTTCACAATGGTAACTCCGAATATGGCCATGTAACATGTCTATGATCATGGAATTGCCCCCTCTATGCCAACCTGGCATAGTTGGCACAATCCCATGATCCCAGTGGTCTGTAGCACAGACCCTGGTACTGCCAAACTGCCTTTCCTAGGGTTTCACTGCAGCTGCTGCTGCTGCCAACCCCTCAGACAGGTTTCTGCCCCCCTGGGGTCAAGCCAGGGTTGTCCCAGGATGGCAGAACAAAGGACTTCCTCTGAGAGAGGGTGTTACACCCTCTCCCTTTGGAAAATGGTGTGAAGGCAGGGGAGGAGTAACCTCCCCCAGCCTCTGGAAATGCTTTCATGGGCACTTTTGGTGCCCATTTCTGCATTAGCCAGTCTACACCGGTTCAGGGACCCCTTAGCCCTGCTCTGGTGCTCTGGTGCCACTCCGCTGACCTGCACCTCCCCTGGGAGGTGTCCAGAGCTCCTCCAGTGTGCTCCAGACCTCTGCCATCTTGGAAACAGAGGTGCTGCTGGCACACTGGACTGCTCTGAGTGGCCAGTGCCACCAGGTGACATCAGAGACTCCTTGTGATAGGCTCCTTCAGGTGTTGCTAGCCTATCCTCTCTCCTAGGTAGCCAAACCCTCTTTTCTGGCTATTTAGGGTCTCTGTCTCTGGGGAAACTTTAGATAACGAATGCAAGAGCTCATCCGAGTTCCTCTGCATCTCTCTCTTCACCTTCTGCCAAGGAATCGACTGCTGACCGCGCTGGAAGCCTGCAAACCTGCAACATAGTAGCAAAGACGACTACTGCAACTCTGTAACGCTGATCCTGCCGCCTTCTCGACTGTTTTCCTGGTGGTGCATGCTGTGGGGGTAGTCTGCCTCCTCTCTGCACTAGAAGCTCCGAAGAAATCTCCCGTGGGTCGACGGAATCTTCCCCCTGCAACCGCAGGCACCAAAAAGCTGCATTACCGGTCCCTTGGGTCTCCTCTCAGCACGACGAGCGAGGTCCCTCGAATCCAGCAACTCTGTCCAAGTGGCCCCCACAGTCCAGTGACTCTTCAGTCCAAGTTTGGTGGAGGTAAGTCCTTGCCTTACCTCGCTAGACTGCATTGCTGGGAACCGCGACTTTTGCAGCTACTCCGGCCTCCGTGCAGTTCTGGCGGAAATCCTTTGTGCACAGTCCAGCCTGGGTCCACGGCACTCTAACCTGCATTGCACGACCTCCTAAGTTGTTCTCCGGCGACGTGGGACTTCTTTGTGCGACTTCGGGTGAGCACTGTTTCACGCATCCTCATAGTGCCTGTTTCTGGCACTTCTTCGGGTGCTACCTGCTGCTAAGAGGGCTCCTTGTCTTGCTCGACATCCCCTCTACCTCCTGGTCCAATTTGCGACCTCCTGGTCCCTCCTGGGCTACAGCAGCATCCAAAAACGCTAAACTCACGATTTGCAGCTAGCAAAGCTTGTTGGCGTTCTTTCGACTCTACAAGGCGAGAGGGATCCGTCCTCCAAAGGGGAAGTCTCTAGCCCTTTGCGTTCCTGCACAAACCGCAGCTTCTTCTGTCCAGTAGAAGCTTCTTTGCACCCGCAGCTGGCATTTCCTGGGCATCTGCCCATCTCCGACTTGCTTGTGACTTTTGGACTTGGTCCCCTTGTTCCACAGGTACCCCAGATTAGAAATCCACAGTTGTTGCATTGTTGGTTTGTGTCTTTCCTGCATTATTCCTCTAACACGACTTCTTTGTCCTTAGGGGAACTTTAGTGCACTTTGCACTCACTTTTCAGGGTCTTGGGGAGGATTATTTTTCTAACTCTCACTATTTTCTAATAGACCCAGCGACCCTCTACAAGGTCACATAGGTTTGGGGTCCATTCGTGGTTCGCATTCCACTTTTGGAGTATATGGTTTGTGTTGCCCCTATCCCTATGTGTCCCCATTGCATCCTATTGTAACTATACATTGTTTGCACTGTTTTCTAAGACAATACTGCATATTTTTGCTATTGTGTATATATATCTTGTGTATATTTCCTATCCTCTCACTGAGGGTACACTCTAAGATACTTTGGCATATTGTCATAAAAATAAAGTACCTTTATTTTTAGTATAACTGTGTATTGTGTTTTCTTATGATATTGTGCATATGACACTAAGTGGTACTGTAGTAGCTTCACACGTCTCCTAGTTCAGCCTAAGCTGCTCTGCTAAGCTACCATTATCTATCAGCCTAAGCTGCTAGACACCCTATACACTAATAAGGGATAACTGGGCCTGGTGCAAGGTGCAAGTACCCCTTGGTACTCACTACAAGCCAGTCCAGCCTCCTACACTCTATATGTTAAAAAAAGAAAGCAGATCCTTGTATCTGGGGGTCTTGCTCTTTCTTTGTTGCAGCTGTCCTGTCCATACCCTTTCTATGCAGATAATACTCTTTTAGTCTTGAGGAGAGAGCAATGGCTTCAAGCTTTACTCGACCTGTCTACAGAACCTTATCTTCTGTTTGACATGTGCAACACCCATCACTATTTATTAACATGGTTAAGGTTACATGTGATTCATTTTTATTAAGCTCCCCCAAGAGATGGTCTCATGATGTGGACTGCTCTCCTTACATTTGTGATGCTACATCCACTCAAGATACAATGCACTTTATTTTATTCTGTCCTATATGCCAGGTTATAGAACTCCCTCCCTGAGTCCTTGAGATGCTGTGCTTCCTAATTTACTGTTTGTAAGGAATTGAAGACCTGGCTGTTTTATCTTTACTCTTCCAGCTGCTGTACCTATTGTCTAAAAGTACTGGAAATCTCTGGGGTAGCTATGTGATATAAAAGATCAA
The DNA here is from genome assembly GCF_031143425.1 of Pleurodeles waltl. NCBI lineage: Eukaryota > Metazoa > Chordata > Amphibia > Caudata > Salamandridae > Pleurodeles > Pleurodeles waltl. The sequence goes on from NC_090442.1 coordinate 818,718,656, forward strand.
TTAATAATAACAATTAACATACAAGAACTTTAGATCATGTTTTCAAAGTCACTTCTAGTTGGAAGAAACGTTACCCATGCCAGCCCTGCTCTTTTGTTTTCATGGTTATAAAGTGATTCTTTCATTTTCCGGTCTCTTGCTTGCTTTATAAACTGCGCTGACAGATTAAGGAATTCCATGAGTGATGACTTTTAATGTTTTGCTTTGTAATATTTTGTCTCTTTACTGCCTGGTCATATTGTAATTGATGTTTATAGTTTATTATTTCAAACCAAATAAAGTATATCCTGATACTGATACATAAATAATAAAACTGTTATTATTGAAATGTTTTCATTAAAATTGAAATAAGTAAGTGTATAACATATGAATATACAAATACATCTCAATTAATACAGCCAAAATAATAGATACTTATTCTGTTTTATTATTTAATTATACGTAGTTTTTAATATTTTGTATGTAAAATGTAAAAGTGTAATAATAAACAACCTATTTATGATGACATTATAATTTTAACATTTAAAAAAAAAAAACAACTATAAAAAGGTCAAGAAAAGTGTGATAATATTTTTATTAAATTAAAAATATGTAATCTAAGTACATTTTCCATAATTCTATTTACATTTAAAAATAATCCAGATGTTTATAATTAAAAATGATCATTTTACTATTTACAATAAAATGTGAAATGTAAAATTATTTTAATGTATCAATATAATAAAATTCATTATTAAACATTTTAAATAAAAAGTTAATCATTTAAAAAGTCTTTATTTTACAATATTAAATTCTACCTCATTAACAAATAAACATTACATTTAAATTCACTGTTTAGAAATCTCCCTACCCTTATTTCCTAAAATCCAATATCTTAATTTTACACATTACTACAACTGTAAATAAACAATTCAGACATTTCAATATTAATAAATTATCTTACTAAACAAAAAAGTTTTAAAAAAATAATAACCGTCTGAATTCAAACACACTCTATTAAAATATCTATAAAATAAGACCAACAAATGATATTTATACAACATTTTTGAATAAAATATTGTTTACAATGATATTAAAAACAAAACTTACTTTAATATTCTTACCTTCTATAGTACTGTCCATGTTATTTTTTACATCCAAATATTCAATATTTTTGCATCATGATATTTTTTATTCAAAATGTTGTCCAAACACTGCAGGTTGGAGCAGTTAAAGGGCACACTGAACATAATTAACATTGTGAGAGGGTTATAAATGAGTGGTTGGTATGCCATCCCAACTTCCGTTTCTTTACATGTTGATGCTTACTGTTGTGATGGCATTCAGTACGGAGATTTTCATGTAGAGCTGAGTGTCATCATCCTAGGAGTGAAATTAGTAATTTAAAGAGATTGGCTAGGGGTTCCAAGTGTAAGTTAAACAGGGTAGGTACTCAAACTGAGTCTTGTGAGTCTCCTGGCCCTACCATAGAGGTGATTAATATGTGTTGCCCTTTTTTATTTTTGGCTTCTCTTATCCAGGTAGGATGTTTACTAATTGAGTGATGCTTTTTGAGTTTAGTCTGTCTCTTATAGTTTTAATAGCATGTGATGGTTTGATGTGGCAAATGCAGAATGGGGATCTAAAATGATGATAAGACAAGAATAATCTAAATCAAAACTCTGCAGGGCATCCTGTGGTATATTTATAATGGCTTATTTTGTGCAACACCATTGTCTGAAGTAAGGTTGATGTAATTATTGTAATGGTTAACCTGTATTGCCACACAGCTTTTCAGTATGTCCCAAAGAAAAAGTAAATTCAAAACTGGACAGAAGTTATTCATCTCCAATGTATATGTTCCTGCTTTCTTAATTAGGGGAGTGACTGGACCAACTTTTAGCCAGTTGATGACTTTTCCTATAGACAAAAATGTATTTATCACGTTAATCCAAAAAGGTGCAAAGGAGTGGCCCATTTCTTTTAAGATTAATGTTTTAATGCACTTAGAAAAGTGAGTGAATGTTTATGTGTTCATGATAATCTCCATGATCTCTGTATGTGAGACGTCTCTGACATTAGACCAAAGAAACATTTATTTTTATAACCTGAGTGTATCTAGACTGAGCTTCTGGAATTATACAGGGAGAGCTTGATCTTCACTTTTTCTCTGAAGAACATGGCAAATTCCTTGCATTTCTCTTTGGTTCTTTATCAGCAAGCTCATTAAAAAAAAAAATGGGCTTTACCCTCATAACCCCGTAGATTTCTTATTACATTTACCCACATAATCCCCTGGATTTTTTTACTTTTGACTATTAGGTTTTTGGACTAATCCTGTGAGAGAGCCTCACTCCCTAAGTTCTACTCAGAACAAATTCATGATAATTAGCATAAGAGTGCTATCTTCCAGTTATGCCTTTTAAGATAAGGGTCACTGCTAATAACTAGTTACAAGGAAATACGAGAGCACATGTGTGTGCATGCATGAGAACTGTTTATGTGGGACTACCATCTTACCCAAGTTGACATCTGCACACAGGTTTCCTGTCAAAGAAGGGACCCTGTAGAGATTAGCACTAACTTGTTGTAGGCCTTATAATATGATGAGGCATTCATAGTGTAGATTGGTAGTGCTTACTGAAGGTTTGTGGTGGTCAATCAGATTCCAGGCCCTTGCCCTAAAGCCCTACTCGGCTAAGTTAATTACTCTGCTGTCCAGCAGGAGGATAAAATGCTTCCTCACATCCTAGATCCACTTTAGATGCTAGGAGGTTTGTTGAAAATGCTCCTGTGTAAAGGGCGGCTGGCAGGTAGGAGCAAAATGAGCTCAAGAACATTGCAATTTGAAATACAGGGCTAGAGGAAGTCATTTGCATAAGTTGCACCCCTTAGGGGACCACGCAGATAACAAACCGTGTGTCGCTTCATTGACTATTTCTAACTTTCTCCAGGAGTCCTAAGCCCCCATGGGATAAGAAAATTGCAAGTTTATTAATTTGGAGTCTGAGAAGAGGGCATGAGTGGGGCCCCACCCTCGATCCACTGGACCCATCACTCAAGGCCATGTGCAAACAAGGAACTGACTTTGAGGTCTTATCGCCTTGCACAGCAGATAACTGAGCCTGTACCTGTTTACGGGGGTTGGGCATGCCTTGCTTGCCTTTTACCTCATTCACCACGGCCAGCACAGATCAGAGGAACTGCATGGCTCCTGAAGTCCTCCTGCTAGTTCCCATGCGCTGCACAGTATATGCAGTGCATGCAGGGATTCAGTTGAAGTCACACGTGCCTTGAGGCTCCCCACGCAGCTCCTAACAACCCCCAAAAGCTTGTAGGTGTCCCCGTTGGGATCACAGGTCACCAAACAAAAATGAAAATGACAGCACAAAGCTGGTTGACCTATAAACAAAAGGGAATGTTTGCAGAAAAAAAACATTAATAACATGTTCACTCATTAAGGGAAAGGAGTGCCACAGAATTCTCTGGGGTGCTCTCAAAATGCAGACCTTGGGCTTCTGTGATGCACAATGGAATTCAGGGGAACCTCCAATGGTTGCATGTGTTTGGGGGAATGCAGTAAGTGCAGCTGCCCCTCAGATATGTCCTGACAAAAACTGGCCATACATTTCATTATAGTCGTGACCCCATGACAGGTTTTGCTTCATTTTAAAGCTAGTTCTGCCTGTGGTTTTGTACACGGGCTAGCAATTGCAGGGATCTCTCTTGGTGGGTCCTAGGGCTGCAGTTGCGGATCCCAAAGACCTCAAAAACTACCGGCCCATCTTCCTGCTTCTGTTCCCAGCAAAGGTACTTGAGAAAATCGTCAACAGGCAACTGTCCCACCACCTGGAGGAAAACAACACTCTGGAACCTTCTCAATCCAGCTTTCACAGCAATCACAGCACCAAGACTGCCCTCATCGCAGCAATCAATGACATCCAGACCCTCCTGGACAAAGGCGAAACAGCAGCCCTTATCCTCCTGGAGCTCTCGCCCGCCTTTGACACCGTCTGCTACCACACCCTGTGTACACGCCTCCACAACACAGGGATCCACTACAAGGCCCTGGACTGGATCACCTCCTTCCTCACCGACAGAACACAGAGAGTCCACCTCCCTCCATTCCTATCTGAAGCCACCAAGACCATCTGCGGCGTACCACAGGGCTCCTCCCTCAGCCAGATACTTTTCAACATGTCACCGCTTGCCAAAATCGTCCAATCTCACAACCTCAACATCATCTCTTACACCAACGCCACCCAGCTGATCCTCTCCCTCACCAAGGACATTGCCACAGTCAAAACCAACCTCCACGAGCATGTGAAGGCGTCGCCAACTGGGTAAAAAACAGTCAACTAAAACTTAACTCAGATAAGACATAGGTCTTCATCCTTGGCCCCACCCCCTCCGATTGGGATGCCTCCTGGTGGCTGCCCTCGCTAGGAGGTGCAACAACGCCCGCCAACCACACCCGCAACCTGGGTTTCATCCTTGACTCATCGCTCTCCATGACCCAACAAGTCAACGCCATCCCAGCCTCCTTCTTCAACACCCTCTGCATGCTCCGCAAAATCTACAGGTGGATCCCTATCAAAACGGTTACCCAGGACCTCATCAGCAGCAGACTGGACTACGGCAATGCTCTCTACATGGGAACCACGGCAGCTCTCCAGAAAAGACTGCAGCAGATACAGAACGCATCCACACGCCTCATCCTCAACATCCCCCAGCACAGCCACATCACAGCCCACTTGAGAAACCTATACTGGCTTCCAGTCAACAAAAGGATCCCATTAAAACTCGTAACCCACGCCCACAAAGCACTCCACAACGCCGGACCAGCATACCTCAATGGTCGTCTCACATTCTCCACCCGAACCGACAGCTCCGCTCCGCCGAACATGCCCTCGCCACCGTCCCACGCATCCACAGGACAAAAAACTGTGGCAGATCCTTCTCCCACTTTGCGGCCAAGACCTGCAACACCCTCCCCATCCACCTATGGCAGACCAAGGACCTACTGACCTTCAGGAGACTCCTCAAGACCTGGCTGCTCGAGCAGTAGCAGCTCCCCCCTCCTCAACGCGCCTTCTTGAGACCCTCACGGGTGAGTAGAGTGCTCTACAAATATACTGATTGATTGATTGATTGAGTAAAAGTAGATATAAGACGCAGAGACAAATATTTTTCGTTTCATTGCTTTATTAACAATGTAAATGTCTAATAATGGAAAGTTTTACAGCATAAAGTATACTATTCAATTTTATTACTACCCACATTACCTTCAGTGATCGGTTATAACATATATTGCATAGTGGTACTATTTCCATATTTTTCAATGGTGTTGCAATGGTGAAATATCACATGTTGTTGCTTTTACTAGTTTGGTGACACCCTGGAAAAGTCAATAGGTCTGTTTTATTGATAATGACAGCCACTTATATTTTGATATTGTGTTGAGTACAGTAAAAGGTTATTGTGTTTATAGGAGTCAGGACTTGACAGTCTGTAATGTGTTATGGTGTTTCAATCTACATATTTGTAATTGAATGTGTAATATTTTGTAGTTTACATTTTTGAGGAGCTATCTTGTCAATAATGCCAGACAGGTTATCCAGAAATTGTATTGCGATATTCTTATTGTCTTGATCTACCAACATTCTCTGCAGGGGAACTGATTGGGAGTTCTAAGGATCAAGGCTGATAATATTTGAGAGCTAACCCTTTTTGTCTTCAAGGTTGGTCTCTCTCAGAGATCTTAGATAATGGAAGGGTGAAGGATACTAGGCAGTGATTAGAACAATCAACAGTGATGGAAGATTCCTACTTGCCTAGTACTACTGGTGTGATAATGAAGTCTATGATTGGCAGCTATCACATGAGTGCGATGTTAAATAAGATTATTATTATTGAAGAATGGTGTTAGAAATTGTGTCTCTTATTGGCAGAGGTATGAACGCTGTCCATGTGGGGACCATAATCCTAGTCAGGGTAAGTCAGAACACTACCTAAATTATCCTGTGTTCACCCTCCAATAACTTGGCGCAGAGCAGGCAGGCTTAACTTAGAAGGCAATGTGTAAAGTATTTGTGCAATAACCCATACAGTAACACAGTAAAAACACCACAAAAGTATTCCACACAAGTTTAGAAAAATGAGTCATATTTATCTGACTATATAAGACCAAAATTACAAAGGTCCAATATACACGGGTCAAGATATCACTTTTTAGAGGTTTAAGCAAGTCTTAATCCCTAGGACTCAATAGATGTATCTCTTTAGCACAAAATACCTGGAAGGTGTCAAAAACAAAGACAATGTGGGCCACAGTTGAGGTGGTGTGTCAGGTGAGGTGATGTGCCAATTCATTTCTTGCAGGAAAGCCAAAGTGTTGATTTCCAGGCATGCAGTCTCAGTTCCTTTCTGTGGTACAGGGTTGATGACAGATTGACTCCCATGGAGGATGCGTGGAAAATCCAGGTGCTAGGATTATAAAACCATGGTGACACAGGCACTGCGTTGTTCTGCAGGTGCTGCATTGATTTTTCAGCTGTGAGACAGGTGTTTTTTTGTTTTTTTTTGTCCTCACACACCTAACAAAGACTTCTATATAGTTGTTCTTTGCACCCTCTCAAGAGTGAAGCTGATCATGCCAAGGAGCCCCCATTTCCTCTCATATAGACATCCGGTGGTAGATAAAACTAACCATACTGACCAGTCTAACGAAAGAGGGGGAAGAGGAGAAATAATCATTGGACATTGATCTGCGAGATCCCAATTTATACCCTTCCTATTCCATTAAAACTTTGTTTGAGCTCTTCCCCAGTTAAACAAAGGAGCCCACATTTCCTCTTTCCTCTTACTTAAACCTCCCACCTCCAAATCCATTCTTGCAACATAGAAGAGAGCCTGCAGCCAATCCAAAAGAAGAGGGGGGGCATTCACCATTGATTTTAAACATATTTCCCTCCTAGCCATCAAAATGGAATAGAAAATCAAGTTCTTATAAGCATTATGGGCCTGATTACAACTTTAGCGGAGGGTGTTAATCCGTCCCAAATGTGACGGATATTCCACCCACCGTATTACAAGTTCCATAGGATATAATGGACTCGTAATACGGCGGGTGGTATATCAGTCACATTTGGGACGGATTAACACCCTCCGCCAAAGTTGTAATCAGGCCCTATGTCCGTTATGCCTTTCACCACCTACCCCTTGTACATGCCCGAAAATAATGAGAGGAAGAGTTATCAGAATTTCCCGTCCCAACATACTAGAGAGAAGGTTACACAGTTCTTTCCAGAAGAGCTCCACCACTGGACACTCAGAAAACATATGTATATCGGTGGAATACTGTAAATCACATTTAGGACAATTGAATGCCTTGTTGTTATCTATTTTATAGAGTCATCCATGGGATAACTAGGCTCTATGTATAGTAAACAGATGGTTCTTCGACAGAGACGCCGGCTTTACTGTCTTAAACAGAGATAACATAGATGATTCCTACCACTGCACTACCTTCCCTTGCGGCATGTCCTTCCCCCAAAAGGAGGTGGGCATTATAACTTCACAATCCAATCCTTCTAATATAATACCAACTTGAAACCCGCTTAAGTCTGAGGGACTCTGCTAACACACCTTCCTCCAAAAAGCCTGCAGCCCCAAATGTAACTCTGGATTTCAGTAACCAGTCTTTTATTTGGGCATATTTCAATCTAGAAAAGGCACCCCCCAGCTTAACCACAAGATCTTCCAGGGAGATTAAGGTCCTCATTACAACATTGGCGGTAAAAGCCGCTTACCGCCGTGCAGAAGACCGCCAACACACCGCCGCGGCAGCGGGATTCCGCCACAGCTATTATGACTCACATCTCGGAATCTGACAAAATTCAGACACCCACACAAGTCCGCCACACCAAAGGTCAGTGATAAACTGGTGAAAACAAACCTCCACCGTCACGCCAACAGAAATACGCCCACACTATCACGACACACGAATCCACGCGGCGATCTTTCAACCGCGGTATTCCATTGGCGGTACACACCGCCACGCTCAAAATACACACACTCTTACAAAACACAGCCACATTGGACAATTCCAAATACACAAACCTGATACACATACACACACCACTCCAACACACCCAATACAATATAAAACACACACCCACATCACCCACAAACCCCTTCGACCACTACTACAGAGAGAAGGCCAGAGAGAGACCCCACCATCCACAAACTAGCATCCACAGGCATACAACACCATCACCCACACAACTTCCACGCACAAAACACCACACACCACTACGTATCACCACACTTATCACCACACACACCACCCCACACATCACTTACACCACCCCATGGCACGGCAAAGACACCCCAGGTTCTCGGAGGAGGAGCTCAGGGTCATGGTGGAGGAAATCGTCCGGGTAGAGCCACAGCCATTTGGAGCACAGGTGCAGCACACCTCAATTGCAAGGAAGATGGAGCTATGGCGAAGAATAGTCAACAGGGTCAACACAGTGGGACAACACCCAAGAAATCGGGAGGACATCAGGAAGAGGTGGAATGACCTACGGGGGAAGGTGCGTTCCCACAACTAACAACATGGGAGGAGCAGGTCTTTGGCGATTCTGCATCCTGAGGGCCTCGCAGGAGTCGGTGGAGGAATGGACTCTGGTAAGTCAAACCTTTAACTACCATATCCCCCACCCTACCTCCATGCTATCACATACCCCCACCCTCGCCCCCACCCCTATTACTCCAACTCCTCACAAATGTACCAATATCACAAACCACACATCCCAACACCAAGCCCTGCATGCAACACCAACGCATGGACACCCATCACTAAAGCATGCCCACTGCACATACCCATACACCCCCCTAAACCATCATCACACAAGACCCCACACAGGAATTCCAGCACTGGGGTACACGCTCACCCACCCATTGAACACCATGACACACACAGATGCAATAATCATGCCTTTACACCCCTGCAGGATCACTACCCAACGTCACCAGACAGGAGGGTCCAGACATCTCCACTCCACCCACAGAAGAGGCCAACAGCACCTCTGTCCACCTGGATCTAGATGACCAGCCCGGACCATCGGGGGCCTCGGGACAGTCGGTTCCCCTCACACAGGCACAGGCCACCACAGACCTTCCCTCCTCTGGAAACACCAGCACAGCACCCACCCAGCGGGCCCATACCTCCGTCCCCAGGACACGTCAATCAGCTGTGTGTCCACCACTACAGGGAACCCAGGATAACCCACCACCCCAACAACAACAGGGACCTGGGGGCAGTGGCAGTGGGCACACGGTCCAGGGGACGGAGGCACAGGAACACAGGGGAACTGGGAGGGCTGCTGTGCGACAGGGGGCGGACAGGCTAAGGGAACCCACTCTCCACGAGGCCCTCTCCTCCATCATGGGAGCATACCACCACTCCCAGGAGACGATGGCAACGGTACTGGCCAAGTTTCAGGAGACCCAGCGCATGCAGGAGGAACAGTATTTGGGGTTCAAGGAGGAACTCAGAACCATCAGCTCTGCCCTGGGAACCATCGTAGGGGTGCTGAAGGAAGTACTCAACACCAGGAGGTACACTGTGGCACTACAAGGGGCCCTTGACACTAGCATGGACAATGAACTGCCCACCACCTCCGCCGGCGCTAGTGGACAGGAGGCACAGCCACAGGACCACCACACCAGCACCCCACCCCCTGCAGACGCAGAACCACCCCGCAAACGGTCCCTGAGATCCAGGAACAAGACAGAGCACAATGCCAAGACTCCCGGCAAGAAATGAGACCACCCTGATTGTCATCCCACTGTCCCACTTTGTCACCCTGTCCATATTGAAACTGCCCCAGCTCCACTTCCTTTGCCCATATGGGCAATGCACCTGTGAGACTAATAGACTGGACTCTGCCATGGACACTCCTTCGCCATCACCCCTCACCATTTAACTTCCCCCTCCAATATATCGTATTTAAATAAACACACCTAAAGCACCAAACGATCTGGAATCTGTCTGTGATTTCGAAATTGTGTATTTTCAATTACAGTGACAAAATGTTCAGGAAATAGTAATGTCAACATACCTATGTTACACAGCTCTAGTCCCTGAGGAATCTAAGCAGATGACACACGTTGGGACCCACACCTGTGAAACCGTAAGGGAAAGTGACAACTCAGTGACCATACACTGGGTGAAAACGACAGAGAGGATAGAGGTAGAAGAGTAAAAGTACATGTAGTAGGCAGGAATGTATTCTCACCTGTGTGTCACTGGAAACATTGCTGGATGACTGAGTCCCTGTTCCGCATGTCTTCTTCCTCTGCTTCCTCCTCATCACTGTCCACAGGCTCCACAGCTGCCACAACACCGCCATCTGGACCATCCTCCTTCAGAAAAGGCACCTGTTGTCGCAAAGCCAAGTTATGAAGCATACAGCAGGCCACGATGATCTGGCACACCTTCTTTGGTGAGTAGAATAGGGATCCACCTGTCGTATGGAGGCACCGGAACCTGGCTTTCCGGAGGCTGAAGGTCCGCTCGATCACCCTCCTAGTTCGCCCATGGGCATCATTGTAGCGTTCCTCTGCCATTGTCCTGGGATTCCTCACTGGGGTCAGTAGCCATGACAGGTTGGGGTAACCAGAGTCATCTAATAGCCACACACGGTGCCTCTGGAGTTGACCCATCACATAAGGGATGCTGTTATTCCGCAGGATGTAGGCGTCATGCACTGAGCCAGGGAACATGGCATTCACATGGGAGATGTACTGGTCTGCCAAAACATACCATCTGGACATTCATGGAATGATAACTCTTCCGGTTTCTGTACACCTCTTCACTCCTGTGGGGGGGGGCAAAGCCACATGGGTTCCATCAATGGCACCTATGATGTTGGGGATATGTCCCAGGGCATAGAAGTCACCTTTCACTGTAGGCAAATCCTCCACCTGAGGGAAAACGATGTAGCTCCGCATGTGTTTCAGCAGGGCAGACAACACTCTGGACAATACGTTGGAAAACATAGGCTGGGACATCCCTGATGCAATGGCCACAGTTGTTTGAAATGACCCACTTGCAAGGAAATGGATCACTGATAGCACCTGTACTTGAGGGGAGATTCCTGTGGGATGGCGGATTGCTGACATCAGGTCAGGCTCCAACTGTGTACACAGTTCCTGTATTGTGGCACGGTCAAACCTGTAGGTAATAATCAAATTTATTTCTTCCATTGTCGACAGGTCCACCAGCGGTCGGTACACCGGAGGATTCCGCCATCTCCTCACATGTCCCAGCAGACGGTGCCTATGAAGGACAACAGCGAGTAGAGAGTCTAACAACTCAGAGGTATGTACCCACAGTCTACACAGAACACCATTCATACTCAAAATGTGTCCTGTATGTGTGTTGAGAGTAGTCCTAGGTATGTGTGACGCAGTTGGTAACTAGGCCATGTGGGCCCCTGAAATGGCGGCTGCCTGACCTGTAAAGTAGGACAATGGGATTTGAGGTAACTGCGCTGGCGTTCTACACCGTCGCGGTAGGCGGTCGAAGACCGCGGCGCAATGCTGCATTGGTTAACATTGGACCCTATGGGTCCCAGGAGCGAAAGACGATGTACGCCGGCGGTGATGGTACGCACCGCAGCAGACGTGACCGCCGCGGTCGTGACCGCCATTTTCTATCTGTTGAATCACTCGATACCTGATCTTCGACAGGAGAGGACCTACACTGCAAGTGCTGCTGTGACCTCGGTCTGGAAGAGACAATGGCTCGTGCTTCTGGGGAAAGGGCCCCTGCCTTCACATAGGAGTAGTTGGAGAAGCTTGTGGATGGGGTCCTCCCCCAGCACACGCTACTCTACGGTCCTCCAGACCAAAAGGTAAGTACACAGGGAGCATGTTGTATGGGCTATGCCTGTGTGGAGATGGCTGGTTGTAAGAAGGAAGGGGGCAGAGTTCTAAGTGCATGAAAGACACTGGGTGCATGTGCCACATGGCAAGGGTAGGGATGGGGGCCACTCACTTTGATGGTGCAGTTGGTAATGACTTCTCTTCTTCCTCTGTACATTTCATGTAGGTCAGCGCCCACCAGAAGAAGGATATTTGGCGTGCCATCGCCAAGGACGTCCGGACCCTGGGGGTCCACCACAGACGGAGCACCCACTGCCAGAAAAGATGGGAGGACATTCGCCGCTGGAGCAAGAAGACGGAGGAGACTCAGCTGGGGATGGCCTCCAAACGTGGGAGGGGTGCTCGTCGAACCATGACCCCCCTGATGTTCCGGATCCTGGCGGTGGCCTACCCGGAGTTGGATGGCCGCTTGAGGGCATCACAGCAGACACAAGGGGGTGAGTACACTCTCATTAAGCGGACTTTGCGCGCAGTGGAGGTGTCTTTGTGGGGGAGAAGGGCTGTGGGTCTCCCTAGGCCAGGGCGAGTTCCGTAGGGTAGGCCCCTTCGTAAGGCATGGCCCTGTGGACCCCCACCCCACCTCTGTAGAGTGCCAAGTACAGCTATTCATGCACCTGTGTCATCTATGTGTGCAGATGTCGTCCATAGCCTTGTAGGCCATTTCCCAGGAATTGCACGGTAGAGCCCAACAGCGCAACACAGTGCAGGGGGCTTCTGTGTCTGTCTTGTCCGCCAACGGTAGCGGTAAACCATGCACTCAACATGTCTTCCTTCTGTTTCCCGCACACTTTTTTGTGGTCTCCCTGTTCTTGTGTGCATTAGCATCATCAGGCGGAGGAGCAGTGACACTGGAGCACGAGGGAGCTGCATCCCACATGGCCCTGGAGGGCCACACTATGGACTCTGAATACACCAGTGGGACGGAGGGCGAGGGGAGCACCACGGCGGTGACAGGAGCTGAAACCAGCGACACGGACTCGTCCTCCGATGGGAGCTCCCTTGTAGTGGTGGCAACATCTGTGCCCCCCACTTCTACAGGTACAGCAGCCACCCCCCCTACCAGTACTGCCCTCCCAGCAACCCCTCGGCCTTCGCCCCGTGCCCGCTCACCCAGGAGGGTGGGCATCACCTTCGCCCCAGGCACCTCAGCCCCTGCCCCTGTCACCTCTGCTGCCCTCAGTGAGGAGGCCATTGACCTCCTCAGGTCACTCACTGTTGGGCAGTCTACCATTTTGAATGCCATCCAGGGTGTAGAAAGGGAGTTGCAACAAACCAATGCATTCCTGGAGGGCATTCATTCTGGTCAGGCTGCCCTTCACCGAACCTTTCAAACTCTGGCCTCAGCACTGATGGCAGCCATTGTCCCTGTGTCTAGCCTCCCCCCTCCAACTTCCTCCACCCAGACCCAGTCCCCTGTACCTCTGCCTATCCCAAGCACACCATCAGATCAGCCTGCACACACCTCACCACAAAAGGGAAGCTCAGGCAAACATAAGCACCACACATCCCACAGGCACTCACGCAAGCATCACACACATACAGACACACCAACATCCACTGCCTCCACTGTGTCCCCCTCCTCCTCGTCTCCCTCCTCCCTCCCTGTCTCGTCTACACTCACACCTGCATGCACTACCTCTACAGCCACTACGTCCCGCACCAGCACACCCCGCTCACGTGCAGTCACCATTCACACGTCCCCTGTGTCCTCTCCCAGTTTGTCTGTGACGCCCCCTCCGAAGATACACAAACGCAGGCACACACCCACCCAACATGCATCCACCTCACAACCGCCTCCAGCGCATGCACCTGCACCCAAAGCCACAAAACTTACACCTCCTACAACCACCACCTCTTCCTCCACTCCCAAACCCCCTCCAGCTACCCGTCCCAGTGTCTCCAAACAGCTTTTCCTGTCCACCCTTAACCTATTTCCCGCCACCCCCCCTGTCCAACTCATAGGTCCCGAACTAGCACCTCAGCCACAAAATCTCCGGGACCAGTGGTGCCTGTTGTCACAGGTATGTGGAGTGCACCGGCCACCAGGACAGCCAATGTGGCACGGAGCCACAGCACAGCCAGTCCCCCCCGTGAAGCACCAGAAGTTGGCCAGTGCCCGGCGGGAGAGGGGGAAGACTCCAGCCACCCAACCCGCTCCCAGGGGTTGTGGTTCTAAAAATTCTGGACCCATGTAATTTACTTTGCCACAGCAGTACGATTTTAGTATCAAAAGACCGATAATGACTAGTACACTAAGCATGAGCATTTTCGCTCAATTCCAGCAGCGTTTTCACCTCGAAATCGCCATTTTCGTCCTGCACTCGTGGCTCCCATTTGATACACGGCAGCCATTTTTAAAAGTTGCCCTCACATAGGCTTAAAATACAGTCAGATTTGATTCCAAGGACACGTACACCTTGATTGACTTTTCTCTGACCTGGGCAAGCTGGAACCATTGCCTCAGGCCAAACCTGTTTGGTCAGTCCCTCTCCCAGTGGCCGAATCAGATAGCATCAAGGCACACCAGGCCATAAAACCCTTATTATCGCTCACACACCCTGCCTAACTTGCTCACACCTGCACCTGCCCTTTTCTTCTTCTTACTTTACGAGGGGGAGGTGCCCGTTTTTATTAGGGGTCCACACTTATCTGATGTAAAATACTAGGCCTTGCCGGGTAATTTATTATGGGTTGGATGACATAAAATATGAGGTTTCATCATGACACAGTTTTTTCCTTTGTAGTGAAAACATGTGAATGACCAACCAAAATGTCAAGAATGTTTGCCTGAAGCTTAAAAAACTGTATATAAGGAAACCTGACTTTGCATTGAAACACAGTCTCCTGAGAACATACAAACCGTGCTGTTGTACTTCTAGGACGCTTGTTACTTGGCTGCAGCCAATAAATTCGATCTTTGACTTCACCTAGAAGACTCTGAGTTTCTGTGGTCTGAATCAGGAAAGTACCCGAGGTCTTTGGGTGTACCCTGGCACCGCTGGGTTACCGGATCAGTACCGGTTCTGAAAAACCCAGTACCTCAGTTGGCGCCCAACGTGGGGCGATACCAGCGGTACCGGTCCAAGCCTGAGGTCCGTGGGGAGCTTCGTGTGAAAATTCTGGAGGAAGGTCGCCACTTCATCGACCCCTGCATGTCGACGTGGTCCGAAAGTCTTTGCTGCGAGGTTCCCTGCTTCCCGACGGCTACGAAGGACTGCTGCCCTGGCTATCACCCTGATTTGGACCCTTGATGTTTGGTAGAGCGAAACGATAAGACGAGTCTTCTGGTGACGTCATCGATATTTTCAGTTAAGTATAAGTGGAGCGTCTCCCAGTCCTTAGTTGGACACTTGGTTTGGTCCTTAAGTTGGACATTTGGTTTGGTATCCCTTTGGGATCACTTTGATTTGGAACTTGCAAGTACCAAAGCCGAAGGACTCGTGTATTCACGAGACTATCGTAAACGATAATCCTTTGAAGTTTGAAGCTAGACTAGTGAGCGAAGATGCCTGGTCTTAGCAGACTTGGAAATTTGTTTTGTCTTGGTTGTAAAAGGGACTCCCGGTTGGAGGACTCATGTCCGGTTCCTCCGATTGGAACTCCAACCTATGAACTATATGTGAAGCACGGAGTAGGCCCCATCACGTTTAATAAAGTATGGGTCCGCTATTCTTGGAAATAATTGAGAAAAGTTTTCTTTTTTTTCTTGTAAATATGACTTACAACTAGGATCTGCAAACGGTTCTGTAAGTAAATTGCGACGGCGCTATTTATGAAAAATGGCTAAAGCGCGCTGTATTGTGTGTACTGAGTGTTTTCTGTTTATATCTGAAATGAGCTCAATGTGTGTTTGTGGGTCTTCTTGATGTTTACAGTTTGTTAAGTAAAATGTTGGTTAATTAATATTAAGTAGAAACTTAGAAAAAATCCAGAAATGAACCATGTGATGTGCTAACATAGCTATATGTTGCTCTCTAATTTATAGAATGAGCAATTGTGCACATATACAAAACTGCCGTTAAATGCTTAATAAATTAGAAAACACATTCAATAGATATAAATAGGGCCCCCCAAAAAAAACTAAATTATCTATTTTTGCAAAAAAAAAAAATATACATTTACAGCATTTTTCTTAGATGCATTGTATTAGATGTTCACAGGCAAACTTTTCAGCTGCAGTATATTTGATAGGAATGTTCAATTCAGCCAGCACTTTCCCAGTTAAACACGGGTGGAATTTTGCATAACCTTCCTTTTAAATGAAAGTGGCGCAAAAATGTGACGCATTTCAAGTTAGGCTTATGCGCTTAGGCTTGTGAGTTAATGTATCCCAAATAATAGGCAAGGGATGCAGCTTGCTTTTATATGTGGAATTATCACAAAAAAAAGAATAATTGGGTTTTTATTTTTATTTTAAAAGAAAATTATGAATTATGGAAAAATTATTTAAAAAATAAGTGCCTTTCAAAATCGTTTTTTTATATTTATAAAGCTTAATACCTATACTATGACCTCCTAACATTAAAATTTAATTTAAGTTATGTTGCACCGCTAAAATGACATTTGTATGTGCAATTTTCCCTTGGCGCAGGAGCAAACAAGCTCATTTCTATAAAGTATAAGTTAATATTTTCAATGGCTGACTCATGGATTGTGTAATAGACATTCTGGTAATGCATATTATGCAAGAAAATTTTAGGATATTGATGTTTTAATGCCTAAAATATCAAAGTCGATTTTGGGCAAAAGCACTGTTTAAACTGCATTTTCTTTCATTCAGAGTACTTTTTAAAGTGTCTCAGGCTTCAGTAAATGCATACATTTAGGTTTGATATATATTTGCAGGTTGTGCCTTCTTATGATTCAATGAGTCAATGTGCCAGTACAAAGGCTTGTTTTAATATCAAGGTTGAAGGTTCTAACTTCAGCTGGGCCTACTGAGACGTTCATTCATTCGAGGTTGATGAAATATGTACCATTGCATGGGATTGCAACAAGCATTTATTCTAACAACTGGTATGTGTGTTATTAAGGTTTGTGAATTATTCACAGTAAATGTAGTTTAATAATCTGGAAATAGAGATAATTTTTTTTTAGCGCCTAAAAAGGAAAAAAAAGTTTTTTTTTAAATAGAGTGAATTATTCCAGGTTAGAAGGAAAATAGGAAGGCCTACTGTCTTTGACAGATTCAGAGTGGCAGAAGCTAGGAGAGCTACAGAGGCTGGCTCAAGTTACGCTCCTGAGATGCTATCTTTAGTTTTCCCATAAACAATGGAGGAGGCTGTCATGTTGACACTTGTGACCTTTTAAATTAGGGCCTTGTCTCTGTGAAATGCAGAATGACCCTACAAGCCTCTAAAAGTGGGATTTCTGGTTTCTCCAGAAGAACATCAATACAATTAAAGAACTTAATTCCACAGGGAAAATATAAAAAAAAGGGGTTTCTTCGAAAGTCCCAACATCATGTTAAATCTAAAAAAATAAAATGATGCCTGCTAGTTGCTTTTATTTGACAGAAAACGAAGTGTTGCATTAAGTCTTAGACAGAAAATAAGATGCAGCCTTTTTAAAAAAAAAATTGAAGGCTACATGCCTTAATGAAAACGATTTGCCAATTAAGACTTATTTTTCACAGTGGAAATTGTAGGTGCCAAATTAATATGGAGTGTCAGTGTAACAATTTTTACTTTTAGAAAGGTAAAACTAAGGTGGCTTGATGTTGCGAAGTAACTGACAAGAGGGTAACAGTTAAGTAATGGAAATTTATTTTAATGTATTTGGTCCTATCATGAATTGTTCTTGCTGGTCCTGTATGTTAGAAGAGAAACAGTAAAGTTATATTTGACAGCAGATTTCCATTGCTTGGTGATCTACTGTCAAAAGGAGGGTAAGGATTTTAAACCTGACAAATTAAACAGGCCCAAATATTGGGTTTTGGGCTGCAGGTTTACAGTGCATAAAGTACATGACATGGTGTTGTGTGTCACTGCTTATTCACACATGCTATTGTTTTGTCTATGCTTTTTGTGCTTGATACACAGCAAGTATATCTGATAGCTTGACGTTTTGTGCGTTTTTATTATTTTTTATTTGTTTTTTTTTTGCATGTTTGTTGCTGCTTTTGATACTATTACAAGCTCCCCTGTGTTGTGAGGGGATGGTCATGACGATGCCCATCGCTACGCAACAGTTGGTTGAACTTGTTCTGGTTACTAAATTCCACAGATAATGATATTTCATGCTGTGAACATAAAAGACAACACTTCACCAGTGCATGTCTATTTGGCTATAATGGTATTGAAGGAAAATAAAAAGAGATATACAGGATCAAAGTGTGTCACCTGCAGTTAGTCACGTTACTGCCCCTTCCCTTAAAGGAACAGGCAGCCCTACATTTATGTAGCCTTGATTGGACCTAAGGATGAAATTATAGATCTGTGACTCAAGGTGGCCTAATTTCTATATTACATTAGTTAATGATGTTCTGTTTCCTAAGTAGCATATGGCTTTCGTTCCTTAAAAGAAAACCAGGTTTTCATTTTTTCCTGAAGAAGGAACTGAAACATTAGCTAGGAGTAACGTATATGGTGTAGTCGCCAACGGTAGAGTTAAAATTTGTGTAACTTTGCCCTTTGTGTATCACCCGTACTCTCGGTGTTGTGTCACATGCCTGACTATCACCCAAATAATTTTTTTTGTTCTTCCTATAGATTTTTTCTTTTGTTACTTCCCCTGACCAATGTCGCATCATGCTTAGTTATTGAGATTTTAGCTATGTCCTAGTCCCATTTCTCTTTTTAGAATTCCTTTCACCAGTCAGCCCTTTTATTATTATTGATGTATTGTTCAGGTTCACATTTCCAGACTGCAGTGATGTACCAGGGACCCCCATGTTATGTATAATTCCCTTTGGTATGACCAGACTGGTTTTCAAGAATTTGCCTTAGGCCTGCTTCAATGTTTTCCAGCCTGACTATCAGGGTAGCGATAGACTGGTTAACTGACTCAATATTATAGTAAGACAAGTTTTCCATCTCAATAGGAGATATCTTATGTTTACCTTTTTGAACATGACGAATTTTCAATGTCTATTTTAATTTGGTTTTCGGTTCCCTTCTGTTCCTGCTACTTTAATTTTTGGTGGGATCAGATGTGTCCTAATCATGCAAATATCAGGACCCTCTAGTTCTTGTCTTTTCGTTTGCACATTTGACTATTAGCCTATGTATTGCATAGTGCACCTGATGCACAGTTTTTAAAGGATGGTTTCTACATGTCCCTGATAATCGGTATCATGTGATTTCTCTATTGAGATGTTCTAAGGTAAGGAGGAACACCTAGACTTAATCATTGAGGAAAATATGTGTTTACCCCATTAGACAATGCCACTGTGTGAGGAAATCCATTCAGATAGAATTCTCATGTAGCTATAGATGGCAGAGAATAATGGAGAGAACCCAATTAAAGATGCTAGAGACCCTGTTTTGCCCTTCTGCCTTTGTCTTTGTATTTTATGCCCATGGTGTATGGCTACTCCTTTGAAGATTGCAGACCACCTGCTTGCAGTCCCCTTGCTAAAAACCATGAACTGTTTTTTTTTACTAAATTGAAGGAAACTAACAACTGTGGCACATTTCCTACGTCACTAGATTCTGTGGGTATCAAGTCATAATATACTGCAGGACATTGATTTAAGCCTAATTCCCATCAGTGACAGCTACAGATGAAAGACGGACGTCTTGGCCCTACAGTCTCAGCACCCAGAAAGTAGCAAAGCTGGACAGCGATCGCCAGCGCATGGTATCGTACTTGCTCCATCAGACGGCATTGGACATCACAAAACCAAAGTTTCAGTGTAAAGGAGCTAAAGAGAAGGATTCCTGTTGTTGATGGCAGAGCTGTTTTGAGGTTTCATTTCTCTACCTGTCATGTGCTGGTATCCTCTGACAGTGTGCAATCTCTTGAGCCCCTTGGCCTGAGTTTTGGCCACACACCCCCTTTTTCTTTGCTCCAACGGAAGAAGGGCAGTGCACCGGAGATTTCAAGTTTGGAAAAAGGCACTATATTGTGGTGCCCATGAAAGAGCAGCTTGAGCGTCCTCTGACACTAAATAATGAGTGTTGGAGTCTGAAAGTGCTGCTGAGCTTGAGCTATTTCCCAATTAATGGTGCTTGGGTCTGCACGAGATGATTTGTGCCCTTGATCAATGAAGAGCACATTGTTTGTAGTGTCTGCCACAGAGGAGAGACACTGGTGCATTGCTTTAAGACATTGAGACTTTCGAGTGAGCTGTGGGTGTTTGCCAGGAGGGCACTCCAACTAAGCAGTACTTTTCTCACGAAGAGGCCTGAATTGAGAGGCCCATGCGAAAGAAAACAACAAAAGAAAATTTGATGGACAATAGCAGCCTGCCAGAGAGGCTTTTTGAACGGACTCTGGGCATAGTTGGTTTCACAAGAGGTTTCTGTGTGATTGTATAGACTAGGTGTTAGGAGACTGATTGTTTTGCTGGCATTGTTTTAAAGTACTATTCTGTTTAGTAAAAGCAGAATAAAGTCCATTTTCTGTGGAAAGAGTACCCCCTTTTCACCTTAGAGCATTGATGAGAGTCACCACTGTTCCACCTGAACATACAAAAATTACTGAAATGCAGAGGAGCCCTAAAAATGTTATTAGATAATTTTAGGATTTGCTTTTTGGTTAGGATTGTGAAAAATTATTATTTCATTTGTACTAGTGGTCACTACTTTCTCCCGTTGTCTATATGTTCTTAATAACGTGTTTTCTAGTGTCTTTTAAACATGACGTTGTCATTTATGGGTGGGATTGTTTTTCTCTACTCAATTGACTTCGCACCCACTTCCCAACCTATGTCTTTTCCTACTATTGTTTCTTTGCACTCTTTTCACCCTTTTCCTGAACATGAGCAGGTTAGAAGATCAGAATTCGTAAGCAATTCTTTTGTACAGCTTCTGCATCAACACTAGTTAGTAGTGAACATCACTAATTGTTGGGTGTGTGATCTTATGCCACCCACTGCAGATAGAGGTATTCCTTATTTTGTCCTGCCATATGTGGCCTTTTGTGCTACTTCATGTTCAAGGAGACCTGTCCAGAGAGAGTTACCAAGTACTAGAATTTTGCTCCAGCAACATCTCCATGGCCTTATAAACACAGACCTGGACTCAGATTAGCATGAGAATACTGTAGGTTTATTGCCTATGTAAGGGCAAAAGGAGGGTTTGTGGTTCTAAAAATTCTGGACCCATGTAATTTACTTTGCCACAGCAGTACGATTTTAGTATCAAAAGACCGATAATGACTAGTACACTAAGCATGAGCATTTTCGCTCAATTCCAGCAGCGTTTTCACCTCGAAATCGCCATTTTCGTCATGCACTCGTGGCTCCCATTTTATACACGGCAGCCATTTTTAAAAGTTGCCCTCACATAGGCTTATAATACAGTCAGATTTGATTCCAAGGGCACGTACACCTTGATTGACTTTTCTCTGACCTGGGCAAGCTGGAACCATTGCCTCAGGCCAAACCTGTTTGGTCAGTCCCTCTCCCAGTGGCCGAATCAGATAGCATCAAGGCACACCAGGCCATAAAACCCTTATTATCGCTCACACACCCTGCCTAACTTGCTCACACCTGCACCTGCTCTTTTCTTCTTCTTACTTTACGAGGGGGAGGTGCCCGTTTTTATTAGGGGTCCACACTTATCTGATGTAAAATACTAGGCCTTGCCGGGTAATTTATTATGGGTTGGATGACATGAAATATGAGGTTTCATCATAACACTGTTTTTTCCTTTGTAGTGAAAACATGTGAATGACCAACCAAAATGTCAAGAATGTTTGCCTGAAGCTTAAAAAACTGTATATAAGGAAACCTGACTTTGCATTGAAACACAGTCTCCTGAGAACATACAAACCGTGCTGTTGTACTTCTAGGACGCTTGTTACTTGGCTGCAGCCAATAAATTCGATCTTTGACTTCACCTAGAAGACTCTGAGTTTCTGTGGTCTGAATCAGGAAAGTACCCGAGGTCTTTGGGTGTACCCTGGCACCGCTGGGTTACCGGATCAGTACCGGTTCTGAAAAACCCAGTACCTCAGGGTCCCGGTGGGAGTGTGGATTCAGCTGTGACTCCTCCCAAGGTGGGGAAGGGCCAGAAGAAACCCGCCAAGTCTGGGAGGAGCAGCACGGCGGAGAAGACCGCCATCATCCCCGCTGGCAAGGAGGGCCCCGCCAGCCCCATCGTCGCTGCCCAGGAGGGCCCCACCAGCCACAGCCCAGCTGCCCAGGAGGGCCCCGCCAGTCACAGCCCAGCTGCCAGGAGGGCCCCGCCAGCCACAGCCCAGCTGCCCAGGAGGGCCCCGCCAGTCACAGCCCAGCTGACCAATGAAGGACCGCCAGCCCCAGCCCAGCTGGGCAGTGAAGGACTGCCAAGTCAAGCACCACTGAACAGGGCAAGGACCGCTGAACAGGGCAAGCACCGCCAAGTCAAGCACCGCTGAACAGGGCAAGCACCGCTGAACAGGGCAAGGACCGCCAACTCAAGCACCGCTAGCCCATGAGCGGCAGGGGCACTGATGCAACAGGGACCGTCACGGGGTGAGTGATGCACTCTGGGCACCAGTACCCATCCAGAACCAGTGGAGACATGCATCCACTACCTCAGTCACTGGCAGGATGAAGCACTCTGGGCACAAAGCCCCCTCCAGAACCAGTGGAGTAAGGCATCCACCACCTCTGTCCTTGGCAGGATGAAGCACTCTGGGCACCAAGCCCCCTCCAGAACCAGTGGAGACTGTCATCCAATTGAGAGACTGTGGCTTTGCACTCCCCAGGATTGAACAGTGGGCAACCCACCCACTGTAGAGACTTGTGAGACTGTTGCTTTGCACTCCTCAGGATTGAACAGTGGGCAAACCACCCACTGTAGAGACTTGTGAGACTGTGGCTTTGCACTCCCCAGGATTGCACAGTGGGCAAACCACCCACTGTAGAGACTTGTGAGACTGTGCCTTTGCACTCCCCAGGATTGAACAGTGGGCAACCCACCCACTGTAGAGACTTGTGAGACTGTTGCTTTGCACTCCCCAGGATTGAACAGTGGGCAAACCACCCACTGTAGAGACTTGTGAGACTGTGGCTTTGCACTCCCCAGGATTGAAGAGTGGGCAAACCACACACTGTAGAGACTTGTGAGACTGTGGCTTTGCACTCCCCAGGATTGCACAGTGGGCAAACCACCCACTGTAGAGACTTGTGAGACTGTTGCTTTGCACTCCCCAGGATACATCAATGGGCATGGAGGCCCCTCGTGGATCTGGCGTCGTGCACTCATCCGGCTGAGGTGCCCCCCCTTCCCTTCCCCCTGAGGTGCCTGTTGTGTTTCTATCTGATGCCTCTGCAGTGTTCTCTCCGTTTTGATCTGGTATCGTGTGTGGGCCTCGCCCATGCATTTTGGGCCCAGTGGTCCACGGGCTATAAATGGTGCAATACCTGGACTACTAATCTTGGTGTATATTTTGTTAATAGTGTATATATGTATATTTTTGCTTACTGAATTTTGATATATTACAATGGTTACACTCATTTCCTTTTGTCTTTGCATTCTTCCGGGGGGGTTTGGGGGGATGTAACTGTAATGTATAGATATGCATCGGTGTGTGTGTTGTAGTCGGTGGGGGTGGGGGTGAGGGTGGGGGTGTTGCGTGTGTGTGTCCCTGTTTTTTGCCTCCCCCCTCCCCTCTGTCGTAGGTGCAGTACTCACCGTGGTCTTTGCCGCCGGCGTTGGTGCTCCTGGTACAGAAGCAGGAAGACTATTGCAGGGAGAATATGGAGTTCCGGCTCCATGGTGTCCTCCTTCCTCGTGGAGTGTGTAGAGGTGTGTGTTTTTCCTTCGACATTCCTGTTTCCGCCGTGTTTTTATCCGCGGTGAATCCACCCCGGAAAAGGTGGCGGATTGGCCTGTCATAAAAGTGTGGGCGGTACATTGTCCTCCGTCTGTCTGTTGGTGGTGACTGCCGAGCTGTTTGTTTGTACCGCCGTGGCGGTCTGAGTATTAAAGTGGCTGTCTTTGTTGGCGGTTTCTGCCATGGTCGTAATTCCGAAATTTTTACCGCCTGCCTGTTGGCGGTCTTACCGCCGCTTTAACACCATCCGCCAGGGTTGTAATGACCACCTAAATCCTCTTCACTAAATAGATCCCCCCAGGTCGCTATACATGCCTTCTTCATTGGCAGCGCTAAGACGTCTTTATGTGAGACAGGTGTTGCATCAGTTTTGTAGGTGTTGCATTAATTTTTCAGCCACAAGCTAGCCAATGCATCAATCTTCATGAGGCATCAACTTGAAGCGTGGAATTTCTCTTTTAGGTGAAGTCTTTGATGGCCCTGAGACTTTTTATCAGGAGACAAACTGACAAGACCTTGGGAATCATTTTTGGTGGGAAGGCAAAGTCCTTCCAACTGAGTCAGGGAGCAGCAAGAAGCAGGGCAACAAGCAGAAGAGCAGTCCTTCCAGAAAAGCAGTACTGTTAACTCCTTTGGGCAGGACTGCAGTCCTTCTCACAGAGTCCGGTTGTAGGTCCAGAAGTGTCTGATTTTAAGGGGTCACAGACCCAGTATACACCCAAATGTGCCTTTGAAGTGGAGGACACTTAAAGAGTGGTTTTGAAGTGCACCAGTTCCCCTTTGTTAGAAATGGGGTCTTTGGTTGGCAGTCAGGTTACCCACTGTCCAAGCAAGGACCATCACTCTAGTCAGGGTAAAGGAGAATCACCCTCAGTTAACCCCCGCTCTCCCCTTTAGTAGCTTGGCACAATTAGGCAGGCTTAACTTCAGAGACTAGGTGTAAAGTATTTGTACCAACACACACAGTAACTCAGCGAAAACACTACAAAAACACACAACACAGGTTTAGAAAAATAGTGTGTGCCAGAAAAGGCTAGCGATGCGTCAATTTCTCACCCACTAGTGAAACCGTGCGTTATTTCTCCTCCTCTGGTCGGCTCGGCCTGTGTCGTTCCTTATCTCTGCATGAGAACGGTGCATTGTTTTTCCACGCCCTGTGATGTTGCATCAAAAATCCGGCCACTGGGTATCAGGAAACCATGCTGTGTGGGTTGCGACATTATCAGCCTCCGTCAGCTGCTGCTGCACGTCATTTCTCAAGCTGTGTGCATTGATTTTCCAGCCGCGATGCAGGTGGAGCGTTGATTTTCAGCCATGAAGCCGGCAGCGCGTTGTTTCTCAGCCGCGTCTCCGAAGGTGCGTCAAAATGTTCCCCGCACAGCGGTCTGTGCGTGTATTTTCAGTCTTGGTCTGCCAGCTTCACCTTCCAAGGCTCCAGGAACTGAATAGGGCACCATTTGGCAGGGCAGGAGTCTCAGCAGAGAGTCCAGGTGCTGGCAGGAGAAGTCTTTGATGGCCCTGGGACTTCAACAATAGTAGGCAAGCTCCGGACAAGCCCTTGGAGATTGCTTCACAAGCAGGAATGCATAACAAAGTCCAGTCTTTGTCTCCTTGCACAGGCAGAAGCAACAACTGCAGGATAGCTCCACAAAGTACAGTCACAGGCAGGGCAGCACTTCTCCTCAGCTCTTCAAATCTTCTCCAGGCAGAGGTTCCTTTAGAAGTCCTGAAGTGATCTAAAATCTGTGGTTTTGTGTGCTCTTCTTATACCCATTGTGACCTTTGAAGTAGGCTTACTTCAAAGGAAAGTCTCTCTTGTTTGTGAAATACTGCCTTGCCCAGGCCAGGCCCCAGACCCACACCAGGGGGTTGGAGACTGCATTGTGTGAGGGCAGGCACAGCCCTTTCAGGTGTAAGTGATCACTCTTCCCCTCCCTCCTGGCACAGATGGATCATCAGGATATGCAGGCTATACCCCAGCTCCCTTTGTGTCACTTTCTAGAGAGAGGTGCAAACAGCCAAATGGTCAAACTGACCCAGACAGGGAATCCACAAACAGGCAGAGTCACAGAATGGTTTAAGCAAGAAAATACCCACTTTCTAAAAGTGCCATTTTCAAACACACAATCTTAAAACTGACTTTACTAAAAGATGTATTTTTAAATTGTGAGTTCAGAGACCCCAAACTCCAAATGTCTATCTGCTCCCAACCGGAATCTACGCCTTAATCATTTTTAAAGGCAGCCCCCATGTTAACCTATGAGAGAGATAGGCCTTGCAACAGTGAAAAACAAATTTGGCAGTATTTCACTATATTTGACATACAAAACACATTAGTCCTACCTAAAACATACACTGCACCCTGCCCATGGGGCTACCTAGGGGCTACCTTAGGGGTGTCTTACATGTAAGAAAAGGGAAGGTTGAGCCCTGGCAAGTGAGCACACTTGCCAAGTCGAATTGGCAGTTTAAAACTGCATACACAGACACTGCAGTGGCAGGTCTGAGCCAAGTTTACAGAGCTACTAATGTGAGTGGCACAACCAGTGCTGCAGACCCACCAGTAGCATTTGATCTACAGGCCATGGCACCTCTAGTGCACTGCACTAGGGACTTACCAGTAAATCAAATATGCCAATCATGGAAATCCAATCAACAATACAATTTACACAGAGAGCATATGCACTTTAGCACTGGTTAGCAGTGGTAAAGTGCTCAGAGTTCTAAAGCCAACAAAAACAGGTCAGAATAAATAGGAGGCAGGAGGCAAAAAGATCGAAAATGACCCTGCATAAGTGAAAAAGTCGAACACCCTTTCAACCCAGTCCTGTTTGCCAGGAGATCTGTGGGGGGTTATCAGTCCCTTGTGTAGGGTGAATTCAATACCCTTTGAAATGTAAATGAGATTCCCTCCACCCTTCCTGTCCCGGAATACCTATCAGTATACAGATGATTGCAGCTGAGTGTTCTCAGTGTTCAAAAGAAGCTGTCAACCAGCACATACCAGATGTGGATTGGAGACAGGCTATAAGGCACAGAGAGCACTAAGTGCAGAGAAATTCCTACTTTCTGAAAGTGGCAATGTTAAATCCAACTTTACCAGTAAACAGTATTTCTCACTACCATTCCAACCTTACCAAATGTTGGACGTGGCCCTTTTTGCAGTTTATCCCCAAACTGTTTACCTTCTTCATCCTATTTTTTTACCAGTTTCTGTTGGCTTTAGGTCTTGGGGCACGTTACCACTGCTAACCAGTGCTAGAGTGCAAGTGCTCTCTGTCTATCTTGGTGATTGGCTTATCCATGATTGGCATATTTGATTTACTAATAAGTCCCAAGTAGAGATCATCAGGTGTGCCCAGTGCTAGCTAATCAAGTGCTACTTGTGGATCTGCAGTACTGATTGTGCCACTCACAAGAGTAGCTCTATAAAGCTGTCTCAAACCTGCCACTGCAGTGTCTGTGTATGCAGTTTTAAACTGCATTTTGACCTGGGACGTGCACCCACGTGCACCCACAAACCTTCCATTTAACTACATGTTAAACTAGTTAAACACTAACTCTAAAGTAGGCCCTAGGCAACCCTATGGACATGTTGCAGAATATGCAGAAGGTAGGGCATGTACTGGTCTGTTTAATCTGTCCAAATAGTGAAATACTGCTACATTAGTTTTTTCACTATTGCAAGGCCTATGCCTATCCCTCCCATGGGTTAACATGGGGATTGTCTTGAAATATCTTTTAAGTGCTATTCCCATTGGGAGCAGATAGAGATGTAGAGTTTGGGGTTTCTGAACTCATAATTTAAAAATATACCTTTTGGTGAAGTTGGTTTTCGAATTGTGAGTTTGGAAATGCAACTTTTAGAAAGTGGGCATTTTCTTACTGAACCATTCTGTGTCTCTGCCTGTCTGTGTAATACATTTCTGGTTCAGGATGACATTTGGGCTGTTTTAAATTCACTCTAGACAATCACACAAAGGGAGCTGAAGTGTGCCATGCATAACCTGATGGCCCATCACCAGGCTGATGGCTCTTCTTGAGCTGTAGTGGTGGTAAGAGCTGACACTTGCACCTGAATAGGACTGTGCCTCTCCTCATGCAAAGCAGTCTTCAAACCCCTCGAGTGTGGCTAGGGCCAGGGCAGGGAAAGGCAAGGTCTTGTGCACTACAAAGCTACAAATACTTCTCTTGAAATTGCCTACTTCAAAGACAGAAATGAGCATAAGTACTGGACCTCAAAACCCACATAGTTAGATCACTTCTGGACGGAGGATTTTCTGCCAGGAAGAAGATCTGGATACTCTAGGAGGGACTGCCGCTCTGCCTGTTGCTTTGTTGTGCTGGCCTGATGCTTGCTGCTTCTGTCCTAGCAGTGAAAAGACTGGACTTTGCTATCTACAGCCTGCTCACCAAGGTTCTCCAAAGGCTTGAACTGAGCTTGCCTCCTGTTAAGAAGTCTCAGGGACATTTATCTGCCAGTGCCTGGGCTTTTCTGCTGAGAGTTCTGACTGGCCAAGTTGTGCCAACTCTAGTCCCTGGGCCCTTCTTAGTGTAAGCTAATGATTTCAATCCCATGCACTGAAGCACGTGGTGGAAAAATTGACACAGCCCCTGTCCCGTGACTGGAGAATCGACGCAGCACCTGTTTTACTGTGGCTCCCTCAACAGAGTTTGTCTGAATTTTCCATGCATCGTGTCTGGGGCATCAATTTCTCATCAACCCTACACTGCAGTAAGGAACATAGGCTGTGTTTCTACAAAACAATCCATTTCCTTTCCTGTGAAGGAAGAATCAATGCATCACCTCCCCTGGCAGTAACGAACTGATACTAAATCACAAATGAGAGTACGGGGTTCTTGTAACATAAGTAGGTCGGTAGTGTATCAATTGTGACACTAGACCACTCGTATACCTCGACTAGAGGTGAAATGTGGGTGAGCTGTGGAGTGGTGTATGGTCTGTGAGGGGGATTTCCTTTACGGACTAGGTGGTCTCACACACTATATAGTGTCATGCTTCATCATATGGCCACCTAGCCCCACCCAGGTAGGACAGTGCCACCTGGGCGGACTCAACCTCACTGTTAAAGGAACAGGAGGGAGTGCGTAAATTAATTTAATTTCTGGAAAAAGGGGATCCAGCTGTGCTAGGGAAATAAAAAACACCTACTCAGATACCCGGGTGAATTTAATAGAGGGTTCTGTGTGGTGTGATTAAAAAGGAATGGAGATCCGGTGTGAGAGCAATAACTCACAAGGTCACCTATCTAAAAGAAGTAGCCGACATGTTTCTGCCCTTGTAATTGAGCTATGGAGGGTCTCTGGGCATTCATCAGGGCGTTGGATCCCTGTTGCATATGCTTCTTAAGCGCTGCAGAAATAATCACAATAGAAAAGGGGTTGAGGAAGGGCCTACCTTAACCAAGGGAATACCTGTGGAGGACCTATAGTAAATAGGATAAAAACAGACCAAAAATAGATAGTGAAAAGGTAATACACAGTAAACCACAACACACGTGACATAATTCATGCAAGCCGCAGGAGTACTGGTTGCAATTTATAAATAGCAGTCACATCAATGCTAGCTATGCAAGGCACACAGTACGTATGGGAAGACTATTTCTTACCCTAACACTCGAGGCTAGTGGCCTCTGGTATCAGTAACGAACTGAAGCATTGCCTGTCTAGTGAGGAAAGAATTGACGCATCACCTCCCCTGCGCAGTAAGAAACCGATGCAACACTTTGCTTTTCGGCACCTCACCTCCCCCGTGGCCCGCATAGTCTTTTTTTTTTACACATCCCAAGTACTTTTGTGTTTAAAAGATAAAATCATTGATTCCTATGGATTGAGACTCATTTCAACTTTTAAAAAGTGATATCTTTATTTGTGTATGTTAGATTTGTGCTGTTTTTGATGTTTTTTTACTCAGATAAATATTGGATATTTTTCCAAACTGGTGTGGAGACCTTTTGTAGTACAATTCTTAACATATTATGTCTGAGATAAGCCTCACCACTCATGTCAAACTACCAGGAGGGTAAGCAGGGGTTATCTGAGCTGTGCGACTCCCGTGCCCTGACTAGAGTGAGGGTCCCTACTTGGACAGGGTGCAAACCACTGCCAACTAGAGACCCCATTTCTAACATCAACCATGACACTACCACGCCTTTCAGATCAGAAATTACCACTCAAAAGTGTATAAGGGAATTTCCAATGCTGGCCTATGAGAGGAGCAGGCTTCACAATCGTGAAAAACGACCTTGGGAGTGTTTCATTACCAGGACATGTAAAATTTATAAATACATGTCCTGCCTTTACTTATACGGCATCCTGCCCTATGGGCTATCTAGGACCTACCTTAGCATTGACTTGTGAGTAATAAAAGGGGAGATTAAGGCTTGGCACGTAGTTTTAAATGCCAAGTCAAAGTGTCAGTGAAACTGCATACGCAGGCCTTGCAATGGCTGCTTTAAGACATGCATAAGGGGCTACTTATGTAGGTGGCACAATCAGTGTTGCAGGCCCAGTTGTAGTATTTAACTACCAGTCCCTGGGCACATATAGTGCAATTTACTAGGGGCATATAGGTACATTAAATATGCCAAGGTAGGAGACAATGTTATTATGTTTAGGGAAGACAGCACAAGCACTTTAGCACTGGTCAGCAGTGGTAAAGTGTGCACAGTCTTAAACCAGCAAAAACAAGATCAGAAACAAATGGAGGGAGGCAGGTAAAAAGTTGGGGAAAGACCACCCTAAGGCTGTCAGATTTAACAAATGATAATAGCTGGTGACTGCTTTGTCTTTCTTTTCACACCAATGGATGTTGAAGCATCCAGGAATGGATTACTCTACTACATTATTTTAGATGTTATGAACCTAATGAGTTGGTGTTGTCTCTGGCGATTGTGGATGTTATATGGTGTAGTGTCTACAAGAAGGTATCAACATTTGCACACCCAGACATATTCATCTGAGATTGCAGAGAAAGAGTAAGTGTTAGCCACTCGTAGCTGAACAAGTGGGTTCATGAGATGGGAGAGGAAAGATACTTTGCCACTATTAGTAATAGATGCTGGTCTGTTAAAGACACCCCAGTTTAAATTCAAATCTGTCCTGTATAAAAGGAGTACTTGGAATATATCACTGAATTGTATGGAATATGCTGTCTTGTCCTACATAATTTTGCCTTTTTGTAGCAGCATTCCATTGTTATCAGATAGCCATTGGTTTTTAGTTATTTGAAACCTCAGAGAAGTTTAACTAATGTAAGGATAATCAGTGGGCCATGGAATGTGGTATAAGCTCACTATTAAATGACTATTAAATGACTAATTCCATGATACTTTCTGTTGCATGATTTAAGTAGGCTAGAGGGTTGCTAATGTAATGATTACGTGACAAACGTGAGTCCTATAACTGTAAACACTTCTAATCCTAATCCAATTACTAGATTCTAGAAACACTAGGTAGGCAATGCAAAGATTTTTAAAGGAACAGGGTTCAAGGTCAAGAACTTGGTCAATAGTGACTAAACTCCTGAAGTGATTCAGAAATCGTCTACACTTTGAACACCAGTAACACCGTACAGTTTGTAGATAAAACTTCAATTTATGAATGCAGTGAATCATGACATCACAAAGGCTATTCAGCTAATAATTTAGGGGCATATTAACTATGGTTTTGTGTTGCCTTTGCGCTACACATGGGGGCGCAAGGGTGACGGAAAACGTAAGTCAGATTTATCAAGCTGTGCAAGGCCAACTTGCATGACCCTGAGGGGCTTGATAAATCTGGAGTAAAACAAGGCAGATCAAATCGCTGCCTTGCATTAGTGTGTCCAAGGGAGGCATTCCATGGTTGTAGCATGGGTGTTCCCATGCATCAACCCATACATTTTGGTGCATTCCCAGATTTACCAACACTGGTAAACCTGGGAATGTGTCATAATGCTACGCCTTCGTAGTGGTGGCACAACAAGGAGAAATCTGTATTTCTCCTTGTTGTTTCCTCTTTCTAAGTCTGACGCACACTTAGAAAACGATAATGCCTCTGAGGATTGTTTTTGTGCAGGAAGGTGCCCAATGATGCAAGGGTGCCTGCAGTGGTGCAAGACAGCATATTGTGCACCAGCACAAGGAAAGGACTGAAATGCACCATATCTTGTTAAATATGACACCTTCCTGCACAAAAACAATCCTGAGAGGCATTTTCCCCTTCCTTTGTGTGTTGCAGTATGCAGCTCACACAGAAATAGGAACTAACGAGGAAAAATAAAAATATTTCTCCTCATTATGCCTCACTTGGGGAGACTTAGGGTTTTGAGACATTCCCTGGTGTGCCAGTAATGGTAAATCCGGGAATACTCACTCTCCACCCGCAGAAGGCCTTCCTGGGCAGAGTAACACAATGCAGCGATTTGATCTGTGTTGCGTTATTCTAGATTTATCAAGCCAGGCAAGGCCGTTCAAGCTTTGCGTGTCTTGATCAATCTAACTTAAGAGTTGCATCACTCTTGCACGCAGTTGCGTGGTGCAAGAGAGGTGCAATTCTTTGATAAACATGCCCCTAAATATGAGGATTACAAGTTTTCGACATTTCTCTAAAATGTCAAATCCAGTTTATCCAATGTTTATGCTGCTGAGCGCAATTTACAACACTCAAAAATCTATTCTAGTGTGCAGAGGTGGTGACGTAAAGGAAAGCAACGAAAGGGCAAAACAGAGGGTGGGACGTTTTGATGCATTTTCTAAACAAAGTATCGAGTGGTAGGGCTTTAAAACGACTCAGGAGTGATCTTGAGACTAGTACCATGTCCACATAGGGCACGTCCGAGAGGTAATCACTGATAAGTAACAACGTTTTTCCTCCCAGACGTTGAGGAGTAGTTTCAAAAGCTACTCAATGATGAGAAACAAGGAAAACTCTGAGAAGTAAAAAAAAAAAAAAAAAGGATATTAGGAAAAACGTCATGGCAAAAGATCAATTTAGCTGTAAGTCACAATAATATGGTCAATATATCTGCCTGCAGATATATCGTGGCCATAATATTGCCTAATAAGATATTTTGAGGTGGTGTTAACTTTGCCATAAAAATGTTTTCGAGTCAATATTATGATCACGCTATATCAGCCGGACCACCCTATATTGTAACTGTGACATTGGTTAAAAAAACACCAATACATTTTAGTGGGAGAAATTTTTCACTAAAGTTTTGCTAGAAAAATCTTTCTCAAAACACATTTTTGGGATAATTTTTGGCTTTGCAAACTTCGCAAACCATCACTAAATTCAAACTATGTAACGTTAAAAATACCCCTCCGGTTGCACTATCCTAGTTAAAGGTGTGGCTCATAGCAACTGAGGACGTCTAGGCTGGAGGAGCTGCTATGACAGCGAGAGTGGACGTGATAGTTGGAAAGGAGCGAGGGAGAGGCTAAAACAAAGAAAAAAAGAGGAAACGCCATCATAAAAAAAAAAAGATTCCTTTTACATAAATCAGCATTTTATTAAACACAACATCACCAACAGGTGCAGCAACATATAATCGTAATGGCCCAGGATCACAAAATACGGGTATTCTGAATGCTTTCTGAAACCAAGGCATTGACAATGTCCACAGAGACACAATATCTATAACCATATGTTTGATTTTATTTCTTTGTTGATACAGAAGTTCATACATCTGAATAAGATTTAAATGCCACACACGCATCTAAGAGCCTGATTTAAGACAAGCGGCGCTGCATCCAATGCAGCGCCACTTTTCTTGTGCCCACCTGCGCCCCCCTAGTGCCACCATTTGTGCGCTGTATTTATGATGCGGCGCACCGTGGCAGTATTAGGAACAATAGCGCCAATATTTTTGACACTATTGTGGCTCTTTGCTCCACTAGCAAAGTGCAGGGGTCCCGTTGCTTACAATTGGTCCATCCTTTTAATTCCCGCTTCCAGCAGGCAATACAAAATGACACCAAAAGTAGCGCAATGAAATCTTGTAGATTTCATTGTGGCATTTTTGCGGGCCTCCTTGCACCAGAATGCCCCCTTTGCATACATTATGTATGGCGCATACAGAATGTGGCACAAAGGATTACAAAGTGGCGCAATGCATGCATTGCGCCACTTTGTAGGTATGGCGTGGGTAAAAGTCCACGTTAGTGCCGCCTTAGCGTTAAAAAATTAAAAGCCCGGTGCTAAAGTGGCGCACTGGGCTCCTAAATGTGCCCTTAAGGTTCTTCAAAGCACTGTTGATTGTAACAACATTCACGAAAAAGGATTTTAATACACACAAGTTATAGCTATGGTCTGAAGATTACCTCAGACTCAGAAGGGCGCTCATTTAACAGGGCACCTCAAAATAATTCTCACTGGAACGAGTTTAATTTCATCTATTCTTCTCCAGGCGCCTAGGCAGTTGGACTTCCACTCTTGTGTGCAGTCTCAGCAAATTGCATTTCATAATCCAAAACACCTTGTAACTGTGTAATCAAAATAATAACGCTGATTTAATAGAAAGCTTAACGTCAATCGAAGCATTTCCATAGACAGCATAAAAAGATCTGTATCTCACTAAATACTAACCACTGAAATAGCAATAAGTGTATAGCTTCCAACTACTAACTTAAAGTACATGGAAATCTAGTACAAGATGGCGGAAACCGCGCTGGAGAAATTCAAGAAACAGATCATGAATCCCATCGCATTAGTACAGCATTAAAAAGGCTTCCCAGTTGCTTAATCTGTGAAGCTTGTCTTCAGCACAGACTCTCTTCGCGAAAACCTTTGCTTGCCACCAAGTGATGTGTGGGATTACTAAATGTGATAAAAAACTTTCTCACAAAAGGTGCTAATCAATGTTGACTTTAGTCGAGGCCCTGCATTGTAAATGTAAGAAAAGAGACTGTTAAATTATGCAGCTTCAATCACTGACAAATCTCACTCTGGAGTTGGCATGTTTGCAAATTGTATTTCTCCTAATGAAAGGCTTCACTTATCAAGCCCTGAAAAGTTTTGCAGCGATTAAAAAATTATTGATATTTGAATTACTGGTATGAAAAATTATAAAATTACATGGATCTTAAAATGCTCAGTAAAATAGAGTGGCTTGTATTGTTCGGAAATAATTAAACTATGCAGCACAATTTTCGAAGGAATGCAGTACAATTTAGTGTAACATATTATATGAATTAATAGTAACAAACAATGACATTGGACGACTACTGCATTAAATACATATGTAGAAGTCAAAACTGTAAACCTTTGTGTTAGAAATAGGGTCTCTAGTAGGCAGGAGTGTGCAGCCACCCCAAGCAGGCACCACCACTCCAATCAGGGTCAATCAGATACACACTAAAATATAGCCTGTGCTCACCCTCTGCTTGGTTGGCACAGAGCTGTCAGGCCTATCACAAGAGGCAATGTGTAAAGTATTTTTGCAGTAACACAACGAAAACATCACAAAAAGACTGCACACCAGGTTAGAGAAAATAGACAATAATTTTATAAATAAATCAAGATCAAAACTACAAAAATCCAATGAGTAGAGATCAAGTTATGAATTGTTAAAGAAAAAAGAGCTCTAGCACTTAGAAGTAATAAGCACCAATGTGGAGTTATTCAGTTGCGCTGGACTAGGGCAGCATGAACAGTTCAAGCTGACAGCAATGGAGTGCAGGTTGGGGAGAACAGCCATGCAGGCCTTGTGAACAGAGTACCTTTGTCCAACAGCAAGGTGCTGGAAGCCGATGAAAGATGTGTTGAGCGATACATCTATGTAGGGCAGGTAGTGGAGCGATGTGTCGATCTTCTTCATAGAGTGGCAATGATGCGTAAGCTCTGAGGACGAATCGCTGACCCGCAAGGCATTGGTTCTGAAGTGCAATGCACAGGGTTTCTCCACGCAATCAAGGGGATGCGTCAGTCTCTCCATGCTGCCTTGATGGTGATGCAAAATTCTGAGCATTGGAGCCCGGAAGGCTATGCATTGGTGCCAAGAGGGATACGTCGGTACTACTCCTGCAACATGGTTGATGCGCTGGTTCTGCTCGAAGGACACTTGCAATGTGTTGATTTCTCTGGTACAAGTATATCAGTCTACTTCCAGTGAACGAAGCACAGGAAGAGGGGTCGAGACATTTATATTCTTGAGTCTCAAGCAAGAGGAGTCAACTTGGGGTGCAAGGCTGAGTCCAGCTCTCCCTCAACAGAATCAGAGAGCAGCAGGCAGCAGGCCAGCACAGCAGAAAAGCAGTCCTTCCAGGTCAGCAGTCCAGCAGTCTAGCAGAGTAACAGTCCCTGATGCAGCACAGCAGTTCTTCTGACAGGGTTCAGTTGTAGTTCCAGAAGTGTCTAATTTGGTGGGGTCAGAAACCCAGTACTTATACCCACTTGTGCCTTTGAAGTGGGGGTAACTTCAAAGAAGGGGCTTTGAACTAGACAGAGGCCCTCTTTTCCTAGCTCTGGCTCCAGGCTATCATTAGGGGGTAATCAGCCCTTTTTGGTGGACCAGCACTTCCTATTCCGGTATGTGTCAGCCCCTCCCTTCCTCCCTTCCTACATAAGAAGTGCCATCCAAATGCAGATGAGTGCTCAGAGGCACCTAATTTTCCTGTCTTTGTAGCTGTCTTGAGGGAATGTCACCTACCCCAGATGTGTATTGAAGACAGGCTGCAGGCACACAGAGCTGTAACAGCAGAGACACATCCACTTTCTAAAACTGCCATTTCTTAAATAGTAATTTAAATCTGACTTTCCCAGTAAAAAGGATTTATCATTGCCATTCCAATGATATGAAACATGGCATTACAACTCTGTCTCAATCAGGAATTACAGCTTAAAAGTGTAATAAGTAATTCCCAAAGTTAACCTATTAGACCAGTAGGTCTCACAGTAGTAAAAAACAAATGTGGATGTTTTTCACCACTAGGACATGGGAACCTTAAAAGCACATGCCCTACCTATTACTTACACAGCACCTTGACCTATGGGCTACCTAGGGCCTACTATTTTGGGAAGCTGCTCCAATACCCTTCTGGATGGCTCTGTGGCAATTCCATTACCTATTAAGGCTGAGGTACTAGGTTAGATTCTCCATTCGACCTGTTTTTTTCCCCTTTTTATTCCCGCTCAGTATTTATTTCCAATAGATTACATTCACCTCTCTTATACGTCTGTTCCAATTCACATTCAACTTTCTCATAATTATTGTTTATAGTACCTAATCTAAATGAGCCCAAAGTAAAATATCTTTCTCTTCGACTTGTCCACAGCTATTTCTAATTGCCTTTTGACCTCGGGTGAAAGGCAATTCGAAATAGCTGTGGACAAGTCAGGTTTTGTCTCTAGAGGCTATTTATAGAAGGAGAGTCAGGTCTGATTTTCTCTTGTATCCAGACTTCAGAATTAAGACAATACAGGGTTCACCACTGTGGGAAGATGCTGCCAGTTTACCTGGCTGTTATATTAAGGTAGAAAAGATTGTTTTCTCCCCTCAAGCTGTCATTCATTTATTTTCCACAGGATCATTAATGCTCTTCTTTTTTTAGATGACAAAAGCACCATTCTGGGTCAGACAGTGGTGAGATATGCCTTAATATAACGTGCTCCCACAAATACTACTTTTAATAAAAGCTTATTCACTGAATTGAGCCCCCTTTTTTTCCAGATACCAATATTCAACATCCAGCTGAGGCTTTAATAATTCCAACTTTTCACCACTATGCATATTATTTTAGTTATACCCCTTTTTGTTTCTATACATCATAGCGCACTCCTTACTGATTTTTTTTCCCTGACCGTTCCCCAGGTCATTTTTAGTCCTGATGAGACCTTGGTATCCAGCATGAGGGTCAAAATACCGTAGACACGTTAATTAGACAAGACCTCTTAGATTATGCTTTGAATTATCAATCAATGTATTGACAAGCATACTTCATAACTTAATAAGAGACTGTCTTTGTGAGATACACCAAAGATCACAGAACTATAAGAGATTTCTTTATTGCTTTATGGTGTGGTGTCTCTTTTCTCACTTGTGGATCACTTTTTTCAACTATCATTCTTTGTTTATTTTCCTAAAGTATCATTATAAAAATCATTCACCATTATATGCTGAAAAACTTGTTCTTCACATTTGTGTTGGTACTGGATTCAGTGGAGCTTATTTGAAAGATCCTAGACAGATGATTTTCATCTTCATTTAAAACTTTTTTGTATGAATTAACCAGTAGCAAGATGTTTCTGCTATAATATTGAAATTGATTGAAAATTAGTTTCACTTGTATATTTGTTTTGTGATACCTGCAAGCTGAAAGTAAGGGAAAGTCAGCACATCCTGGATTCAATCAACCTTGCAGACTAACACATTCCTTTGTGTGTCTATGAGGATGAGGCAATTTTGTGTAGGGTTATTGCTTTTTCATTGCCCTACCTCCTGTTATGACTTTAAGTGAAAAATGTTTCTCGCTAAGAATTATGGGGGTGATTCCGACCCTGGCGGTAAATACCGCCAGGGCCGGGGTCCGCGGGAGCACCGCCAACAGGCTGGCGGTGCTCCTTTGGGCATTCTGACCGCGGCGGTACAGCCGCGGCCAGAAACGGAAAGTCGGCGGTGTACCGCCGACTTTCCGCTGCCCAGGGGAATCCTGCCGCCATGGGGATTCTGACCCCCTCACCGCCATCCTGTTCCTGGCGGTTTCGACCGCCAGGAACAGGATGGCGGTGAGGGGTGTTGTGGGGCCCCTGGGGGCCCCTGCAGTGCCCATGCCAATGGCATGGGCACTGCAGGGGCCCCCGTAAGAGGGCCCCACTTTGAATTTCAGTGTCTGCTTAGCAGACACTGAAATTCGCGACAGGTGCTACTGCACCCGTCGCACACCTTCCACTCCGCCGGCTCCATTCGGAGCCGGCTTCCTCGTGGAGGGGTGTTTCCCACTGGGCTGGTGGGCGGCCTTTTGGCGGTCGCCCGCCAGCCCAGTGGGAAACCCAGAATGACCGCCGTGGTCTTTTGACCGCGGTACGGTCTTCTGGCGGTTCCCGCTTGGCGGGCGCGACCGCCGCCCGCCAAGCTTGGAATGACCCCCTATGTTTCTATAGTTGGCTCAAGGCATGGGAATTCAACACAAGTCAGTTATTTGCTGGTTTGAGCAGTGGTGGCTTGCGAACATTAAAGTAGCTGGGCCTAATTCATGGCTTGAATTCCAGTGAACAAGACTGGCTCACTTACTTGGAGGGTTCGGGGGGAGGGTTTGTAGGAAAGTACCATCTTGCCTGGCATGTTACCCCCATATTTCACTGTATATATGTTGTTTTAGTTGTATGTGTCACTGGGACCCTGCCAGCCAGGGCCCCAGTGCTCATAAGTGTGCCCTGTATGTGTTACCTGTGTTATGACTAACTGTCTCACTGAGGCTCTGCTAATCAGAACCTCAGTGGTTATGCTCTCTCATTTCTTTCCAAATTGTCACTAACTGGCTAGTGACCAATTTTACCAATTTATATTGGCTTACTGGAACACCCTTATAATTCTCTAGTATATGGTACTAAGGTACCCAAGGTATTGGGGTTCCAGGAGATCCCTATGGGCTGCAGCATTTCTTTTGCCACCCATAGGGAGCTCTGACAATTCTTACACAGGCCTGCCACTGCAGCCTGAGTGAAATATCGTCCACGTTATTTCACAGCCATTTTACTATGCACTTAAGTAACTTATAAGTCACCTATATGTCTAACCTTTACCTGGTAATGGTTGGGTGCTAAGTTACTTAGTGTGTGGGCACCCTGGCACTAGCCAAGGTGCCCCCACATTGTTCAGGGCCAATTCCCCGGACTTTGTGAGTGCAGGGACACCATTACACGCGTGCACTACACATAGGTCACTACCTATGTGTAGCTTCACAATGGTAACTCCGAATATGGCCATGTAACATGTCTAAGATCATGGAATTGCCCCACCAATGCCATCCTGGTATTGGGGAGACAATCCCATGATTCCCCGGGTCTCTAGCACAGACCCGGGTACTGCCAAACTGCCTTTTCAGGGGTTTCACTGCAGCTGCTGCTGCTGCCAACCCCTCAGACAGGTTTCTGCCCTCCTGGGGTCCAGCCAGGCTTGGCCCAGGAAGGCAGAACAAAGGACTTCCTCAGAGAGAGGGTGTTACACCCTCTCCCTTTGGAATAAGGTGTTAAGGCAGGGGAGGAGTAGCCTCCCCCAGCCTCTGGAAATGCTTTCATGGGCACAGATGGTGCCCATTTCTGCATAAGCCAGTCTACACCGGTTCAGGGACCCCTCAGCCCTGCTCTGGCGCGAAACTGGACAAAGGAAAGGGGAGTGACCACTCCCCTGACCTGCACCTCCCCTGGGAGGTGCCCAGAGCTCCTCCAGTGTGCTTCAGACCTCTGCCATCTTGGAAACAGAGGTGCTGCTGGCACACTGGACTGCTCTGAGTGGCCAGGGCCAGCAGGTGACGTCAGAGACTCCTGATAGGCTCCTTCAGGTGTTGCTAGCCTATCCTCTCTCCTAAGTAGCCAAACCCTCTTTTCTGGCTATTTAGGGTCTCTGCTTTGGGGAATTCCTTAGATAACGAATGCAAGAGCTCATCAGAGTTCCTCTGCATCTCTCTCTTCACCTTCTGCCAAGGAATCGACTGCTGACCGCGCTGGAAGCCTGCAAAACTGCAACAAAGTAGCAAAGACGACTACTGCGACACTGTAACGCTGATCCTGCCGCCTTCTCGACTGTTTTCCTGGTGGTGCATGCTGTGGGGGTAGTCTGCCTCCTCTCTGCACTAGAAGCTCCAAAGAAATCTCCTGTGGGTCGACGGAATCTTCCCCCTGCAAAATCAGGCACCAAAGAACTGCATCACCGGTCCTCTGGGTCTCCTCTCAGCACGATGAGCGAGCTCCCTTGAACTCAGCAACTCTGTCCAAGTGACTCCCACAGTCCAGTGACTCTTCAGTCCAAGTTTGGTGGAGGTAAGTCCTTGCCTCCCCACGCAAGACTGCATTGCTGGGAACCGTGTGTTTTGCAGCTACTCCGGCTCCTGTGCACTCCACGAAGATTTCCTTTGTGCACAGCCAAGCCTGGGTCCACAGCACTCTAACCTGCATTGCACGACCTCCTGAGTTGTCCTCCGGCGGCGTGGGACTCTCTTGTGCAACTCCGGGTGAGCACTGTTTCACTCCACTTCATAGTGCCTGTTCTGGCACTTCTGCGGGTGCTGCCTGCTTCTGAGAGGGCTTCTTGTCTTGCTGGGCGCCCCCTCTGTCCCTGGACGCAATTGGTGACACCCTGGTCTCTCCTGGGCCACAGCAGCATCCAAAAACCCTAACCTCGAGCTTTGCAGCTAGCAAGGCTTGTTTGCGGTCTTTCTGCAGGAAAACACTTCTGCACGACTCTTCACAATGTGGGACATCCATCCTCCAAAGGGAAAGTTTCTAGCCCTTGTCGTTCGTGCAGAATCCTCAGCTTCTACCATCTGGTGGCAGCTTCTTTGCATCCACAGCTGGCATTTCCTGGGCATCTGCCCACTCCCGACTTGGCCGTGACTTTTGGACTTGGTCTCCTTGTTCCACAGGTACCCTCGTCTGGAAATCCATCGTTGTTGCATTGCTGGTGTTGGTCTTTCCTGCAGAATTCCCCTATCACGACT
The DNA here is from genome assembly GCF_031143425.1 of Pleurodeles waltl. Taxonomy (NCBI): domain Eukaryota; kingdom Metazoa; phylum Chordata; class Amphibia; order Caudata; family Salamandridae; genus Pleurodeles; species Pleurodeles waltl. The sequence continues at coordinate 818,760,175 of NC_090442.1, forward strand.
TCTGTGCTCTTTGGGGAACTTAGGTGCACTTGGCACCAACCTTTCAGGGTCTTGGGTTGGCTATTTTTCTAACCCTCACTGTTTTCTTACAGTCCCAGTGACCCTCTACAAGGTCACATAGGTTTGGGGTCCATTCGTGGTTCGCATTCCACTTCTAGAGTATATGGTTTGTGTTGCCCCTATCCCTATGTGCCCCATTGCATTCTATTGTGACTATACATTGTTTGCACTGTTTTCTATTGCTATTACTGCCTATTTTGGTATTGTGTACATATATCATGTGTATATTTGCTATCCTCATACTGAGGGTACTCACTGAGATACTTTTGGCATATTGTCATAAAAATAAAGTACCTTTATTTTTAGTATATCTGTGTATTGTGTTTTCTTATGATATTGTGCATATGACACTAGTGGTACTGTAGGAGCTTCACTCGTCTCCTAGTTCAGCCTAAGCTGCTCTGCTTAGCTACCTTTTCTATCAGCCTAAGCTACTAGACACCCCTCTACACTAATAAGGGATACCTGGGCCTGGTGCAAGGTGTAAGTACCCCTTGGTACTCACTACAAGCCAGTCCAGCCTCCTACAGGGTTGCTCACACTTGTTATAGTCAGTCTTAATCTCTCACTTATTCTCACTCAAACCTAGTAAATTACTCTCATTCGCACTCGCAGTCGCTTTTACTTACTCTGACTCAGTTTGATTGACTCATGCAGTCTCATCCATTCTCACCCTGATCCACTCAATCCCACCCATTCTATGTCATTCTGATTCACTCAATCTCACTCTTATTCACTTAGTCTCACTTAGTTTCACTCAGTTTCATCCAGTCTCACTCTGCCTCACTAACTCTCACTCAGTCTCACTCATTCTCACCTAGTTTCCCTGAGTCTCTCCATGACTTGCTCATTCTTTCTTATTCACTCAGTCCCACTCACTCTGATTCACTCAATTTCACAGTGACTCAATCATGCTCAATAAGTTCGACTCATTCTCACTCAGTCCCCCTCAGTCTCACTCTTCCTGATTCACACTATGTCACTCTGACTCACTCAGTCTCACTGAGACTCTCTCAGTTTCACTCTGTCTCACTCTGATTCACTCATTCCCACTCAGTCTCACTCATGCTCACCTAATTTCCCAATTCTCCTCCTAACTCACTTGTCCTCCCTGATTCACTCAATCCTATTCATTCTGATTCAATCTCACTGTGATTCATTCATACTCAATCAGTCTCACTCATTCACAATCAGTCTTACTCAGTCTCACTCATTGAGTCTCACTGTGACTCAATTTTACTCATTCACAGTCAGTGTCAGTCATTCACACTCAATCTTACTGAATTGCTCAGTCATAATTGTTCTGTTTCACCCTGACTCACCTAGACTCACTCATTCACACTCATTCTGACCCACTCACTCAGACACAATCTCAGTCACTATGAACCAATCAGTCTCCTTCACTCTCACACTGACTCACTCTGTCTCACTCATTCTCTGACTCACTAAGATTCACCCAGACTTGACGCATTTAGTCTCAGACACAGTAACATTCAGTTACACTCCTTGACATTCTCCCTCACTCATTCATTCTCACTTGTACTCACTCTTCATATCACTCATTGTCCTCTCGTTGACTCACTCCTTCATTGATACTTTCACTTTTACTCAAATACTCACATAGGCATACAGACATGCTTACATAGCCACACACTGTCTCATGTACACACAGTCTCACAAATACATACACAATATTTAAAAGTATCATTTTTCACTTACCTCGCTGTCTGTGCAGGTTGTGTTTAGACTCCTGTTGCTTCTTTCAGCTTCAGTCACTTGAAACTGAAACCTCAAACCTTCACAGTTGCAGATTCAAGTTTTCAGTCTTTTTTCATTCACCCAAACCTTTCATCATTTTGTGACAAGTTGGATAAAGGTTGGGGTGACTGGCTAAGTGTCGTAGCAAGGGGTACTGCAGGGCTTAAGCCTGCAACTCCAAGGGCTAACTTTATCTGTGATGCTTCATTACATCACAGAATCGGGGGCACGGAGCCATGCCGGCGATCTGAGGCCAGGGCTGGGGGGTTCACCAGCCCTGCACAATCTCTTATGGCTGGTGTAGGTGATTTTGTGCTCCAGACATCAGATATTCTCTCTAGGAGAGCTGTCTAGGGCTGCTGCTAGACAGCATTTTCTCTTTACGCCAAGAGTGAATAAAATGTTATTATTCACTCTTGGTATAACAATGCATGGGGTCATAGCCCTGGAGCCCTGATGAGAAAACCACCACTGGGCTGGGGTGGGAGCATCACCACTTGGTCGTCTTGACAAATAAAATTTGTTTTAACTTGATGTTAAAGTACCTTTCACAAAATTGGCAATGAGTTCTCAGCACAGTGACCTGGATAACCCTGAAGGTGCCAACGAATCTTCGATTTGAGAAAATGAGACAGAGAGCAGTTGAATGCTCATCTAACCCTTTGTGAAGAAGAGTTTCATGGTGGGTACTATTGGCATAGAGTTAAGCGCTTATTTTTGTAGTCTTTCAAAGTTATACAGTAAATTTGGACGCCATCTCCCTGGCAATATATTTCAAAAGGAACACAGTCTGCACTTAGGGAGGCTCAATTTCATTTGACTCTTTGGTCAATTTTGTGTTGTCAGTTGTCTTTGTTATTGAGACATTATAAGCCAATTGTATAAAGGGTCGCACCTTTCATGTTTGTCAAAAAACTAAAGGTCTGATTTAGAGTTTAGCAGATGGATTACTCTGTCACAAATGTTGTATTGTAGGTGCCATTGAATACAGTGCACTTGTAGTATGATAGCTAGGATATCCATCATGTTTGTTACAGAATAACCCATTCAAACTCTAAATCAAGCCATAAATGACAATGTAACTGAATACTCGCGCATTCAAATTCCCAAAGCCATCCCGAAGACTTGTGCTGCATTATTCTGAGTATGACCTGTCAGTGTGAGCTGTGTGCACACCAGTAAATACATGGCACAAACCTTGCTTCATCCTTATTTTGGTAGCTAGGCCCATCGGTTTTATCCTATGCTCACCGAAGTCATCATTATTTTCCATTGATTGCATGGTGTACTAACTCAAGTTCAGATCTTCGTCATTTCTCCTGATAATGTCTGAATTCACTGACTCCACTTAAACAAGAGAACATAAATTGTTAAAGGTCAATGTTCTGAAGGTAGAATCCTTATTCCACCTACAGCAATAGTTGCATCACCTCTGTTTTTGACACAACCGGGTCAGCCACCAATTGAATGAGAAAATGGATTGATATGTTTGAGAATTATTTGGAGGCTCTTGATAAGCAAGACTTACAACCTTCCAGGAAAATAGCTTTCCTTTTAGGAGGAACGGGGAAAAAGGACACGTCTTAAAATACATAGGTGCAGTGTTGGATCAGGATGGGCAGCAAATTCAGGATATGTGTAAAGAAGCAAAGAAAATGTTATAGACCAGATTTACTAAAGTAGCCAATATAGTTATGACACGTTCTAAGTTTGTACACAACCTCAAAAACCGGATGTGGGAAGGTGGAAGTATCGTGTGGTATGAATGGGTGGGTCTTACCATGTAATGATAGCACATTACTCAGTAGTGCACATTGGGTTCACACCGGTCAACCTTGGCCCAGTTCTGGTGGTGTGGCAAAAAGCAGTTAGGCTACTTAGAGGAACATGTGTAAAGTATTTCACAATACTAAACTGGACGATAAGTAAATGACATGGCTTGCAAGAAATCCAAGAAAAATAAAGCTTATTTTTATGCAAATTTTAGACACCAAAATGAACGTTATTTCTGAGATATAACTGGAGTTGTGAATTTTAGATGCTTTGGAAAATACTGTATTTCCTGCAGTCAAATGGTTACCAATGGAGTCAATGGGGAAAATAAAAGTGTGCACTCAGGCACTAGCAGGGTCAGATCCAGAGAACCCACGTGGACTTAAGGTTCTGCAGGGCCCTAGACTAAGAGTCAACAGTCAGGTTCCTATTACCTTGCCCAGAGAGGCTGGGTGCAGAGGAGCTGTGGCTGTCCTTCGTACTGACGGGGTCTGCGAGTGTTGGCACATTTGCACCACTTAACAAATGGGTACTTGGGAGTGGACACACACTCTACTATTTGTATGTAGGGATCTTTAAGGGGCCAGTGCCAGGAATCAACAGTTGGAACTTCGTCCCTACATTTGGTGGCCACGGCTGCAGTGATGGCTTCTGGCTGTCAATCACAGGAGTTGGTTTGCCAAAGCTGCTTTGCTGCTCCTCTCAAGGTCACTCCCTTCATGCTGCAGAACCACAGGCAAGGGTTTATTGATGGCATCAGGCTCTTTGCTGGAGATCTGCTCTAGAGTCAGTAATGTCTGAATGGCCATTGGTTTCCTGATTGGCAACAAACAAGCCTTGGTAGCTGCAAAGGTGGTTCACTGGTACTTCGATAGCTGGAGGTTGTCCGACAGCGAGTAGAGGCTTGAGACTTGGCAGAGACCTCACTCACACTCTTTGGATGCTGAACACCGAGGTACTTTAGGCTCACTCACACGGAGCCTGTTGGGTCGCACTTCTTTGACTTCAGCATGGCGTTTACTCCTACAGTTTGCAGCGGACTGGTACCATCAAATGGGTGAGTTTTTCTTGGCTTCTCAGTGTCTACTGGGGTTCCTCTTGCTGGGACCAATGAGATTTCACCAAGGGCACATGTCAGTCATTCAGTTCCAGTGGTGGTCTCCTTAAATCACTTCTGTGTCCTCTCTTTGCCCTGTGGCTGGAGTCCAGGTCCTGTTGTCAGTGACAATGTCTTCTTTGTGCCTCTTCTTCTGTACAAGAAAGAACTGAGAGTCTGGTGTCAGGGGAACCCCTTAAATCCTAGACTGGGGCTGTGGAGGACAGTGGCCAATGGGCCACTGGTCCAAGCAGCTATTCTGCCCCTGCAGTGACAACTTCCTGTGGGATGATGTCACTTTTTTCCAGAACCCACTATTTCTAAGGGTTGCAAGGATGGCAGAACCCTTCCCTGGCTGTACAGACCTCCTAGCCCATCCTAAAGGTGTGGCTAGCCTTCTGGAAGCTCGCCTTCTGCATAGCTAATATTCCCATCTATTGGACTGGACAGGGAGGGAAGGGTTTTGTGCTCCACTGGGGTGATAAGTACTTACAGATCAAGAGTGGGGGAAGTCTTTGAGGCTCACCTTCTTGATTACCTTTCACACTAGCTATCCTGAGAGTGAGGAAGTGTAACCTCCTGCCTGCCCAGGCCCTTTTGTCTCTGTCCTGAGGAAGTGCTATCACAACAAGCAGAAGGCCAGACTCTTGTCTGTGGTGGCAGAGGCTTCTGAGAGCCCGCCAAAATAGTAGATAGCTTGGTAACTTGGTGAGCACCCTCTAAGGGTGCTACATGGGCACCTGCTAGTTAATCCTGAGCATGGACATCATGCACAGGGTTAAAAAACAGGGTTTTTGATACCAAATATGGGGTAATTGGCAGGCCATCACAGAGCTGGACATCTGGGAACTGCCACGGTATTAGCCCTTGTTATCCTATGGACCGCCGGTTACTTGTGGTAGCATTATGTTTTATATACTATCACAGGGTCATATATGCTCATATACATACGTCCTCACTCATAGTACAGTGCACCCTGCCTCCTGGGCTGTAGGAAGCCTGCCTTAGGGGTGACTGACCTGTCTATGGGCAGTTAATGGACTCTGCACCTGGTGTAGGCGGAGGTGCAGTTGAGAAGCAGGCTGCTAATGCAGGCTAACATGACAGCTCTTCAATCTCACATTTACTGAGGTTGCACAGGGTGGCACGATCAGTGCTGCAACCCTGGTAACCTCTTTACCACCCTGGCCCTGGGTACCACCGGTACCAATTACCAGGGACTTACAGCGGTGGTAAAGTCTGTGCCAAATAGCCTATGCAATTCAACATACAGTTTAAGGGAAAGGGCATACATACTGAGGTCTGGTTAGCAGGCCTCAGTTCACTCACAGGTCAAAAACAACAGCATCAAGCAATAAAAGTTAGGGGGTGACCATCCAAAAAGAAGCACTTTGCAACATAACCCCTTCCCAGATTAAAGAGGATGAGGACTAACCACCTGTATGGTAGTCCTCATCTTCTAAGTGGAAGAACCTGGAAAGGCCATCTGAATCACCATGGTCAGTCCCTGGTTCCACTACAAAATCCATCCCCTGTAGGGAAATGAACCACCTCAACAATTTAGGGCTCTCTCCTCCCATCTGCATCAACCACCTTAGAGGCCTGTGATCGGTCTGAACCTTGAAGTGTGTCCCAAACAGGTAGGGCTTCAGCTACTTCAGCAGTTTGCCAGTGCCCAAAGCCCTCCTCTGAAACATTCCACTGATGCAAGTAAGTGTGCCAGCAAGGAATATTGAGTCAGCATAATCCTGAGGCCATCTCAGGCCTTTTTAATTCATTTACAGCCACTCCCTGCCTCTTCAACTCACTCTTGCAGCTTTCTGCTTTCTCCCTCTGTGAAGCTTTTTTTAAAATGTTCTCTTCCTCCGTCTTTCCCATATGTGTCTTTGCTCGCAGTAAATGCTTGTTGCAGAAAAATACGTGGTTGCCCTCAAAAATAGGTGGCAGTACCCCACAGCAGAAACCACTGGCTCAAATTAGGCACTGTTCTTCAGGGACCAAACCACAGCAAAGACTTCCCTCTCAGTGCCACTCCAACACTGCTCTATGGAAAGGAGCCACATGCTAATAAAAGCTCCTGGCTGATCCTAACCCTCATTGTTGGTCTGTGACAATACTGCCCCAATCCCAAGTTCAGAAGTGTCTGTCTGGACAGTTAATTTTTCCCATAATCAGGTGCTTTTAGGACAGGTGGTGAGTATATGGCTACTTCCAGGGTGCCAAGTGAATTTTGACAGGCTGTGGTCCAAATGACCTTCTTTGGCTGCTCTTTAGAGGTTAACTCTGTGTGAGGGGCCACAATGGTATCATACCCTTTCACAAGCCTCCTATAGTACCCTGTCAGGCCTAAAAAGGATCTGTCCTGGGTTTGAGTTGTGGGAGACTGCCAATCCAGAATAGTATGGCTATGGCCTAGATAGGTCTAACTTGGCCTTCACCTTCCAGGTGGCCCAAGTAGACAACGGAACGCTGCCCTTTCTGGCACTTATTGGCCTTGATATTGTGGCTTGCCTGCTTCAGGGCCTGCAAGACTTCTCTGAGATGGAGCAGGTGATCCTCCCAGGTGGAGCTAAAGACAGCTATATCAACTAGATAGGCTGCACTAAAGACTTCTATACCTGATAGGACTCTATTCACCAACCTCTGAAAAGTGGCCAGTGTATTCTTTAAATCAAAAGGTATCACTTTAAACAAAGTGACCTTCAGAGGTGGAGAATACAGATCTCGCCTTGGCTCCCTGGGTCAGACCAATTTGCCAGTACCCTGATGATAGGTCAAGTACTACTGGGCTGGAATGGGAACTATCAGAGCGTTCAATCACCCCTAGCTCTAGCATCTTCTTGACCTCTGTCTGGATACATTCCCTGACTTAATCAGACAGTCTGTGCAATTTGTTTCTGATAGGGAGGCTGTTACCAGTGTCCACATCATGGGTACACCATGTTGTCTGACCAGGGGTCAAAAAAAAGAGTGCTGCAAACTGACTGAGAATCTGTCTGCAGTCAGCCTACTGTTGTGCAGAGTGAGAGTGTCTGATGGTGCAACACCCTCTATTGTACCACCTTGGGGATTGGTTGACAGTAGATCAGGAGTGACTTACTCTCCTCCTCCTGCTCTCCATCTGTGCCATGGTCATGTCAGCCTTGTCCTGGTGTGGTTTTAGGTGATTAACATGAATCACTATGCAAGGATTCCTGGGGGTGCCAAATTGGTGACCTCTCCTTCCTTTCCATAACGGGACAGGGCCCAGTCCATTTGTCCTTTAGGGCCCTGGGAGCCACTGGCTCCAACACAATGGGATAGGGACCAGTCCATGTGCAACTAAACCAGTAGTCTGAGGTTAACAGTGGTGGTGAATTTAAAGGTTACACCACATTCATCCCACACAGCCTTCAGGTATGCAGATATGGACTTTCTGTCTCTATCAGAGACAACTTGCTTAGGGAAACCTTAGAAGGGACTTTGCTAATGCAGAAGCAGTTGCAGTCCTAAACGTGATTGCCTCTTGGTACCTAGTGGCATGGTCCACTACCACTAGATTGAATCTGTTCCCAGATGCAGTGGGTGGGTCAAGGGAGCAATCTTGTCGAGCCCTACCGTCTCAAAGGGAGTCCCAACCACATATAGTGGAATTAAGGGAGCCTTTGGTTGTTTTCCTGTCTTGCCACTGGCATGACAGATCACACAGGAGCAACAAAACTCCTTTACTTTTTTCAGACATCTGGGGCCATTTGTCCTTTAGGGCCCTGGGAGCCACAGGCTCCAACACAATGGGATAGGGACCAGTCCATGTGCAACTAAACCAGTAGTCTGAGGTTGACAGTGGTGGTGAATTTAAAGGTTACACCGCATTCATCCCACATAGCCTTCAGGTATGCAGATGTGGACTTTCTGTCTCTATCAGAGACAACTTGCTTAGGGAAACCTAAGAAGGGACTTTGCTAATGCAGAAGCAGTTGCAGTCCTAAACGTGATTGCCTCTTGGTACCTAGTGGCATGGTCCACTACCACTAGATTGAATCTGTTCCCAGATGCAGTGGGTGGGTAAAGGGAGCAATCTTGTCGATCCCTACCGTCTCAAAGGGAGTCCGAACCACATATAGTGGAATTAAGGGAGCCTTTGGTTGTTTTCCTGTCTTGCCACTGGCATGACAGATCACACAGGAGCAACAAAACTCCTTTACTTTTTTCAGACATCTGGGGCCAATAATAATGGACCACTAACTGGCCCCAAGTCTTGGACTGTCCCAGATGCCCAGGCAGTGGAACATCACATGCCAAAATTAGGATGAACTCTCTGTACATCTTGGGGGTCCACCACTCTCTTGGTTGCCTCTGGTTTGGGGTCTCTGGCCTCTGTGTACAGCAGGCCATCCTCCCATTAGACTCTGTGAGTACCACTGGCAACTCCTCCCGCTTGCTTGGCAGCTTGCTGCCTAAGGCTCTCAAGGGCTGGTGGCCTTCTTTGCTCTTGGCAAAGCTCTTCCCTTGAGGGTCCCCCTGCACTGAGAAGCTCTGTCAAGTCATTTCAGGCTTCCTCAAATGCAGTTCCCTCCTCAGTCATCAGATTCAAACCCTGGGTAAGTTCTCCCACTGATCCTGTGTGGAAGTATGGACTGGATCAGTAGTCCTCTTGCCCTTCCTCTTGATCTTAAGGTGTTTGGCCATAGTTTCAGACTCAAGCTCCTTACCTCTACCCTGACGTGCAGCCTCTGCCCTTGTTGGAGACCAAACATTTCTGCATGAGTCCTCTTTTCCACCTCCACCCATGCAGAATTTTCCAAATCATTACCCAATAGACACTCTTCTGAAATGGCAGGAGACACACAACCTTCTTTTGCCCAGTAACTCCTCCCTACTCTAAGTTCACCAAAGCCATTGGATGAATCTTAGTCTCTTTGTCAGCCTTGGTAATCAGGTGACTTGCACCAGAGAATATTTGGTCTGAGGAAATCAGTTTGGCCGCTGCCATGGTGACACTGGCACCTGTATCCCTTAGAGTCTCTACCTCAGTCCCATTGATTCTTGGTCTCTGCCTATACATCTTCAAGCTTGGAGGCAAGGCAGTGAAGGGTTCAATATCCATTCTTGCCAAAGAAACCAAGGAAGCCTCAGTGTAACCTCTGGCCTCTCCAGAGTACACCTCTACTTCCATCCCAATACTAGCAACACAATTGCGTTGCCCCTCAATGGGGGGCTTCTTGGAGCAAATTGCATCACCCCTCTTATGTCCTGGCTGCTGGCAGTCAAAGCATGTCCTAACCTTCTTGAGAATTCCAGTGTTTCCCCTGGTACCCCTTTCTTTTGGACTGGGAAGAGTCCTGGAGCCCATACCCCTTGGAATTATTTTGGGGGGTTCTGCTGAGAACTATGGCCCTCATTACAAACCTGGCAGACGGCCGTAAAATGGAGAAATGTACTGCCAACAGGCTGGCGGTACATTTCCACAAATTACGACAGTAAACCCCCAATGTACCACTCCGTTGTCCATGGTGGTAACAGCCACCGGGCTGGAGACTTCAGTCTCCAGCCAGGCGTCCATCACTAGCATGCCCGCGGGATTATGACCCCACCTACCGCCATGGTTTTCATGGCTTCCTTCCCACTGCGGTAGGCACTATCCTTCCCTGTCACTGATAAGGGTCTTCCCCACCCCCTCCACCTAACCCGGTTCTCTCCCGCCTCCTTCCACTCCAAACCCCCCCAACATACATGCACCTTCAAGCACCATCGAAAACACACATATACAAACTCATACCCACATTCATCCACACATGCATACATCCATTCACACACACATCCACATAAACTTACATGCATGCATGCACACATGCATTCACACAGCACAACATACACGCACTCACACATCCATACATGCACACTCGCATCCACGCACACACAAACATACACACACACCCCCATACACACACACAACAACAACCCCCGCCCCCCACCCCTGTTGCAGCACCGACATACCTGATTTCAGGGGTCCTCTGGCAGGAGACGGGACGGGGCGCTGCTGCCAGCAGCAGCCTCCGCCAGCAGAACACCGCCAGGCCGTATCATGTGTCATGATATGGTCTGTGGTGTTCTACTGGAGTGGCGCTGCTGCTGGCAGCAGCGCCACCTTACCGCCACCCACCAGCATGGCCGCAGCCGGAATTCCACCATCCTTCTGGCAGAATTACGGCTACTGTCATAATTTGGCAGATGGGTGGTAGCCGCGCCGATGCTATTTTGTTTGCCGTCGCCGCAGCAGTGGGTGGTTTGTACCGCCAATGTTATAATGAGGGCCTATATCTTTTTAATTTTGTCGGTGCTAGCCCCCTTTCCCTGATGAGAAGTTTGAGTACCCTTCATGGAGTCTCCTCCACTATGGGCCTTGTTCTGGGTTACCCTCGACCTGACCCATTTTCAGCTATCTTCCCCAGCTCTCTGGGAGAAGACAACTCAGAATACACTAGATGCTGTTGCAATTTCTCTATATAACAATTGGTTAAAATATGCTTGTTCATCAAAAGATAATACTGCCCTTCATAGGTGTCAACGTTATTGGCCTTTATCCAGCCCTCTAGTGCTTTGACTGAAGAGTCAACAAAGCCTATCCAAGTTTGGTCTTGACCTTTTTGAGTATCGCCAACTCTGACTCTTTACTTCTCTGTGGTGAGTCCAAAATCTTCAGTGCGTTTTTCTTACATATGTGGATAGGACTTGGCCACTTCTTCAGGAAGGGTCAGAAGTTTATCTCTGCCCTTTGCTGGGAATAACTCTCAAGGAGGAGATGCCCCACCATGCACAGTTTGAAATTATTAAACAGTAAAATGACCACAGACACACATGCACTAGAACCCTCAATGTTTAGTGTGAGGGTCTGTGGCCCTAACCATTAGGCCACAGGTGACTTTTGTTATATACATTGCATGGAAGGACCATTGCAATGACTATCTCTCTCTCTCTGTCTCTCTCTCTCTCTCTCTCTCTCTCTCTCTATCTCTCTCTCTCTCTGTCTCTCTCTCTCTCTCTCTCTCTCTCTCTCTCTCTCTCTCTCTCTCTCTCTCCATCCCATTATGGGATGGAAGAGAGAGAGAAAGAGTAACAGGACCACAGGGGTAGCATCAAGTTCCCCGCTGTCTTAGCTGGCTCTCCACATTCTGCTTTTGGGAGCAATGTTTTCATCTGCCTTCCCTGCACGCATATTTGTGTGCAGGGAAGACAGATAAAAATGCCACATTCATTAAGGCAGAGCTGTTTGACAGCTTCCTATTACAGAAAGTGTACTTTGTTTGCTTTTATTTGGTGAGAGCTGTCAGCTCCCACCAAGCAAAAGCAAACTGCTATGACCCAGGGATGGCCACCCGGGACATAGCAAGAGCTGGCCCTGGAAGAGTGGCGGTCCCCAGGGCCATCAGTAGCTTCAATGAGTCTGAAACAGACCCCCTTAACTCTTTTGTTTTAGCCCTGGGGAGGTGGTTGCCTCCAGGACTACAGGGGGCCACATGCCTCCTTGCATTATTGGTCTTTAGTGCCTCAGGGAGGTGGTGGTCTCTGAGACTGTATTTACATTTAATACTCAGGTAAGTGGTGGTCACTGGGGCTGCGGGGGGCAGGTGCCCCTCCCATTAAAATTAACAATGCCCCCGGGACATGGCCCACCTAGGGGCTTGAGAAGGAAATAGTGAATTCATTTTTAAAATAATTTTCACCAGTTCTGCTGCAAACCGCAGTGACTTTTTTGGCACTTGAGGGACTCGGCTGAAGACAAGTCCTTGCATGGCTGCCAACACTTCCTTGTTGAAGTGTAGGCAGCCAATCAGATCTCAGCACAATATCAGAAGGGGTCAAGAATCCTTTGCACCCCCTATATCTATATAAATTTGGATTTTTGTTAATTTTTCTAAAACTGTTGAATGGATTTACACCAAATAACAAAAAGGCCTCTTTCTGGACTAAGAGCTATCTTTATCTTTATCTTTTATGATTGCTGTTCAAAATCCTTATGGAAAAATGAATGGGAAAAACGTGTTTTGGGACTTCCCTTTTTCTAAGCCCCCGCTTGATGTATCACCTCAAAACTTTCCAGAGTGCAACTGAAGTGATCACTGCTGTTGGCACTAAAGTTATTAGCAAGGCAAACACATGTTTTCTATGGAAGCTAGGTCCTGATATGGTGAAATGTATTCACTTCCATCTTTGTCAAATATAGCAAACAGACTGTGTTGTAAAAACATAGTAAGACTGTGTAACAAAATCGTTTGGCTAGAAAACAAAACCACCGTTAATTAGGAATCCCACCAATAGCTAAAAGGCAAGTTCACATATGTAAATGCAGCATAAACAGAAATATAATGAATGTTCATTCTATTTCTAACTGTTACATGGTACTTGCCATCTCATTTCATAAACCCTTCCTCAATAAAATCATGCTGAATCATTGTACATCTTACAAAAAGAGAAAAATATTGTATGCAAAATTCATTGGTGTCAAATACGGTGCTAAGGCCCAGTGGCAAGAAATATGGCAGTCATGCTCCTGTAAAGTGCAACCACAAAAGTATGTACAACCATTCTCATGCGCTTAACCACATGGGAGAAAAATATATACTAATCAAATTTGAAATTAAACAATTAATATATTATATAACATGAGGAATGTCAGATCTGAATTTGTACACTGTATAAGGTCATCAATATAGCGTGTCCAAAATATTATGGGGCTCATTACGAGTTTGGCAGTCTTTTGGCAAGACCACCATGTTGGCAATGATCTGACCGCCGTGTTGAGTCACACAGCTAAGTCCACCAAAAAACAAATTTCCAAATCCACCAGGCCACTGCAGGGTGGGAAAGAGGCGATCCCATTACCAGCACCACCAGCCCCCTAAAAACCTGTGATCACATTACGGTCCACAAATCATGAGAGCTGTTCTTCCATGGCAGCAAAACATTGGCAGTGAGAACCGTGGCAGTCTGGGGTCACCACAGAAATACATCACACTACATTGGATAGTTTGAAAACCCCACACCTCATACCCATTCACACACCCGACACATCTAGTAATTTCACTATATAACACACCCCTACACAACCCACAATTCTTTACAACCAGAATGCCACACATGGCCACAGACAAACCAAAAATCTGAAAATATACTAAAACACACAATAGTTGCCCCTACACATTTCACTCAGATTTCATCCCACACGCACAATATACACAACACACAATTTAGTATCCCACACAATACACAACAACTATCACCCACTCACATCACTGCACCCACACCCCATCTTCAATTGTTTATATTTTTCTCCTTTTTTCACTACTTCACAGTCTCGTCCACCAGGACCATGTCCCCACAAAAACATGCACGTTTCACTGATGATGAGCTGAGGGTCATGGTTGACAAAATTATCAGACTAGAGCCATACCTTTTTGTAGCACAAGTCCAGCAAACATCAATAGTCAGGAAAATAGAGTTGTGGCAAGGATAGTCAACAGGGTGAATTCTGAAGGCAGTTACCACGCACAAGGGAGGATATCACGAAGAGGTGGAATGACCTCAGGGGGAAGACCCATTCCATGGCTGTCATGCACCAGCGGGTGGTCCTGAAGGCTGGCGGTCGATCCCCACCTCCTCCTCCTACCCTCACTTCATGGGAGGAAAAAGTCTTGAACTGCCTGCATCCTGAGGGCCTGACAGGAATACCTGAGGGATTAGAGTCTGGTAAGTCACAACACCATTAATGTCCCCAAAAAGTTGTGTACTGCATGCTCACTGATCATCTTCCCCCACCACAATAACCAAACTACCCACTACCCCTGTGTCCACATGACAAAATGCCCCTCTCTGGCATGTCACATGTCAACTAATCTCACCAGGGACCACAGTGTTTGTGTATGGCATGTGAAGTACACTGACAGCACTGCAACTCCCAGCAGGCACTGTTCTATCTGTAAGAAAACCAGAACCATGTACTACATTTTAAATAGCCCTGCATGTGAAACTAACAATGGCAATGACAGCAATGCTATGGCCTACTACCAGTATTTCTACAAGCAAAACACAGCTACAGTTGTATTATGTACTAAATTGGCCTTTGAGATAACCTTCCAAACAATTTCCTTTACTCACCTGGGGGGAAAACTAAATGCAACACTGGATGTACTTGCAGGGTACCCATACAGAACCCCATATCAAATGGTAACTCCCATACTCTTAGCCATCTCTGTAACCATTGTGCATTGTCCAGCTGTTAGTGTAATCAATGATGCCATACACCTTACTAGGAGATAAATGTACATTGTTATGTCTTTACTCAGACAAGAGGGCAGCAGCAGTCATCTAACCAGCAGCATACACAAAGAGCTTGGAGCATGGTACATGCAATTGCAAATCTCTTTGTCCCACATTGCTCAAACCGAGATTTGGAAGCATCTATCATTGTCATTTCAGGGGATCATGCAAAGGCATTGTGTGCATATGAAATGGCATGTCTAGTGGTGAAAGTTAAACAAAACTTGTTGCATCACTTACAGCAACTCTGAGGTACACTTTTCCTATAGTTAACCTTCCCATCCTCACCATGCAAAAGACACCAGAGACTGCAACTACCCCTCTGGATGAAGGCCCCAGTGGGGAAAACACCCTTGGATGTTTGGACACTGAGGACAAAGCTGGCCCATCAAAGACATCTGTTCAGTCAACAAGTGTGAGCCTCACCCTGCCCACATCAACTCCTGCCAGTCCTGTTGCACCCACATCACAGGCAACCATTTGCCACCAAACCTGTATTCCAAGGACAGTGTCTTCCATTGTGTGCCCCCCAGTACATGTACTTTAGTCTCCTGTTGTCACCCCTGACAATGATAGACCTGCCACCAGTGGGCGGGGAGCACACTGTGCCAGAGACATAGGCACGTGGGGGTAGGATATGTTGGAGGGATGGTGTGGGCCATAGGATGAGGGCTCCAAGGGACACAACTGGCCAAGGCACTATGGCCCTCATTATGACTTTGGCAGTCTTTTTAGTAAACAACCAAAGTCACGCCCACCATAGGACTGCCAATGTTGGCGGTCTTCAGACCGCCATATTATGGCTACTGGCTGCTCTCTGCTACTGTTTGGCAGGGAAGCCACCACCAGCCATATTGGCAGTCGGCGGTCTAGTGCAGCTTGCTCCGTCGCCACCACCATGTCACCACAACACCGCCTGCCATATGAAAACATTGTAGATGGCGTGGTGGTGTTGTGTTGGCAGGGTGCTGGTGGCAGAGCAAGGGCCATGGAGCCCGTTCCCTCCTGGCTGACCACCACAACCACCAGGTAAGGTGATCGACTGATGGGGGTGTTGAGTGTTGTGTGTATGAATGGGGTGTGTGTGTAAATGGAGATGTTTGGGGGGTGTTGTGTGTGTTTGTGTGTGCAAGTGTCTGTGTGCTTGTGTGAATGTGTATATGCAGGGGTGGGGGAGTATGTGTGTGTGTATGCAGGGGGTGGGGGCGTATGTGTTCATGTATGTAGGGGGTGAGGGGTGGGGGAGTGTCGTGACCATGTGTGTGTGAATAAGTGAGCATGGATGTGTGTGTGTGCATGTCTGTATGTGTGGTGTGTGCGTGCGTGGTTCGGGGTCAGTACAGGGTTCGGGGAGGGGTGTAAGTACAGGGATCAGGGGGGCATCACTGTTTAGGCAGATGGGGGCTCCTGATGGGGTCAGGGGTGGGGTGCTCCTACATCGAGGGGGGTTGGGGAGTTCTGTTGTTGCAACAGGAATTAGTATTCCTGTTGCAAGTATCCTTACCGCCAGGGATTTCATGGCATGGCTGCCGCCCATGAATTCCTGGTGGTAAGGATACTCATTATACCACGGGCGGTGTAAGATGGACTGCCGGGCCGAAGGTGGTCAGCCTTCGGACAGGCGGTACCACCCCACTGGTGGTAGAGGCAGTGAACTGGCTGCAGTGCAGCCAGTTCACTGCAGTGGTCATAATTTGGCAGTCCTGCACCGTCACGATGTCGGAGGTCTGACCGCCACCTCCGGCATGGTGGAGCAGTACCATCAGGGTCATAGTGACCCCCTATATCCCAAGTCTTGGGAGCCTACCAACATTCTGAAGGAGTGATGGGACAGGTACTGACAATGATGGGGGAGATCAGACAGCTGCAGAGAGACAACCACAAGGAAGCTATGCAGCAGTGGCAGGCCCAAAATGCCATCCTGGCTTCCATTGCTGGGGTGCTGATAGACATGAATTACACCCTGAGTAGGTTTTGTACTTAACATCGAGCCTCTTCCAATAGCAATAAAACATTATGCCCTTCTACATCTGTGACAGCTAGTAGAATGGAGGCACTGCCAGAGAAAGGGAATTCCTCAGACACCCACCATCTAGCTGAAGAACCACACCTCCCGCAAACCTGGACGTCCACCCAGAAATCCTTGAGGAGCAGATGCCAAGACCAAAACCACTGCCAGGAAGTGAACCTCTACTAATTAGTTCCTCTTGTGTGCCACAGATACACTCTGATGACTGTTCTGTAACCTATCTACATTTCCCTATGGTACAAGGACACTAGACTTGTGTTTTCGAATGGTGTGGTAGCTACCCTGATGATTTCATCCACCATGACTGAACCCTTCACTGTTTACTTTGTGTTATTTTGGTTTCAAATCACTCTTTTTCCTTTGCATTCCCCGATAAATACCACTTAACCACTGATCATGTGTTAGTGTGATGTATCATCCATATACAACTGTCATGAATAACAACTAAATGTTTCTACCTAATGTAAAACCTTTGTCATGGTCATTATACATGTACTATATAATCAAGCTACATATTTCAATGACATATACATTATACAAATCACTTATATTGTACTTTTCCACACATTGATTTGGAGAATGCCAATGACCACATAGTGAAGTACTGCTAACTAATGAGTTTCAGCATAAGTGTCATACACTACAAACCCACACACTTCTGAAGTTAGGGACATGTCAGTGTTCAAGTATGTCCTGAGGCAAACATATTGGTTCAATGCATCATCAGCTAAAGCCTTATCACATACCCATGCCATAGCCCCCATATAACTATACCCAATGTAACTGACAGAGGTCAGTACTAATGTCCCCAGTCATGGAACCTTCCACTTACCATGGTCAGGTATCTGTAGGCTTGCCATTGACTCATGTCAAACTTCAGACACATGCACATTGATCTGCAAAGTGGAAACACACTGACAGCTATGTACAAGTTAGTTCTCATCCAACACAAACCATTATGAAGTTTGAGGGTCTGGATACCACATTATGACATATGTCAGAGACAAATGAACACACACATGACACCATTGGTCCCACCTCCAATACCAAACAGGTCTTTAATGTGGAAAAGGAGACTACCATCCCACTGCCCTGATAGTCTGGGCATAGAACTCACGCACAACAAACTTCATGTCAGACAGTACCTGGTTTAATCTGGGTTCACTTTACATGTCAGTCTGTAAATCCCATCTGCCTGTGACACCAAACAGTCAAACTGCAATCTGTTATTGACAAACAAATGGCATAGGCCACATTGATACATAAACATTAAACAGCCAAATCACATGTAGAAATGTGACTTTGAATGTGCATCGTGAAAACATTACACTATGTACATAACATGTCTGAACACAACTCCAAGTAACAATCTGCATGAATATCTGAGGCATGGGCTTTCCAGCCACTTTTGACCTATCTAATGGTCTTTCAAAGAACCTTATCTGGCATTCCTAACCTCATCAATACCCCACTAAATCACTTTAAGTACATAACATCACATACCTTAAGTCAGGTGAAGTACTGATTGATGAGATCAGCCCTGATGTCTGCCAGCTTCATCCTCATCATGCTCATCCTCACTTGGCAAATCTGCTTTTCCACCCTCAGGATCTGCTGGCTCCCTATCATCTGGTATGAATGGTATCTGACGTCTCAGGGTGAGGTTGTGGAGTATGCAGGAGGCAGCAATAAATTGACAAACTTTGTTGGGGGAGTAGGGGAGGGATCTTTCAGATTTATGCTGCAAAATCTTGCCTTCAGGAGCCCAAGCGTCTGCTCCACAACATGTCTTATCCTTCTGTGGGCCTCATTGAAGCAGACTTCCCCTGGCGTGGTTGGGTACCTGACTTATGCCAACACCCAAGGGTGGTTTGGGTAGCCAGAGTAAGGAATAGTTACAACAACCAAACATTAATCTTGGACATCCACATATCTGGTAGTAGATAAAAGGTACAGACACACATTACATATATAACTTACCAACCAGCCAGGCCATCTCTGTGCATTGTTGTGTCATTAGCAGTGGGCTATTGCTGTTCCGCATGATGAAGGAATCATGGACTGACCCAGGATACTCAGCACAAACTTATGATATGTAGAGGTCAACCAAACAGACCACCTGGACGTTGATGGAGTGGAAGTTTTTCCTGTTTCTATATGCATGTTCATTGGCATTTGGGAACCAAGGCTACACGGGTGGCATCTATGGCTCCAAAAACTTGTAGAATGTGTCCCAAAGCACAAAAATCAGCCTTTACATAGAACAAAGCTTCACATTGTGGAACTTTCATGTAGCTGTCCAGGTGTTTCAACAATGCAGTCAGTACAGTCTTCAAAACCAGACTGAACATGGGTTGAGACATCCCTGTAGTTAGGGCCCCTTTACTTTGAAAAGACCCAGTGGCCAGGAAGTGTAGCACTGATATGACTTAGACAACGGGAGGTATGCTATTAAGATTACGAATGGCAAGCATCATATCTGGCTCCAACTGACGACAGAGATCCATGATTGTATGCCTACCCAGGCTGTATATTTGTATCACATGTCGCTCATCCATGGTCTGCAGGTCTGCTATTTGACGGTACACTGGAGGTTGCCTTGCTCTTCTTATTCCAGGGTAACTATGTGGGACAACACCAGAATGTATGTGTTTGACTTAATCTATACATCATAAGTATGATCACACCAACTTAACCTATGAAGCTACATTTTGTCACAGGAAACAGTAAAAACGTTGTACTCAGCACATAACTAGGCAACATTTGGCTGATAACTGCATTCAGATCCCCTAACCCTAGCATGTTCTTTAAATGGAAAAACATGTCACTGACAGTAAATGTGACATCAACAAACGTAACAAGTTGAACATATTTGGTAATACAATACTATTTTCTAATTGTCATTACTCTGTTGACAATACTATTTCATGTACATAACTCAGGGTACAGCAATTTAACATCCTCTACATAATACATGCACATTTATACATGTTTACATAATGCCAGCAGTTAAAACATTGTCATAAATGCATGTCACAATCAATGATGCACCTTTCATAATCTTAATGTACATATATGAGCCTCAAAATGGCAGCTGCCTGACCTACTGTACTAGACATCAGGAAGTGACCTAACTCCGCAGGCAGATGTTGTCATGGCGGTTGGCGGACACAACCTCGGTGGACATTTCCATTGGAACAAATTGGTGACTTTGGCGGACTTGGGCCAAAGGCGGCATATGCTGGCGGTGATGGTTCTGTATATGGCGGACCTGACCACCATCTCATACTTCATCCATCACTTGACTCCTGACACTGCAGCCAGAAAGACCTCCACAACCTTAACTGCTGTGTACTGCCTCTGGGAGCAATCATGCCATGTCCTACAGGTGATAGGACCCCTGCCCCCTCAGCTGATGAGCTGGACAAGCTTGTGGAGGAGGTCATACCCCTGTATGAACATCTCTATGGTGCACTAGAGGAGCAGGTAAGTGTAATGCAGTACCAATGTTTTAAATGTTGAGTGTATGATGATATTCAGTAAATGTGGTTGAATGAAGGTTTGGGATAATATGTGTGGGTAGATGGACATGCACATGTGGTTAGATATATTTTGAGGCCTGATACATAGTATGGAGCGTGTGATGTATGTACCCTAACCCACCTACAAACTGTATGATTAGAAAATTGAAGGTGTTGTAAATACTTGAATACTTATACCATGTTTTAAGACATGATTGTGGTCTTGTCATATGTTTCTAGTCAACAACTGGTGCTGGATATGCATGTTGTACACCTGACTCAACTTCACACATGGCCTGACTGCAGATTGCCATTCCACATAGAAGGGGTTGTTGGAGGAAGTATGTGTATGGAAACTTGCACTAACTTTAATTTCACCTTGCTTGTTTTGGTATGGTGCATGTGGACATGAATTCTCCTCTTGTCTGTCTCATCCATGCAGGTCAATGCCCGTCAGAAAAAGGAAATTTGTCATGCCATCACCAAGAAAGTGCACACCCTGGGGAACACAGCCTGCAGAGCTCCCACTGTAGGAAGTGATAGGATGACCTGAGACACTGAGACTGGAAGACCGCAGAGGCTCAGTTGGGGATGTTTTCCCAAGGAGGAAGAGGTGCCCAACGGACCTTGACCCCCCTCATTGCCTGCAAATTACTGACGGCCTACCCTGAGTTGGATGTGCATTTGAGGGCAGCACAGCAGCCACATGGAGGTAAGTACTGGCTTAACATATTTTCATCCCTCTGCCATGTCAGTGTATGAATTGATAGAATCTAAGCTGTGACAACGTGGTAAGTGCAAAGGCTCAAAGGCCGCCAAGGAACACATAGATGTAGAGTCACATTCTATTGTGCTTAGGGGTATATTACTCTTGTATGTTATCCTCACTGTACAGAAGCATATGATGATGCACATGTGACTGTGTCATATGTGTACCACTATACAGCTTTTCATACCCTGCTGATTGTTCCTTCCCACCTACAAATCCATCATCCCAATATTATGATGGTAAGTTGTCCAGGTCTTAGACATCTGTCACTTCCATTGTCCCTTGATCCATGTCTATGTGCAACATAGAGTCTGACAATTTAAAGTAATTCCTATTTTTCTAAAGGTTTCTGATGAGTGACAGCTTCATGTGAGGCTATGATGTCCATCTGACATTTCACATGCCATACTTACTAAACTTACTCAGAGCTTTTAGGAGGTGAACCACTTTGGTAAGTGAGGGCTGTACATTGGTCCCTGTTATCTATCATCTGAGTGGACATCCTACTTCCAGGTAACCATGGAGGTATTGCCTGACTCCTAATGGATCAAATACATTGATGTCAGAGCCATGAATGTTAGTATCATGTTCTGTAGGTGGTAAGTGGCTACACAGCTATTTCCTTAGCCTATGTGTGGTATTCATGATAAGTAGGCCAAGACATCTTCTTAACGGTTACATCTTAACTGGTTTTTGCCAGTACCATGTGTACATTGTATGATCTTGTCATAAATCTACATTGCAATGGGTCCTAAACATGCTTTCTATTGCTATCGTGGATATGTTTTGAATGTTTTTTGTATGGAAACCTATTGTTTGTACTGACTATATTGTGGTGCAGGTGTGGTAGTTCACATGCACATGTGGGCGGGACGATATGTGTAGTCAGTCAATTGGCTTGCATCAAGGTGTATGTCTCTATCATGATAAACTCAGATGTGTTTTGTATCATTGATATATTTTCTAAACAGATGTAAGACTACTCACGTCTGATTTGTGGATATTGATGTTGCCATTCATCATGATACATTGAACTGTATGTGTCTTTCATGCACATGACAGGTGTCCATTGTATATAAAGAGCAGTTATGCTACCTGTGGTTGTCTGTGGGTAAATACTCTGGGCTAAATAGGCCCTTATAAGTGTGCAAGGCTTTGTTTACAGGTGGACAGTGACTGAAATGAGTAGGTCCATATAGTATGTATAATTATTTCCTACATCACTATTGGTACATGTGTTTGTGACATGTGGTTAGACTCTATCATACTCCAAATTTGGATATGCCAAATAGAGTAGTTGCATGTTTGCAAATTTCAGTTGTGAAGGTTGTGAACTCTGTGACATGAAATGATTTTTGTTTGTATGCAACATACTGTCTTGTGTTTAGCATACAGTAAGGTTCCTTTCCTGGTACATGACATCAGGTCAAATTGTAGGTCTGTGTAGATTTTGTGTATGTGTCATGATTGCTATAATTTATGGGGTAATTAGCACAGCATGGCGAGGGCACCGACTAAAGTATCAGCTTTAAAATTTTGTCAACATTCTTCAAGCAGTGCCAAAGGTATTGGCAAAACAAAAAAAGCTCTTCCTATGGTAACTAGGTCCTAATTATAACAACCTACTGGTGCTCTCTGGTAGGTAATATTGACAGTCACAACTAGGTAGTTATAGTTAGGACCTAGGGGCATATTTATCCTTTTTGGTGCAAAACTGCACTAACCCGGTTTGTACCAAAAAATGTAGCACCAGCTTGCGACATTCCTGAGCACCAGCCGGGTGCCATATTTATGGAATGGCTCAAGCCGGTGCAAAGAATGGGCTAGCTTAAAAAAAAATTACATTAGTTGGGTGGGTTGGTGGGTTGGTGGTATGGGAGAAGGGGGTTTTGCACCAAAAAATTACGTTAGGCTGGTTAGACTCACAAAAGATGACTCTAACCAGCCTAGCGTCATTGTCTGACGCAAAACCATCCATACCACATGACTCCTGCCTTAGAAAAGACAGGAGTAAAGCTCACCACCCCTATGGCCAGCACAGGGGACCAGTGTCCCCTGCGCATGGCCATTGCACCCTGTGCCAGGCAGGGGACCCAAAGATGGGCCCTGATGGCACTTTAATTAAAAAAATAATACTTACCTATACTTACCCCACTTACCTGGGATGGGATCCCCCATTCTCCGGTGTCCCTCTGGTGTGAGTGGGGGTGTTCCTGGGGATTGAGGAGGGCACCTGTGGACTCATTCCATGGTGTTTAACCATGGAAATTGGTCCACAGGTTCCTTAACACCTGGTCTGACCCAAGCATTGAATAATCTCCCACCCATGTGTCATTTTAGCATGGGGGAATAAATATAGGGCTATGGGGTTAGCACCATTATTTACATGGGAACGCCTACCTTGCATCTCATTAATGCAAGGTAGGTTCACGCATCAAAAAAGGGTGCAAACTCCAATATTTTGATGCTAAATGGGTCTAACATCAAAATATAAATACAGAGTTGTTTTTGCACTGAATTGCGTAAAAACAAATGACGCAAATTTGGCGCACATGGGGTATAAATATGCCTCCTAGTATCTATGTATAAAGCATTTCTTTTACTTGCCTAAATCTTTGGCGCCACTTGATGAATCTTCACAAAACTTTTTTTTTAATGTGCCAGTCACCACAGCTGTTGTCTGGAAAGTTTGTCCTTAGGGATTTTGAAGAGCGATAGTGTCAAAATTACTGGATGGAATTCCAACAAATTTGGCAGAATGGTAGGTCCTGAAAGCAATCTTTTTTTTGTTTCGGTGTATTTCCATTCAGTAGTTTTTGAGAAATTAAAGGGAAAACTAATTTGTATATATAGGGACAAGAAAAATTTGCAACCCCTCCCATTCTCATGCAGAGATCTGATTGGCTGTCAACACTTATACCAGTAAGTGTTGGCAGCCATCTTGGGACTCAGTAGCCGAGTCACAGATACAAATGTTTAAAAAAAGAAAAGGGGCCAGGGTACAGGCACCCTGGCCCCTTACCCCCAGGGCTAAAAGCATTAAAAAAAAATCATATGGGTCCATGACAGATCTCTGGATCTGCCAATGATAAAAAAAAAAACAGAATTGCAGGCTCAGGTGTTTCAGTGTATTATGCCCCTGGTGGCCAAGTCCTGGGGCAATCTTCTTTTGAATGTGGGGGTTTATAGGTAACTATAACTTGCTCCCTCATCATGCACTGCTAATGACCCCCCCAAATCACAGCACTCATTGCATCTTTGATAACATCATTGAAAATATAAATGTAACATTTGCAGGAAAACGTTTTGACAAAAAAACTGTGCATGATGGGGATGCAAGTTACTTTACCTTAGGGCATGATTTCTAGTTACTTCAGGTAACTCTAAATATAACTAGTGAATTTCTATGGTTTCGTATGTTTAAAATGTGCCCCTAACTATAATGTCCCTGTGGCCTCTGTTTTTTAAGTAATATATATATCTATATAGATAGATAGATAGATAGATAGATAGATATGGATATAGATATGTGTATAGATAAAGGATTAGATAAATGGATATAGAGATTTAATATGAAAGCAAAAAAAAAATATAGAATTTCAAGATCAACAAGTAGATGGAAACATGTGACAATAATTGGACCCCAATTTTAGTCTGGGAACATCAATATCAATCCCAGAGCTCCTATTCAATTCATGGTGGTAGCGGAAGACACTGCTGTCAGTGAGATAGTTGATGGAGCCAAACAAGATTTTTCTGCCAGGTTGGAAGAAATAAAGTGGTATGACCACAAAATTGTTGTTAAGTCTAATGCCATTCCTGTTAAACATAAATTTGGGAGCGTACCGATTGCCGTGAGAGGAGAAGTTAAGAACATGCTCCAACATACAGTTCAGAAGGGTACTAGTGAACGTATAGAAACATCCAGCTGGATTTTCCCTGTGGTAATCCCTAATGACATTCTGATGTGTGGGGATTCTGTCGAGAATCACTCTACTCCCTTAAAACAAGTTTTGGATAGGTTCCCAAAAGTATGTTTAAGTTTGAATAAATGTGCATTCTTAGTTGAAGAGATTGAATACCTAGTGTACACATTACCTAAGGAGGGGGTCAAGTCAAAAAAAGATTTATTGAAGACAATGAGGCTTGTTCTAGCTCCTAAAGACAAGGGCCAATTGAGGTATTTTTTAGGACTAATGAAATATCATTCAAAGTGTGTAGGAAGAATCACTGAAAAGACTGAAAACTTTAAAAAGCTATTAAGGAAAGGGTTTTGTTTTGTTTGGGGGAAGTCAGCAGAGACGTTTTGAGGACATAAAGAAAGAAGTGGAATGTTTTAGTTCGATTTACAGATGCTGTGAAATGCTGAAAATACGTACTCCATGAAAGAGGCACTAGCTGCATCCTGGGGAGTGTATTTCAGAACTTACATGGAGCCATCAGTAAAGAAGAATTTTTCCAAGCTATGGATAAGGATGCTTTATTATTGGCTATTATGAATATTAACCTGAAAAGGAACAGAAGTGCAGTAGCAAATGCTGTAAGGCCTTATTATATAATTGCAGAGGAGTTGCCTGTGGTTGGGGGAAAAACCATAATGAGGGAAGATAAATTTGATTGCTCACATACATTATCCCAGCGCACAAAGGCCACTTAGGTCTTTGATAACAAAAAGGCTCATGGGAAAATTCTGGTTGCCCTTCATTGATACTAATATTGCTGAATGAATAGAAAGATGTGTTGACTATTCGGAAGGTGAGAAGAGATTAAAGATAGGAAAGCAAAGGATAATGGGGGAATACTTGATATAGGAAAGGGTTAGTGTTGTGTGTGCATGCATTTCATAGGATCTTTGAGTGGTGTTGGTGAGGATTTGAGGTGTGCTTTGGTGATGGTAGATGTGCACTGCCAGTGGTCGATGGTGACATTTCTTAGTGAGATCACACCAGGGCAACAATAATGATCTATGTATTTTTCATACTGATAATGATACTTAGTAGTTGGAGCAAGGCCACTGACAAAGATAGTCGCCTAGTGCTTGAGTACCTTGAGGCCCTGAGGGTGAATTCTCTGGGTCTCAACAGCATTCACCTGTCTTATTACCTGTGAAGTTGACCCACCCCCCAGAGGCTTGTTTTTATGCCTTTCTAGACCCCCTGTGAGGTGGAAGTGGAGCCTGGCACACTACTGCACAGCAATGGGTCAGAATGCTGTTTTATCACCTGGGTGGCCTATGTCTCCACACTGGTCGTTTGGGCCCCCATCTCTGCTCTCCAAAGCTAAGGGCTCGGTTCCTCTGCTGGGCGCAGGTCTGAAGGACAGAGCCCCGCCTCATTGCAGTGGCAGCTTAACCTCTTAGCTGCTGGGCCTTCCCCCCCCCCAGTGCTGAGCCCTTTTTTGGCTATTTGGGGTAGTTCGCGCTTAGGCCTTCATAACTTTTTGTCCACATGAGCAATCCACGCCAAATTTGCGTCCTTTTTTTCCAACATCCTAGGGATTCTAATGGTACCCAGAGTTTGTGGTTTCCCCTAGAGGAGATGCAAGAAATTCCTTTCATTTTTTTTCCAAAGAAATGGGGAAAAAGGGCTGCCGAAGAAGGCTTGTGGTTTTTTCCCTGAAAATGCCATCAACAGAGGGTTTCTGGTGCTGAAATCACCATCTTCCCTCCTTTCAGGAACGGGCAGACTTGAATCAGAAAACCACATTTTTCAACACAAATTTGGCATTTTACTAGGACATACCCCATTTTTACTATTTTTGGTGCTTTCAGCCTCCTTCCAGTTAGTGACCGGAATGGGTGTGAAACCAATGCTGGATCCCAGAAAGCTAAACATTTCTGAAAACTAGACAAAATTCTGAATTCAGCAAGGGGTCATTTGTGTAGATCCTACAAGGTTTTCCTACAGAAAATAACAGCTGAAATAAAAAAAAACATTAAAATTGAGCTGAAAACAACAGCCATTTTTCTTTATGTTTTACTCTGTAACTTTTTCCTGTGATGTCAGATTTTTGAAAGCAATATACCGTTATTTCTGCTGGACTCTTCTGATTGCGGGGATATAAAGGGCTTGTAGGTTCCTCAAGAATCCTAGGTACCCAGAGCCAATAAATGAGCTGCACCCTGCAGTTGGTTTTCATTCTATACCGGGTATACAGCAATTCAATTGCTGAAATATGAAGAGTGAAAATTAGGTATCAAGAAAACCTTTGCATTTCCAAAATGGGCTCAAGATAAGGTTTTGAGGAGCAGTGGTTATTTGCACATCTCTGAATTCCGTGGTGCCCATACTAGCATGTGAATTGCAGGGCATTTCTCAAATAGACGTCTTTTTTACACACTCTCTTATATTTGGAAGGAAAAAATGTAGAGAAAGATAAGGGGCAATAACACTTGTTTTGCTATTCTATGTTCCCCCAAGTCCCCCGATAAAAATGATACCTCACTTGTGTGGGTAGGCCTAGCGCCAGCCACAGGAAATGCCCCAAAACACAACGTGGACACATCCTATTTTTTTGACAGAAAACAGAGCTGTTTTTTGCAAAGTGCCTAGCTGTGGATTTTGGCCTCTAGCTCAGCCGGCACCTAGGGAAACCTACCAACCCTGTGCATTTTTTTAAACTGGAGACCTAGGGGAATCCAAGACGGGGTGACTTGTGGGGCTCTGACCAGGTTCTGTTACCCAAAATCCTTTGCAAACTTCAAAATGTGGCTAAAAAAACACATTTTCCTCTCATTTCGGTGACAGAAAGTTCTGGAGTCTGAGAGGAGCCACAAATTTCCTTACACCCAGCGTTCCCCCAAGTCTCCCGATAAAAATGATACCTCACTTGTGTGGGTAGGCCTAGCGCCCGCGACAGGAAATGTCCCAAAACACAACGTGGACACATCCCATTTTTTGACAGAAAACAGAGCTGTTTTTTGCAAAGTGCCTACCTGTAGATTTTGGCCTCTAGCTCAGCCGGCACCTAGGGAAACCTACCAAACCTGTGCATTTTTGAAAATAGAGACCTAAGGGAATCCAAGATGGGGTGACTTGTGGGGCTCTGACCAGGTTCTGTTACCCAGAATCCTTTGCAAACCTCAAAATGTGGCTAAACAAACACGTTTTTCTCACATTTCGGTGACAGAAAGTTCTGGAATCTGAGAGTAGCCACAAATTTCCTTCCACCCAGCGTTCCCCCAAGTCTCCCGATAAAAATGGTAACTCACTTGTGTGGGTAGGCCTAGCGCCCGCGACAGGAAATGCCCCAAAACACAACGTGGACACATCAAATTTTTTCATAGAAAACAGTGCC